>NC_060138.1:825512296-826712296 GCF_021461385.2 Schistocerca piceifrons
TGTTGTACACATTCCTGTATTTTCACTAAAACTGCACCTAACCCATAGCCACTAACGTCAGTGAGAAGTTGTGTCTTGACATTCTCATCATACAATGCTAGGACTGGTATAGGTATTAGCAGCTTCTTAAGGAAAGATCTTTCTTGCACCTCGTTACAGAAAAATTTGCGCCTCCGTGCAGTATTTCCTGGAAGAGACGTGCCTAGCTGTGTTGTTGTTGTTGTTCTTGTTGTGTTCTTCGGTCCAGAGACTAGTTTGATGCATCTCTCCATGCTACCCTATCCTTTAGAAGCTTCGTCATCTCCGAGTAGCTTCTGCAACCTGCATCCTCCTGAATCCGCTTTGTGTATTCATCTCTTGGTCATCCTCTACGATTTTTACCATCCAAGTTCACTCCAGTGTTAAATTGGTGATCTCCTGATGCCTCAGAACGTGTCATATCAACAGTCAAGTAGTGCTTTTTCGAGTCAAGTAGTGCTATAAGTTCCTCTTCTCCCCAATTCTGTTCAGTACCTTCTCATTAGTTACGGGATCTACCCATCTAATTTTCAGTATTCTTCCCAATTTGAAAGAGAATAATCCAGTCGACGTTGTCAAAAGCTTTCTCTAAGTCTACAAATGCTAGAAACGTAATCTATCTTCTAAGATAAGTCGTAGGGTCAGTGTTGCCTCATGTGTTCCAACATTTCTACGAAATCCAAACTGATCTTCCCCGAGGTCGGCTTCTACCATTTTTTTCATTCGCCTGTAAAGAATTCGCGTTAGTATTTTGCAGCTGTGAGTTATTAAACTAATAGTTCGGTAATTCTCACACCTGCCAACAACTGCTTTCTTTGGTATTGGAATTATTGTATTTTTCTTGAGGCGTGAGGGTATTTCACTTGTCTCATACATCTTGCTCACCAGATGGTACAGTTTCGTCATGACTGGCCCTCCCAAAGCTATCAGTAGTTCTAATGGAATGTTGTCTACTCTCGGGGCCTTGTTTCGACTTAGGTCTTTCAGTGCTCTGTCAAATTCTTCACGCAGTATCATATCTCCCATTTCATCTTCGTGTACGTCTTCTTCAATTTCCATATTCAAGTACATCGTTCTTGTATAGACTCTTTCCACGTTTCTGCTTTCCTTTTTTTGCTTAGGACTGGTTTTCCATCTGAGTTTTTGATATTTGTACAGGTGGTTATCTGTTCTCCAAAGGTCTCTTTAATTTTGCTGTAGGCAGTATCTATCTTACCCCTAGCGATATATGCCTCTAAATCCTTGCATTTGTCCTCTAGGCCTAACTGCTTAGCGATTTTGTACTTCTGGTCGATTTCGTTTTTGAGATGTTTGTATTCCTTTTTGCCTGCTCCATTTACTGCATTTTTATATTTTCTCCTTTCATCAGTTAAATTCAGTATTTCTTCTGTTACCCAAGGATTTCTACTAGCCCTCGCCTTTTTACGTACTTGATCCTTTGCTGCCTTCACTGTTTCATCTCTCAAAGATACCCATTCCACTGTTTTCCTTTCCCGTGTTCTTGTCAATAATTCCCTACTGCTCTCTCTCCAACTCTGGTTCTTTCAGTTTATTCAGGTCCCACCTCCTTAAATTACTATCATTTTTGCAGTTTCTTCAGTTTTAATCTACGGTTCATAATCAATAAATTGTGGTCGGAGTCTAAATCTGCTCCTGGAAATCTCTTACAAATTAAGACCTGGTTCCTAAATCTTTGTCTTACCATTGTATAATCTGTCCGAAACCTTCCAGTGTCTCCACGCCTCTTTCACGTATACAACTTTCTTTCATGGTTCTTAAACCAAGTGTTACCTATGATTAGGTTATGTACTGTGCAAAATTCTACCAATCAGCTTCCTCTTTCATTCCTTACCTCCAGTCCATATTCACCTACTACTTTTCCTTCTCTTCCTTTTCCTACTATAGAAATCCTATCCCCCATGACTATTAAATTTTCGCCTCCCTTCACTATCTGAATAATTTCTTTTTTCTATCATACCTTTCTCAGTATCTGCGGAGGTAGTTGGCATATAAATTTGCATTACTGTGGTAGGCGTGGGCTTCGTGTCTATCTTGGCTACAGTAGCGCGTTCGCTATGCTGTTCGTAGTAGTTTATCTGCGTTCCTATTTTTTATTCATAATCAAACGAACTCCTGCATTACTCCTTTTTGATTTTGTATTTATAACCCTGTGAGGGTATAGAAATCCTTTATGAATGTGTAGAGGATTGAGAATATATGTCACTGCTCTTATTTTCTCTGGATTGGGACATTAATTGGATTAGGACATTAACTGGATTGGGGACATTAACTAGGTGTCCAAGATTTTTGTTTCTTTGGCAACGGAGAGGCATTTTTTCGGGTGCAGGTGGAGGTTTGCAGTCTGAATGCACTTCAACACGATTTTCAAGCAGCTTAGATGTTCTTCAAACGCCTCTGAAAGTGTCATCCAGATAGCAAAGACATGTCTTCCATTTAAGATCTCAAAGCAGGTTGTCCACCATATGTTCCAAGGCAATTGGAGCGTTACGTAGTCCAAACAACATAACTTTGAGTTCATAGACGCCTCCAGGAGTTATGACTAAGTAATCTGTACAGTCTTTTTCCAATCAGAATTGTCAATCTTGATTTGATAGTAACCTGTCTGCACGCTCATACTTGAGAAATAGTTTGCTCCTTTCAAGCAGTTTAAGACATCTTTAATGAGCAACAAGGGGTAGACATTTTCGTGATTTCGTTCAATCGTCGGTAGTCGACTCAGTGACTCTTCGTGCCATTCGTCTTCTTCAAAAGCACTACAGGAGAGGACCAACAGCTGTATGAAGGTTCAGTGATGTCCTATTGCAGCGTTTACTCCTCTTCTCGCCACATTACCTGTCGAAGAGGAAAGGAACTAAGATTAGAGTTTGATATTCTATTGACAGTGCGATCACTGGATACAGAGCAGAAGCTCATACAACGAGAGGATGGGGAAAGGAATTGGCTGTGCGCTTTTCAAAGGAACCATCCTTTCATTTGCCTGAAGCGATATAGGGAAATCTCGGGAAACCTAAGTCTGGATGGCCACACGCAGATTTGAAATGTCCACCTCCTGAATGCGAGTCCCATGTGTTAATGCCTGTGCTACCTCGCCCGGACGGCGACATCCTATATGAGTGCTGGTTAAATGATGCATGATAACCATTGTTGATAAGGTATTTTGCCATGGGCCGCTTGGTCTGCCTTTTCTTCTGTGCGGATTTGAAAGTATCCGAAAAATGACACTGTTCTGAAGCATCTAGCATCTCCACCAAACAATGCCACGTTGTCACGGCACTGAAGTCCAAATCCGAAAGCAATTTCATGAATGAAATATAACACTTAGCACTGAATGAACGTTTATTACGAACAGCAACGTACAGCATAACATAACTGAACTCCTGGGTGGAGATTGCTGCTATTTGTACAAACATCGAATGTAAGAATATATCGAATATAAGAAATTTCGAGGATGTTCCAGAAATGTTAAGTACTAGACAACAATGAATTGCTGGTGTCCAGATTTGAAGTGGCGACCGGCGGCTTGCCAGCCAGCTACGCTAACCACTGCGCCACATTTAATGCACAGTAGCTCGTCGCAATGTATTAATAAACATTAGCTTTATTCCTTTGCTTGACTTATATCCACAATGATGTAATTAATGTAACAATTATTACGAGTGACTGCAGTGTCTACTACACCACATTACTATGTAAATGTTAACGGTAGTGGAAAGTTATACGCCTTGAATCACCATTCCGTTAGTTATCAAACATTGTGCAGATTATATGTTTAAAAACTCATCCAACACGGAACTGTTGCCCATGATCATCATCATTATTATGTTGTTGCATAGGAGCAACAGCCCTCCGAATGTTAGTAATTTCTTGCCACGCCTAAAACTGCTGTGTAAGTGAATGAAGATTTGCTGCAGGAGGCTGGTATGAAAATACGTCTTCCCATCGAATCTCAACCACGCACTATGTGTGACAAAGAAGGAGACTTGACAGGTAAGTCAAGCATCTGTACATTTGTCAAGGCGTTTGTGGTGTGAATTCCATTTTACGCTGCTGCATGATCCTACTGGAATATGCTACTTGGTTCTTTAGTCTTGAAAGGTATGACAGCAGGGTTTACCATTCTTGCTGCGCACTGTATAGCCTTCAGCAATGAAGAAGATATCGTCCTATTGTCATAGACAATAGATACCCAAACCATGACTCCAGGAGTTAGTCAGAATCGTTGCTTCCTGTGACGTTTCACCACGTCGTCAACAGAGACGTTGACTTCGACCTAATCGCTACAAACAAGAGCGAGATTCATCGGTGAACACCACAGAGTGTCATCCAAAGCCACAGCTGTGACAAGACCATGCAAGTGTGTGTCGTCTCAGGTATGATGTCAACGACAAACGACGCATGGTAACTCGAGATCCCAACCCACCTCCAAGTAATTTGCTCCTGTCAGTTCGTGGTGACTGTTGTGGCTTGGCAAGACAGCCAAGCCACTAGGAGGAAGCCGAAAGGCACGCGTTTAAGCTCACGCAGGCTGGCGTGAGGTCTGGAACAGGACAAGGAAGTTATAGTAGCAAAGAACGTACGTAGCTGCCGGAATACTTAACTTTAATCCATAATTGGTGAACATCGGTCTGACGATACATGCATCAGAAGATAAATAGCAAATGATAATGGCGCCTTGCTAGGTCGTAGCAAATGACGTAGCTGAAAGCTATGCTAACTATCGTCTCGGCAAATGAGAGCGTAATTTGTCAGTGAACCATCGCTAGCAAAGTCGGCTGTACAACTGGGGCGAGTGCTATGACGTCTCTCTAGACCTGCCGTGTGGCGGCGCTCGGTCTGCAATCACTGATAGTGGCGACACGCGGGTCCGACGTATACTACCGGACCGCGGCCGATTTAAAGGCTACCACCTAGCAAGTGTGGTGTCTGGCGGTGACACCACAGTGACACTCTGCCTGTAACCTCTCCCCGGATTTTAGCTGTCATCATCCGTCTATTCGTGAGAGAGAGTCCAACAATCCTACAATCTTTTCGTGGTGTAGTCATTCTAGAAGAATCTGTACCTACTTATCTTATCACACTGTTGTCATGATTCTCTCTCGTCTTCAGTCCTTTGCAGTCATTGTTCTACAGTCAACTGTCTGTTTGATATGTCGGTATGATGTGCTCATTTTCTTCATGGCAACGATCTACCTTTCTCAAACTCATAAATATGTCGATAAATCATATGTACAGGTGGTCGGAACATGTTGTACAATGGAAAGTTCTAGGAACGCTAGGCACACCCAGTAGCCTGCCATATACGCGCAGTTAACACAGATCTTCACCTGTAAGTACGAGCTTTTTGACTGAAAATTAATTCACATAGTGATGAAATGTTAATCAACACATCTCACTGGATGGAAGCTCTAGAGTATTGTCTAATCTTTCCTTTTCCCTCGGTCTAGCAGCACTGCTTTAGCTATCGTTTCACTGAAGCAGTGGTGTAGTCGATGAGGCCCCAGTAAGTGTTAACGCTGCACATATTGATAGGCACCGCGCAAAACATGCAATCGCTTTGGACTGGCTGACAATTCTGACTGTGAAATTGGATGTAGTGTGGGGTGAGCACAGTAATTCTTGTGAGGATGAGTGCAACTATTTTTATCCTCCCATTAAGAAAATATTTTCGACAACTAGGGAAGCAGAGACCAGGTTCCCCACGCGAAATCCACTCATGCTGATTATATGTACGTGTGCTGACGTTGCATTGTGTCTATATACAGCATGTCCGCCCCGAGTGGTCAACGTGAAGGATTGCCGTCCTACGGGCCCGAGTTCGATTCCCGGCTGGTTCGGGGATTTTCTCCGCTCAGGGACTGGGTGTTGTGTTGTCTTCACCATCATTTCATCCCCATCTGGCGCGCAGGTCGCCCAATGTAGCATCGCAATAAGATCTGCACCAAGGCGGCCAGACCTGCCAATGACGCCAAACGCTCATTTCCATTATATACAGCATGGCTTAGGAGGGGGGGGGGGGGCGCTCAGGGGGACACAAAAAATATAAGAATACCGCGACGCATGCCTGTTTGAACATACAGTCAGGTGACAAAAGTTGCGGGATGTCTCCCAGTACTGAGTCGGGCCTTCTTTTGTCCGCCGTAGCGCAGCAAATCGCCGTGACATGGACTCAACAAGACGTTGGAAGTCCTCTTCAGAAATACTAATCTATGCTACCTCTACAGCCGTGCATAATTGCGAAGGTGTCGCCCTGGAGGATTTTGTGCACGAACTGAGCTCTCGATCATGTCCCATTAAGTGTACGACTGGATTTGGATGGCCAAATCATTCGTTCGAATTGTCCAGAATGTTCTTCAATCCAGTCGCGAACAACTGTGGCCCGCTGCCATTACATTCTTGTTTCGGAACGTGAAGTCCATGAATGACTGCAAACGGCTTCCAAGTAGCTGAACTTAACCATTTCAGATCAATGATCGGTTCAACTGGACCAGAGGACTCAGTCCATTCCATGTAAACATATCTCACACCATTAAGAAGATATCACCAGCTTGCAGAGTACCTTGCTGACAGCTTGGTTCCATGGCTTCGTGAGGTCTGCGCCACACTCGAACCTTGAAATCAGCTCTTACCAAATGAAATCGAGTCTCATCTGACCAGTCCACGGTTTTCCAGTTGTCTAGTGTCCAACCGATACGAACAAGAGCCCAGCATAGGCGCTGCAAGTGATGTCGTGCTGTTAGCAGAGGCACTCGCGTCGGACGTCTGCTGCCATTGCCATTAACGCCATATTTCGCCGCACTGTCCCAACGCATACATTCGTATTACGTTCCACATTGATTTCTGCGGTTATTTCATACAGTGTTACTTGTCTGTTAGCACTGACAGCACCACGCAAACGCTGCTGCTCTCGGTTGTTGAGTGAAGACCGTCGACCTCTGCGTTGTCCGCGGTGAAGGGAAATGGCTGAAGTGCCTGAAATGTGGTATTCTTGGAACACTTTTGACATTGTGGATCTCGGAGTATTGAATTCCCTACCGGTTTCCGAAATGGAATGGCCCATGGGTCTAGCTCCAACTACCATTCCGCGATAAAAGTTAAATTCTCATTGTGCGGATATAACCACGTCGAAAACATCTGCACATGAATCACCTGAGTACAAATGACAGCTTCGCAAAAGCATGGCCCTTTCATACTCGTACATCACGTACGCGACACAACCGTCGTCTGTATATGTGCACATCGCTATCCCATGACTTTCGTCAGCTCAGTATAAAACCATATGTTAACCAAACCGAGCGGTCTAAGGGGCTGCAGTCATGGACTGTGCGGCTGATCCCGGCGGAGGTTCGAGTCCTCCCTAGGGCATGGGTGTGTGTGTTTGTCCTTAGGCTTATTTAGGTTAAGTTGTGTGTAAGCTTAGGGACTGATGACCTTAGCAGGTAAGTCCCCTAATATTTCACACACATTTGAACATTTTTGTTAACCAAATCTGCAAGTTGCGCTGTTGTTTTTGACCACGAACGGTGTTTGTGCTATATCCTCGGTACGTTCAAGTGTCAGTCTCGATCAGAACACTGTTCTAGGTACTTGTGAGTGCGTTATGTCGGAACTAAATATAAGTGAATACGAACATGGGCAAATTATTGGTGCATGTATGGGATGCTTCCGTAACTTAGGTAGCCAGGACGCACCGTATCGAAAATTTATACTGCATACAGAGAAAGTGGAAAAATATCACCCACAACGTGGACTAGAGTGTGTGTTGATTGATCGCGACGGACGGTCATTGAAGATTGCAATGAAAAATAAGAGGACGACAGCTGCGGATGTCACTGCAGAACAGAATATCACACACACGAACACTTTCAGCGCCAAAACAATACGAAGGGAGCTCTATGAGGGAATTGCAGGGAGGGCTGAAATTCCAGAACCACACATCAGTGATGAAAATGGCTGTAACAGGAAAATGTGATGACCAAGACATAAAACGTAGAAAAATGTGTTCAAATGTGTGTGAATTCCTGAGGGACCAAACTGCTTTTGTCATCGGTCCCTAGACTTACACACTACTTAAACTAACTTACGCTAAGAACAACACACACCCATGCCCGAGGGAGGACTTGAACCTCCGGCGGGAGGGGCAAAGCAATCCGTGACATGGCGCCTATTCGCGCGGCCACTCCGCGCGGCCGTAAAATGTAGACTATGAAGCAATGGAAGAAAGTCATTTTATCGGATGAGTATTGTTTCACACTGTTCCCAACTTCTGGCAGAGTTCCCAAGATTGAAATAAGGCAGGGGCTCCCTGATGAATTGGGCAGCAATAGAGCGGTATTCAATGGGCCCCATGGTAAAGTCTGCAAGGTCGCATTGCTGCCACGGATTATGTGACCATTTTGGCTGATCAGGTCCACCCCATGGTACAATATTTGTTCCTCAATTGTGATGCTGTATTACAAGATGGCAGGGACCCTGCTCCCACAACTCTAAATGTCATGGATTGGTTTTGTGAGCACGTGTGCTGCTGCCACGGATTATGTGACCATTTTGGCTGATCAGGTCCACCCCATGGTACAATATTTGTTCCTCAATTGTGATGCTGTGTTACAAGAGGACAGGGACCCTGTTCATACAGCTCTAAATGTCATGGATTGGTTTTGTGAGCACGAGTGTGAATTGTCACATGTCCTCTGGGCACCACAGTTAGCAGATCACAATACTATTGATCCTCTGTGGTCTATTTCGGAGAGCAGGGTGCGGGGCTGCTATTCACTTCCGTCATCGTTTCATGAACGCGCCACTATTTTGCGGGAAGAATGGTATAACATTCCTTTGAAAATCATGCAGGATCTGTATTTATCCATTCCGAGACGACTGGAAGCTGTTTTGAATGCCAACGTATTTGCTACAACGTATTTTGGATGGTAATGCGTTGATTGATTCCCTATTTTTGTCCAAGCGCTGTTATGTTACGCTCTTGAGCCGGCCGGAGTGGCCGAGCGGTTCTAGGCGCTACAGCCTGGAACCGCGCGACCGCTACGGTCCAATCCTGTGTGTGATGTCCTTAGGTTAGTTAGGTTTAAGTAGTTCTAAGTTCTAGGGGACTGATGACCTCAGAAGTTGAGTCCCATAGTGGTCAGAGCCATTTGAACCATTTCGTTATGCTCTTGAACGGTCATGCCCGCTTAATTAGAAATTAATTATAAAACAGTCTAGATCGAAATGCACGCTTATTACAAGGTGATTAATGACAATCATCACGTGATCATCTTAAGACCTTTGAAATCATATTAGATGGAGCAGGATCTTTGAATGGCGATAATCAACTGGAGCAGTTTATTATCGTCATTCCTCGGTTCCTGCTTCGTCTACAACCATTGTCCATGAATATGGGTTTGAACGTCTGAAGATGATCAAGTGCTGAACGAAACCTTTCATATTTTAATAAACGTACCTTTTCGGTCTAGATTGTTGTACAACTAATTTCAAATATTCTATTTTGATCGCCGACTGTCTTCAGCGATGTTTTCCAAAAATAATCAGTTTAATTAGGTCTAGGAGCGAGTGTTCCTCGGATGGGAAATAGCTGCCAGCAACACGGGCATTTAGCAACCTGTGCGAGACATTAAAATGCAGGCTCGCCAGCCGGCTGTCAGTCCGGGCGTCATTTGTGGGCGGCGGGTGACAGCCGCGGTCGGCAGTCAACGCCCGCGACCGCCGGCCGCCTACGGCCGCCAAGCTGCTTCCCAGGTGGGCGGAGCAAGTAAAAATTCAAGGGGTGGGCCGCATCTGCCGACATGAGACCGCAATACCGGCTGCCCAGTTTCCAGATGACACTCCGTGTCGCCACGATCCATTATCTCCCCCTACACTCCCGCTTTTTTTTTTCATTCAAATGCCGCCCACCACATCGCAGTATATAGGCGGGACGACTAATTCATGCGGTGATAGAGGATGGCAAAATCGAGCTGGTTCAGCAGACAGATGGAAACATACATTGATAGAAATGTGAGGGGCACGTCATGAAACCTTTTTCTGTAACGCTTCCAAACTGATATTCAGGTTTTTCCGTATTTGTAAGGTATGATGTGGCCTGTAATTGAAATAAAAGTGTCATGTTGATCTCACCATTGGCAAGAGATTCCAGAATAGTCTCCCATTCGGATCTCTGGGAGGGGACTGCCAAGGTATAGGTGACCAGGAGAAAAAGATTGAATAATCATCGAAAGGATAACGTTCTACCAATCGGAGTGAGGAATGTCAGAAGCTTGAACGAGGTAGGGGAAGTAGAAAACCTGAAAATGGAAATGCAAAAGCTCTTTATAGATACAGTAGGGGTCAGTGAAGTGAAATGGAAAGAAGACAAAGATTTCTGGTCAGATGAGTATAGCGTAACATCAAAAGCAACAGAAAATGGTGTAACGGGAGTAGGATTCCTTACGAATAGGAATGTAGGGCACAGAGTGTGTTACTGTGAACAGTGCAGTGACAGCGTCATTCTTATCAGAATCAACAGCAAACCAACACCGACAGCGATGGTTCAGGTATACATGCCGACGTCGTAAGCTGAAGATGAAGAGGTAGAGAAAGCATATGAGGATATTGAAAGGGTAATACATTACGTAAATGGATATGAAAATTTGATAATCATGGCGGACTGGAATGCAGTTGTAGGGGAAGGAGTAGAAGATCACAGGAGAATGTGAGCTTGGAACAAGGAATGAGAGAGGAGAAAGACTAATAGAGTTCTGTAATAAATTTCAGCTAGTAATAGCGAATACTCTGTTCAAGAATCACAGGAGGAGTAGGTATACTTGGAAAAGTTTGAGTAATAGCGGAAGATTTCATTTAGATTACATCTTGTTCAGACAGAGATTTGGAAATCAGATACTGAACTGTAAGGCATACCCAGGAGCAGATTTAGGCTCAGATCATAATACAGTAGCGGTGAAGGGTAGGCTGCAATTTAATACTCAATGAAGTGGGTTACGGAAGTACTAAGGAATGGCGAGATACGCTTGAAGCTCTCGAAGGATATAGTTACAGCAATAAGGAATAGCTCAGCAGGCAGTACAGTTGAAGAGGAATGGATATCTCTAAAAAGGCAATCATAGAAGTTCGAAAGAAAAATATAGGTACAAAGAAGGTAACTGCGAAGAAACCACGGTTAAGAGAAGAAATGCTTCAGTTGATCGATGAAAGGAGAAAGTACAAAAATGTTCCAGGAAACTCAGGAACACAGAAATACAAGTCGCCTAGGAATGAAATAAATAGGAAGTGCAGGGAAGCTAAGACGAAAGGCTGCATGAAAAATGTGAAGAAATAGAAAAACATATGATCAAAACAACCTTCGGTGACATTAAAAACAAAGGTGGTAACATTAAGAGTGCAACGGCACTTTCACTGTTAAATGCAAAGGAGAGAGGGGTTAGGTGGAAAGAATACATTGAAAGCCTCTATGAGAGAAAGATTTGTCTGATGTGATATATGAAGAAACAAGAGTCAATTTGGAAGAGATAGGGGATCCAGTATTAGAATCAGAATTCAAAAGAGCTTTTGAGGACTTAAGATCAAATAAGGCAGAAAGGATAGATGTCATTTCATCAGAATTTCTAAAACCGTTGGGGGAAGTGGCAACAAAACGACTGTTCACGTTGGCGTGTAGAATGTATGAATCTGGCGACATACCATCTGACATTCGGAAAAATATCATCAACACAATTCCGAAGACTGCAAGAGCTGACAGGTGCGAGAATTATCGCAGAATCAGCTTAACAGCTCATACATCCAAGTTGCTGACAAGAATAATACACAGAAGAGTGAAAAAGAAAGATGAGGATGTGCTAGATGAAGATCTGTTTGGCTTTAGAAAAGTTAGGCACGAGAGTGGCAATTCTGACGTTGCTGTTGATAATGGAAGCAAGAGTAAAAAAAAATCAAGAACGTTCATAGGATTTGCCGACCCGTAAACAGCGTTCGACAATGTAAAATGGTGCAAGATGTTCGAAATTCTGCGAAAAATAGTGGTAAGGTATAAGGAGAGACGGGTAATATATAATATGTACAAGAGCCAAGAGGGAATAATAAGAGTGGACGACCAGGAACGAAGTGCTCGGATTAAAAATGGTGTAAGACAGGGATGTAGTCTTTCGCCCGTACTGTTCAATCTGTACAAAGAAGCAGCAATGACGGAAATAAAAGAAAGGTTCAGGAATGGAATTAAAACTCAAGGTGTAAGGACATCACTAATATGATTCGCTGATGAAATTGCTATCCTGAGTGGCAGTGAAGAAGAATTACATGGTCCACTCAGTGGAATGAACAATCTAATGAGTACAGAATACGGATTGAGAGTAAATCGAAGAAAGACGACAATAACGAGAAATAGCAGAAATGAGAACAACGAGAAACTTAATATCATGATTGATGGTCACGAAGTAGATGAAGTTTCCGAATTCTGCTACCTAGGCAGTAAAATAACCAATGATGGACGGAGCAAGGACATCAATAGCAGACTAGCAATAGCAAAAAGGGCACTCCTGGCCAGGAGAAGTCTACTAGTATCAAACATAGGCCTTAATTTGAGGAAGAAATTTCTGAGAATGTACGTCTGGAGTACAGCATGTGGTAATGAAACACGGTCTGTGGGGAAACCGGAACAGAAGAGAATCGAAGCATTTGAGATATGGTGCTACAGACGAATGTTGAAAATTAGGTGGACTGATACACTAAGAAATGAGGAGGTTTTGCATAGAATCGGAGAGGAAACGAATATACGGGAAACACTGACAAGAAGAAGGGAAAGGACGACAGGACATCTGTTAAAGCATCAGGGAATAACTTCCGTGGTACTACAGGGAGCTGTGGAGGGTAAAAACTGTAGAGGAAGATAGAGTGTGGAATACGTCCGGCAGATAACTGAGGACGAAGGTTGCAAGTATTACATTGAGATTGCATGGGGGCTTAATTAAAAGGGAAAGACTAATATTAATGAATAAATGCAATAATTTTACTAGCTGTGTGACCGGTTACGAAGTCTCGTAACCGGTTGGCCCTGACTATTGTTAGCACGCAATCTGACTGCATAAAATAAAAATAAAGAATGGCAAGGAATTTCCATTAACACAATTGATTAATTAAGTCCCCTGCAACTATAAAAGCTATGAAACAACAAAGCACAAATGTAACTGTTCTGTGTGTGGTAGTGTGACTCAACGTACATGTATCTGGCTCGGCTCTTTCTCAATACGACAAATATTTTAAACACCATGTACAATGAATTAATTGAAAAACCAGAAATACTATAAGTGCACATAGAAGCCAGAATTACAAGTCTAATAAATGAACACGAGCCAGATGCCTTGTTGACTGTACCTGTGAGCAAGAGACATTGTCATTAAAGAAAACTGTAACACCTTTTTACCCCATTATGTATTGACGAAAATTTCCCATTACACCAGCATCATAAATCAAAAGCCCATCTCCTCAAATACACTCTGACAATTGCAACTTCTTCCATCTATACTTTACATCAACGGAATACCATCTACTCTCTCGCCCAACAGAACAACAACTGCCCTCGACATCCTCTGAACTACTACTGCCAGTGGAGGCGGCGGAATAATAATCTTTGGCGGAGTCTCTGGCGCCGTGACTCAGTGTAGCCACCTTTCATATGCCCCTCCTTCACAGGGTAGAATTTGGTGGTATTTTTGCCAGCATTGGTGGCGAAAATACCACCAAATTCGCCCAAAAAAAACACAGACAAAAATAAAAGATGATATTAATAAGTAAATATCACATAACTAAATAAATTTAGGCTTTGCACTGGCCCTTCAATAACCTAATATATAAAAATACAGTAAGGAATACAAATGCTTGCATACATGTGATTTTACATAATAGTTTACGCAAGTATCATTTCTCAGAGTAGTTGAACAGTTCAATCAATGGCACCACCAATGACGAATAGGTGCAGATAAGAGTCTCATAACATTTTATAAACAGTAAATACACAATAAATCAGTTTACACAAATATTCACATAAAATCTTTTCAATAGTTCAATAAACAAGTAGCACTCCTCAGCGTAGTTGACAGTTCTAACAGTAGCACCCAGCAATGGTCAACAGGTGCAAATAGCAGTCCCATAACATTTCATAAACAGTATTTGAACAGTTCCAACAGTGGCATCCAGCAATGGCGAGCGGGTGCAGACAGCAACAAGTGACATCTCATCACTGGTTGAGCAGTTACAACAGTGGCACCCAGCAATGTTGAACTGGTGCAGACAGCAACAAGTGACATCATTTCAGTAGCAGCAGTTCCAACAGTGGCACCCAGCAATGGCGAGCAGGTGCAGGCAGGAATGAGTGTCATCACATCAATAGTAGCAGTTCCAACAGTGGCACCCAGTAATGGCGAGCAGGTGCAGGCAGCAACAAGTGACATCTCATCATTGGTTGAGCAGTTCCAACAGTGGAACCAAGCAATGTTGAACAGGTGCAGGTAACAGTCCATAATATTCACCAGCAATAATTAAACAGTTCATCAGAGATCTTCAGCAGGAATTAAACATTTCCAAGTGGTACCCATCAATGATAATAGGTGTAAGGACGAGCAACAGTTTGAATGCACACACAACTGCTTTTAAAAAATTATTATCAATGCTCTTACACTAAACATACAAATTATAATAAATACACAAATGATATCAGATAATTGTCATATTAACTATTACAAATACACAAATATCAGTAAACCTATAATATTTATGGGTGTCAGTGCAAGCCACAACAAATAAGTAAAATAATATTTAGGAGGTAGGTCGGTACCAATTATTTGGGATTAGGAAAGGAAAACACACAAAACCTCACTCATCTTTCATGCACATACTAAGTACTATTGTGTAATTGAATAGTGTTAACTGTGTAAATGCAATTCCGTCAAAATTTGATGTTCAACATGTGTATCAAATAGTAGTGGCAGCAGTGTATAATCGTCAATAATAGTTGGTCAACGTCATAGTCATCATGTCAAGACCATCGTTTGCCAAGCCACATCAAATGTACAGTTGCTGAACAACTGTCAGTTTGCCAAAAAAGTATATACTGCTTATTGATTCAACAATGTGTGTGTGTAGACAATCTTCCTCCCACTGGAGTGTTCTAGTCTGCCATCTTCATCCTTCTTGTTCTATATAAACAAACAACAAGAAAAAAGTATGCTCCTCACTTACCTTACCTCTTATCCCCCAAAACTCCAATAATCATCAGCATCACATAATCTCAATACTTCAATAATACCTCTTCAATACATCGATACATATAAACCTTACCACCAATATCATTTCACTTTTCACTTCCATAACAACTCTTTCCTCTACTCAGTCTCCTCGAACAAGTACAGATAAAAATCCTAGTGAAAACTTCAATTCATCATCCCATACAATCCGAAGACACAGTGTCCACACACAATCTCTGTGTAATCCACCTGAGCCAAATCTTCTATTCGTTATGAATTATAAAATACATTTTGGTTACCTTGTCCATCATAAAATAAAAGAAATGCATACATGACCTTTAACAGCCTTCAGTTTGAATAACTTTCAGTAAGTAGGTGCGAGTACACAGTATTAATGATCACATAAGAATCTGAATGAATAAATCGTAATATTTCACAGTGTGTACACCACTTCAAGAATCATGGCAAAACAGAAGCAAACATGTGGAGTATTTCACTTGCTATTTCAATAGCTCACGAAGAAAGCAGTGTAATAACTGTCGATGGTCTAAAGGTAGTGTTGGTATTTCATGTCGTCAGCTTCCTTTCTATTATAATGAATTTATACAGCTTCCATAAAATCTCCAGTCCATGTGACTTCAATGGAGTTTCTTGTACCCATGTAGTTCGTAGAATTATAGCAGTTCATTTTCTTATCTTAAAATGTAAAACACTGAGCGTAAGCAAAACATGCAATGGCGAGTAAATATATCAGTAGAGAACAGAATGTCAACAAGGGGATGCAGCACAATCCCTACAACGAGCTTGTGCCAAGTGAACAATCTATAATTAATACCATAGTGTAATCTAAACTCTATATTCGTACACAGTATATAAGTATTTCTCTATACTAAATTAAAGAGTAGTTATGACAATAAAAAGAAATGTGTAAACACGCAATCCATACGCAAAGCAGCAAGTATATAAATATCTTACATAATAAATAGGTCATTAGCATCATATCAGCATAAGCAAATAAATGTTCATATGTAATCTCAATAAGTAAACATGAAGGCGCAAGCAGATAAATCACAAACTATAACTTACATACATAGCCATATCAGCACAACTAATCAGGTAACAATTATAATTTAAATAAATAGGCACAGCAGACACATAATAAAAAATATGACATCAGTGAAAAAGCACAGCAGCCAAGCGATGCATAATATACACAAGTAACTACCCTGTTAATTAATAAAACATTGTCAGAATCAGCAAATGTACGCAAGCATGTCGCTTCACAAGTAAATTCATAGAGCATAAAATTTAACACAAAGTATAAATCACGTAATAGCGAGCAGCAAATTATGTACAAAGTACATACCTAAGTAGAAATATGTTACCTGAAAAATAAACTCAATTAATAGTTATCTTTTTAGTTTATTACTTTCTTCTTCGAAATTACATTCTTCCTGAAATTTTCTTGATAGCAAGTCTTCTTAATGTCGGACACGTAGAGAATTTACCTGAAGTTCTTAAATACTTTATACAACTGTATCCTGGAAAAACTCAACGTTAATGACATAAGTTATCAAGTCACTATAACTTTATACTGAATTTAATCTGATAAATTAGACTGTGTATTTGTCTACGGCTGTAAGTGCATTCGCACTGAGCGCTCGATCAGCTGTAGGTAAGCGTGACGGCGCGCGGACTGACTGTCGCTTCCTGTATGTGCTGCCTCTGGAACACGGCGCGGTATACCTGTATTCTCTGCGTGTTTACGTGTAACTGTTAATTTCTCAAAAGTATGTAATTCCACAAAAATTTTAACGTTCGATATATGATGTATTCCCTTAGAGCGCCGTGATTTAAGAGTTTCTACTTCAACAGCGTTACCATGAATAATTTTGTGAAATCTATATGGACTGTTATAAAGCAGAAAAAATTTGCGACACAAGCCTTTTCCTTTGTGAGACAAACGATAAGACTTAATTAACATATCTGACCAACTGACAAAGTTTTTAAACGACCAGGACGTTAGCTGATTTCTTTCTTCTAACAGCTGCAGATGCAATATTTTGTAGAGCCAGGTTGACAACTTCAGAATGCCGCAGTTTGCGTGTAGGCGGAAAAGGAACGATTTCAGAAATACGATTTGTCGGTGCTTTATTTTTTAATATCAATACAGGTGGCAAAGAAGTTGAATCATTAGGGAGTTCATTCAGAATGTTTAGAAAAATATGAAGACACTGATCCCAAGTTCTGTGATTATGATGACAATGAAGACGACACAATGTATTGATTTCCTTCATCCAGCTTTCTGACGCATTAGATTGAGGGTGAAAAAGTGAAATGAAAATTGGTTTAATCTTACGACGCCGTAGAGTGCGAAGCCAAATTTTAGAGCGAAACTGTGATCCATTATCTGATATAACTTTATCAACATGACCCACTTCTTTAAGAAAATGTTTGATGAAAGCATTAGATACTGAACGAGCTGTTGCTTTGCGTAAAGTTGTAAAACACACATATTTTGATGTCAATTCCACTACTACCAAAATGTACGCAAAACCATTAGTAGAACGAACCACTGGACCGAACAAATCGACTGCAGCCATCTCCTTTAATCTCGCTGGAATGATAGGAAACAACGGTGCTCTGTGAGAAATAGTTGGTGGCTTAGCCTTTTGACATAATTTGCATTTAGCAAGAACAAATCGAATACGTTTTTCCATTTTACTCACGTAGCAATTTTCTCGTAATTTATGAAAGCATTTTCTGGGACCAAAGTGTGCATAACTGAAATGTGTATACCAAATCAATTAATTAACCCACTCATCAGGAATGCAAACTAACCAAACAGAGTTGTCACCGATTTTCGTTTAAAAAGAATATCATTGCGAACTAAATAATACTGTCTAATCGCTACGCTTTCCTTTCTCCTCCACTTCTCCTTAATGTCCCAGATTGGATCTTTGTTTTGCTCCTTAGCGATGTCCTGGAGCGAAGACGAAATAAAATTTTCAAACGCAGCACCTTGAATATACATCAAACAATAATTGTTTTCTTTGCAGTCCTCCTCAACACTTTGTTTCAAACCCATAGGTGCACGTGATAAAGCATCAGCAATAATATTAGAAGAACCCTGGATGTAGACAATACTTAAATCAAATTCCTGTAGATACAGTGCCCATCGTGACAATCTTCCATGTGTTAATTTTGTTGACATAAGAAATTCCAGAGCTCGATGATCGGTGTAAACCTTAGTATGTCAGCCATACAAAAAGATGCGAAAATTTGTGAAAGCCCAAACAACAGCCAAAGCTTCAAGTTCCGTAATCGAATAGTTCTTTTCTGATTTAGAGAGAACACGACTTCCAAATGCAATAGTTTTCTGTACTACAACTCCGTTTTCTTCTATCTCTTGAAATAAGTGTGCACCTAGGCCTTTGTATGATGAGTCCGTCGCCAAACAAAAATCTTTAGATAAAGCCGGATGTGAAAGCATCACGAAGTTGTTCAAATTCTAATTCAGCTCCCTCATCCCAACACCAATTAGAATTCTTTCCAGAAAGTTCACATAAACGGGGTGTGGCCAAATTGTCCAATCTAACAAAGCGTCTAAGAAAATTACAGACACCAAGGAAACTAACAACATCACGTTTAGTAGTAGGAACAGCATAATTACGTATAGCGTCTAGTGTCTCTGGATCACGAAGAACACCTTCTGTAGAAATAATATGACCAAGAAATTTTACCTGAGAACGACCAAATTCAGATTTTTCCAAGTTCACTGTAATGCCAACTCTTGCAAAAATACATAATAATGAGTAAAAAATTCTGCTATGCTCACTCCAAGAACGTTTAGCAATAAGAATATCGTCAACATACGAAGTAATATTGTTACGAAGATAAACAGGTAAAATTTCATTTAAACCACGAATGAATGCTGCTGAAGATACAGTAAGTCCAAACGGAATTTCCGAAACTGATAACAGTTACCATAGGCTAAAAAGGCAGCGTATTTTCTACAATCAGGGTGGAGTTCAATTTGCCAAAAACTTGCACGCATATCAATTGTGGATAAAACTTTAATTCCATGGAAATGTTGAAGAAGTTCATCTAAATTTTGTGGACGGTCAGTTTCAGGAATGATGATATTATTTATCTGTCTGGAACCAGAACCAAACGAACTGACCCATTCTTTTCAAGAACGACATGTAATGGGCTGGTGTAAGGACTGACTGCTGGCTCAATAATGCCTTGATCTAACATGTATTGAAGTTCACTCTTAACCTTGTCTCTGTAAGCCAAAGGAATAGCGTACGTTTTTCCTCGAAACGGTGTGAGTTCTTTTACTTTAAATAAATATTGAAAGCCTTGTATAGTTCCTGTGTGATGACTAAATACTGTAGCATGTGAAGTCAAAATTTGGTGCAGTTCTTCTCTTGCAACGTCATCTGTCACTTCAGCTTTGTTAACCTTTTCATTAATTAATTCTTCGCTATTAATCATATCATCCATCGCGTCTCTGTATCTATTGTCGTTGTCATGAATGAATACATTGTCGTCATAATACTCAGCGAAAACATCAGAAGTAAGAAACCTTAAACAATTTGTGTCTGATTCAGATTTCGTTACACATTCGAAAAATTTCAAACATCTCGGCATTCCGGCAACAGTCAAATTCACACTTCCTTCCTTAAAGTTTAGAATTGCCTTATATGTGTTAAGAAACTGCATACTTAATATAATTTGTGTACTGAGTAATGGAACAATAATAAAATTAGCAGAAAATTCATATCCTTGACAAATGAAATTTAAGTTGGTCTGTTGTTTGACTTCCACACTTTTTCCAGGAATAGCTCCTCGAACTGTAGTTTTAGAAACAGGTAACACAGGACAAGCAATAGTTCTTACACATATACGAAAAAATGATTCACTTATAACATTCAATGGGCTCCCAGAATCTAAAACCGCAGTGAACTTATTCTTACTCACGCATACTTCAATAACAGGATGTAAAAATGCGTCTACATTATTTTCCTTTTCGTATAGCAAAATATCTCTCATGTATTCCAAGCGTACGTAGTGTAAAGTCGTAGTGTCATTACTTTCTGAACCGTCTATATTGCTGCCAGAAGCCGAAGCTACAAGTCATTGTCGATTGTTTGCGTCACGTCTTTGATTATTCGCATGATTTCGCGGATCAGTTTCTACGATTTGCACTTGTCTCTCTGAATTTCTGTCACGTGCAGAATGCCAATTAGGGCCCTCCGGTCTGTTAGATGTAAATTCTTGGTTGTGTCTGTTATTAAAATTTCTATTTTCCTGGCTATGTGCATGACTACTTCTTGTGTAATTTCGACTGTCACTTCTATAATTATTGTTAGGTCTACTACCCAGGTTATTTCTGTAGTAAGAATTTCTATTATTGTATGAATAATTTCTGTCTTGACGATACCGATTACTGTTTCCGTATGATTGATCATTCTGTTACTACACTTGTCTGTGTAATAGCTGTTATTATACTTGTCTGTGTAATTTCTGTTAGAACGTCTGTTATTGTCATAAGGCTGGTATCTATTGTCCTGCTTGTTTCGTCTGTCATTTTCAAAATTACCGCTATAACGTCCGTTCCGATCATTATCCCTTTTCTCTGAAAATCTATTATGATTACTGTTACTGAAAAATTACAGGAAGTTCCGTCGTCGTTGTCATACTCAATTTCTTGTAGCAAAGTCTTAAAAGTTTCAATGTCGTCTTTACATCTTCCGGCTAAAGCAATGTGTCTTATCGATTGTGCCAGCTTAGTTAAACAAATACGAATTAATTCAGTCGGGCTATAAGGGTTGGAAAGGAATTGATTCTTTCGAATCATGTCTTCAAAGTATTCTGCCGGCGTGCGGAACTCAGACTGTTTAAAATTACGCTGCATAATAAGACTATGTTTGACTCTGTCTTGCCTGTTTTCGGACCAATATGCCGATAGAAATGCATGATAAAAATCGTATAAATTATTACAAGCCCCAATAAGTGCGCGCATGCGCGTCGCCGGTTCGTTTTCTAAATATCCACACATAAATTCCAGTTTGTGACTTAGTGGCCAATTTGGCGTAAGTGAGTACATAAATTTATCTAACCATGAACATGGATGTATATCATTATTAGAATTGCGAAAGATCTTAAATTTCTGAACAGTTAAAAAGTGTTTATAGTCAAAGTTTTCGCCTCGTGGCGACAAAGGCCTACCGCGTCTGTCCCAGTCCGAATGTCGATTACTGTCAAGTTTGCGCGCCTGGCGCTCTATTGTTCCATCTCGTAAATAAAATAAATTATTTTCTTCAAAACTCCCCGCTATCGGTGATTCTAAATTTCTTCTACTGTCTTTTCCTACGATTTCGCTTTCAATTTGTTTAACTTGCTTTCGTAAAGGCTCAAATTCCCTTTTAACGCGTTCATTAAATTTTCCCTGATTTTCAACATGTTTATTTATATTCTGGTACTCTTCTGTTTCTGCAAATGGCAATGGAGCTATATCATCTGAATCTCTGTCCCCATTTAAACTAAGACTTGTCAATTTATCTGAAATCTCCTCAACTCTTTCCGATAAGTCACCTACTTGTTATTTCTGTTTATTTACGTCTTCTGTAAGTGTCGCGACTCGGGTTTCAGTATTGACACATTTAGTAGTTAACTGTTCATATTGTTGTGTTAGGTTATTTATTCTGTCATTTGGTACGCATTCCTCGAGTCATTCAAATATTTCTTCCTTATCGTGTGCACGTTGTAAATTTAACTCTGAAAACTTTTGTACTATGACGCGATCTCTTTCTTCCTGTTCTCTATCCTGTTCCTTTTGTCTAATTTTTATTGAAGTTAATCTATTATTGTGAGCATTGAAAATCGGTTGAACTTCTTCTCTAATTTCTTTATTTAATTCATCTTTCATGTTTTCAAAACAAGTCCCTATTCGTGAGTCTAACCGTGTTTCCATTGTTCCCATATCAGTTTTAATTGTTCCTATTTGTGATCTCAAATTTAATATTGCACTCAGCAACTGCTACATATTAACTGGATCGAAATTCTTTTCACCCCTAACATTTCCCGTAAAAGTAGCTTCCTTCGTTATAGCCGTAAAGCTATCTGTGTTCGATACTATTCCAGAATCTTCTGTCATTTATCTCGTATTCTGAAAATTTTCCGATTGTGAAAAAATTTGAACTGGTTCCGGACTATTTTCCCCGCTTATTAAATTGTTTTCTACTCCATTATTCACCATACTGTTCTCCCGTGTTGGCGAGTTCGCCATGTTAACAATTTCGTTATTCTGACTATCCGTCATTCTTGCCTTTTTCATCGATCCCGTAATCATTTACAAAACATACAAAACTCGTCACTATACGAAAATTACACACAATATAACAATTTACAACCAATAATACCATTCATACGAAATGCTCCCCGACAAACACGATTAACGAACAATTAAAACCTTCACAATTGTACAAAACTGTCAAGCCCGTATACGACACATCAAAAATTAAAGTCTGCAAAAATACCATAAGAAGAATGACAAGACAACTAAAAATGTTCAGTTACAAAATCTACACATGCAATATAGGCTACAATTACTAAACTACAAATTACTACAACAATACTACTGTCTACTATTTTTACTATCAAAAGAATTCCAAGGGACGATTCTGGCAGGGTCGCCACGTGCATGGGGCCTTAATTAAAAATATTAATGAATAAATGCAATAATTTTACTAGCTGTGTGACCAGTTACGAAGTCTCGTAACCGGTTGGCCCTGACTATTACTAGCGCGCAATCTGACTGCATAAAATAAAAATAAAGAATGACAAGGAATTTACATTAACACAATTGATTAATTAAGTCCCCTGCAACTATAAAAGCTACGAAACAACAAAGCACAAGTGTAACTGTTCTGTGTGTGGTAGTGTGACTCAACGTACATGTATCTGGCTCAGCTCTTTTTCAATACGACAAATATTTTAAACACCATGTACAATGAATTAATTGAAAAACCAGAAATACTATAATATAAGTGCACATATAAACTAGAATTACAAGTCTAATAAATGAACACGAGCCAGATGCCTTGTTGACTGTACCTGTGAGCAAGAGGCATCGTCATTGAAGAAAACTGTAATACCTTTTTACCTCATTATATATTGACGAAAATTTCCCATTATACCAGCATCATAAATCAAAAGCCCATCTCCCCAAATACACTCTGACAATTGCAACTTCTTCCATCTATACTTTACATCAACGGAATACCATCCACTCTCTCGCCCAACAGAACAACAACTGCCCTTGTCATCCTCTGAACTACTACTGCCAGTGGAGGCGGCGGAATAATAATCTTTGGCGCAATATCTGGCGCTGTGACTCAGTGTAGCCACCTTTCAAGATGAAGAAGTTGGCACAGGAGAGGAATTTGTGGTGGGCCGCATCGAACATCAAACCAATCAGAAGGCTGAACCCCCCCCCCCCAAAAAAAATAGTAGATGATTAAAATTTCATTCTTACTCGACCCTATTTACCCTACAGAGAAAAAAACCATTCTCACGGGTGAAGAATGGTGTTTCACATTCCAGAAACTTTTGAGGTGAAGTTTGTAACACAGCATCAAGGTCGTACACGTAACTGTGCAAGCAGGGACCTCCATTTATTGCACACATACTAATAACAACTTTTTTAAACTTTTTATTCAGCTATCTACGAAATACTTGTCATATGTACTACAATTTATCAAAATTTAATTAGAACCTGCCTAACTTAAACCCATTTTTCAGGCTTTCCTGTGCAATCTGCTGATTTGGTTAGTGTAATTCTTCTGTTCTAAGTTTACTGCAATTTAATGAAAGAGAACTTCACACAAGACGCATTTTGCTTTTATTTATAAAGCATCTTCCACTGTTATTCTGCAAACTGGATACATATATTTGTATATTTTTGGTCGTTTTAGATTAAAAACAGCGTTTCGTTTATAGAGTTGAAGCGCAAATTACTTAGTGTTTCTTCACATATTCTCCAAACCACTGCTCCTTCCCTAATTAAGCAGCAGTTGATGTCGAAAGATTTCGTTACACATATAAACCCGAAAGTTTTTACCATTCTGGAGTATTTCTTGCGCTGTATATCGGTTATTTACACTTTACCTCGCTTTTGTAAATCGAACTGAAGTTATGCGTGCTTTTCACTCTGCACAGTATTACGGTGTTTATGTCCGTCCGTTTGTTTTCGTGTGGGTTGGGAGCTTTGCCAACCTTGAAACTACATTTTTTTTACGCGCTTGCGAGAGAGGGGGATGGGAAGTGAGGGACAGGAGAGAGACAGAGAGAGAGAGAGAAAGAAAGAGAGAGAGGTGGGGGAGGGAGCTTAGAAGGTGGGGAAGGACGGAGGATGAATTTGAGAATGTGTGTGATTTATTGTAAATTATTGACGTTGGTATGTTTGGCAGAGATGTCAGATGGGATTGTGGAGAAAGGGGGGGGGGGCATGATTGCTGGTTGTGGTTCGATTTTTTGGGGGGGGGGGAAGAGGGTGGATGGTGATTAAAATTTCACAGTACACTCCCACATGAATTCATCAAAGGAACAGTCAGGCTGCTAGAACTAATAACAGAACAGAACTATTCCTAGTTCAATAATGAATTCTGTTAACAAAGTGAAGGATTACCAATGGGATCTTCAGTGTCTGGAACCATAGCAAACATATTTATGAACCATGTGGAACAGACTATATGTAACAAAATAGTACCAAATAACTACAGCATACTATACGGGATTAGACATGTGGATGGCATCCTGTGCCTGATACATGAAAAAAGCAATAAAATTGACCACTTACACACAGACATAAATTCTACTCATAATAAGATACCAGCTGTAGAAGTATGAAACCGGAAATTGGTTGCAATAACTACACGTCTGTTGTTTGAAACTAATAAACAATATTTCATTCAAAATAATCTCCATTGCTATTTATACATTTCTCTCACCTCTCCGGCAGGCTATGAACGCGACGCAAATAGAAAAAGAAAAGAAAAAAAACAACAGTTCTTCTTTTGAAGCGAACCAGTCAGCGGCTACATTTTCATACGAATTGAAGCGTTGTTCAGTTAGAGCGTGTCCCAGTGTCCCAATGATGCAAATAGATGGTAGTCGGACGGAGCAAAGTCTGGAGAATAAGCCGCATGCCCTAGTATTTCCCAACTGAAAGCCTTGATCGTATCCCTGACCTGTTTTGCTGTGTGTGATGGGGCGTTATCATGGAGCAATACGACTTTGTGTTGCCTTTTTCCACATTTCGGTTGTTTTTCACTTCATACTCGATTTAAATCGATCATTTGCTGTTGGTAGCGATCAGTATTAACGGTTTCAACAGGTTCTAGCAGCCCATAATAGATGACACCCTTCTGATCCCACCAAACACTGAGCATTGTCTTCTTTCCAAAGCGATTTGGTCTTGCAGTGCATGTCGATGGTCTGCCTGTATTCACCCATGATTTATGACGCTTAGCATTCTCAAAATATATCCATTTTTCATCACCTGTTACTATTCGTCGGAGGAATGACTTGTTTTGTATCTCACGAGCAGCATTTCACAAGTGATCCTTGGATTTGCTTGCTGACTTTCATTCAATTCATGTGGAACCAATTCTCCCACTTTCTGCACCTTTTACACAGCTTTCAACCGGAGAGAAACCTCTTTCTTCGTCACATTCAATTGTCCCGCGAGTTCCTGTTGAGTTTGAGTATCGTCCTCAACCAATAAGGCCTGCAATTCGTTGTCTTTGAACTTCTTCCGGGGTTACACGTGCTCGTCGTTTCTCGCGTCAAAATCACCA
The DNA here is from genome assembly GCF_021461385.2 of Schistocerca piceifrons. Taxonomy (NCBI): domain Eukaryota; kingdom Metazoa; phylum Arthropoda; class Insecta; order Orthoptera; family Acrididae; genus Schistocerca; species Schistocerca piceifrons. The sequence goes on from NC_060138.1 coordinate 825,538,443, forward strand.
CTTTTGAATTTTTTGAACCACACGAAATACTGTGTTTTCCCAAGAGCACGTTCGCCGTAAGCTTCGACAAGCATTCGATGCGATTCTGCAGCACTTTTCTGAAAATGATAAAGAAAACCAATGCTGTCCACAAATCGTAGTTTGTAGGCACAAAACTCAACATGTTTAGTGGTTTGAAACAGATACCGGTGTATGGAAGATGGGTTACTGTGTGTTGACATTCGTCGTCAGCCGTTACAGAAAGCAGATGGCGCTGAAGACTTTACACTGACGGCTAGCACCATCTACACTTGGTATATTTTACAATAGAGGAAGGGCAAAACTGGCTGTTAAATTTCTTGGACTTCACTATGAAGATTGAGAATAACCAACAATCGTTTGACATACACCGAAAAGCGGGAACAACAGACACATTAATACATGAGACATCACAATACCCCAGTTCTCAAAAACAGGCAGCACTTAGATACATGCTTCACAGACTAATCACAGTACTGTTATGTACGGACAATTACCAAAAAGAAATGAATACCTTAATACAAAGAGCCACAAACAATGGCTACAAAGAAAACTTAGTAATAAAGCTGAACAGTAAAATCAAGAAACAAAAAAGAACAAACACCGAGCTATCACCAACACAAGGACAGACACACAAAATACAAAAATAGGAACAACACAAAATGAGAAAGAAACAGGAAAAAAGATATACAACCACAAATGCACACACAGAATGTCCAATATTTTCAAAAAACAAGACATAAAAATAGCCCGCCCAACCAGCAACTCAACTGAAAAAGATTTCCCAAAAACAATAGGAAAAACTGATCTTTATCAGACATCAAGTACGTACCAACTGAAATGCAATAATATGATGGAAGGAAACTACCATAACAGAAAAGAAACTACTCAGAAATGATCAGACCATACTGGCAAACCACACACTATTTAAACTGACTGACTACTTAATGTAACATTAAATATGCACATACGACCACAGGTTCCATTTACCACTACCATCTCATCCCAGGTTCTGTCCTATAAACACCCCCTCCCCCCCCCCCCCAAAAAAAAAATCGCCCCACCCCACCTCTGGCCTTCCTACAATTACCTCTCACTTCTCTGCCAAACATACAAAACAATTTCACTAATTTACATTAACTCACACACACACACACACACACACACACACACACACATCCACCATCTACATTCCACAGATATGTTCAAATATGTATGAATTCCTAAGGGACCAAACTGCTGAGGTCATTGGTCTGGCCGCGTAATTCGTGACATGGCGCCTCTAAACGCGCGGCCACTCCACGCGGCTCTACGTCCCGCACCTTCTAATCTCTCTCTCTTTCTCTCTCTCTCTCTCTTTTTCTCTCTCTCCCCATGCCACTCTTACACACACACACACACACACAAACGAAAAAAAAATTAGGTTCATTAGTTGGCAACGCTCACAACCCGCACAAAAACAAACGCGAACAGACATAAACACTGTAATATAGTGCAGAGTGGGAAACACACTTCAGTTCGATTTACAGAGGCGAGTTGAAATGTAAATAACACAAATACAGCCCAAAAAATACTGCTGAATGGTTAAAACTGCCAAGTGAAGACGTGAAACGAAGTCCTTCGACATCAACCGCTGCTGTCAAGAAGAGAAGAAGCAGCGATTCGGAGAATACATAAAGAAACTAAACTAAAATAAACTCCGCCCAAACAAACCACGAAGGCCTAACGATACCGACCGACCGCCGTGTCATACTCAGCCCACAAGCGTCACCGTATGCGGATGTGGTGGGGCATGTGGTCAGCCCACCGCTCTCCCAGCCGTTTCGTCAAGTTACGGGACTGGAGCCGCCACTTCTCAATCAAGTAGCTCTTCAGTTTGCCACACATGGGCTGAGGGCACCCCGCTTCCAACAGCGCTCGGCAGACCGGATGGTCGCCCATCCAACTGCTAGACCTGTCTGACAGCGCTTAATTTCGGTGATCTGTTTTTAATGACAAACCACCAAAAATGTACAAACATATGTATCCAATGCGATTCTTCAATTTCTCCAGGTGTATTTTATGACGAAATAAATCTCGGGTAAACAGCTTGAATTTCGCTCCGACTCCTAAAGACGTACCCATTGCTGACATCATTAGCACAGTGGAACAAACAGCTGCTCGACTTCCACCGGAAGCTGCTGAAGAAGTTCGTCGCGAAACCTGCAGAGCTCTAACCAAAACAAAGCTGATGAAACCGAAAATCTTCTACAGGAAGCCATACGAGAGCTAAGAGAAGATCCAGACATAATAATATTACCTGCAGACAAGGGCAACGCAACAGAGATCCAATCCCGACAGGATTATGCTGAGAAGCCTACTTGATGACAGCGCATACCGTAAGATTGACACCGATCCTACAAGAGGGTCGAGAGGAAGACTCTGGCGCTTCTCAAGGATTCCGGCTTCCCTGACGAGATTACCAAGAAGCTACGCCCGAGGGCTGCTGTTCCTCCTGGACTTTACCGACTGCCGAAGGTGCTCAAGGAATCGATTCCGTTACGTCCCACTGTCAGCAATATTAGTGCCCCAACGTACCTGCTCGCCAAGCACCTCAAACAACTGCGTAGGCCTTACGTTGGTAGATGTACACACCATATCCGTAACTCCGTGGATTTCCTGGGACCCATCAACAACCTTGCACTTATGGAATCTGACATACTGGTGAGCTTCGACATAGTATCTGTATTCTCACTAAAGTTCCGTTACAAGAATCCTTGGAACTCATCAGCCAGAAATTTGACGAAGAGACCACCAACCTTTTCAGACATGTTCTGACACCAACTTACTTCTTATTTGACGGTGAATACTACGAGCAGACGGAAGGAGTAGCCATGGGGAGTCCGCTCTCACCCGTTGTCGCAAATATGTACATGGAACATTTCGAGGAGGAAGCTCTTGAATCAGCACATCTAAAACCCTCCTGCCTCTTTAGATATGTGGATGATACCTTCCTTATCTGGCCACATATAAACTGGCAGACTTCCTCACACATCTCAACTCCAGACACGAGAATATTAAGTTCACCATGGAGATCGAAACGGATGGGATGTTCCCTTTCCTAGATGTTTTGATTAGAAGACGAGCTGACGGCACCCTGGGCCACAGCGTGTACAGGAAGAAGACGCACACCGATTTGTACCTACATGCGGATAGCTGCCACCACCCGGCACAGCAGTGGTCTTGCGGTTCTAGGCGCTCAGTCCGGAACCGCGCGACTGCTACGGTCGCAGGTTCGAATCCTGCCTCGGGCATGGATGTGTGTGATGTCCTTAGGTTAGTTAGGTTTAAGTAGTTCTAAGTTCTAGGGGACTGATGACCACAGATGTTAAGTCCCATAGTGCTCAGAGCCATTAAGATTAAGATCACCCGGCACAAAAGAATGGAGTGCTCAAAACTGTTGTACACAGAGCTCACACCATCTCCGACAGGGACAGTCTCCAACAAGAATTGGACCATCTGAAGACCGTGTTTCGGAGGGACGGTTACAAGGAAGGGCAAATTCAGAAGGCTCTGCATCCCACACCTGCAGCACCGGCGGAAACTGAGGATGAACCTCAGGAGGAGTCGGCCTTGGCTATTATTCCGTGTTGTGGGGCCTTATCCGGAAAAATTGGACGCATTTTACGTAAACACCAAGTGAAAACCATCTTCCGTCCTCCAAGCCAAACCAAGAGTCTTCTTGGTAGTGTCAAGGACAACCTTGGTCTACGTAAATCAGGGGTTTATCAGATACCTTACCACTGCGGTAGTGTTTACATAGGGCAGACCATTCGTACCATTGAGGACCGATGCCGAGAACATCAACGGCACACTAGACTGCAATAGCCCAGTAAGTCGGCAATCGCTGAGCATTGCCTGTCGGAACTCCACAGTATGAATTATGACCAAACCGAAGACCTGACACAGACTTCCAAATACTGGGACTGTGTCATCAAAGAAGCCATAGAGATCAGAGTAAGGGAACCACAACTAAATCGTGACAGCGGTTACATCCTTAGCAAGGCGGGGGAACCCGCGATCACCCGGATTAAGAAGAAAAAGGATATTTCCCAGAGTGTACTGACTTCGGGGGAGGAGGGAAGAATAACGAGAGCGGTGCCGGCAGACCCTCCAGAACGAGAAGACCTAGGACGCAGCGCCCAGACGGCAGGACAACGGAAGCTGCACCTGGACCTCGCGGGGCACGGACCGCACCGACTCACAGGAAGCGCCTGAGGGAGGAGCGGGAGGGGGATTGTCCTATATATACATTGCGCCGGCCCACCTCCGGTCAGTACATCAGCGCACCTGATGATGGCAACGTGGTCGATTGCCGAAATATTGTGTCCTATGCACACTCATACCAGGCTGTTCACCCGAGATTTATTTCGTCATATGTATCCAATTTGTGGAATAACCACGGAAGATGCTTTATAAATAAAACGGAAATGATATTGCTGTAAGCTTAAGAAAAGAAGTTTTAGTTTTTTTTTAAATGTTTAAATGTGTGTGAATTCAGAAGGGACCAAACTGTTCAGGTCATCAGACCCTAGACTTACACACTACGCAAAATAACTTACGGTAAGAACAACACACATACCCATGCCCGAGGGACGACTCGAACCTCTGGCGGGAGAGGCAGCGCAATCCGTGACATGGCCCCTTAAACCGACCGGCCACTCCGCGCAGCTAAGTTAAGACGGAAAAACCAAAAATAACTGATTATAATAGAAGCTGCGGAAGATAACTGTTGTTGTTGTTGTTGTGGTGTTCAGTCATGAGACTGGTTTGATGCAGCTCTCCATGCTACTCTATCCTGTGCAAGCTTCTTCATCTCCCAGTACCTACTGCAACCTACATCCTTCTGAATCTGCTTAGTGTATTCATCTCTTGGTCTCCCTCTACGATTTGTACCCTCCACGCTGTCCTCCAATACTAAATTGGTGATCCCTTGATGCCTCAGAACATGTCCTACCAACCGATCCCTTCTTCTGGTCAAGTTGTGCCACAAACTTCTCTTCTCCCCAATCCTGTTCAATACTTCCTCATTAGTTATGTGATCTACCCATCTAATCTTCAGCATTCTTCTGTAGCATCACATTTCAAAAGCTTCTATTCTCTTCTTGTCCAAACTATTTATCGTCCATGTTTCACTTCCATACATGGCTACACTCCATACAAATACTTTCAAAAATGACTTCCTGACACTTAAATCTATACTCGATGTTAACAAATTTCTCTTCTTCAGAAACGCTTTCCTTGCCATTGCCAGTCTACATTTTATATCCTCTCTACTTCGGCCATCATCAGTTATTTTGCTCCCCAAATTGCAAAACTCCTTTACTACTTTAAGTGTCTCATTTCCTAATCTAATTCCCTCAGCATCACCCGACTTAATTCGACTACATTCCATTATCCTCGTTTTGCTTTTGTTGATGTTCATCTTATATCCTCCTTTCAAGACACTGTCCATTCCATTCAACTGCTCTTCCAAGTCCTTTGCTGTCTCTGACAGAATTACAATGTCATCGGCAAACCTTAAAGTTTTTGTTTCTTCTCCATGGATTTTAATACCTACTCCAAATTTTTCTTTTGTTTCCTTTACTGCTTGCTCAATACAGATTGAATAACATCGGGGAGAGGCTACAACCCTGTCTCACTCCCTTCCCAACCACTGCTTCCCTTTCATGTCCCTCGACTCTTATAACTGCCATCTGGTTTTTGTACAAATTGTAAATAGCCTTTCGCTCCCTGTATTTTACCCCTGCCACGTTTAGAATTTGAAAGAGAGTATTCCAGTCAACATTGTGAAAAGCTTTCTCTAAGTCTACAAATGCTAGAAACGTAGGTTTGCCTTTCCTTAATCTTTCTTCTAAGATAAGTCGTAAGGTCAGTATTGCCTCACGTGTTCCAGTATTTCTACGGAATCCAAACTGATCTTCCCCGAGGTCGGCTTCTACCAGTTTTTCCATTCGTCTGTAAAGAATTCGTGTTAGTATTTTGCAGCTGTGGCTTATTAAACTGATTGTTCGGTAATTTTCACATCTGTCAACACCTACTTTCTTTGGGATTGGAATTATTATATTCTTCTTGAAGTCTGAGGGTATTTCGCCTGTTTCATACATCTTGCTCATCAGATGCTAGAGGTTAGTCAGGACTTGCTCTCCCAAGGCCGCCATTAGTTCCAATGGAATGTTGTCTACTGCGGGGACCTTGTTTCGACTCAAGTCTTTCAGTGCTCTGTCAAACTCTTCACGCAGTAACGTATCTCCCATTTCATTTTCATCTATGACTATGCATGACTATGCAAACATATTTCTCGTTAACTCAATTGACTTTTCATCCCATTTTCGATTTCAAATTGAATATGGTTAAGGTATAGCATCTCATGTCAGTTTGCCCATGCGTAATACCCATACTCTCGATGCCACCTTGACTATAGACACTCTGAATTATCGTACTTCGTCATACAGATTTCAAGATCGAGATTCGTTTCGTAATTTCATTAGAATGGAGGAGAGGAGTCTTTCGAAGCAGCTCACTTTCACTGAATATGATATTTACCGGCAGGATACAAACATGAGGGAGTCCATAAACCCAGAGATGGGTATACATATTTTACAGCAAGTTTCGTAATAGCAGAAACTACCAGCTTGTAACTTGTGTTTGCTCTCAGACACAGACTGGCAATTACATTAAGATTTCTGGCAGCTGGAGAAACATTCCAGTCGTTTCCTTTGTGGCAAGAATTGCACCAAATACATTATTTAGAATGAACAACGTCGACTTTTGAGATAATAATTCTATTAAATGAATAAGAAGTACCCAGAATCTCTTAGAAAACAGAAGACGAAGAGAAAATTTGAAGGACGCGTGCGCGAACCCGTTTTGTTTACAGAATCCTCTACGCTAATACTTAAGCTACAGATGCGACATACCGAATAGGCTTTGGTATATGACACAGACTGAATAGAAACTGTAACTGGAGCTATCATTATTTTATATTTAATCTCCAAATTGTGCCAAAAATACGCGCTTTTGATACATCATTATCGTAGCTCACAAGTCATAACAATAAAAACGTCAACTATAGAAAACCGTTCCCAAATACGACGTTTAACGGCATACAATATGGCGGCTACTCTGTTCTGCTTGTGACGTAAAATATGTCGCATGTCATTGGCCACTTTCCTCTCGACGAGGCAAAAATCGAACATGACGGAGTCTTTATTTCACGCTCCGCAGTGTAGTGGAACATGGAATTAAACGCTGCATCGTCACCAGGTCCTTGTCCACGTGCGTTTTTACGTTCTGTGAGAGAACAGCTTTGGCGCTGCTCTTGTGCTAGCTCTTGGATAGGGAGCGCGGTACTTGATACGTGTATCAACGGCAGTGGAGGGTATTGCTAATTAATGGAGAAGCAACATGAGCTAGTAGTATTTATGGGCGGCAGGCTATAAGGTGGTGGTTGATGTGTGTCCGTAGTATGGACTGGACACAGCGTTATCAGCAGTGGCTGCTATTCCTTGCCCACTATGCAAATCGTTCGTGACTCGTCAGCAGATGTTGGCGTGCCTGGCATAAGACCTCAAAGTGAAATGCCTCACTCAGGGAGGGTCACTTCTCAAACGTTATGCAACATTTTCTCCAAGCCAGTGCTTACTACTGATTGGTCAGTGCAGATTCTTCGTATCGCCAATCCAATTGTTAGCAACTTGCGTTGCTGCTGCGTAATCCTCTCTTTTGCGGAAGAAACACAAACTCGCCAAGAAAGTTGCTTTCTGAAAATGTTCCTGCTTAACATAGTGCGAAGCTCAATTAGTGGTTAGTACAAAACTCTATGTCCTAAAAACTCGTAAATATTGTCAGGTTTCTCCATTGCCCTACTCTCTTTGACCTGGCAGTTCAGTTACGCGAAATTTGTGCTTGTTTTTCCTGTGCGGACATACAGTGATGGTCAACAATCCTCAAAAAGTCGCTGTCTGCGAAAAGCTTTCTTTGCCTCGACTCCAGATCACTTCTCGTAGCACAGAAGCCACAAGGTCTTTCATTAATTTAGAAGTTGTGTTTTGCTCGGCTTATGTTCAGAGTTTTCTTCCAGCTACTTAAGTGCTGGTAGAATTTTGCACAGAGCACAACATAATCATAGCTAACACTTTGTTTAAGAATCATGAAAGAAGGTTGTATACATGGAAGAACCCTGGAGATACTAGTAGGTATGAGATAGATTATATAATGGTAAGACAGAGATTTAGGAACCAGGTTTTAAATTGTAAGACATTTCCAGGGGCAGATGTGGACTCTGACCACAATCTATTGGTTATGACCTGTAGATTAAAACTGAAGAAACTGCAAAAAGGTGGGAATTTAAGGAGATGGGACCTGGATAAACTAAAAGAACCAGAGGTTGTACAGAGATTCAGGGAGAGCATAAGGGAGCAATTGACAGGAATGGGGGAAATAAATACAGTAGAAGAAGAATGGGTAGCTTTGAGGGATGAAGTAGTGAAGGCAGCAGAGGATCAAGTAGGTAAAAAGACGAGGGCTAGTAGAAATCCTTGGGTAACAGAAGAAATATTGAATTTAATTGATGCAAGGAGAAAATATAAAAATGCAGTAAGTGAAACAGGCAAAAAGGAATACAAACGTCTCAAAAATGAGATCGACAGGAAGTGCAAAATGGCTAAGCAGGGATGGCTAGAGGACAAATGTAAGGATGTAGAGGCCTATCTCACTAGGGGTAAGATAGATACCGCCTACAGGAAAATTAAAGAGACCTTTGGAGAAAGGAGAAACACTTGTATGAATATCAAGAGCTCAGATGGAAACCCAGTTCTAAGCAAAGAAGGGAAAGCAGAAAGGTGGAAGGAGTATATAGAGGGTCTATACAAGGGCGATGTACTTGAGGACAATATTATGGAAATGGAAGAGGATGTAGATGAAGATGAAATGGGAGATACGATACTGCGTGAAGAGTTTGACAGAGCACTGAAAGACCTGAGTCGAAACAAGGCCCCCGGAGTAGACAATATTCCATTGGAACTACTGACGGCCGTGGGAGAGCCAGTCCTGACAAAACTCTACCATCTGGTGAGCAAGATGTATGAAACAGGCGAAATACCCTCAGACTTCAAGAAGAATATAATAATTCCAATCCCAAAGAAAGCAGGTGTTGACAGATGTGAAAATTACCGAACTATCAGCTTAATAAGTCACAGCTGCAAAATACTAACACGAATTCTTTACAGACGAATGGAAAAACTAGTAGAAGCCAACCTCGGGGAAGATCAGTTTGGATTCCATAGAAACACTGGAACACGTGAGGCAATACTGACCTTACGACTTATCTTAGAAGAAAGATTAAGGAAAGGCAAACCTACGTTTCTAGCATTTGTAGACTTAGAGAAAGCTTTTGACAATGTTGACTGGAATACTCTCTTTCAAATTCTAAAGATGGCAGGGGTAAAATACAGGGAGCGAAAGGCTATTTACAATTTGTACAGAAACCAGATGGCAGTTATAAGAGTCGAGGGACATGAAAGGGAAGCAGTTGTTGGGAAGGGAGTAAGACAGGGTTGTAGCCTCTCCCCGATGTTGTTCAATCTGTATATTGAGCAAGCAGTAAAGGAAACAAAACAAAAATTCGGAGTAGGTATTAAAATTCATGGAGAAGAAATAAAAACTTTGAGGTTCGCCGATGACATTGTAATTCTGTCAGAGACAGCAAAGGACTTGGAAGAGCAGTTGAATGGAATGGACAGTGTCTTGAAAGGAGGATATAAGATGAACATCAACAAAAGCAAAACGAGGATAATGGAATGTAGTCTAATTAAGTCGGGTGATGCTGAGGGAATTAGATTAGGAAATGAGGCACTTAAAGTAGTAAAGGAGTTTTGCTATTTGGGGAGCAAAATAACTGATGATGGTCGAAGTAGAGAGGATATAAAATGTAGGCTGGCAATGGCAAGGAAAGTATTTCTGAAGAAGAGAAATTTGTTAACATCCAGTATTGATTTAAGTGTCAGGAAGTCATTTCTGAAAGTATTCGTATGGAGTGTAGCCATTTATGGAAGTGAAACATGGACGATAAATAGTTTGGACAAGAAGAGAATAGAAGCTTTCGAAATGTGGTGCTACAGAAGAATGCTGAAGATTAGATGGGTAGATCACGTAACTAATGAGGAAGTATTGAATAGGATTGGGGAGAAGAGAAGTTTGTGGCACAACTTGACCAGAAGAAGGGATCGGTTGGTAGGACATGTTCTGAGGCATCAAGGGATCACCAATTTAGTATTGGAGGGCAGCGTGGAGGGTAAAAATCGTAGAGGGAGACCAAGAGATGAATACACTAAGCAGATTCAGAAGGATGTAGGTTGCAGTAGGTACTGGGAGATGAAAAAGCTTGCACAGGATAGAGTAGCATGGAGAGCTGCATCAAACCAGTCTCAGGACTGAAGACCACAACAACAACAACAACTTAAGTGCTAAATGTTGTGTGCACTGTCTGCTGCAAGAAACTGACATTTACAAAAGCCAAGGTACATAATCACGGCTAAACAACTTTGATTAGCATACGAAAAGGAAGATTAGACTTTTAACTTTTGATCCACATCAGGATCATTTGGTTCTAGCGTTAACTCAGCTGGAGGAGCATGGGGGAAAGAATAGGATGTGGATTCAGTGAATGAGCCACCATAGTATTCACCTAAAGTGGAAACGTAGATCAGTATGGTTATGGGAAAATGAACTCCGCTACTCCAGAGCTTTAGCCATTGTGTCAACTCACTCTTTCATTTCATGTAAATACTTCGTACATGCTTCAATGACGAAGGACAATACACTCTTCTAGGATAAGGCTTAATCCAGTGATCTCTATATGACCCGTATGTAGAACTCTAGTTTCGGAGCATAGAACTTCGGCGTATCTGCTGACTCCTGTCACCCGCTATGTTGCAGATAGGCCAAAAATTAGGTCGATGTGAACATGATAGGAATTTTTTTTGCCTAATAGCTCATTATCCGCTATGTTGCAGATAGGCCAAAAATTAGGCCGATGTGAACATGATAGGAATTTTTTTTTTTGCCTAATAGCTCATTATCCGGCGTTGACCGGATATGTACACCATGTGATCAAAAATATCCGGACACCTGGATGAAAATGACTTACAAGTTCGTGGCGCCATACATCGGTTATGCTGGAATTCAATATGGTGTTGGCTCACCCTTAGCCACGATGACAGCTTCCACTCTCGCAGGCGTACGTTCAGTCAGGTGCTGGAAGGTTTCTTGAGGAATGGCAGCCCATTCTTCACGGAGTGTTGCGCTTAGGAGAGGTATCGATGTCGGTCGGTGCGGCCTGGCACGCAGTCGGCCTTCCATGACATCCCAAAGGTATTCTACAGGATTCATGTCATGACTCTCTGCAGGCCAATCCATTACAGGAATGTTGTTGTTGTGTAACCACTCAACCATAGACCACGCAGTATGAACAGGTGCTCGATCGTGTTGAAAGATGCAATCGCCATTCCCGAATTGCTCTTCAACAGTGTGAAGAAAGAAGGTGCTTAAAACATCAATGTAAGCCTGTGCTGTGATAGTGCCACGCAAAACAACAAGAGGTGCAAGCTCCCTCCATGAAAAACACAACTACACCATAACACCACCGCCTCCGAATTTTGCTGCTGGCACTACACACGCTGGCAGATGACGTTCACCGGGCATTCGCTATGCCCACACCTAGTCAGCGGATAGCCGCATTTTGTACCGTGATTCGTCACTCTACACAACGTTTTTCCACTGTTCAATCGTCCAATGTTTACGCTCCTTACATCAATCGAGGCGTTGTTTGGCATTTACCGGCGTGATGTGTGGCTTATGAGCAGCTGCTAGACAATAAAATCCAAGTTTTCTCACTTTCCGCACAACTTTCATAATACTTGCAGTGGATCTTGACGCAGTTTGGAATTCCCGTGTGATTGTCTGGATAGATGTCTGCCTATTACACATTACGACCCTCTTCAACTGTCGGAGGTCTCCGTTAGTCAACAGACAAGGTCGGCCGGCCTGTGTGGCCGAGCGGTTCTAGGCTTTCAGTCTGGAACCTCGCGACCGCTGTGGTCACAGGTTCGAATTCTGCCTCGGGCATGTGTGTGTGTGATGTTCTTAGGTTAGTTAGGTTTAAGTAGTTCGAAGTTCTAGGGGACTGATGACCTCAGAAGTTAAGTCCCATAGTGTTCAGAGCCATTAGAACCATTTGTTAAGTGTGTGAACGAGCTTTGAATTTCTTAAATCGCATTGGGTTTGATTTTCATTTAAAGCTTAACACGTTGAGGGCCAGCCGCGCGGGATTAGCCGAGTAGTGTAAGACGCTGCACTCATGGACTGTGCGGCTAGTCCCGGCGGAGGTTCGAGTCCTCCCTCGGGCATGGGTGTGTGTGTTTGTCCTTAGGATAATTTAGGTTAAGTAGTGTGTAAGCTTAGGGACTGATGACCTTAGCAGTTAAGTCGCATAAGATTTCACACACATTTGAACATATTATTGAGGGCCAGCCACTTAAGCCCAGAATTAAGAGCCCAGAAGACCAGACATTTACGTCATTACTCAAAATTATAACGACACTTTTGTGCGACGTATCGAAGTGTAGCAAAAGCTAAAAAGACAAATATTATATGTGAAACTTTAGATCTTCTTGTAGCTACACTATGTACATTAATTATCCTGTTTGTGTGTTCGTGCTACTTAACAGTGATGTTACTATAGGCTGAGTACGTCACGTGTCCTTTGCTCTGAATCACTACTTTTACATGTGACACATTTTCGAAAGACGAAAACTGAATTTCGGAAACTGTTTTTCGCTGTCGTGTTTACATGTGAAGGTCTGAAGCGGATTTGCTAGCCCAGTTAACTACGGCACCTGGAAAACAGCACAATCGCTATTTCTCTTCAGTTAGACGAGGTGCAAACAGCTTCACTCTAATATTTCTACTTATCCTTCACTGTACAAAAAGCCACTCTGTCAGTACTAGCCGAAATTTTTTAAAAAAAAGACGGAACATGACAGCCCAAGCACGTTCAATACCGGCTGCGTTTACATGGAGCGAAAATCGATTGCGGAACCGGAAAACCGGCAACCAGAAGCATATTTCCAGAACAGATGTTGCAAGTGTTTACGTGACTACCCAGGAGTGGTATTGGGAGATCGGCTTACAAAATACGGTTTTTCGGAGCTCCATGTAAACGCGATGAATATCTTCCATCATTGGCTCGCGGTATCACGTCACATGAGCTATGACTGGCTTATAAAAGCGCATCGCGATCCCGATTTCAATGCTTCGGAAACTAACGTTCTGTGTTTGGTGGTTCGACTATACACTTTTGTAATACGAAAACATGCAGCGTACATGGTGCAGCAAATCAAAGATCCTTCTAAAACGCATTTTTTTCTGGGGTTTGTTTCCTAAAGTGGCGGGAGGCTCTACACCGGTGTACAAAATCTTAACCATTCAATGGACTGATAAGTTTTACGATCCCGAGGAAAAGTATACTTACGCTTAACAAGGAAAAAGCGTATTTTCATCCGAGAGAAAGTGTATTTTTTTAATGGGGAAATGCGTGAAAAACCAGGGAATTTTCTTTCCTTGTCCTCATACACACCCTGATAAATTTTATAGTAAAGAAGTAATAAATTAAAACGTCATGCTTCATGCGGCATTTTTACTGAATGAATAGGGGAAATGTGGCAACTGGTGAACTATTCACCTTTCATCAGTTTTTGGAGATCGTCAGCGAGAAAAAGTTTCGTAAACGTTTGAAATTATGTGTAAAGTTTGGTGCAAGTCTCTAAGTCCTCTCATTCTCAAATACTGGTGCATGGGGGCTTAATTATTTAAATATGAAATGCAAATAATTTTTTAATTTTTTTAGTCGCTGTATGTCCGATTACGAGGTCTCGTAAACGGTTGGCCCTGACTAGTTTTAGTACGCAATCTGACTGCATAGAATAACAACAAGGAATGAAAGAAAATTTTCGTTAACACAATTAATTAATTAATTAAGTCCCCAGCAACTATAAAACCAACGCAACAACAAAGCACAAGTGTAACTGTTCTGTGTGTGGGAGTGTGATTCAACGTACACATCTGGCACGGTTCTTCTTCAATAAGACAAGAAATTTTAAATATCATTTATACTGAAGTAATTAAAAAAAATAGAAATACTATAATTGCGCAAGAAAACCAGAATTACACTCTAATACAAGAACACAAGCCAGATGCTTTGTTGACTGAACCTGTAATGACGCATTATTTAAGACATGGAAATAATGAAAAAAAGGGAATATTTTACCTTCATATATATTGACGAAAAGCACTCTGATCATTACAATATTTCCATTCGAACAACATCTGCTGTCTGGCCCATCAAACAACTGCATAAAACATGGAACAAGCACTCCTTACTACAACATCTCAACACCGACTCACTACTACCACATCTCAACAAGCACTCTCCACCACGACTTTTCGACAAGAACTTTTCACTACGACATCTCAGCAAGCACTGACTGCTACGAGTTCTCGACAAGCACTGCCAGTGGAGGCGGCGGAATAATACTCTTTGGCGCAATCTCTGGCGCTGTGGCTCAGTGTAGCGACCTTTCACTGGATGACAGAAGTATGGCTATTCGAGCTTGATGGGATACACCACTTTTTCACCCCCGCCCCCATCTCTTTGATACGTAGGTCGTTCTTATTCACACAACGCTTCTTTCCAGACAGTAAGTGATGTGTATACAAAGTTTGGTTGAAATCTGTGATGTGGTCGAGGAGATATCGGACATAAGTACATACATACAGGGTAGTTCATTGATCGTGACCGGGCCAAATATCTCAGGAAATAGGCGTCAAACGAAAAAACTACGAAGAACGAAACTCGTCTAGCTTGAAGGGGGAAACCAGATGGCGCTATGGTTGGCCCGCTAGATGGCGCTGCCATAGGTCAAACGGATATCAACTGCGTTTTTTTTTAAATAGGAACCCCCATTTTTTATTACATATTCGTATAGTACGTAAAGAAATATGAATGTTTTAGTTGGACCACTTTTTCCGCTTTGTGATAGATGGCGCTGTAATAGTCAGAAACATATGGCTCACAATTTTAGACGAACAGTTGGTAACAGGTAGGTTTTTTAAATTAAAATACAGAACGTAGGTACATTTGATCATTTTATTTCGGTTGTTCCTATGTGATACATGTACCTTTATGAACTTGTCATTTCTGAGACCGCATAATGTTACAGCGTGATTACCTGTAAATACCACATTAATGCAATAAATGCTCAAAATGATGTCCGTCAACCTCAATGCATTTGGCAATACGTGTAACAACATTCGTCTCAACAGCGAGTAGTTCGCCTTCCGTAATGTTCGCATGTGCATTGACAATGCGCTGACGTGTGTTGTCAGGCGTTGTCGGTGGATCACGATGGCAAATATCCCTCATTTTCCCCACAGAAAGAAATCCGGGGACGTCAGAACCGGCGAACGTGCGGGCCATTGTATGGTGCTTCGACGACCAATCCACCTGTCATGAAATACGCTATTCAACACCGCTTCAACCGCACACGAGCTATGTTACGGACATCCATCATGTTGGAAGTACATCGCCATTCTGTCATGCAGTGAAACATCTTGTAGTAACATTGGTAGAACATTACGTAGGAAATCAGCATACATTGCACCATTTAGACTGCCATCGATAAAATGGGGGCCAATTATCCTTCCTCCCATAATGCCGCACTATTCATTAACCCGCCAAGGTCGCTGATGTTCCACTTGTCGCAGCCATCGTGGATTTTCCGTTGCCCAATAGTGCATATTATGCCGGTTACCTTTACTGCTGTAGGCGAATGACGCTTCGTCGCTAAATAGAACGCGTGCAGAAGATCTGTCATCGTTCTGTAATGTCTCTTGTGCCCAGTGGCAGAACTGTACACGACGTTCAAAGTCGTCGCCATTCAATTCCTGGTGCATAGAGATATGGTACAGGTGCAATTTGATGTTGATGTAGCATTCTCAACACCGACGTTTTTGAGATTCCCGATTCTCGCGCTGTTTGTCTGCTACTGATGTGCGGATTAGCCGCGACAGCAGCTAAAACACCTACTTGGGCATCATCATTTCTTGCAGGTCTTGGTTAATGTTTCACATGTGGCTGAACACTTCCTGTTTCCTTAAATAACATAACTATCCAGCGATCGGTACGGACGCTTGGATGATGTCGTCCAGGATGCCGAGCAGCATACATAGCACACGCCCGTTGGGCATCTTGATCACAATAGCCATACATCAACACGATATCGACCTTTTCCGCAATTGGTAAACGGTCCATTTTAACACGGGTAATGTATCACGAAGCAAATACCGGCCGGCCGCACTGGCGGAATGTTACGTGATACCACGTACTTATACGTTTGTGACTATTACAGCGCACATCTATCACAAAGCGAAATAAATGTTCCAACTAAAACATTCATACTTCTTTACGTACTACACGAATATGTAATAAAAATGGGGGTTCCTATTTTAAAAAACGCAGTTGATATCCGTTTGACCTATGGCAGCGCCATCTAGCGGGCCAACCACAGCGCCATCTGGTTTCCCCCTTCAAGCTAGACGAGTTTCGTTCTTTGTAGTTTTTTCGTTTGATGCTTATTTCTTGAGATATTTGGCCCAGTTACTATCAATGGACCACCCTGTATATAAGCACATCCATTTCTTTTAATTTGCATTGATTTTTTATTTTGGACTTAATGTCAGAATTGCGATGTTAGAAGCTGACGTGGGGGCAGAATAGAAAGATATTTTCGTTTTGTGTTCTAGTGACATTTCGCGGCTGCTATTTTGTAGATAGGCGATAGACGAAATAGGAGCATCTTTGGCTGGCACGACCAGGCAGCTGGAGATCGACATGCAGAGATCAACGGGTTAAACTGTTCCAATTTCTGTCGTCAGTTGTTGTGGCGCATTCAGTAGTGTGCACAATTGCTGTGTAGCGGTGTACGCATTCTGTCCGCCAATGAGCAGTAAGTGCGTACCGAGAAGGTGGAAAGCGGCGCTGAAGAGGCGGCTAACGAACGGAGCAGGGGGCAGCGCCTAACGAGCAGCCGGCCGTCCGCGTCCGGCCTTTGAAGCGGCGCTCACTTGTTGCAGTTGTTTACGCGGCCGCTGCAGTCTGTGCAGCCTTTGACTCGCTGATGAGCGGACACCGTAAACATGACTGTGTTCGAGCACCGCGACCAAGGAGGACAGCCTCACCGACGTCCAAACATGCGCTGCGCTGCGCTGAGCTGCGGCTGCGATTGCCTATGCTACAGCTACACTGGTCAGAGCACAGTGAGTGCGTAACTACCGTGGGAATGTACACGAATAGGGTGCATGACGCGGCGCAGAAGGTTATGGTGCGCGCCATAGAAACAAAGAAATCATAAGCTCACCTGACAAAATATTTATCACTCGCTTAAAAGAGCACGTTAGTTGTTTGGGGGCTCTGTAGACGTTTTAGAGCTATAGGGTCCGACAAAAAGACCTCCCGTATTTGGAGGGACCAATGTGTCAGTTGTGATGGTGTTACTGATGTGGAGGATGTTTTGATAGATAGCGGTGTACGTGACATTTTCAGCAGGCGTAATGGCTTGTCTAGGTGAGCATAGTGCGTTTGTTGTGGAGGAGTAGTTGTAATGGTGATTCTGTAATTACTGCTCAGTGAGCATTTCGCATGCAGTTCCATTCGGCCGACATGATTCTGTTTTGGTATCAAACTGTAGAGTATCAGGTTCTCCAACGAAAAGAAAATCTACTAGCCGACTTCGGACCGTAACAAGGACGGAAAATGTGGCGCGTGTAGAGAGTCCGTCTAGCAAATCTCCAAATTTTTCATCATTTAAACACGCAGCTGCCCCGGCAATGTCTGGTACGACCATCCGCACAGAGATGTTCACATTCACCCCTACAAAATAATGGTTTCCCTTGAATGAAGTGAGAGAGATTTCGAAATTCGCAAACCTGTGTTTGAGGAAACTCTTCAGAACATTCCCTCTGGCGCCCTGCGTTCAGGCTCACTTTCACTTGTCAGGTACTGTAAATAAACAAAATTTTCGCTACTGAACAGCAGAAAACCATTGGGATATTCACCAATGACCCGTTCACAGCCACTGTGTGACAGTTTGGTGCACCGTTGCTGAATTACGTGTGTCGAGTCCGTATTTTTTTCTTAGAAGATGTAACGGCAACAGTTAATTCAAATTCCTGTTGTCACATGGACAACCCGACATGGAAACATGGACACCTAAGTTAAACCAGTTTGTTGAGGATCATGAAGAAGGAGAACTATGGTACCAACAATACGGAGCCCTAACTGACACCTCTCGGAGTTCTCTAGAAATTTTGAGAGAGCTGTTTCTTGGACGTCGTGTCTCTACCTGAGGAGATATCGTCTGGTCCCAAGGTCACCTGATTCATCGCCTTGAGATTTTTTTCTTTGCGGACACGTGCAGGATCTAGTGTAAAATCATCGCCCCACAACCCTGCAATCACATATGGAGGCAATCACATAGAAATTGGCCAACTTTGGAGGACGCCATTTACAGGAGATAATTTTTAAAACCAACAATTGAAAAATGGCTTAGTGTTTGATGTTTACAGATAAAAATATTTACTCTGTGCCATTTTTTGTTTCTTTGTAACTACCTACTGAAATACGGGAGGTCTTTTTAGCGAACTCTGTAGTGCCAGGTGGTCATGTGGCCGTCCACGGCTGATGTTATGTCATGGCAGTGAAGTGGTGAGTGTATGCAGTTCGGTTACATAGACTCATGGAAGTAAGATGTGTGGGTATAGAGACGGAAAAAAAAAACGTTGCCGTGTTTGTACGTGCCCATGATCACACAGTGAATCAAGTGACTGTCTGGTGTGTCTAAAGGGAATGGTGCACCATTCGCAGCCATATAACATTACGTAAGAACAGTGGTCGTAAATATTTACTAGCCGACAAGGGTGCGAGACGAGTGTGACGCCTTTCCAAAGACCATCGGCTTCAAACTCGACCGAAATTACTGCTATCTGTGAATGCAGATCCAGCTCAACCAGTTTGCAGGCGAATACTGACAAGGTTAGCTCGTTTCAAGCCGTTATTCACAGAGGCGCATAAAGCCGCATGTCTTCATTGGGTCAGACAACAAAGGGGTTTGTCGTGCGGTACGAAAAGGCGAGATTTTGCCTCTTTTAAAATGAAACATGACGTCGAGTGCATCAAATGTTCAGTTAGGCGTTTAACCTGAACTATGTGGAAGTTGTAATTCAGACCGGGAGTGATTATGTAATGTTTTGGGCGTGTTTTTCGTACCATGACTTGGTCCCGGTCATTCAGATTACCAGCAACATGAGCCAGGATGTTTATTTCAACAGTATCGGTTACCAAGTTACCTTCTACATGGTCATGCTGAGAATGCTGAAAATCGACTTTAGTGATATGGGCCTGTAACTCAGCAGATTACTCCTATTTCCCTTTTTGGGTGTTGGTGTGACTTGAGCAACATTCTAGTCTTTAGGTACTGAACTTTCCGTGAGCGAGCGGTTGTATATAATTGCTAAATATAGAGCTATTGCATCTCCATACTCTAAAAGGAACCTGCCTGGTATACCATCTGGACCGGAAGCCTTGCCTTTATTAAGCGTTTTAAGATGTTTTGCGACACCGAGGATATCTACTTCTATGTTTCTCATCTTCGCAGCTGTTCTTGATTGGAATTTGGGAATAGGGCCACGAATAAATATTATTCTAACACGTACAGTAGATGTGATAAAACTGTATTTACAGAGTTAGGCAAACACCTTCGCTTAGAAGACAAAATTCCAGGCGCTTGTCGCTGACTGGCTTTCGTCTTGTGGCCGTATTATCACAACGATACGTTTGCGACTTCTGGCTGTCTGGAAAATTGATTGATTCGATATCCCTTACGTTGCTCTGACCTTGTATGTATGTATGTATGTATTAAACTGGGGACCTAGAAACGACGAAGAGGCTTCGTCCCCGCCTTAGCCCTCAGTGGTACACAACCCCACAACAGGCGATGTGGGGTGCCACCGCCGCCCTACATCGAACCCAGGATTATTGTGCGCTTCGGCCCCCAGTGGAGCCCCCCCCCCCCCCCCCCCCCCCCCCGGGAACGTCTCGTTCCAGACGAGTGTAAGCCCAGTGTTTGCGTGGTAGAGTAATTATGGTGTACGTGTACGTGGAGACAGTGTTTGCTCAGCAATCACCGACATAGCGTAACTGAGGGAGAATAAGGGGAAGCAGCCCGCATTCGCCGAGGCAGATGGAAAACCGCCTTAAAAATCATCCTCAGGCTGGACGGCACACCGGACCTCGACACTATAATCCGTTCATGATAAGAGTCAACCTGATGTAAACATTGCACTATGTATTCTTCGCGTTTGCTGGAACCTCATTGGATTTCCGTTTCACATGGGACTGCAGCCAAGCTGTCTCGAGTACTGTCAAGTACGATAATGAGGGTACGTTTTGTGCTGTGCGTTACGCGCACATCGACTTAGCGATAATACGCGCCAACAGCTTTACCGGCGCATTTATCTTGGACAGCACTGGCCGGTCAACTGGTACAGTTAGCCTGCAGTGACGTGGCCAGCTGCAGTTCATATGTAAAAAGAAAGGAGCAGAGGAGCAATACTGCTTCGAATGTCATTTAATTTTTAAGCAGAGTGAAATAATACACTGCAAATCTCCCACAATACGGTCTTAGACGACTAGACGAAAGCCGCAACACGCTATCGTTTTCAGCTAACGTGCTATTGAAATTAAAAAACACGAATGACGAAAATTCCTGACTTAACCACAGGGCAATTTTTTCGCATAAGTTGCGTTTAATTTCACCGTATAGTTAAATACTGAAGCCACTGGAGGTATTACTTACAGTCAATCGTCTGGTAATCTCTAAGCTCCTTCCTTATCCGAATCTGAGAAACACATTTCAGTTCTGGAAGTGTCACGTGCTACGTGGATAAAGAGCCTATCAACAACAGAATCCACGAAGCCAATCAGGCGCGCATATTCTCCTCTTCTTTTATGAAGAGCCCTTCTATATCCCGCCAGCGTTCGTCAGTGACGGCTGAAGAGGCTGCGTGCGTTAGTTCCAGTACGTCTGGCAGCTTAACAGTCTTGTTACTTCTCGGGCCAGATCCCGCACCCTGGCTCCAGGTCAGTTCTGTTGGGTTCACATTGTAATGGTGCAGTCGCAAATGTAAGAATGCAGCATTTGTATGATGTGCTCGATGCTGTGAAAATGGTTGTTTCCATGTTTCTACGATGCTTATCTACCTCTGTGGTATAAAACGATGGACATGTCCAAATAAAGAGGATTTGGGTTTTCAGTTTTGCGTTAAAAATTAAATTGCTATGTTTTCTTAATTTAAACAACTTTCATGAACAGTCTTTCATAAAACATCGATAATTAAGAATTTGTTTTGAAATGGAAACAGGAATTTCGCGTCCAATATGTAATTAGAAACAAGAAGACCTGCATTATTCATAAAAAAATGACGAGATGTTGGTATTTCAAATTGAATGAGAAAAGAAGTCGATACGAGGGAGATTTAAACCAACGCACGAATAACAACAATTGGGTTAGATTCCATTACGCTACCGACTGCGCTACCCGTTCAATATAAGTTTGCCTCTCAACTGCAGTATATACAATGCTGGGAATACTTCAAAACTGATTATCTCTGTAAATTTATGAAAAACATTATGAACAGCCTATTTCTCGGCACTTTTTAACCGTGCTCCTGCGCGTGTTTCACAACGGAACAGAAAGCGGCTTCAGCCATTTTTATACTGCGCACTGATAGCCTAAAATCAGAGCACAACGCTGCAGAGGTTCTGACTGTATACGACTTTTGAAATAAAAACTACGTAGCTAGAGCGAGATTAAGAAAAACGTTGATGGATGTTAACACATTTGAACATCTTAAAGTTTCATTTAACATAACTTAGTAATAATATATCTAATACATAAGTAGGACCTACTTCCAATAGCGTAACAACACCAGTGTACGTGTGCTACGGCTCCTGACCAATCATCGCGTTTGTGTTTGTTTACATCAGGTTTTGTTCTTATGATGAACGGATTATACAGGGTGTTACAAAAAGGTACGGCCAAACTTTCAGGAAACATTCCTCACACACAAAGAAAGCAAATATGTTATGTGGACATGTGTCCGGAAACGCTTACTTTCCATGTTACAGCTCATTTTATTACTTCTCTTCAAATCACATTAATCATGGAATGGAAACACACAGCAACAGAACGTACCAGCGTGACTTCAAACTCTTTGTTACAGGAAATGTTCAAAATGTCCTCCGTTAGCGAGGATACATGCACCCACCCTCCGTCGCATGGAATCCCTGATGCGCTGATGCAGCCCTGGAGACTGGCGTATTGTATCACAGCCGTCCACAATACGAGCACGAAGAGTCTCTACATTTGGTACCGGGGTTGCGTAGACAAGAGCTTTCAAATGCCCCCATAAATGAAAGTCAAGAGGGTTGAGGTCAGGAGAGCGTGGAGGCCATGGAATTGGTCCGCCTCTTAGAATTCATCGGTCACCGAATCTGTTGTTGAGAAGCGTACGAACACTTCGAATGAAATGTGCAGGAGCTCCATCGTGCATGAACCACATGTTGTGTTTTACTTGTAAAGGCACATGTTCTAGCAGCACAGGTAGAGTATTCCGTATGAAATCGTGATAACGTGCTCCATTGAGCGTAGGTGGAAGAACATGGGGCCCAATCAAGACATCACCAACAATGCCTGCCCAAACGTTCACAGAAAATCTGTGTTGATGACGTGATTGCACAATTGCGTGCGGATTCTCGTCAGCCCACACATGTTGATTGTGAAAATTTACAATTTGACCACGTTGGAACGAAGCCTCATCCGTAAAGAGAACATTTGCACTGAAATGAGGATTGACACATTGTTGGATGAACCATTCGCAGAAGTGTACCCGTGGAGGCCAATCAGCTGCTAATAGTGCCTACACACGCTGTACATGGTACGGAAACAACTGGTTCTCCCGTAGCACTCTCCATACAGTGACGTGGTCAACGTTACCTTGTACAGCAGCAACTTCTCTGACGCTCACATTAGGGTTATCGTCAACTGCACGAAGAATTGCCTCGTCCATTGCAGGTGTCCTCATCGTTCTAAGTCTTCTCCATTCGCGAGTCATAGGCTGGAATGTTCTGTGCTCCCTAAGACGCCGATCAATTGCTTCGAACGTCTTCCTGTCGGGACACCTTCTTTCTGGAAATCTGTCTCGATACAAACGTACCACGCCACGGCTATTGCCCCGTGCTAATCCATACATCAAATGGGCATCTGCCAACTCTGCATTTGTAAACATTGCACTGACTGCAAAACCACGTTCGTGATGAACAGTAACCTGTTAATGCTACGTACTGATGTGCTTGGTGCTAGTACTGTAGAGCAATGAGTCGCATGTAAACACAAGCACCGAAGTCAACATTGCCTTCCTACAATTGGGCCAACTGGCGGTGAATCGAGGAAGTACAGTACATGCTGACGAAACTAAAATGAGCTCTAACATGGAAATTAAGCGTTTCCGGACACATGTCCACATAACATCTTTTCTTTATTTGTGTGTGAGGAATGTTTCCTGAAAGTTTGGCCGTACCTTTTTGTAACACCCCGTATAAAGTCTTCGGCGTCTGAGACGGTTTTGGCTCGATTTACCAAGGTCCTCAGAACTGCATGGTGGCAGCTGATGGCATGCAGATACTGATCCGTGTGGGTTGGATTGCGGTAAACGCTATGACCATGCCACTCACTGGGTCTACGGCAGGCAAGGGTGTCCGGGAACGGCAAGGAACCGTCGTTCTCCATTTCCATCGTGGACTTTATGTGGACGTTGGTGATGTGCAATAGGAACTCTTCCAGTTTTTCATGTCCATGAGGCTATATGGCGAAGGTATCGTCTGCGTAGTGATAAAAGCAACTAGACTTTCTATGAGCTGTGTCAAAGGCGATGACCTCAAAAGATCCATAAAGAGGTTGGCTACAACTGGGGCTAATGGGCTCCCCATCCCGACGTCGTCCGTCTGGTTTAAATTAATCTCCACCATGATGACGTCAGGGTATGTTAAAATAAATCCACGATGATGTCGTCAAAGAGCCAGGACAGCAAGTCCATACAGTCTGTGATGGGCGCACATGTGAACAGGGAAACCACATCAAAACTAACCATAATATCACCTTCACTAAGGTGTAGACGTTTAATTCGGTCGATGAAGTCCGCCGTATTCTTTATGTGGTGAGCACAATGTCCAGTGCGGCGAATAAGTAACGAAATAAAGTGGAACAAGAACAAACTCATCCCCGGTATGGGCATAAACTTTATTCGTAGCCATTGAAGTCTAGGAAGAGTTTCCTGAGATAATCAAATGTACTTACTACCACTGCTGAATATGCCAGGGTGCAACTTTGGAGAGATAAGACTTCCCTTCCCTATGGTTGCAAAAGAGTATCGAAACTCTGCCTCCAGGACATAACGAGGAACGGATGACCTGGAAATCCTCGAATAGGCTGGGATCAGGAGTGGGTAGATCAGAGTTTAAACTGGCAAAATGGAGCTGTAGTACAGAAAACAATATTAAGTGTGATTGTGGAGAAGTCCATACTGTCCAGCACATGTCCCAGTGTCGACTGTGTCCAGCCTCCCTGTATTGCAGAAGACCTCCATCAAGCGACAAAAATGTACTGGAAGTGACCAAATTTTGGTCAAAGACATATGACATTTTAACTGTGCACTTATGTATATTTCTGACACGAGAATAAATAGAGAATGTCCATCGTGCGTCGAGAGGAGGCTGGCCAAATGCTTTTCTAGTCATTAGGTCGGCGATCTGATAGTGCCCTCTATAGGCCTTAACGGTATACTCTTCTTATTCGGCTTCGACAGACCGTAGAACGTAGAAGTGCGAACTGAACTCACAAAGGAAGTACCAAAAACAATTAAATTTCGCGACAGAAATTTCTCGATCTACCATCCGATACGCAATCTGCACTCATGTGAAGCTGATAACTCGGGAAATAGCTACATAAACTGATGGTTCCTGTTGCATGCTCACTACCACAAACACATTTCAGAGAAAACTATTGCAAATAAATTAAAATCGTAACCTGTACCGATGAAGGCATGTTGAATGCGTGCTATGAGCATACCCTGTCGTGAATTTTTAGCCATATTACCTCATTTATATCTCACCAAATCTGCGAGCTGCTGTGCTCCCGCGTCCGGTCCGTCTCATGGCTGGCCCCACAGTGCTCTCCACGCGCCAAAATCCGCCCAACGTTCCTATTCAAACGCGGTGGTGGGGAGACTCACCTCACCCCCGCACCAACTTTGTAACCCACCCTCGCGCCTGTTTTCATCTTTGCTTGCTGCTCTGGCCTACCTGCCGTTATTGTTGTAATGTTTGCAATGACTGCTACTCCCTTAAACTGTTCCCTTTGGTCCATGCTCCCGCTACATTTGACTTCCATTTATACCTATGCACACTCATACAGGATGGAACAAGGAGTATACATATAAACGGCGTGTGACCTCTTTATGAAATGATGAAAAGAAATAAACAAATGCGTCAAATATTCCTTTCACCCAGCGAAGTACTGAAGCTGCTAGCAATCAAAGAAAAACTTATATCTAGATATAGAAAACATAATTACTGCCTACTGTTACCTGAGGCAAAACGAAAGTAACGCCTCACACTCTCTTTCAGCAACGACAAGTCCTCCTCGCTATTATGGATGTTGGCCCTTGAGGCATCTGTCGGATATTCACGCCGTAGTCGGCTCGTTCCACTAGGGCGGCAGCACAGTCCTTGTCAGCTGGCAGGACGACGGTGAGAGGACCGTTGCGGGCAGTACGGAGGCCACCGCGTTCAACTCTAGTCATGTTTGGTGTTGGCGGCTTGGATTTTAAAAATAATGTCCGTCGTTTCTCTACGAATTTCTTCTGTAGTTTCACTGGGAAATTTACGGCGGTCGCGCCACCAAAACATTGCCATATAAGGTGCAGGACTGTACACCAGAGACGTTACTGGCGGCGACGCAGCTATATAAACATGGCAGCGGCATTCACACGAAGGTCAACCATTTGACAGTGGTAGGTGAGATCTCTGCCTAAAGCTCGTGGGCCAGTTACCACTTGATGCGGCTTGAATATTACATTAGTGGTGTAATCTGTCTGACTGTTTGAGTGATTGACGAAGATATGTATAAGTTATCTGTAACACAGTGGAGGGAAGATCGAGTTTAAACTAATCTGCAGAGGAACTATAAGTATAAGGAAGCTGGTCGCCAGGCACAACACACTGCCATGACTCGATAAGAAGGGGACACACTGTGAGGGTATTTGAATGCCAATCTCACCAACAAAATACGAAAGGGAGGACTATTTGCAAAAGCTATTGTGGATGTGGGTTTGTTCACTGGCATGCAACGGAAAACACTTGGCTTCTACACTCATGCTCATGAATTAAGGATAACTGCAGAATGTGGTGCCACACAACGTGGCACTACACAAAACTGGCGCCGGCCGTTGCGGCTGAGCGGTTCTAGGCGCTTCAGTCTGTTCTAAGTTCTACGGGACTGATGCCCTCAGATGTTAAGGCCCATAGTGCTCAGAGCAATTTGAACCATTTGAACAAAACTGGCACTAATAGCATAGGCACATAGGGAACACACACGACACAGATCTGTAAGTCCACGGTATTGGTGATAAGTTGAGAAAACCGTCCCGTAACGCATGTGCTACTAAACGCCACTGTTTCCTGCGCATGTACCCCGACATCAGTATGGGATATGATCACCATGCACACGTACACAGGCCGCACAACGTGTTGGCATACTCTCGGTTAGGTGGTCAAGCAGCTGCTGGGGTATAGCCTCCCATTCTTGCACCAGTGCCTGTCGGAGCTCCTGAAGTGTCCTAGGGGTTTGAAACGATACCTCGACCGAGAGCATCCCAGACGTACTCAATGAGGTTTAGGTCTGGAGAACAGGCAGGCCACTGTATTCGCCTGATATCTTCTGTTTCAAGGTACTCCCTCCCCCACGATGGCAGCTCGGTGGGGCCGTGTTTTATCATCCATCAGGAGGAAGGTGGGACCCACTGCACCCCTGAAAAGGCGGACATACTGGTGAAAAATGACGTCCCGATACACCTGACCTGTTACAGGTCCTCTGTCAAAGACATGCAGCGGTGTACGTGCGTCAATCATAATCCCACTCCACACCATCAAACCACAACCTCCATACAGGTCCCTTTCAATGACATTTAGGGCTTGGTGTCTGTTTCCTGGTACACGCCAGATGAAAACCCGTTGAGAATCGCTATTCAGTCTATATCTGGACTCGTCTGTGAACATAACCTGGGACCACTGTTCCAGTGACCATGTACTGTGTTCTTGACACCAGGCTTTACGGGCTCTCCTGTGACCAGGGGTCAGTGGAATGCACCTTCCAGGTCACCGGGCGAATAAACCATGTCTGTTCAGTCGTCTGTAGACTGTGTGTATGGAGACAACTGTTCCAGTGCCTGCGGTAAGGTCCCGAGCAAGGCTACCTGCAGTACTCCGTGGCCGTCTGCAGCCACTGATGATGGGATATCGGTCGTCTTGTA
This sequence comes from Schistocerca piceifrons, assembly GCF_021461385.2. Taxonomy (NCBI): domain Eukaryota; kingdom Metazoa; phylum Arthropoda; class Insecta; order Orthoptera; family Acrididae; genus Schistocerca; species Schistocerca piceifrons. The sequence continues at coordinate 825,566,259 of NC_060138.1, forward strand.
GTGTTGTACACTGTGGACGTCCCGTACTGTAGCGCCCGGACATGTTACCTGTCTGCTGGAATCGTTGCCATAATCTTGAGATCACACTTCGTGGCACACGGAGAGCCTGGGCTATGACCTGCTGTGTTTGACCAGCCTCCAATCGCCCTAGTATTCTACCCCTCATAACGTCATCAATACGTGTTCTTTGAGCCATTTTCAACACATAGTCACCATTAGCATGTCTGGAAATGTCTGCACACTTATTCACCCCACCGTACTCTGACACACACACCTCTGCGTATGTGGACTGCTGGCAGCGCCACCGTGCGACGACCGCAGGTCAAATGCACCGCATGGTCATACCCCGAAGTGATTTAAACCCGCAAACCGCCTACCAGACCGTTGTTTCACCATGTTTCAGCATTATCCTCAATTTATGAGCATGATTGTAGATCCACATAGTTTCCCAGAATGACTATATGTTTATTTACCTTGGCTATCATCAATATGCATGTAACAATTTTCTATCCTAAAAGAAAATGTATGTAACATGTTACGCAGTATACAAATTACCATACTGGAACCGTGATGATATTGGGAAATTGGAACCGAAACTCAGTGATTATCATGAATCCACGAATGTGATTTGCTCACATTTAAACTGTCACGATATAAAAGGTAATGAAACACACGTGCGAATTAAAACAACACTGGTTTCCCTTAATAATTTATCTTAGAACAAGTTTTATATGGGAGGAACGTACTGTCATTAAAGTAACGGTTTCTGTGGACAAGCAGCTAGAATACTAAGAGCATTGCTGCGCTTCTTGAACGAGGAACGTATATAAGATTCGTGCAATCGGACATCTATTCATAAAATCGTTCAGTATGAACATCATATTATAACGTCACGGCCGGTCGGTGTGGCCGAGCGGATTTAGGCGCTTTAGTCTGGCACCGCACGACCGCTACGGTCGCAGGTTCGAATCCTGCCTTGGGCATGGACGTGTGTGATGTCCTTAGGTTAGTTAGGTTTAAGTAGTTCTAAGTTCTAGGGGACTGATGACCTCAGATGTTAAGTCCCATAGTGCTCAGAGCCATTTGAACCATAACGTCACGACATGCTGTGCCACAACACGTGAACAGAGAGGCAGTACCACATCACCAAGAAAAAAAGTTCTAAGTTTAGAAAAATTGTTATCTCGCAGAAAACCTGGACTGTCATCATCTGTTGCTAATGGTTGTGATTAAATAACTACTACGAAAGACGGTGGATTGTTCGAGGGACACGTGCTGAACATCAGTATACTAACACCAAGGAAACCAATTAACATCCTGATAGAGGAGTTATAGTAACTCGTGTGGAACGTGAGATTTGACTAAGCAAAGCCTTTATTAATGCTTTGTACCTTATACGTTACCCTTCACTCGCACTAAAGCATTTGTACTCAGAATTCTGAAATCCACTAATACGAAAGTGGCTATAGTACATACCGCGTGAAGCACATTGATTTAGGAAAATTATTGTTCGTAACTGAGAAATGGTTTTTGTCAGTAATCGTTATCTAATTGCCCACTTCTTTTGTGTGGTCAGTACACGTGGCCCCAACCGTCCTCTGCAGAAAGCAATCATGCGATTGAACGAAAAGTACTTCTAACTGTCTGATTTGCAAATATCTGAACTTTGAAACGTCAATAAGAACATATTCACTAAAAGAAAACAGATTAGCCAGCCTAAAAAACGCGTTAAGTTAAGAATTTGAGCATCTACATAACCCAATATCTCAAGTGGAGCGTGACAACGTCTGTCTCGCCTGATACCTGGGCCCCCAAGTCTTTCTGCAGCCGATTTCCGCTCGCCTCCCGCTTGTGGCTGGGAAGAGAGTAAGCGCCTCAAAGCAGCTTACCGTGCCCGAAACAACTTCGTGAAAACATCCTTTGTCTACGTCCAGAACGAGTTGTACAGGTAACCCCTCTGTCCACGCGCTGATATTTTTGTATTGGCAAACCAGCGTTAGCAGAGACGCTACCCTTCACCCAAAAAACAGACTCACTTATTTTAGATTATTTCATTTCCCAGGTTGAAAGCAGAAATGGACATTTATTCAATCTATCGTTCATCGAAACTGATTTACTCTCAGGACGGGAAGAAATAGGAGTGATGCTGAAAAACATTGACACACTTCTGTTTCCTCGAGGTCTGCTATGGACACCATACGAGGGATACGAATGACAGACATGTTAACAACTACAAAAGGTATCTACTGGAACCCATTCAGTACTTGTTTAAAAAATTAACACGCGCAATCGGAGAAAAATATGGCGACATGCTAACGATAAACATGATTTTCATTGCTAGAATATTTAGCTTGATTTAGTTTATTTATTAGATTCTTCACATTACTGAGTGAATGGCTAAAGTCTAAGGCTGAATACCTCTCTCCCTAATGTACGGCAGCTAAGATTTGGTTATGGACAGTCTACCATTTTCTTAGTATTACGAGGGCGTGCTGAGAAATAGTGCTTCCGCTTTTCTTATGCGAAAACTCTTAAAGCTTTTTAAATCAAGCAAATCTTATTAACATTTTACATCTTCATTCGTTATGTGTACATATTTCAGTCCTCTGCCGCTAGAGGGCTCCGCACTGTAGTGCATAACGTTAACGATGTCGAAGCGTGAGAAACAGCATACTGTACTCGAGTTTCGAGTCTGAAGAATTCATCCACATACGGAGCACCATCTCCTTCAGCATGACAACCTCAGACCACACATTAACGCTACGACATCTGCAACAAGCCGATGCCTTGGATTCACAATCATCTATCATCCGCCATACAGTCCCGACTTGTCCCCCTACGATTTTCATCTGTTTCAAAAACGTAAAGGACACCTTCGAGGACTTCACTTTGATAGTGATGAAGCGGTGGAAGCAGAGGTGTGGTTATGGCTCCGTCAACAAAGTCAAACGTTCTGCAGTGATGGTGCCAAGAAATAAGTATTTTGCTGGGGGAAATGTATTCATCAACAAGGTTACTACGTTAAGAAACAATGTTATTTAAAATGCTTTGAGAGTTTTCGCATAAAAATTCGTAGGAATTACTTTTGAGCACTCCCTCGTATGTGGGATAACAAACGAAACTCGTGACCGGATAGAGGGTTTATATCTAAGGAGGACGCAGCTTGTTATCGTGGACGGAAAGTTATCGACATCTGCAGAAAGAACTTCATGCGTACTCTGAGGAAGTGTACTGAGAACCTTATTGTCCATATTGTGCATTACGAGGACGTGCAATAAGTAACATAACACTTTCTTTCTGAAAGCACATTGGTTTTATTCATGATTCCAGTGCATCGTAGTATTGTCCACTCTTTTGGCTACAAAACACTATTTTCAACATAATCTCCGTTCAAATTCGACGGTCTTACGCCACCTTACTTCTATGGTCTACACCCGCATGCTACCATTCTATCGGTCGACGTCGGAGCCAACGTCTTGCTACATCATTAACCTCCCCATCATCCACGAACTGCATCCCGCGGAGTGCGTCCTTCATTGTACCAAACAGATGGAAGTCGGAAGGTGCGAGACCCGGGCTGTAGGGTGGATAAGGAAGAACGGCCCAATAAAGTATTGCGGGCTCCTCTCGGGTATACAGACCTGTGTGACGCCTTGCGTTGTCATAGAGAAGGACAAGTTCGTTTGCATTCTTGTGACGACGAACACATTGCAGAAGTCACAGCTGTATGCGGCCGGCCAGCACGCGGGAAATCAGACAGGTCTGTGCCATCTTGTTGCTATGATGACAGGCGCCTCGCCCAACGACTCACCGTGCTTTTGTTGACTGCCATGTCTCCGTAGATGTTCTGCAAGCACCTGTGAAGATTGCGGTGCTCTGGTTTTCCGCCAAAAGAGACTCATCGACAGCTGTCTGCTTGGAATGCACCTGCGTTACAGACGCCATTTTGATGGTTACCTATAGCGCCGCTACTTATTGTTACTATAGAGTCTGAAGCGGTAATATTCCGTGATGCCCCACAACAAAATCCGCATTTTCTTCAACCGAAATTTGCCGAGAAATAAAAATATTGTGTTACTTATTGAATGCTCCTCGCAATAATCTGGAAGACAATATTAGTGGTAACTTCACAATTTTTGCAGGTAGCACGTTTATCTGTAACAAAGTAGTTTCTGATTAAAGTTGGCCAAATATTCAAATCAATCTTGATAAGATTTCAACGTGATACAAAGGTTGACAACTTATTTTAAATATTCCTGATAAACTTGGTTCAAATGGGTCTGAGCACTATGGGACTTAACATCTGAGGTCATCAATCCCCTAGAACTTCGAACTACTTAAACCTAACTAACCTAAGGACATCACACACATCCATGCCCGAGGCAGGATTCGAACCTGCGACCGTAGCGGTCGCGCGGATTTTAGAATGAAGCGCCTGGAACCGCTCTGCCACACCGGCCGGCTAAAATTTTATACTTATAAAGAAACTGATTATCTCTATAACTATAATCTCAGTCAGTTACAACTGAAATGAGTCAGGCCAGGAAAATAAGTGGATCGAACAATTTGTAGCCGAATGATTACATAGTCTCAGTCGTTGGTGAAGCAGTTAGGTTCACTGGTAGAATACTGAAGAAATGAAACCAGTCCACAAAGAATGTTGGTTACACGACACTCGTGCGATTCGTCTCAGAAAATTGCTGAAGTGTGTAGGACCGATGTCGAACAAGACTAACAGAGTACATTACAGATAAACAAAGGGCAGAGTGAATGATCAACTCATAGAGAGTCGAGGAAATATCGAGAAACCGGAACTGGCAGATATTTTAAGACAGACATAAAACTTTTAAGAACTGATGTTAAGTGAGGAATCTGAGAATATACTACAGCCTTCTACATATAGCTCCGCAGGAACCGCGAAGAAAGATCAGGCTAATTACAGCGCATAGAGAGACATTTTAAGCGTCATTCTTCCCGCTTCCATGCGCAAATGGAACGGGAATACACCACATACGTATGATAAGGGGTCTACCATTAGCGTCATCGGATGTGGCATGGAGGATCGTGTGGTCAGCTCTCCCTGTTGTTGCTGGATTTGTGTTGAGCACTAGAGTTCACTCGCTACATACAGTTACTTGAACTATGTAAGCTTCATTTCGGGATGATTACGCAATCAAATCGTAGTACATCAATGCATTACTTAGAGAAGAGTGTGAGACGTCACCTGTAGGGTAGATAACGGTGTTTAAATGCGAGCATTGCGGCGATACCGGCGGGGAACAGTGTGGCGACAGCAGAGCGGCCGTGGGTAGCTGTTTGGAGCGGTCTGGAAGGGGGGGTGGAGGGGGGGGGGGGACGAGGGAGCGCACAGCACACTGGCCGCTTTGTTTCTGCAGAGCGTGAAAGCTGCTCGCGGCCTAAGCTCCTGCTGACAGTCCGTTCCCAACGGCCGTCGTCGTGCTCGCAACCGCCTTGCGCTCAATTTTAGACTAACCATCTGGCTCCGGCACGCGTTTTATCCGTCAACAGAAATGTTTACTCTCGTTTCTCGTTTGACGACAAACCATATTCACTGCTCGCGAAATCTAACGTAAATGATTACAGCAGCAATGAAAGGCAAACCTTGTGATGTCGTGTAGCCGAAAACAAGCCGGACTCTTAAACGGTATAACCGAAGTTTGAACAGCGATCTGATACTTTGACTTTTGCTCCTCATCATTTCCTTGAAGCAACCGGGACGAAAATTCTGACGGTTCCTTCCAAATGTTACGAATAGTGCTATTTTGTCTAAAACTGACATGGTGAGACCGTGGCTGTGTACAATTAATGTAGGTTAATTCTTACAAAGAAGAAGACAGCAACCAGCCACTATTAATAGTGCCATTTATTTAGGTAAATAGCACCGTTACCGGTTTCGAACTGGCATGTTCATCATCAGACGGCTGTTCATATGATTTGCAAGATACACTCTACATTATCGTCAATTTTCGATTTTTATTCTTCCACTGGCGAAATATTTTTGGTGTGTTGGTGCCCTACGGTAGAAAACAGTGTTAGAAGCGCCCTACCATCGTTTGGAGGTTAGTTATTTTCACATAGGGCTGTCTTCTACTTTATAAGAATTAACCTACATTCGCCGGCCGGTGTGGCCGAGCGGTTCTAGGCGCTTCAGTCTGGAACCCGCGACCGCTACAGTCGCAGATTCGAATCCTGCCTCGGGCATGGATGTGTGTGATGTCCTTGGGTTAGATAGGTTTAAGTAGTTCTACGTTCTAGGGGACTGATGACCTCAGATGTTAAGTCCCATAGTGCTCAGAGCCATTTTGAACCAAATAACCTACTTAGTTACGAATAGTTTCCTCACTAACTGCTGGCATTTCACGAATCAGAGTGAAACGTTCCAGACAGGAGCGCTTCCATTTGTAACTAAAAATGAAATGAAGATTGGAGTTTAGCGTACTGTCGACGACGGAGCACTAGCGCAGATTGTGGAAGGGTGTTGGACGGAAATCGACTATGCCCTTTCTAAGGAACCATTCCGCCATTCGCCTTAAACTATTTAGGGAAATCATGGAAAACTCAAATCTACCTGTGTGGACGGGTCTTGAACCACCGTCCTGCAGTGTATGAACCCAGTATCTTAACGACTGCTTAACGAAAGTGTAAGTAATTGCCACACTTGATCAGCGGGCGCAGGGGTCAATGCAAACCCTCCCACTGCCGTCCTGAGAGATGTCCTATTGGAGGTGACTTGACATCCTCGCTCTCACTTGTTGTGAAGCATTGAAAGTTTATCAGTTCCGAATGGATGACCGTAGGACTACTTGTATGCTCTAGTGTTTCAAGTGTGATGGATGAATGTAGAACGAGAGGGAGACGGGCCGGCCGTTATGACCAAGCGGTTCTAGGCGCTTCAGTCCAGAACCATACTACTGATAGGTCGCAGGTTCGAATCCTGCCTCGGGCATGGATGTGTGTGATGTCCTTAGGTTAGTTAGGTTTAAGTAGTTCTAAGTTCTTCCTTCACCAAACCAATCGTAACGTTACCAGCGACGAATGGGTCATCGTTAGTACCATACGCAACTCTCTGATTCAACATAAGGAGGAAGGGGGGGGGGGGGGGGGGGAAGTTGCCGCCAAAAGGTCTGCTACTCAATTTCTTTGCTCCGGCACCTGCCCACCCCTGCCGACCGAACAATGCCAATGAAAATGTTTCCAGCCAGCATGATTTCGTCCTTCTCTATCAACGAGCAGAACAGCACCAGCTTGATTCAGCTAGTTCAGCTACGAACGCACTTTGTAGCGAGCTATAACGTGGGAAAAATAAAACTACCCCGGAAAATAACTGCCTGACAAAAAAGTCAGGCAGAAGGCATGGTCTGATGTACGTGTAACTTTGTACACGTACATACCAACGACAAGCACGCAAATGGCAGATAGAACTGCCTACAGCGTGCATTAGTGTTGTTCGTGTTGTCACTTGGTCTGGCAGGGCGTAAACGGCATCAGATGATGTTATGGGACCATTGCTTTTCACAATATATATAAATGACCTAGTAGATAGTGTCGGAAGTTCCGTGCGGCTTTTCTCGGATGATGCTGTAGTATACAGAAAGTTGCAGCATTAGAAAATTGTAGCGAAATGCAGGAAGATCTGCAGCGGGTAGGCACTTGGTGCAGGGAGTGGCAACTGATCCTTAACATCGACAAATGTAATGTACTGCGAATACATAGAAAGAAGGATCCTTTATTGTATGATTATATGATAGCGGAAGAAACACTGTTAGCAGTTACTTCTGTAAAATATCTGGGAGTATGCGTGCGAAACGATTTGAAGTGGAATGATCATATAAAATTAATTGTTGGTAAGGCGGGTACCAGGTTGAGATTCATTGGGAGAGTGCTTAGAAAATGTAGTCCACCAACAAAGGAGGTGGCTTACAAAACACTCGTTCGGCCTATACTTGAGTATTGCTCATCAGTGTGGGATCCGTACAAGGTCGGGTTGACAGAGGAGATAGAGAAGATCCAAAGAAGAGCGACGCGTTTCGCCACAGGGTTATTTGGTAAGCGTGATAGCGTTACGGAGATGTTTAGCAAACTCAAGTGGCAGACTCTGCAAGAGAGACGCTCTCCATCGCGGTGTAGCTTGCTGTCCAGGTTTCCAGAGGGTGCGTTTCTGGGTGAGGTATCGAATATATTGCTGCCCCCTACTTATACCTCTCAAGGAGATCGCGAATGTAAAATTAGAGAGATTCGAGCGGACACGGAGGCTTTCCGGCAGTCGTTCTTCCCGCGAACCATACGCGGCTGGAACAGGAAAGGGAGGTAATGACAGTGGCACGTTACGTGCCCTCCGCCACACACCGTTAGGTGGCATGCGGAGTATAAATGTAGAATGCAGATGTAGATGACCACTTCAAATAACACTCGTGCGAGGCACCGTTAACAGCGTCTGATAAAATTTGAAAGGGCATTCATAGCGGGGCTCAGTTTGGCCATACGGTCGGATCATGCAATATCCAGGTTTGTGGGGCATTCGGATGTGACTGTGCCCCGATGTTGGGCAGCAGGAGAGCGTGATAATAGGCATACTAGTCGTCTAGGCTCTGGTCGATCATGTCTGACGATCAGAGGGGATGATGACCGTATTGTGGAGCAAGCACACGTTTGTACCTGTCATCCGACAATAAGCAATAAACCCCCCATAACATTCTGGATCACCCCACGCCACTGGTCAGAGACTAGAACCAGCTAGAGTGGATAGTTACCGTCCCATACATAGGCTGTCGCTAACACCACAACACAAACGGCTGCATTTGGAGTAATGCCATGACCAGGAAGCATAGATGCTGATTAATGGCGTCGCATTCTATTCACCGATGAAATACGCTTCTTCACTTGCTTGGACTACCATCGTCTGCGAGTATGGCTGCGACCTAGGGAGAACTCTCATCCCTCCAATGTTTCAGAGAAACACATTAGCGATACTCCTGATATCACTGTGTGCGGAGCCAGGTCATCGCTGGTAATGACTGAGGGAACCCCGTGGGCAGGACGGTACATCATGGACATCCTGAGTTCTCATGTGTTACCTCTCATGCGACAGTTTCACTGTGCATTTGTCAGCTGGGCAATGCTCCACAAACGGCACGTGTCGCTATGAACTCTTAGTGCAGTGTTGAGATACTCCCGTGGCCAGCAAGATCCCCAGATCTGTCTCCGACAGAACACATACGGAACAATATCAAACATCAGCTTCGTCCCTGTGCGTGCATATGGGACCAGTTACAGCAGTTGCGGTCCAACTTCACAGGAGAGGATACAAAGGCTTCATGAAACCCTCCCTAATCCATCTCAGAGCGGGTAAAACGTCATACTGGTAAGTGAGCTCATTCTCCCAAGATCCTCGTCGATTTGACTCGATTTTGTAATCACTGAAATAATATCGCATACCCTCTCAGGTAAAGGAGTTTTGTTATTTTGGGAGCAAAATAACTGATGATGGTCGAAGTAGAGAGGATATAAAATGTAGACTGGCAATGGTTAGGAAAGCGTTTCTGAAGAAGAGAAATTTGTTAACATCGAGTATAATTTAAGTGTTAGGAAGTCCTTTCTGAAAGTATTTGTATGGAGTGTCGCCATTTATGGGAGTGAAACATGGACGATAAATAGTGCTACAGAACAATGCTGAAGATTAGATGAGTAGATCACATAACTAATGAGGACTAGAATTGGGGAGAAGAGAAATTTGTGGCACAACTTGACTTGAAGAAGGGATCGGTTGGTAGGACATGTTCTGAGGCATCAAGGGATCACCAATTTAGTATTGGAGGGCAGCGTGGAGGGTAAAAACCGCAGAGGGAGACCAAGAGATGAATACACTAAGCAGATTCAGAAGGATGTAGGTTGCACTAGGTACTGGGAGATGAAGAAGCTTGCACAGGATAGAGTAGCATGGAGAGCTGCATCAAGCCAGTCTCTGGACTGAAGACCACAAGAACAACATCAACCATCTCAACTTGTCAAGTTTCATTTCATTTTTTTCCTTAGGTTTGGGTGCTTTATTTTTTCTGTCAGCCTATATACATACGAGACTGACGCAGAATTGACACTTCTTAATGAACAAGAGGACTGTCTATCACAGAAAATGATGGAAACCGTGATTTTGATAAACCAATCGCCTGTTGTCATACGTCTGTGCATGCGAATCTCACGCAACCTCTGTTCTGAATAATTTGTAATGTCATTACGATTGGGTCAGTGAGAGGAACCGACGTGCTTAGTGACGAACTGAATGCAACATAAAATAGTGCTCACGATAGAACAGCGTTAGTTCATTGTTGAGCGTGATGAGAAACACAATTCGTGGAGAACTTGTGAAGAGCTGTTTGTGTAAGGCAAGAAGACTGTAAGTGTTTTGGCAAACCCCTCAACAAAGTCTGCAGTGCAAAACTTAGTGTGAAAATACCGCGAAACGGTCTCTGTATTGAATGAAAACCGTAGCTACCCGGTAAGATTTCGAACGTCAGAAAACATTGCTGAACTAAGAGAAAGCCTGGAACAACGTCCGACGAAATTTCAACGCCTTTTATCTGTACAAGAGCGAATTAAAAGATCGTCGTGTCAAAACATTACCGAAAAGGACGTGCATCTTGTTCCCTACAAATTTACTGTTGTGCGTGACTTAAAGCCTACAGAGGAACTTTCGCATGTTGAGTTCTGCAGATGGTTTCTGAGTGAAGTGAAATCAGGGCTCTTGAATAATCAGTTTTTCGTTTCTTCAGATGAGGCCTGCTTCAGACAGTCAGAATATGTGAACTGAAATAACGTCTTTGACACCGAAACACAATTATTTATTATAATAACTAACAATTTTAGAGCAATCACACGCGCGCGCGCGCCGCGCGCACACACAGACACACACACACACATAAACATACACAGGCAGGTTGGTTATTATAATACACAAGTATAATTATATACCTCTGATTGTGAACGAAAATATGAGCTTTGCACCAAAATAAAAATTAGCCGCGTGGTCTCAGGCGCCTTTCCACGGTTCGCGCGGTTCTTCTCTCTCTCTCTCTCTCTCTCTCTCTCTCTCCCCTCTCGGAGTTTAGAGTCCTCCCTCGAGCACGGATGTGTGTGTTTGCCCTTAGCGTAAGTTAGTTTAAATTGGATTAAGTAGTGCGTAAGCTGAGGTACGTTGCGGTGTGACATACCTCCCTAACAGCGAGCGGGATCGATCGTTTATTGTTTATTTATGCTATTAGAAAATATATGACAAAATTTATTGATCCCAACAAGTTAAGTTCGTAGTGTAATACATTTTCAGAAAGTAAAAAAAAAACCTCCTATCAAAATTAGCAGACAGGTAAACGAAATTTAAGGAAACAGGATGAATGAAGCTAAGAACGCGATCAGGGCGACCTTCAGCTGTGACTGACAAACTCAAGAATTGAGGAAAACATTCAGTAGGATCGACGTTTCACTATTGATGGCCTGAACTTGTGACTTCCTGAAATGTCACGATTGGTTCTTTACCTACTTGTTGTTAGTGGTCCTTTGTGCTATAGAAAAGTACGTGCCAGATGAGTTCTTCAACTTTTGACAGTTGCACTCAAAAGTCAATGAATGGGAGCTGCACTTAATTTTCTTACTTGATACGACAGGGGTGGTGAGGTACTTTTGTATTACATTCTTAGTGGGGAGGAGACCTGGTATCCGCATAAAAGTCGAGGTACAAAGTTTCTTTCAGTCCTTCACGAGCCCCAACAGAACCAGAAAAGCCAAAGAACCTCTGAGCACCAAAAAGTCTAGAGGAGAAACCAGAAATGCGGCACACTACTGCACTACACTCCGCTGTTCAAAACAAGCGGCGGGGTTTTTCATCCAGTGAAGCATTGTACTTTCTGACGGTAACGCTCGACCATATTCCGCTGCGTTGCCAAAGGATTTTCTTGTACAGCTTGTAGGGCGTTTCTGAACATCAGCCATATGGCCCAGACGTGGCTCACAGAGATCGCCATTTTTGTCCCAAACTGAAGACTTTTAAAGTGAAAATCGCTATTTAAATTATAGTGACCTGAAAAAGGCCGTTAGTGACCGGTTCAACATCTTGGGGGTAGTGAGTATCAGTAACGACAACGGAGAAAAATAGCTAAGTATCATAATATGTTATAAAATAAGTTTTCTTTCATTATCTTGACGAAAATGTCTGGAACAACAAACGCCGTTTACTCTTAGAATGACCTCAATTATACTATAAAATATTTAAATATATTGTAGGTAGACCCTCAAGTGCACACACACACACACACACACACACACACACAGAGAGAGAGAGAGAGAGAGAGAGAGAGAGAGAGAGACAGACAGAGACAGAGAGAGACAAACAAACTCATTCGCAGTTCACACGCTGTTGAACGCAGGAAGGAGTTGTTTTTGACAAGCGTAATCTGTGATGCATATCCTGTTTTTATTTTTTATTTACTTTTCTATTGGGGTGGCGTCGGGGAATCCATAGTTATTAAATTAAACGAGGAAATAGGACACAGTTCGTCGCGAGATTTGGTAACTTTATGAGAGATGTTATCTATTACCATCGTAGGACGTATGCACATACAGTGTGACAGCAAACAAATTAATTCGTCGGGTGTAATAAAAACATTGTATGTATAAAGAATGGCGATCCATTACAACACCGACATTTGTTTACCCACGTTTCTGACGTTTTGCCTGTCAGTACTGGTTTTGACGATTGGAAGCTTGCTTCCAGCGATCTCTGCCTTTGTGACCATACAAACGATACAAGAGCAATTTACTTAAAAACCTTGTGCAAGAGCAGAATCCAAATAACTGCAGTTACATTTTTTTTCCACTGGAAACTAATTTGGGTTTAATACAGTGGAAATCACTTTACGATATTGCTGAGTCTTTTATCCGTTTCGTCCGTTATAAAAAGTGGAAGACCACCGTATGTCAATCAGCACGGCACAGAGCAATTCATCTAAACTGCACATATGTTGTTGTTGTGGTCTTCAGTTCTGAGACTGGTTTGATGCAGCTCTCCATGCTACTCTATCCTGTGCAAGCTGCTTTATCTCCCAGTACGTACTGCAGCCTACATCCTTCTTTACAAGAAATCACATAAATATTAATCTTATAAACAATTTATACAACTAATTTTGGGCTTTCGCCTTCATCTGGTTCATTTTTAGTCGGAGGACAACAGGAATTCTGGGTCAAAATTTACCTTTGCCCTTGACTTTGACCTCCTGTCACCCTTTCCCTTCCCATCCCCATCCTTCCTTCACTCCCTTTCCCGTTCTTCAGCTAATCCTTTTGCCGCCCCAATTCCTTCTTTGTATATAGATCAATCAACGAGCTTTTAAGCCAACACTCATATTTAGATCTTCAAATCACAATTCAATATTTTATTGCCATAAAAGTGAAACAACCGATCAGAGAGCTTCCTGTGGTAAGAATCGGTGGGACGTCACATCATTCTTGCCAAGTGGTGATGCAACTGCGTAATTAATCGCCTTTCAGGTTGGAATAGGTGTGTACTTCGCTTGTCTGTGTGCAGGTACGTCCTTACACATGCAACATCTTACAAAGGTATCCAGGAATTGTGTGTGCTGTCAAAACCCAGATACTGCTTGGGTTTCCATTGTATGACTTTCTCAATTAGATTGAAAGGAGCTCATCTTAATTTACGTCTTGAGATGCATGGTACAGCGTGTCTGCTCAAACTATTTCTGCTGCAGCTAGAGAAACAACAATGTTCTTACGTTAAATCTGGCCACTGTAAGCAAAGGACACCACTGACACTGCAAAGCACAGCTTGATAGTGCACCGGGTTATCTTTATCCTATCCAACCAGAAGTTACGAGCCTTCTACTGAACGTCGAATCTGCTTTTAACAATTTTTTTATTTATTTTAAAGTTGGGCAAGACGAGTCAAAATGTTATTTGTCTTTAACACAACTTTTTTACTTTTAATTTTATGAAACAGAGGTTAGTTACAATAACTCTGCTCTTAGCAAAATCTGATTTTTCTCTTCAACTGATTAAGTATTAAACCAACGTTGACAATGAAAGGTACAGTTAATCTGCTGTTCGCAGAATCGCATTTTTGCTCTTGAATTGAGCAAATATTAATTAAAATTTGTCAATGAACGAAATAAATTAAATGACCTTTAAATTAATTTAAACGACTGGATGAGATTAAAACCATAGGAGGGCCCCCACGGGAGGAAGACTGTATGGAAGCAGTAGCGCCAATGTGTCCTTGTCTGTGCAGCTCCCTGATGCGAGATCAAAGAAGTTAAATTCGAGTTGGAGTTAAATCAGCAACTTAGACTGAGCATTCAAACGTATGAAAAGTAAAGTCTACATCTACATCTACGTAATTACTCTGCTATTCACAATAAAGTGTCTGGCAGAAGGTTCAATGAACCATCTTCAAGCTGTCTCTCTACCGTTCCACTCTCGAACGGCACGCGGGAAAAACGAGCACTTAAATTTTTCTGAGCGAGCCCTGATTTCTCTTATTTTATCGTGATGATCATTTCTCCCTATGTAGATGGGTGCCAACAGAATGTTTTCGCAATCGGAGGAGAAAACTTTTGATTGAAATTTCATGAGAAGATCCCGTCGCAACGAAAAACGCCTTTGTTTTAATGATTCAAACCACGTATCATGTCCGCGATACTATCTCCCCCATTTCGCGATAATACAAAACGAGCTGCCCTTCTTTGTACTTTTTCGAAGTCATCCGTCAGTCCCAGCTGATACGGATCCCACACCGCACAGCAATACTCCAGAATAGGGCGGACAAGCGTGGTGTAAGTAGTCTCCTTAGTAGACCTGTTGCACCATCTAAGTGTTCTGCCAATGAATCGCAGTCTTTGGTTTGCTCTACCCACAATATTATCCACGTGATCGTTCCAATTTAGGTTATTTGTAATTGTAATCCCTAAGTATTTAGTTGAATTTACAGCCTTCAGATTTGTGTGACTTATCGCGTAATTGAAATTTAGCTGATTTCTTTTAGTACTCATGTGAATAACTTCACACTTTTCCTTATTCAGGGTAAATTGCCACTTTTCGCACCATACAGATATCTTATCTAAATCATTTTGCAATTCGTTTTGGTCATCTGATGGCTTTACAAGACGGTAAATAACAGCATCATCTGCAAACAATCTAAGACGGCTACTCAGATTGTCTCCTATGTCGTTAATATACACGAGGAACAACAGAGGGCCTATAACTCTTCCTTGGGGAACGCCGGATATTACTACCGTTTTCTCGATGGCTTTCCGTCTATTAAAGAATTTGCAATACGGTGGCCTAACTTCCCTGCATGGGGCCTCCCGACCAACAATGCCATACGATCATTTCATTTCATTTCATTACGAACTGTGATCTTTCTGACAGGAAATCACGAATCCAGTCGCACAACTGAGGCGATACTCTGTAGGCACGCAGTTTGGCTAGAAGACGCTTGTGAGGAACGGTGTCGAAAGCCTTCTGGAAATCTAAAAATATGGAATCAATTTGATATCCCCTGTCGATAGCACTTATTACTTCATGAGTATAAAGAGCTAGTTGTGGCCGGCCGGGGTGGCCGAGCGATTCTAGGCGCTACAGTCTGGAACCGCGCGACGGCTACGGTCGCAGGTTCGAATCCTGCCTTGGGCATGGATGTGTGTGATGTCCTTAGGTTAGTTAGGTTTAAGTAGTTCTAAGTTCTAGAGGACTGATGACCTCCGAAGTTAAGTCCCATAGTGCTCAGAGCCATTTCAGCCAGCTAGTTGTGTTTCACAAGAACGATATTTTCTGAATCCGTGCTATGTGTCAATAAAACGTTTTCATCTAGGTACTTCATAGTGTTCGAATACAGTATATGTTCCAAAACCCTACTGTAAATCGACGTTAGTGATATAGGCCTGCAATTCAGCGGATTACTCCTACTTCCCTTTTTGGGTATTGGTGTGACTTGAGCAATTTTCCAGTCTTTAAGTACGGATCTTTCTGTGAGCGAGTGGTTGTATGTAATTGCTAAATATGGAGCTATTTTATCAGCATACTCTGAGAGGAACTTGATTGGTATACAATCTGGACCGGAGGCCTTTCCTTTATTAAGTGATTTAAGCTGCTACGTTACTCCGAGGACATCTACTTCTATATTTCTCATCTGGGCAGTTCTTCTTGATTGGGACTCAGGAATATTTACTTCGTCTTCTTTGAAGAAGGAGTTTCGGAAATCCGTGTTTAATAACTCTGCTTTAGTGGCACTGTCATCAGTGACTTCACCGTTGTCGTCGCGCAGTGAAGGTATTGATTGCGTCTTGCCACTGGTGTGCTTTATGTTTGACCAGAATCTCTTTGGGTTTTCCGCCAGAGTTTGAGACAGAATTTCGTTGTGGAAATTATTAAGAGCATCTCGCATTGAAGTACGCGCCATATTTCGAACTTCTGTAAAACTTTGCCAATCTTGGGGATTTTGTGTTCTTTTAAATTTGGCTTGCTTTTTCGTTGCTTCTGCAACAGCGATCTGACCCGTTTTGTGTACCATGGGGGACCAGTGCCATCACTTACTAATTTATGTGGTATATATCTCTCAATTGCTGTCGATATTATCTCTCTGAAAACATTCCACAACTTTTCTACACTTACATGATCAGATCGGAAGGAGTGAAGACTGCCTCTTAAAACACGTTTAGAGCATTTTTATCAGCTTTTTTAAGTAGATATACTTTGTTCAAATTTCCGATCGCGCAACAGTACATTGTGAAAACTCACCTCTGTTGTAATGCAGTCAGCCACAGACGGCCAGCAGCTTCCATCTCTCTCGATCAGCGTCCGTGTCACTCGAACTTCTGTCCTCGAGTCTCCGAACCTTCTTCTCCCTGCTTAGCTTTCACCCTTCCAATAAAAGTCGTAGGTGGAGGGGCTGGCTCTATACTATTGCCAACATGACGGTCGAGAAACGCCACAAAATTTCCAAGAAGTCGGGGAGAAGACAGAAAACATGCCCCCTTTACGAAGTGGGTACCAGAATAAAACCATGCTATTTCTGATTGGCTGCTTCGTCCGCGCCCTATGCTATGCGAATCAACGCAGTCTCATTGGCTGAATAATGATCGGGAGCGAAGTAGAGGCGCCGCTTCAACGCTCAGCTGGCACCAGTGCATCAGTCCTCAAGATGACTGCACAGAGCAGCCTGATTATTGTACTCACTTGTCTCCAAAGGTTGGCAGGGGATACACTGACTGCTGCCCTCTTGGCACTCCTCGTCAGCACTCAAAAGGCAGGAGGGTGGGGTGTTCAGCCTGACGCGTAAAACCCGGCCAGCCGCAACGGAGGCATGGCTGATACAGTGAGATTTTACGATTGGCTCCTCAGTCGTTACAAAAGGACAGCCCAACTGACCGCCAACGTAAAAATGGTAAAATCCGCCGGCCCTGAAATAAATCGATATCGCATAGCGATACTGATGGTCATGTCCATTGATATGTAGGTGGATATGTGCTTTTCTGTATTTTTACGGCGGAGAAACGTCCTGCTGCAGGTCGCAACAATTAATTTTCCATCAGATACGTTCCTTGGTTTGTTTCCTGAAATGCTCAAATTTTGAATATCTTGTTAGACAAGACTGGGATGACGTCCATTTCGAAAATTGTCTTTTATTAGCTATATTCGCTAGTTCTAACAAAATCATCAACTTTGAACTTAGCTTTTTTTGGAGTTATCATCTTGGTCTTCTTACACACGGTAGAGAAAAGGCTATTCTTCATATCAACACACCTCATTAATTATTCTATGCTTTGTGACACTGTACTGACGTACTAAATCTTGCTCCGTATCAACCCATTTGAAAAAACCCTGTTTTGTGACACACTTAAACATCACACTTCTAAGAATTCTATTGAACTGCTTTACACATGAAGCTTTGAAAGTAGAAAACCATGAATAGTGATTAATCTTATGTTTCTACAGTATTTTCTTGAAATGAGTGTTATAAAATTCTTTACCTAAGCCAGTTCGTAAATGATTTGGAATCGTATTACTTCTATATATTTTTCTACGTGCATCTGCAACCACAGTTCCAGGTAGTCAGGTCGACTACATCAGCCTGAAGAAGATCATCAATTCTTTTCATGAGAACTACTCTTCTTGAATAAATTTTAGGTGCTGGTGACGTAGTTCAGGTATTTCAGCTTTCATGCCCATTACAGTGAATAAAATGGTTAGTGAAATCATCAATAAGAGCCGGCTTTCATCAGGATTAGACCTGAACAATAAAATTTGTAGCTACGATTCCACAGTGAGTAATATCAACCTTGTGAGTGGTCAATTCAACTGGAACATCTACCACTTCGTTGAAGGTCGTGGAATAATATTTCCAGTTGCTATATATCTTACATATTGAGGTGATTGCTTCTTTTGGCGTATAATGGCCTCAGGAGAGTAAGTGCTAACCTACAATCCGATAGTATGTTAATCGGTTCTTCCACGTATAGGCGGACATACTGCAGATCGTCTAGGATAGCTGTCAGTTTTGCCATCAGAACAGTGTCTCCTGTAGGAGTATGAACTATCGCTTGCTTTTGGCAGCAGGATCTCAGTAAACACCTCTACGTTCTTCTTTGTTCAGCGAAGCATCTGGACACGTTAAAAGGATCCTGACGCTTCTCTTTCAGGGGAGATAGATTGCTAGGACACTGCAAGAGTCTCCGATCCTAAAATGAGATCTTACAAACTTCTGGCTGAAAGACGGTGCACTAGTAGGTAGCATGTTCGCGTTACAATCTGGACAGTGGCTTGTAGTCTGTCAGTCGGATCATTTGCCATGAACAGTGAAACTACGATAACAGGTATAGACAGCATTGTACACTAAAACGTTGTCGATGTATTCCAATTCGTGATAGGGATACGATATTATTTTGAGTTCCGTATATTATCTCTTCACTAACCTTTATCATGTTCTACGTGGTCCGCTGTTATTCTGAGCTGACAACTGTTGTTTTTATTTTAACATTGAGGCCGGATGCCCTATCTGTCGCCCCATTCTTTAGTTAACGTGAAGGAAACATGTAGTGTGCGCCGTCTGTCTGTGAATCGTGTAAACTTTGAAAACACCAGCTTTTGCCTAAACGAGTGTGGAAAACAACCTAAAAATCAGACTCAACCTGCGCCGTATAGATTTGATCCGGATGTGGCTCACCTCCCTACCACGCTAGCAGCGCGATAAACTGTAGGAGCAGGTCTTTGGTGTACCAGAGCTCCGAGGGCAAAGACAAAACAAATGTTACCTGCACGTCCTCGATAGCTCGAACATTTGATATTGTTCAGAAACTGATGACATCCCTCGGCAGACAACACGGTGCCATACACTCTAACCACATAGGAATTATCTGGATGGTACGGAAATCGTTAAATGTGTTTTACATTTAGAGACAAAGAAATTATTACATTTTCAGAAAAAAAATTGGATTACTTGTTCAAGAGAAAGAGCTTCACAAAGTGAGCAAGTTAATAAGTTGATAGTCCACCTCTGTCCGTTACACAAGCAAAAGAGTTGATGGAGGTTCTCCTGAGGAATATCGTGTCATTTTCTGTTCAGTTGGTGCGGTAGGTTGTTAAAATTCAGACATGTCTTCGGTCTGGAATGTGGTTGACTGGAATAGAATTATCTTTAGTGATGAGTTCCGCTTCGAATTAAGTCTCTATGGCCAGCGAAGACGTGTCTGGAGGCGCTCCAGACAACGATGGGCTACCAACCGGACTGTCGTCTTCCATACGGCCCGGGAACCAGGTGTGGTAGTCTGGGATGCCATTTCTTTTCGTAGCAGGATTCCTTACAGCACAATGGTACGTGTAAGGTATTCTACGCCCCGCTTCGTTGTCCTTCATGGCAAGCCATCCTGCGCTTACATTTCACAAGATAATGCCCGCTCACACACAGCAAGAGTTCCCATTGGTTGTCTTCGTGTTTGCCAAGCCCTACCTTGGCCAGCATGGCTGCCGGATCTCTCCCCAGATGAGAACGTTTGGAGGATTAGGGGCAAGGCTTTTCAAACAGCTCGGGATTTTGACGATGTGACGCGCCAGTTGCACAGAATTTAGCACGATGTCCCGATGACATCCAACAACTCTATCAATCAATGCCAAGCCGAATAACTGCCTGCATAAGAGGCAGGGGTGGACCTGCGCGCTATTGACTTGCTCAATTTGTGAAGCTTTTTCTCTTGAATGAATCATTCAGTTTTTCCGAAACTGTAGTTATTTGTTTGTCTGTGTATGTAAATCACATCTGCCGCTTTCCTTCCCATTCGAATAATTCCATGTGGCATCGTTTACTTTTTTTGTCTTAGAGTGTGTATTGCAATTTCCTGTTAAAGTGTGGATAAGATGCTGTTGAAGGGGCTTGGTATCCATGTCAACAAGATATGCTAATCCTACCACTGACTGGAAGAATCAGGGAACCAGTCGAACGTTTCCTGGCAGCCGACCCAACAGAGGGCGCTGATCATTGATCTGTCCTTTTTTCCGCTGTCATATAGACATTTATCTTTTATAGGCAATTTACAGGTTGCTACAGGCAATGTATTACGTATATTAACTGTTAACTGTAAATTCGCCATAAAAAAGATCGATTCTATTCTATTCATATATTTCCTTTTAATAATTTTAGATGGGTAACTGTATTCCTCTTCTAATGTATCCCAATTGGTCTCCCTGATAGTTATCAATTTTAAAAGTCTGCTACATGTATTTTACATAATATGTTTTTATCAGAGTATGTGTTTTGCATAAATGATGACTACATCTAAGTCCACAGTAGCGACATCTAGGGAGGATGTAGGTAAAAAGATTTCTGGTAGCTACTGTACTTCAGTAACCAGTTGCAATAATGACTGTGTGGACGATGTGGCCTATTCTACACCTTATTTTAGATGTATATGACGATGCTGTACTGATTATATTTATATGTTTTGACGATGCCATTATGGCCCTATCACTTTAGGACATAGTGTAAAAAAGGTACGTTTTACCATATTTTCTGTACATTTCCCTGGTTGTATGATAGTATACTGTGATACGTATTGCTGTATTATGTTGAAAGACAAACTGCTTGCTAGGTGTATATATTTGTATAATATAGATCTGAGGACGGTTATTACGGATTGAAACCGGTCATCGTCTAAAGAATTCCTATTGTGATCAAAGACTGGAATAAAAAACATTTGAACTTTTCCTCAATAATATGACCCCTTGAAAAGCGATGAGACTCGTTTTCAGGTGTGCAACACCAAAAAGAAGCAAAACATTTGGTATCTGGCAGTAAATAATTTTCGTGAACTTCATGAAGATCCGTTGTAGCTTTCTGGTCCGTCGTTAGGAACGTTTGCAGCTCTTACACCAGACTGAATTGACGTTGTCGTATAGAACGTGTTGCGACCACGACGGAATGAGCTTCGAGGAGGATGGGTGGTTTCCTCAGGATGGTGTCACAGCTCCCACTTTTAGTCACTCACTCTCGATATACAGATAAACATGGCCCTGTTATCTGGTTTCTGTGAGTTGCGACACCAGATAATTTGGAAAGCCTCTCGAGAGACACCATTTATTGTTTTTTTTCCTTGGAAATACCTAAAAACAGATCTCTACTGCTGTTACAGTGAAAATAACAGGAAATTAAGGAAAGAAACATACGCCGCTCCCGTTATGACCTACAGAGGCATGGTGCGTTTCCGTGAACATCAACAGCGTGCCGTCAAAACCAGCCGTCCCATTAAGAACGTTATCATTAAGTCTTCTTCAAAACGGAATCTAGCAAACGTGCTTTTTAAAAAGACAGAAACTATTGTTGACTTTTTTAAATTCTTTACATAACTTTCAAATCGCGTGTACTTTAGCGTTGGGAAATGACAGGACAGAAATCCTCCACAGTTATCGATCAGTACTACGTAAGGCTGGAGCTGAAGAGAACAGAGCACAGCACACAGAAAGAGGCGAGAACCCTTTGCATACTAAGATCAGGGCTTGGAACCATGCTGTTTTACTTACCAATCATATGCTGTAGCCAGCACAGCTGAAAGTCCCAAAAAAATGGTTCAAACGGGTCTGAGCACTATGGGACTTAACATCTGTGGTCATCAGTCCCCTAGAACTTAGAACTACTTAAACCTAACTAACCTAAGGACATCACACACATCCATGCCCGAGGCAGGATTCGAACCTGCGACCGTAGCAGTTGCGCGGTTCCGGACTGCGCGCCTAGAACCGCTAGACCAACGTGGGCGCTAAACAGGTATCTCAGGAGGAAAACTAAGTAGGTGTAAATACTCCATTGACTTTAATGTTCTTGGTTTCCTTAGCCCTTCTCTGATGTTTACGTCCCCTGACTGTTTCTTCTTGGGGACACCAAAAGTTTGACGCACGAGATAACGGTACAGGATTCAGTGGTTAGGATATTTACATGTGCTTTCTTGAATGCTTGGGATGTTCTAACGAGTGTCCCGAAATTTCGCAGGACAACGCAAGACCTGTATGGAACGTGCAAACATATCTGGGAAATCAACGTATACCATTGTGCAGAGCACATAACAGAAAGAATACAGTTTAAAAGAAGTTCATTGGAATGTAGTCTTCATGTAGGTAAAACACTTGAAATCAATATCATTTGCTGACTGAGGATAACGCTAGAGAACAATTTGCCCAGTCTCGAGATTTTTTATTCTGTACTCTCTTTCAATCTTTAAAATTTGTTGCCAACGTTTCTAAGCACACTGTTATGTGCTGTATTCGTCGTATTTTCGTAACTTGGTAGTTACTGAAGGCTATTACTATCTGCTGTGCGAAAGCTGTCCTTTCGTTTAACAGTCTTCCCGAAAGAAATGTTGACTGTGTGGCGTAACAAGCAGAAGGGAGGCAGACGTTAGCAAATACAGCGCGCGGAACGTTCATTGAGCTTACAAACAAACGTGTGCGCGAGTCGGCGTCGGCAGCGTCGGCGGCGGCGGCGGCGGCGGTGGCGGCTTATTGATCCGGCAACTTCCCCCTCAGGCATTCGTCTGTCAGCCGCAGGGACATTGGGTTCATTCCGCTGCTCGTAATCTGTGCGCTTTATAGGCGCCAGCTGCGCAAATACACTCGCCCCGCGCTGCGCGCTGCCTGGGCCTGTTGATGCGCGCCACAGCCACTTGTACGCGTCGCTCTGAAATGATGTTCCCGGCCGCGCGACGGATGCACTGGCTCCCCTCCACGTCTCACTCCTACTTAATACGTCA
This sequence comes from Schistocerca piceifrons, assembly GCF_021461385.2. Classification (NCBI taxonomy): domain Eukaryota; kingdom Metazoa; phylum Arthropoda; class Insecta; order Orthoptera; family Acrididae; genus Schistocerca; species Schistocerca piceifrons. Next base: position 825,589,568 of record NC_060138.1, read on the forward strand.
TGCGTACCAGTACGCCATCTGTACTTCCCGCTGGCCTAAACGCAAGCACCCGCACGACGTACACTTTTACAGTCCCATCACAAACATTGTTGAGGTGGCTCTACTCTGTGTCACCTTGCAGCACACTGTAGCCAAAAATACACTGCCGAAAAAAAAAAAAACATCCTCGACGACAAGGCCACTTTATGGAGAAGTGATGTGACAGGTAGGTCATCATTGAAGGAGTATGTGGTAACAAATTCACATTAAATGAAACACCCATGTCAGAGCAAGCGGTACGCAAACAGTCACATCGATACACAGTGTACCCGCTCTGGCAGCAACGCAGGCGTGTATTCTCGCATGCAAACGATGTTAAGGGTGCCGAATGGTATCCTGTGGTACAGTGTCCCAAGCATCTTGCACCCGTCGTTGCGATTTCGCAGTGGTTCTTGCAGGCCAGCTTCACCATGTCCCGTACGTGTTCAAGTGGGGAGAAATCTGGTGATCTTGCTGGGCAAGGCAATTGTTGTGCACCATGAAGAGTACGCTGGGTCGCAGCAATCGTATGTGAAAGTGCATTGCGTTGTTGAAAACGTATATCGCCTTCCTGTCGAAGAAACGGCAACAGCACGGGGACAACAACATTTGAAACGTAGTGGGCACTGATTGCTTTACCTTGCTCAAACACCAAATGTAAACGTGAGTTGTAACTGATGCCCCTCCCAGACCTGTCTGTCGTGGGCGAAAACACTCTGGAATAGGCCGATCACCGCACCCACACCGTACACATGTACGAGGGTTGCCCAGAAAGTAATGCACCGCATTTTTTTCTTTAACAATTCTTTGTAGAAGATAAATAGAATTACACACACGAAAGAATGGTGTTATATCTACACACTCTATTTTCCTACGTAATCTCCATCCCGTTCTATGGCCTTCAAAAATGGTTCAAATGCCTCTGAGCACTATGGGACTTAACATCTGAGGTCATTAGTCCCCTAGAACTTAGAACTACTTAAACCTAACTAACCTAAGGACATCACACACATCCATGCCCGAGGCAGGATTCGAACCTGCGACCGTAGCAGTCGCGCGGTTCCGGACTGAAGCGCCTTGGACCGCTCGGTCGCCGCGGCCGGCTATGGCCTTCCTCCAGCGCGAAACAAGGGCGTGTATGCCCTGTCCTGGTGGCGGACCCAGTGCTATACTGTGTGAATCACTTCCTCATCGTCCTCAAAATGTCTTCCACGAATACGTCCGTCCACGCGAATGGCAACATCAGCTTGCTGCAACATGTCAGGTGTGACAGCCGCGGATGGTCTACCCGACCGCTGCAAATGGTGGAGCTCCGCCGAACCGCCCAGCGACTAACTGTACTTCTGTCGACAGCAGAAGCCCCATAGACTTTGCACAAGCGTTTGTGAATATTCCTCACAGTTTCTTTCTCTGCACTGAGAAATTCAATGACGGCACGTTGCTTGTAACGTATATAACCCACAGACGCCATTTTGAAACTATCCTGCAGCTAAGCTGCCCGTCGGAAGTGACGTAAACTTGGCGCGCTCACTCAGGAGACTTCAAATAATACATACGTAACGTTACGCGTTCATAGCATTGTTTTCGGCTGAGGAAAAAAAATTGGTGCATCACTTTCTGGGCAAGCATCGCATGTCCATGAGTCACGTACAGGCAGCGCTTACTCGTGTCAATGAAGACGACGGTGTGGTGTTCCTCCCTTCAGTCGACTCTCTCACGACAGCAGAGCAGCCGTGACTGGCGGTGTCGTGGTAGCACCGGCAGCCAGGCCAGAAGCACACGTGGTCGCAGTCCTGCTGCAAGTAGACGGTTCCCAATCGTCTTTGCTGACACAGTAGGCGCAACATGCTGCGGATTTCCTCACGGACGATGCTCAGTCGACCTCTGAAGCTCTCATAATGCATTGATCTTGACGTGCTTCTGTGCTATGTGGACGAAAAAAACCTGTTCTACAGGCATAGTAATGTTCGACAGTCCACTGCTGAAAGCAGCGTCGATACGTCCCTCAGTCTTCCCCGCTGGTCCATAGTGCGACCACGTTCAAATGGCTGTAGTTGCTACAGGAGCATGTAATCGTCGTCGGCGCATTGTTGTACGTTAGAACGAATGTTGTCCACACTGTTCGCTTCTAACGTCTACGCAGTTACTGCCTGAAGAGCAGAATCAGACAGCGCAAAGACAGGTCTCGAGAGCGCCATATGATCGGCGATGACAGTGACAAGTCAATCACTAACATTAAAATCGCTCAGTAAGCACATACACCACGTGATCAAAAGTATCCGGACATCTGGTTGAAAATGACTTACAAGTCCGTTGCCCCCTCCCTCGGTAATGCTGGAATTCAATATGGTGCTGGCCCAGCCTTACTTTTGACGACAGCTTCCACTCTCGATGGCATACGTTCAATCAGGTGCTGGAAGGTTTCTTGGGGATGGCTGTCCATTCTTCACGGAGTGCTGCACTGAAGAGAGGTATCGATGTCGGTCGGTGAGGCCTGGCATGAAGTCGGCGTTCCAAAACATCCCAAAGATGTTCTATACGATTCATTTCGGGAGTCTGTACAGGCTAGTCCATTACAGGGATATTATTGTCGTCCAATCACTCGGCCACAGCCCGTGCACTACGCGAATTGTTCTTCAACAATGGGAAGAAAGAAAGTGCTTAAAACATCAGTGTAGGCCTGTGCTGTGATAGTGCCACGCAAAACAACAAGGGGTGCAAACCCCCTCCAAGCAAAACACGACCACACCATAACACCAACGCCTCCGAATTTTTCTGTTGGCACTACACACAATGGCAGATGACGTTCATCGGGCATTCGCCATACACACGCCCTGCCATCGGATTGCCATATTGTGTACCGTGATTCGTCACTCCACACAACTTATTTCATCTGTTCCATGGTCCAATGTTTATACTCCCTACACCAAGCGAGGCGTCGTTTGGCGTTTACCGGCGTGATGTATGGGTTATGAGCAGCCGCTGGGCCATGACATCCAAGTTTTCTCACCTCCCGTCTAACTGTCACAGTACTTGTAGTGGACCCTGATGAAGTTTGGAATTTCTGTGTGATGGTCTGGATAGATGTCTCCTATTAGATATTAAGAACCTCTTCAACTGTCCTCGGTCTCTGTCAGTCAACAGACGAAGTCGGCCTGTACGCTTTTGTGCTGTACGTGTCCCTTCACGTTTCCACTTCACTATCACATCGGAAACAGTGGACCTAGGGATGTTGGGAGTGTGCATATCTCGGGTACAGACGTAAGACACAAGTGACACCCAAATCACTTGACCCAGTTCGAAGTCCGTGAGTTCCGCGGAGCGCCCCAGTCTGTTCTCTCACGATGTCTAATGACTACTGAGGTCGCTGATATGAAGTACCTGGCAGTAGGTGCTAGTACACTGCACCTAATATGAAAAACGTATGTTTTTGGGGGTGTCCGGATACTTTTGATCTCATAGTGTATTATATGCTGGTGCCACTGAACGCTGTTCTTGAGGGTGTTGCATTTTTTTTTCTTCAGAAGTGTATCGTGGGATTATGGGCCAAGCGTTGTCGTCTTTCAGGAAAGAGGAAATAACTTCGCGTTGCTTACTGTGAGAACGGATGCCTCTTAATTGTCAGCTACCCTTCAGTACAAACAAATCTGACCCGAACCCGAAGTTTGGTTTTTGGTGAAACAGTGTTATACTAGGCATGGACTTGATAGAGAGGATATGGCATTGCTGACCTCCGACCTCTGAACTGTCTTACGTAGCCACTTATACAAGGACCTGCAGTCTAACGAGGGCTTCGAAACACGGTGGTAGTTGGCATTTTTCAGATGTACAGGCCACAGCTAGGCTGAAACAAGCGATACGTGACGGACAAAATTATACGATGATCAGTGGATTTATATTACTGCTCAAAGTATACACTTGCTACGCCACAGGCTTACACGCTTTTTAGTACGAGGAAGCTTTATACAGTAGTCATGTTAAAGATTAAGCCAATGTTGTGTTCACCAAATGGAGCAGCTCAATATAAAGGCAACAGGACGTGAACCCCCTGCCACAAATATGCGTAGCCAAAGAGAAGTGACCTGCTTGCATTCTAGCTACAGACTTCACAGGACAATATCTCTAAAACAAAATCATTAGACAACACACGATGGTGATCGTAAGTTCCCATGGGGCCAAACTACTGAGGTCATCGGTCCCTAGGCTTACACACTACTTAACCTGACTTAAACTAATTTATGCTAAGGACAACACACGAACCCATGCCTGAGGGAGGACTCGAACCTCCGACGGGAGGAGCCGCGCGAACCATGGCAAGGCGCAAGACCGCGCGGCTACTCGGCTCGGCTATAGTAACGATCATTTATCGAAATAATGTGTATCAAAATTTACTCATCTTTGGCTTCCAGAGAAGGCGTGGCACTGATGTGAATTTCTGCACTAAGCTAACCTAGGACAGTAGATGATTGCTAACTAATGTAACCGAAATTCAGTTCTGAGAGAGCTTAAACTCTCTCAAAAGCTAAACACTTTGACTACCATATCCACTTATGTTCGATACACGGCGTAAACTGTCCGTCAATTACAACTGGTTGGCACTGTAGACACACGTAGGCAACTGTAAAACTAAATACCTGCTGGTACAGGGCGAAAACTGCATGATAACTGGCCAATGACTGGGCGATAATTGGCAGAGGGTCAGCGTACGGTCGCTTAAATAATGCGCTCGGTGTATAACGTCAGCCTTTGAACTATTTGGCGCTTCAGTCCGGAACCGCGCTGCTGCTACGGTCGCAGCTTCGAATTCTGCCTCGGTTATGGATGTGTGTGATGTCCTCAGGTTTTTTAGGTTTAAATAGTTCTAAGCCTAGGGTACTGATGACCTCAGATGTTAAGTAACATAGTGCTTAGATCCATTTGAACCATTTGAACTGTTTGGCGGATGCATCAAATAGTCCAGGTTTCAGCACACTCTCTTGTGGCAGACATAGCTATTGGCGGATGAATGGCCTATCCGAATGTCAAACAAATGATTATAGTTTCAGAAAAATTGGATGATTTACTCAAGAGAAGGAGCTTCACAAATTGAGCAAGTCAGTTACGTGTTTGTCCACCTCTGGCTCTTGTACAAGCAGTTATTCTGCTTGCCATTGATTGACAGCGTTGCTGGATGCCCTCCTGGGATATATCGCGCCAAATTATGTCCAATTGGTGCATTATAAGGACAAAATCTCTAGCTGGTTGGAGGGTCCTCCTCATAATTCTCCAGACATTCTTAATTGGGGAGATATACGGAGATGCTGATTGCCAAGTTAGGGTTTGGTAAGCACGAGGACAGGCCATAGAAACTATCGCCGTGAGCGGGCGGGGATTATCTTGCTGAAATGTAAGCCCAGAATGGCTTGCCATGAAGGACAACAAAACGGAGCGTATAATATTGTCGGCGGTAGGCTTACCGTTGTGCTGAAGGGTGATGCGGATGACAACCAAAAAATGGCGCCCTAGACCATCTCGCCCGAATGTCGGGCCGCAAGGCGGGCGAGAGTCAAGTTGGTAGCCCGCGGCTATCTGGAGCGTCTCCACACACGACTTTGGTGGCCATCGGGCCCCAGTTCGAAGCGGGACTCATCACTGAAGACAGATTCTACACCAGTCAATGAGGTTCAAGGACGAACCTAAGTTGAAGAAAGGAAAACCTGCCTTTATAATACTTTGATATCTAGAGAAAGCTTTTGACTGTGTTGACTGAAACTCACTCTTTGAAATTCGTAGGATAGCAGAGGTGAAACAGAGGAAGGGAAAACTTATCTACGCCATGCACAGAAACCAGATTGCAATTATAAGTGTCAAAAGTCGGGGAGGGAAGCAATAAGCGAGCTGGGAGTGAGACATGGTTGTAGCTAGAGATCAGAAATGAGCTCCGTGTACTCGCTTTAAACACGCCAGCGGGTCCTCCTGTATGACGTTATCTGCCAACTCGCAGTATACGTACGCTCGGAGACTCGACTCGCGAGTTTCCGCCCGTGCCCATTTATAACCATAAAGTCGTCACTTGATTCTTGCCGGGTACAAGCGAAAACTGCTAGCGTAGAAAGGAGAGTGAACACATAAGCTCCCAAATATAACTGAGGACTCGCGGCACCGCTGCTACATTAGCAACCATTGGGCATGACTATTATTATAATACTATTATTCTCTTATGTTATTATTATTATTGTTATATACCAATACAATGAGTGATTGCTTAGCAGTGAATATTATTCGATGTGTATATATTATATATAGGGTGGTCCACTGATCGTGACCGGGCCAAATATCTTACGAAATAAGCGTCAAACGAAAAAAATACGAAGATCGAAACTTGTCTAGCTTGAAGGGGGAAACCAGATGGCACTATGGTTGGCCCGCTAGATGGCGCTGCCATAGGTCAAACGGATATCAACTGCGTTTTTTTTTTTTTTTTAAATAGGAACCCCCATTCTTTATTACACGTTCATGTAGTACGAAAAGAAATATGAATGATTTACTTGGACCACTGTTTTCGCTTTGTGATAGATGGCACTGTAATAGTCACAAACATATGGCTCACAATTTTAGACTAACAGTTGGTAACAGGTAGGTTTTTTAAATTGAAATACAGAACATAGGTACGTTTCAACATTTTATTTCGGTTGTTCCAATGTGATACATGTATCTTTGTGAAATTATCATTTCTGAGAACGCATGCTGTTACAGCGTGATTACCTCTAAATACCACATTAATGCAATAAATGCTCAAAATGATGTCCGTCAACCTCAATGCATTTGGCAATACGTGTAACGACATTCCTCTCAACAGCGAGTAGTTCGCCTTCCGTAATGTTCGCACATGCATTGACAATGCGCTGACGCATGTCGTCAGGCGTTGTCGGTAGATCACGATAGCAAATATCCTTCAACTTTCCCCACAGAAAGAAATCCGGGGACGTCAGATCCGGTGAACGTGCGGGCCATGGTATGGTGCTTCGACGACCAATCTACCTGTCATGAAATACGCTATTCAATACCGCTTCAACAGCACGCGAACTATGTGCCAAACATCCATCATGTTGGAAGTACATCGCCATTCTGTCATGCAGTGAAACATCTTGTAGTAACATCGTTAGAATATTACGTAGGAAATCATCATACATTGTACCATTTAGATTGCCATCGATAAAATGGGGGCCAATTATCCTTCCGCCCATAATGCCGCACCATACATTAACCCGCGAAGGTCGCTGACGTTCCACCTGTGGCAGCCATCGTGGATTTTCCGTTGCCCAATAGTGCATATTATGCCTGTTTACGTTACCGCTGTTGGTTTCACTACAGACAACAAGAGCCGTGTACCTCCTTCCTGGTGGAATGGCTGGAACTGATCGGCTGTTGGACGCCCTCATTCTAATAATCGCTGCTCATGCATGGTTGTTTACATTTTTTGGCGGGTTTAGTGACATCTCTGAACAGTCAAAGGGACTGTGTCTGTGATACAATATCCACAGTTAACGTCTATCTTCAGGAATTCTGGGAACCGGGGTGATGCAAAACTTTTTTTGCGTGCGATTCAATGTGCCATTCGACCCTATCGCATCATGCAAGGCTATTCTGTTTCATTCTTTTCTCCTTCAGTTCTTTTTCCTTCTTTAGTCCACCTTGTGCGTGATCTGGCGCCGACTTCATTCTCTGGTACTGGTTCCCATCTGATAATTTCTGGTCTGTATATCTTTCTGCTGAAAATATCTGTTGGGCTTATATGAGACTTTTCTGAATCGTGTGTGTGTGTAAATATGTATCTATGTAAATTGTGCATATATATATATATATATATATATATATATATATATATATATATATATATATCCGTCTGTATGTGGATACGCACAAAACTTTTTCGAAGGCTACTGTAAATTTATTTTAATATTTTATCTCTGCCCAGAGAACGTCTAACAATTAGGCTGAAATACTTACACTTTCTACATTACCGAGTCTGTGGTGATATTATAATAAACAGGACATGACGATGAAATGTATTATCTGAACGGTGATTAATTTTTAAAATAAATTTACAGCGGTCTTCGAAAGTGAATGTTGTTGTTGTGGTCTTCAGTCCTGAGACTGGTTTGATGCAGCTCTCCATGCTATTCTATCCTGTGCAAGCTTCTTCATCTCCCAATACCTACTGCAGCCTATGTCCTTCTGAATTTGCTTAGTGTATTCATCTCTTGGTCTCCCTCCACTATTTTTACCCTCCACGCTGCCCTCCAGTACCAAATTGGTGATCCCTTGATGCCTCAGAACATGTCCTACCAACCGATCCATTCTACTAGTCAAGTTGTGCCACAAACTCCTCTTCTCCTCAATTCTATTCAACACCTCCTCATTAGTTATGTGATCTACCCATCTAATCTCCAGCATTCTTCTGTAGCACCACATTTCGAAAGCTTCTATTATCTTCTTGTCTAAACTACTTATCGTCCACGTTTCGCTTCCATACATGGCTACACTCCATACAAATACTTTCAGCAACGACTTCCTAACACTTAAAACAATACTCGATGTTAACAAATTTCTCTTCTTCAGAAACGCTTTCCTTGCCATTGCCAGTCTACATTTTATATCCTCTCCACTTCGACCATCATCAGTTATTTTGCTCCCCAAATAGCAAAACTCCTTTACTACCTTAAGTGTCTCATTTCCTAATCTAATTCCCTCAGCATCACCCGATTTAATTCAACTACATTCCATAATCCTCGTTTTGCTTTTGTTGATGTTCATCTTATACCCTCCTTTCAAGACACTGTCCATTCCGTTCAACTGCTCTTCCAAGTCCTTTGCTGTCTCTGACAGAATTACAATGTCATAGGCAAACCTCAAAGTTTTTATTTCTACTCCATGGATTTTAATAACTACTCCGAACTTTTATTTTGTTTCCTTTACTGCTTGCTCAAATACAGATTGAATAGCATCGGGGAGAGGCAACAACCCTGTCTCACTCCCTTCCCAACCTCTGCTTCCTTTTCATACCCCTCGACTCTTATAACTGCCATCTGATTTCTGTACAAATTGTAAATAGCCTTTCGCTCCATGTAATTTACCCCTGCCACTTTCAGAATTTGAAAGAGAGTATTCCAATCAACGTTGTCAAACGCTTTCTCTAAGTCTACAAATGCTAGAAACGTAGGTTTCCCTTTCCTTAATCTTTCTTGTAAGGTGAGTCGTAGGGTCAGTATTGCCTCACGTGTTCCAACATTTCTACAGAATCCAAACTGATCTTCCCCGAGGTCAGCGTCAACCAGTTTTTCCATTCGTCGGTAAAGAATTCGCGTTAGTATTTTGCAGCTGTGACTTATTAAACTGATATTTGGTAATTTTCACATCTGTCAACACCTGCTTTCTTTGGGATTGGAATTACTATATTCTTCTTGAAGTCTGAGGGAATTTCGCCTGTTTCATACATCTTGCTCACCAGATGGTAGAGTTTTGTTAGGTCTGGCTCTCCCAAGGCTGTCAGTAGTTCTTATGGAATGTTGTCTACTCCCGGGACCTTGTTTCGACTTAGGTCTTTCAGTGCTCTGTCAAACTCTTCACGCAGTATCATATCTCCCATTTCATCTTCATCTACCTCCTCTTGCATTTCCATAATATTGTCCTCAAGAACATCGCTCCTGTATAGACCCTCTATATACTCCTTCCACCTTTTCCCTTCTTTGCTTAGAACTGGGTTTCCATCTGAGCTCTTGATATTCATGCAAGTGGTTCTCTTTTCTCCAAAGGTCTCTTTAATTTTCCTGTTGGCAGCATCTATCTTACCCCTCGTGAGATAAGTCTCTGCATCCTTACATTTGTCCTCTAGCCATCCCTGCTTAGCCATTTTGCACTTCCTGTCGATCTCATTTTTGAGACGTTTGTATTCCTTTTTGCCTGCTTCACTTACTGCATTTTTGTATTTTCTCCTTTCATCAATTAAATTCGGTATCTCTTCTGTCTTAGCACACTGGACTCCCATTCGGGATGACGACGGTTCAATCCGTTCTCCGGCCATCCTGATTTAGGTTTTCCGTGATTTCCCTAAATAGCTTCAGGCAAATGCCGGGATGGTTCCTCTGAAAGGGCACGGCCGCTTTCCTTCCCCATCCTTCCCTCACCCGAGCTTGCGCTCCGTCTCTAATGACCTCGTTGTCGACGGGACGTTAAACACTAATCTCCTCCTCCTCCTCTCTTCTGTCACCCAAGGCTTTCTACTAGCCCTCATCTTTTTACCTACTTGATCCTCTGCTGCCTTCACTATTTCATTCCTCAAAGCTACCCATTCTTCTTCTACTGTATTTCTTTCTCCCATTCCTGTCAATTGTTCCCTTATGCTCTCCCTGAAACTCTGTACAGCCGCTGGTTCTTTCAGTTTATCCATGTCACATCTCCTTAAATTCCCACCTTTTTGCAATTTCTTCAGTTTTAATCTACAGTTCATAACCAATAGAATGTGGCCAGAGTCCACATCTACCCCTGGAAATGTCTTACAATGTAAAATCTGGTTCCTAAATCTCTGTCTTACCATTATATGATCTATCTGAAACCTTTTAGTATCTCCAGTGTTCTTCCATGTGCACAACCTTCTTTCATGATTCTTGAACCAAGTGTTAGCTATGATTAAGTTATGCTCTGTGCAAAATTCTACCAGGCGGATTCCTCTTTCATTTCTTAGCCCCAATCAATATTCACCTACTACGTTTCCTACTGTCGAATTCCAGTCACCCATGACTATGAAGTTTTCGTCTCCTTCACTCCCTGAATAATATCTTTTATCTCATCATACATTTCATCAATTTCTTCATCATCTGCAGAGCTAGTTGGCATATAAACTTGTACTACTGTAGTAGGCGTGAGCTTCGTGTCTATCTTGGCCACAATAATGCGTTCACTATGCTGTTTGTAGTAGCTTACACGAACTCCTATTTCTTTATTCATTATTGAACCTACTCCTGCATTAGCCCTATTTGACTTTGTATTTATAACCCTGTATTCACTTGACGAAAAGTCTTGTTCCTCCTATCACCGAACTTCATTAATTCCCACTGTATCTAACTTTAACCTGTCCATTTCCCTTTTTAAATTTTCTAACCTACCTGCCCGATTAAGGGATCTGACATTCCACGCTCCGATCCGTAGAACGCCAGTTTTCTTTCTCTTGATAACGACGTCCTCTTGATTAGTCCCCGCCCGGAGATCCGAATGGGGGACTATTTTACTTCCGGAATATTCTACTCAAGAGGACGCCATCGTCAATTAGTCATACAGTCATACAGTAAAGCTGCATGCCCCCGGGAAAAATTACGGCTGTAGTTTCCCCTTGCTTTCAGCCGTTCGCAGTACCACAACAGCAAGGCCGTTTTGGTTAGTGTTACAGGGCCAGATTAGTCAATCATCCAAACTGTTGCCCTTCCAACTACTGAAAAGGCTGCTGCCCCTCTTCAGGAACCACACGTTTGTCTGGCCTCAAAATAGATACCCCTCCGTTGTGGTTGCACCTACGGTACGGCTATCTGTATCGTCGAGGCACGCAAGCCTCCCCACCAACGGCAAGGTGCATAGTTCATGGGGGAAATGATGAACTACAAAACTCGCTATTATCCCATAAACGCAAGTTACCGTAACTAAAACAATACACATATACAAACTTTCTGGTTTCTCTGTACCCTGCAGTCGTTTGACGGAGCTCATGTTTCCTCATGGTGGGGGTGAAATAAAAAAAGAATAAAGCCATTTTGTTTGCGTTGGGCAAAATTTGTACGTTTTTCGTCTGAAAGGCGGACTACAGCAGCTAACTTTGTCCGGACATCACTCTTCCTGTAATGGAGCACATTTGCTACTGTACATACTGCATCACTTCATTCTCGTCTTGCATCCGCCCAGCCCGATGAAACGTAGCATTATTAGAGAGCATCTGATCCCGACGATTGGTCTATTTGTCCCGTCAGTCGTATATTACAACAACTTGCGTACTGAGTTACGATTTGCCTTACACCCTTGCACTCTTCAGTAAGAGTGAACTTGTCGATGAGTAGGGAAAGATTGCAGGGTCACCGCTCTCAGACTTGTCGTACTCGGGGAGAAGAAGACAGGCGAGTATACTACTGAAGTAACAGCAACGCCTCGATTTCTAAGTTACGCATTCCTCAACATTAGACTCGTATTCGTCCCGTTTCTGATCACTGGTTGCAGTCTCTCTGAGATGTTATTCACTCTGTGTAATAGGCAAGCAGTAAAGGAAGAGAGGGAGAAATTTGCAAAGGAATTAAAGTTCAGGAAGAAGAAATAAAAACTTTGTGGTTAGCTGAGGACATTGCAGTTATGTCAGAGATGGCACAGAACCTGAAAGAGCAATTAAACAAAAGGTATAGTATTTTGAAAAGAGATTATAAAATCATCATCATCATGATAAAATCCCAAGTTATTCCTGCTGTGGACTGACAAGACACCCAGTCCACAGTGACGGGTAACCGAAAGGCACGCGCTTGACTCACGCAGGCTGGCGTGAGGTCTGAAACAGGATACGTAATGAATGCTATAAAGAAAAGTACGTAGCTGCTGGAATACTTAACTTTAATCCACCATTTGTATACATCGTTCTTGATGAGACATGCTTCATTAGATACATAGCAAAGGATAAATAGCGCCTTGCTAGGTCGTAGCCATTGACTTAGCTGAAGGCTATTCTAACTATCTTCTCTGCAAATAAACGAGGCTTCGTCAGTGTTGCATCGCTAGCTAAGTCGTCCGTACAACTGGGGCGAGTGCTAGTAAGTCTCTCGAGACCTGCCGTGTGGTGGCGCTCGCTCTGCGATCACTGACAGTGGCGACACGCGGGTCCGACATGTACTAATGGACCGCGGCCGATTTAAAGCTACCACATAGCAAGTGTGGTGTCTGGCGGTGACACCACATTTCCATCTTATTCCGTGGGTCGGCAAACAAGGCTTTCCCGCCAGTTGTGGCCTTAAACTTCTCTCTTTCTCTTCGACGCTGCTTATTTAAAAAGCTGTAGACTTTTCACACAAAAGATACAGAGGCATTACTTTTTAGCATTCCATCATAAATTCTGTATTAAGAAAGTTTTTTGAACGTATTTGTTTGGAGTGTAGCCTTGTGTGGAAGTGAAACACGAACGATAAACACTTCAGACAAGAAGAAAACAAAAGTTTTGTCAAGATGATGCTACAGAAGAATGTTGAAAATTAGATAGGTTGGACGAATAACTAATGAGGTGCTAAACCGAATTGGGAAAAAAAATTGTGGCACAACTTGACTAAAAGAACGAATCAGTTTATAAGACACGTCCTGAGGTATCAAGAAATCGTCAATTTTGTGATGGAAGAAATTATTGGGGGTAAAAATGCAGAGGGATACCAAGGTTTGAGTACTGTAAACAGGTTCAAATGGATGTAGGTGGCAGGTAATATGTACAGACCAAGAGGCTTACTCAGAATAAATATGTATGTTCAAATCTACTGTAAGATTGACAGCTACGACGGAAGTAACAAGGGGTGAGGGAGAGGTGGGGGGGGGGGGTGAGACCATGCGGGAGGAATGAGACATTTCGTCCATCCCGTGAGACCTGTAGCCGCAGCAAGCACCTGAAGTTGCCAAACCTTCACAGCACCACCACCATGTCATTTCCCACTTGCACGGGATTGTGTTTCAGGCAGTTTGCTGTGCTGCGTGTTCGTTGTTCCCTGCGATTTTATTCTTTGTCGTTTTTACCGTCACATGAGTTACTATTTTATTCGTTGTTACTGTTAATTGTTGTGTGGTCCTGAATGCTGGAAAAAAGTTCGTTGAAAGTTATGAGTGCAAAAGTTCCGCTTCTTTCTTTTGGCCAGGGGACTGCTGAACGATGTCAGTCGAAAGAAATGGTTTACGCGTAACGTTCCTACTTTAAGACTGAAAAGCTCTACGTGTAACGTGCGTACTGTGGGACTGAAAAATTGCTGCAGCTTTGAATATAAGCAACAGTACTGTTGTGAAGATTAGCGAGGAAATGTTCGAGAAAGGGAAGGAAGCTGGATACACATCGAAGCTGATAATGTTTATGATTATTACCTCATAAAGTAAAATCCAACAATTCTTGAGGAATTAAGTCTTTTTCATGGCAGTCGCCTATCATTATTCACAGTTTTGCATGACCTAGGCTATGGATTTGTCTGTGGCCGTAAGCTGTTGATGGAGAAGGAGAACGTCGCTGCAAGGCGAAGCCGATTTTTAAGGTATATCCGTGGCATGAATATCGACGAATGGCGAGGATTGATGAAACGTGTGTCAATTCTGGTCTCGTTGTGAAGCAGGGCTTGACAGATGACGCAACAAAAGAACAATGGAAATGCCTTCCTGCCAGGGGGAAAGTCTTATTCTTTGTCGTGCAGGCACCTCACCAGGTTTTCTCTCGAACGGTCTCCTGCCCTTCAAATCAAAGGAGACAGGAGATTACCATGAAGAAATGAAACATTTTACGTTTACAAAGTGGTTCGTTCAGCCACTAATTCGAAGTCTGGGAAAACCCTTACCAGTTGTTCTAGATAACCTTCCTTGTCATTCAATTGTTGTCGAGAAGGTACCTACCACGGCAAAGCGAAAGGAGGGAATGACTGATCGCCTTCAGCCTCGTAACGTCGGTGTAAGTGATAACCTTAGAAAGGTGGGGCTTATGGAACCAATATTTCTCCATTAAACACATCGTGGAGAGAGCATAGCAGAACAAAACTGTCCCGGAAAATTCAGTGGAGGAAATGGTTATTTCATTAAATAACACCAATGATAGTTACAGCGCAGGTTGGAGCGCGCAGTTTACAGTTAAAATTAGATCCATGGCAAATTTATATTTTCTTACGTTTTGACCTTTTAGTAAGAAGGCCTTACCAGCAGTTAGCTCCAGATGAAGTTCGTCTCAGGAATCTAGTGTATATCAAATAAAATACACTACTGTCCATTAAAATTGCCACACCATGAAGATGATGTGCTGCAGACACGAAATTTAACCGACAGGAAGAAGATGCTGTGATATGCAAATGATTAGCTTTTCAGAGCATTCGCACAAGGTTGGCGCCGGTGGCGACACCTACAACGTGCTGACATGAGGAAAGTTTCCAACCGATTTCTCATACACAAACAGCAGTTGGCCGGCGATGCCTGGCGAAACGATGTTGTGATGCCTCGTGTAAGGAGGAGAAATGCGTTCCATCACGTTTCCGACTCTGACAAAGGTCGGATTGTAGACTATTGAGATTGCGGTTTATCGATCGCGACATTGCTGCTCGCGTTGCTCGAGATCCAATGGCTGTTAGCAGAATATGGAATCGGTGGGTTCAGGAGGGTAATACGAAACGCCATGCTGGATCCCAACGGCCTCGTATCACTAGCAGTCGAGATGACAGGCATCTTATCAGCATGGCTGTAACGGATCGTCCAGCCACGTCTCGATCCCTGAGTCAACAGATACTGACCTTTGCAAGACAACAACCATCTGCACGAACAGTTCGACGACGTTTGCAGCAGCATGGACTATCAGCTCGGAGACCATGGCTGCGCTTACCCTTGATGCTGCATCACAGACAGTAGCGCCTGCAATTGTGTACTCAACGACGAACGTGGGTGCGCGAATGGCAAAACGTCATTTTTTCGGATGAATTCAGGTTCTGTTCACAGCATCATGATGGTCGCATCCGTGTTTGGCGACATCGCGGTGAATGCACATTGAAAGCGTGTATTCGTCATTGCCATACTGGCGTATCACCCGGCGTGATGGTATGGGGTGCCTTTGGTTACACGTCTCGGCCACCTCTTGTTCGCATTGACGGCACTTTGAACAGTGGACGTTACGTTTCAGATGTGTTACGACCCGTGGCTTTACCCTTCATTCGACCCCTGCAAAACTCTACATTTTAGCAGGATAATGCACGACCGCATGTTTCAGGTCCTGTACGGGCCTTTCTTGGTACAGAAAATGTTCGACTGCTGCCCTGGCCAGCATATTCTCCAGATCTCTCACCAACTGAAAACGTCTGGTCAATGGTGGCCGAACAACTGGCTCATTACAATACGCCACTCACTTTGATGAACTGTGTTATCGTGTTGAAGCTGCATGGGCAGCTGTACCTGTACATGCCATCCAAGCTCTGTTTGACTCAATGCCCAGGTATATCAAGGCCGTTATTACTGCCAGAGGTGGTTTTCTGGGTGCTGATATCTCAGGACCTATGCACCCAAATTGAGTGAAAATGTAATCACATGTCTGTTCTAGTATAATATATTTGCCCACTGAATACCCGTTTATCATCTGCATTTCTTCTTCGTGTAGCAATTTTAATGGCCAGTAGCGTAACATGATACTACAATTGCCTTAGTACTGTAGAAATTATTTTTGTATTGCATTTGCAGCTCCCAGTACTGGTTGGTATATTTAAAATACGTTTTCCCACCGCATAAATCTTACCTCAGTAGTGGAAATCAGCATAATGCAGGGTTCAGGAACTGAAGCATATGTGTATCGAGTTTATTATGAAGGTAGTAGATATAAATAAGACATAAACAATAATGATGGAATTACATAGTTTTGTTTCATAATACGAGTAACAAAATAAGGCGTTTGCAATTACTGGGTGGAAATTGGTGTAAATGCATTCACTATCCTGAAGTGTTGTTGCAATGTTAGTATTTTTTCCAATCTCCATTTTTCCTAATTACCTCATAATATCTCTTCGGCATTATTCCGTTAGGGTTTTGTAGCTCTTGCAGTGAAATTGTTACCCACTCTTCTTGTATTGCTCTTTGCAGTTCACACAGTGTCTCAAATTACCTTCCAACGTGACAAACACACCTTGCAAGTATTCCTCAAATTTTTCCATGGGGTTCAAATCCTAGCAACGTGCAGGCCTGGGAAAGACATCGATCGATACCTTTATCTTCCAACCACTTTTTAGTTGTTGTAGTAACATGCACAGACGCATAATCTTGTTGAAACATTAGACGTTCGTCCCATTGGTCCTTATACACTCTAATCAAAAGGGCTGTCAGAATCACAGCACTTCCACCAGCAGTTTCCGCTCATTCCTACCTTATGCTCTTCTCTCAGATCGTGCCAATAATCCTGAAATCCATCTGGTCCATCTAAATTAAACTTCTTCTCATTACTGAAGATCACTTTATCCCATTCTGAAGTGTGTGGCTCATGTCTTTCAGCACACTTGAGTCTAGCTTGGAACAGGTTTCTGCAGTCGGTTCTTGAATACAGGACAATGTGTCGTACAAATCTGGCAGTTACTGGCCGCTGTAAGTCAGCAGCAACTAGGGAAGAATAAAGGTTTGCGGCCCTTACTTTGTGCAAAAGTAAACGCTTAGATGCCTCAGATAATTTTATATTTTGGACATATTCTCCATTCTGTCCATATCGTATGCCCAGTCTCAAAATGGTTCAAATGGCTCTAAGCACTATGGGACTGAACATCTGAGGTCATCAGTCCCAAGGACATCACACACATCCACGCCCGAGGCAGGATTCGAACCTGCGACCGTAGCATCCGCGTGGTTTCAAACTGAAGCGCCTAGAACCGCTCGACCACAACGGCCTTCGCGCCCAGTCTAACGATATTATCAATCACTGTGCTTGAACGGTTCAGCTTCTTGGCGACTTGGCGATTAGAGTGTCGTGTTTCCTTCTATGCACAGATTTTTACTTTTTCATCACATGACAACTGTTACCTGCGTGGCATTGTAGCAATCGTGGTTTATGTACATAGCACGCACTGCAACTAATGGTGTCTGTTTCCCATCAGCGGGAAGGGCACATTTGAACACACTAACGTCATACAGAGCCGACTGCCTTTGTACCGAGTTCCACTCTCTATCACCTGAATTATTGTTGACGTCTTGTTATATACTGTATTACTGACATTAAATGCGATACCATTTGACTGCATTTGTCGGTATAATGGATCTCGTACTACTGCATATACACTGTGATGAGCTATTCCAACCGACAACGTTTACTGGCCTACAAATAGCCTTCCCTTTATGCTGTTTTCCACTACTGCATTTTGTTATGTTAGAAGGAGGTAAATGGATCAGAAAAATTAACAACAGATTTGTTATAAACCTGGCGATCCGTTTTTCATAACAAAACCATACGGGCGACCACCTGCGAAAGCCGCCCCCATCGCTCCTTCCTCCGCCCCCCCCCCCCCGCCCCCCACGATCTGTTAGAGATTAAGTAGCTGACTACTTAGATCTCTGACCAAAGAAACATGTTACTTAACTTGTGTGAAAAGGAATTAATAATTATTGATTCCGTTTCGCACAACAACTAGCATCAACAGGAGTAACAACCTAAAGGTATACGGGGTCGTACTGAGAAATTCCCCTCCAACAATACTCGTAACTTACTGGCACAGCAACGTATCTTTGAAATCAAATTGCGGCGAAATTGTACGTGATAGGATGAAACTGAAATCAGATTTGAAATAAGCGTAAAATGTTGTGGTAGTACCACATACACTGAAGCGCCAAAGAAACTGGTATAGGCAAGCGTATTCACATATGGAGATATGTAAACAAGCAGAATACGGCGCTGCGGTCGGCAACGCCTATAAAAGTGAGTTCGAATGTGGTGTTATAGTCGGCGCACGAGCGTTGGGGGACAGCATCTCCGAGGTAGCGATGAAGTGGGCATTTTCCCGTACGACTATACCGTGAATATCAGGAATCCGGCAAAACATCAAATGTCCGACATCGCTGCGGCCGGAAAAAGATCCTCCAAGAACGGGACCGACGATGACTGAAGATGATCGTTCAACGTGACAGAAGCGCAAGCTTTCCGCGAATTGCTACAAATTTCAGTGCTGGGCCACCAATGAGTGTCACCGTGCGAACCATTCAACGAAACATCATCAATATGTGCTTTCAGAGCCGCAGGCCCACTCGTGTACCCTTGATGACTGCACGACACAAAGCTTTACGCCTCGCCCTGGCCCTGCAGGACAGCCCTGCAGGATTCATGGTGTCAGTTCTCTCCAGCACTACTTCAGACATTAGTCGAGTCCGTGCCACGTCGTGTTGCAGCACTTCTGCGTGCTCACGTAGGCCCTAAAGGTGTACCAGTTTCTTTAGCTCTTCAGTGTACTAGCTTTCAGTCATCTGATACCATGCAGGCTAGTGTAACTGCTAATTTTCGACTCAGAAGTGAAGCAAAGGTTAGGGGTAATCATAAATTTTCACGAAGTATTGAAAGGGTTGAGTAGCTATGAAAAGAAATGCAAAGGTATAATAAATCCCTGAGTTTATTAACAATAACTGAGTGTCTTTAAACGTTGAGAAACAATACAATAAGAAGCGTACTCCAGATGTAACAAACTCTAATAATAAAATAAGAAAAATAAAATTGGAGTGATTTATAGTTGGCAAAATTTAGGGTAGGGTGGTACGTGATGATAAGTTCATTTTCAAGATTAGTGTGCACTGCGACAGACAAATCTCATTGACATCATCTTAAACAGTACCCAGTACACACGCAAGGGGTATCTACAAGGGCAGAAACGAAAGGAAAGGAAAGAAAGAAATCACCTGTGCAATCCATGTTGTTGTATTGCAATTGGAAATAAACATGTGTTTCTGCAGTCTCCCCATTTCGATTGACAATGAAAAGTTGCAGAAGCTTTCGCTACCTTTCAGTATTTAAAGACTAAGGCTGCTCAAGTAGCAACAGAAAGAGAGAGGCGGGAAACCGAAGGTTATCAGTTACCAAACTGAAGTGGAAGACGTAATTCTGGACATAATGAAAATGCACTTGAGATGGTCGAGACACTTAGGTTGGTTCAAATGGCTCTGAGCACTGTGGGACTTAACTTCTAAGGTCATCAGTCCCCTAGAACTTAGAACTACTTAAACCTAACTAACCTAAGGACATCACACACACACCCATGCCCGAGACAGGATTCGAACCAGCGACCGTAGCCTTCGCGCGGTTCCCGACTATAGCGCCTATAATCGCTCGGCCACTCCGGCCGGCAGACGCTTAGGAAGGCAAATGGATTACCGATGGGCTAGGGAAGCTCTTCGCTGGTTTCCACGAGATTAGGAAAGGCCGAGATGACGACTTAATGGAATATGAGTAGATTAGAAAATATGCAGGAGGAACATGGATATGAATAGGTGAAGAGTATAATGCACGGAAAATCCGACAGCAGGTGGTATTAATACAACACGATGTCAGTTATCCGATGATGATAATAATGACGATAATGAGATAATCAGTAGACTTGATCGATAGGAAGTGATAATGGCTAAGCAGGAATGGTTCAAATGGCTCTGAGCACTATGGGACTCGACTGCTGAGGTCATTAGTCCCCTAGAACGTAGAACTAGTTAAACCTAAGGACATCACAAACATCCATGCCCGAGGCAGGATTCGAACCTGCGACCGTAGCGGTCTTGCGGTTCCAGACTGCAGCGCCTTTAACCGCACGGCCACTTCGGCCGGCTAAGCAGGAATGGCAAGAGGACAAAAGTAAGGATGCAGAAGCATATATCACTAGGGGTAAGATAGATGTTCATGCAGGAAAATTAAAGGGACCTTTGGAGAAAAGAGAACCACGTGTACGAATATCAAGAGCTCAGATGGAAAACCAGTCCTAAGCAAAGAAGGGTAAGCAGAAAGGTGGAAGGAGTATGTAGAGGGTGTACACAAGGGTGATGTACTTGATGGCAATATTGAAATAGAAGAGGACGTAGATGAAGGGGAGATAGGAGATACGGCATTGCGTGCAGAATTTGACAGAGCACTGAAGGACCTGGGTCGATACAAGGCCCTGGGAGTAGACAACATTTCATTAGAACTAGTGAAAGCTTTAGGAGAGACAGCCATGACAAAACTCTTCCATCTGGTGAGCAAGATGTATGAGACGAGCGAAATACCCCCAGACTTCAAGAAGAATATAATAATTCTAATTCAAAATGGTTCAAATGGCTCTGAGCACTATGGGACTTAACATCTGTGGTCATCAGTCCCCTACAACTTAGAACTACTTAAACCTAACTAACCTAAGGACATCACACACATCCATGCCCGAGGCAGGATTCGAACCTGCGACCGTAGCAGTCGCGCGGTTCCAGACTGAGCGCCTAGAACCGCTAGACCACCGCGGCCGGCTCTAATTCAAAAGAAAGCACGTGCTGACAGGTGTGAAAATTGCCGAACAATCAGTTTAATAGGTCACAGTTGCAAAATACTAACACGAATTCTTTACAGACGAATGGAAAAACTGGTAGAAGCCGACCTCGAGGAAGATCAGTTTGGATTCCGTAGAAATGTAGGAACATGCGAGGTAATACTGAGCCTACCATTTATATTAGAAAATAGGTTAAGGAAAAGCAAACCTACGTTTATAGCATTTGTAGACTCGGGAAATGCTTTTGACAATGTGGACTGGAATACTCTCTTTCAATTTCTGAAAGTGGCAGGGGTAAAATACAGGAAGCAGAAGGCTGTTTACAATTTGTACAGAAACTAGATGCCAGTTGTACTAGTGGAGAGGCACAAAGGGAAGCAGTGTTTGAGAAGGGAGTGAGACACGGTTGTAGCCTTTCCTCGATGCTATTCAATCTGTATATTGATCAAGCAGTAAAGGAAACAAAAGAAAAATTTGGAGTAGGAATTAAAATCCGTGGAGAAGAAATAAAAATTTTGAGGTTTGCCGATGACACTGTAATTCTGTCAGAGACAGCAAAGGACTTATAAGAGCAGTTGAACAGAATGGACAGTGTCTTGAAAGGAGGATATGAGATGAACATCAACACAAGTAAAACGAGGATAATAGAATATAGTAGAATTAAATTAGGTGATGCTGAGGGAATTAGATTAGGAAATGATAAAGTAGCAGATGAATTTTGCTATTGGGGGAGCAAAATAACTGATGATGGTCGAAGGAGGGAGGATATAAAATGTGGACTGCCAAAGACAAGGAAAGTGTTTCTAAAGAAGAGAAATTTTTTAAAATTGAATATAGATTTAAGTATCAGGAAGTCTTTTTTGAAGGTGTGTATATGGATTGTAGTCATGTATGGACGATAAGCAGTTTAGACAGGACGAGAATAGACGCTTTTGAAATGCGGTACTACCGAAGAATGCTGAAGATTAGAAATATAGATTGCGTAACTAATAAGGAGGTACTGAAAAGAATTTGGAAGAAGAGGAACCTGTGGTACAACCTGACTAGAAGAAGGGATCGTTCTGTAGAACACTCTCTGAGGCATCAAGGAATCGCCAATTTAGTACTGGAGGAGAGTGTGGAGGGTAAAAATTATAGAGGGAGACCAACAGATGAATACACTAAGCAGATTAAGAAGGATGTAGGTTGCAGTAGTTACTCGGAGGTGAAGAGGCTCTCACAAGATAGAGTAGCATGGAGAGCTGCATCAAACCAGTCTCAGGACTGAAGACCACATCAACAACAGCAATCCACTGCGGCTTTTACAAATGTCAGAAATGTAATAAAATGTGAGCTATCCAGGCTTAGCGTATCTTTAAAGAAGACATACAATACCAATTCGAGCACACCAAAAAAGAAAAAAACTGCTGTTTGATGAAAATATAGTCTTCTATGGTAAAATGATATGTTTAGAGATGAGAGCAGAAGTACCTTTTTTCGAAATTATTGAAATTTTATATGGAAGAAGAGCTAAAATTTGCCAACGACGAGAAAAAATTACAGACTACGGTAAGTATGAAAGTGGTGGATACTATGGCGTAGCGATCAACGTCAGATTCTGTTGAACTGGCCTCTAGAAATGGAAATACGGATTGTTTCTAGTACATGAAGGGATCACCCAGAAAGAAAATGGAGTGCTTGGAAATTGTGGGAGATTTCTACTTTCAACAGCACAGGCAGTAACAGCCCGTTTGCGCACTGTTCCTCACAGGTTTTCTGAACACTTTTCAGTCCCCGGACGTCAACTCCTGCAACCACTCGATGAATAAATTCTACTCAAATCTGAGAAAAAACAAAGAAACTAAAGCTAAAAGGTGTGCAGTATTTATTAAAGAACGAATGAACACTAGCACAAATTGCTGAGCGTTTAGATATGGAAGAGGCATGCACTCTAAATACTGGCGGATTTTGGGTTTTATGTAACTGCGTCAATACTTTCGTACAGACTAAAAGCCTCTTGTTACATTTTGTATTATGTTTTGATTAAGGTTTCTTAGCGTCGGACAACACATAGTTATTATGAATGTACAGCTATTGGATTTATTATATTACCAACTGCTCATTTCTGAGGAATAAAGATGGATCCAGAACATATGCTCCTGGTGGGGAGCCAAGGAATGTACTGTAAATAATTCATCAAAACGCATTTATTCTGCAAACATAACCTTTCCGCGCCGCGCTTGGCTTGTGACCGTACGCAACACGCATTGTTTGCTTTTAAGGCACCTGTCACACTGTGTGTGAGTGCCCGCACATTTATTTTTCTCTGTGCTCGGCTACCGATGGCCAATTACCTGTGCTCGCTAGACCGAAGAAACTCTAACCGAACGGTCTCGGCCTCGTGTCTTACCGAGGACACGGGTGACGTTTTTTATCGCCCTTCGGCGATGCGAAGTCCTTTAACTTTTTATATGGGAGGTGCCTCTGTAAAATGCCGGCCGTATAAAGATAGAATCTAGCCGTTGTGTAGATGTTTAGTGTGGTCTGCCACACCGCTGCATGTCAAAATCACCAAGAGAGTGTTTGCAAAGTGAATTGTACGGAGAAGACATAAGAAAGAACTAAAGAAACGTTTGCACAGAAATAAAACAAAATAAAAATATGAGGTGAGTGAGTTATTGCTTGAAAGAAGTAATCATTTATGTAATTGGTGTTGTTTCAGCATGTACTGGTACACTTTCAAATGGCGGCTTTAGGAAGGAAGGCGCAAGCAACTGTATTTGTTGAATACGATGTGTGATACGCGACCAAACGACCCAAGCATGCCACTACATTGTCTAGCAAAATAAAATATTTCAGACATGACATTTGTCCCATTTAGATCACCAGTCTGAATGAAATGAGTCAAATGTGTTCGCCACGTGAAGATATTCGGTCACAGCAACAACAACAACTATAAGATCGTTTCCAAAGTCGCCCAGGTGTGAAGTTTCCTCAAGGATCTCGACAGTGCGATCCGCTTCGCACTTTAGGTATGTTTGAGTTTTATTTAGGAATTATAGTATTGCCGTCGAAGTTCCTACTCTCACTCAAGGAATTTGTGATTAATTATAGGAGCTCACTTAAAATGAATTGCAGAATTCACTCACAGAATAACAGAAAATTTACAGAAAAGTGTGTGATACTCTGCGAAAAACATCCAACAGATACGAAAAAATGAGAGACACAGATCGTAGATTTGCCAATGCAAATTAAAACTGTTCCTAACAAAATACTCTTTTTATTATACAGCAGAGTGCTTCACAAAAGTTTAAAGTCAAACACAATGTGTATAAACTGTGACAAATGACACAGGAGACTTGGAGAAATGCATGATACACACTGTACTGTCTTACAATATATTTATTCAAAACCGGTTTGGATCAGGGACTATCTTTACAGTGGAAAAATATCTATTGTGACAACTTGACATGGCACGCATGCTATTTAACCAGAAGAGTATACGCCACTGCTGACTTGAAAATGTCAAAAAATGATACTTAAGGCCATAATACCAACTTAAGTAAGCAGGAAACACTGGAAACATGTAACAGCAGTAAGTGCTCCGCATCTTTGCCCAGGCACAAGCTGGTATTATGGCGTTAATTATCATTTTATGTCATTTTCAAGTCAGCAATGGCGTATACTTTTCTGGTTAAATAGCATGTACAACATGTGAAGTTGTCACAACAGATATTTTCCATTGTAAAGGTGGTGCATGATCGAAACCGATTGCGAATAAATGTACTGTATATATTGTGAGATAGCAGAGTGTGTATCATGCGTTTCTCCAAGTATATCGATGCTGTTGACAGTTGCCTGAAAAAAGTTTACGCAGGTAGAGCCACATACTGTTTGTATAAACTGTGGCAAATTGCAAAGCTTATCCTTTTCGTTTTTAATCGTCTTCCTTTTAAGTACATATAACTTTATTTGATACATGGCCAAATAACCATCAGATGAAAATGAAAAGGCCCAGTTATTGTAAATCAATGTGTCACGAACGTTAGGTTTGCGACGACACAACCTAGTCCTTCTTTGTATTGTGGTCGCTGTTCCACGTATTTTATCACACTTCTGCCATCATTTAACTCGATGGATTTTACCTTACATTATTTTCCTATTGCTATGGATAGGATGGGTATGGCCCAAAAGGATTCATGCACAGGGTTTTTCGAACGGAAAGCTACCATAAGCGATGACATGTGTTGTAGTTGATTGGCAAATGAAACAGGTACTTCGAAGACCGGTTTTGTAGGGTGGTTGTGAACATAACAAGCTGCACACTCTCTAATGACATCGACGTCGACGGGGCATTACATTTCCCTACCTCTTCTAAACAAGCTGCGCATTCTCAGCATTACAGGAGCACTGACGGGCCTGCAAGGACGTGGAAATGCCTTTCATATTTTGCCGACGCATTGCAGCCTTGCAGGGCAGAGTGCCGGAGCCGAGTCTCTCATATCTAGTTACAGATATTCTCACATTTGCGTCTCACTCAGTGAGGATAATGATTCTGTTATGTCAAAACGGCTCCACGCACGACTAGTACTTGTCCTCCATAAATCCCGTGCAAGCCTTTCGACTGGCTTGAGGCATTAGCAACATTAGCGAACGCCGTTTTCTGTTATAGCCGCCATTAATCTCCCTCAAAGTTCAACAACATTTATCTCTCCAGAATTACAAAGCAGGTATGGTAAAACGCCTCCGTTCTCACGGTAGATGTGTCCATTATTTATGTTGCTCCACGATCTTCATCACGTTACGAGAATTACGTCAGTCTCCGAGAACTGCGCAGTACATCACTTAAGTTACCAAACGACAGCTGCTAAAACGAGAAAGCGTGTTACAGGCTGTGTTATGCTGCTTTAGAAGTTAACGGTCCAGATTACGTGATGTACTCTGAATTAACAGAATCGGAGATGAAAACTTTTTGTTTTAGGTAGCTCTCTGAGAAAAGTGCCTACCTGTAAGCAACAATTTCAAAGAAATCTGAAAGTTTCTTTAAAAATTTTCCGAAAGGAATTTCATTAAATTCGAAACTGCATGTAAACCACTTTTGGAGTGAAACAAATAGGATTATCCGCCGATTAGTTTGAAAGCGTTGCAAGCACGGCTGTCAAAGGATTTCTCCGGTTCCGGAAGTAGAAATACAAGTGTTTTCACAGAGAAGCACGTTAATTCTATGGTTCTAGTCCTCCACTAAAGTCCAACAGCTCTAAAGGGCTGTCAGGTTTTCTATGATGTATCTGTTGCAATACCACGAGGATGAGAAACTTAATAAAGCCGAAGATCGCAGAGATACCGGAGTAGTTCGCGGCGCTCACATTCGTGATCACAATAAGAGATGATGATTTACGCGAAACAGACAAGCTATTGACAGTAGTATTGTAAATGAAAACAGTAACTGATATTTAACCGAAGTACCTATCGTATCAACAGTTTTTTGTTTTTCAGATTTTGTAGTACTTAAAATAGATTTCTAATTCTGTTATTAGCGCTGACAAGTATTATGAAGATTTGCGCCGTATTTGATACTAAACTGTAGCGGGAATTTAACTAGATCGATAAACAAACGGAAAATATTTCGGCGAGGAAATGCGAGAACGTCAGGTGCAGCGCAAAAGATCAACGTGGTAACCTGTCAAGGTTTCATTCCACCCCGAAATACTACTAGTTTGCTGTGTTTCACATAATAATTGCAAGATGTGTGCTGTTTGAAATACTCTGGAAGCATGTGATCGGATCACGTCGAGATTCGAAGAAGTTTTCAGTTCAAAATGGTTCAAATGGCTCTGAGCACTTTGGGACTCAACTTCTGAGGTCATCAGTCCCCTAGAACTTAGAACTACTCAAACCTAACTAACCTAAGGACATAACACACACCCATGCCCGAAGCAGGATTCAAACCTGCGACCGTAGCGGTCGTACGGTTCCAGACTGGAGCGCCTAGAACCGCTCGGTCACGCCGGCCGGCAAGATTTCACTTATCTATATTTGTTTCCCGCCGTGCACCGGTACACTGATTAACCTGAATAATATTTTAGAAAGATTTTTCGTTCATCTGCGTTATTGTAGCGCTTAGAGCCAATAACAAGCGGTATGAGGAACTAATTACAGATATGTGAATGAATGTTGGACAAATGTCGAAGTTGTTCCTTCGCTATTGACGTAGGTGTCGTAATGTCAAGCCCATAGTTTGGGTGTCTGCAATTCTGTTTTAATTAAATGCAGTTTGAGACTTTAATTGTTAGAATATTTTATTCGTGTGGCGTTAGCTTATAACTAAAGGGTTCAATTTAATCATTTAGCTCGGTGGCAGGCCGGTTATTGAAAGCCGACTGAAACAGGCTACTGCGCACATGCAATCCTGAAGCAGAGATGATAGTGATAGGAAACTAAAATGTGTGGCATCAGGCAATGAAACTTTAATGTTTATAATCATATATGTTTCAACGTTGCAGAAATGGTTTAAATGGCTCTGAGCACTATGGTACTTAACTTCTAAGGTCATCAGTCCCCTAGAACTTAGAACTGCTTAAACCTAACTAACCTAAGGACATCACACACATCCATGGCCGAGGCAGGATTCGAACCTTCCACCGTAGCGGTCGCGCGGTTCCAGACTGTAGCGCCTAGAACCGCTCAGCCACTCCGGCCGGGCCCGCATCTCGTGGTCGTGCGGTAGCGTTCTCGCTTCCCACGCCCGGGTTCCCGGGTTCGATTCCCGGCGGGGTCAGGGATTTTCTCTGCCTCGTGATGGCTGGGTGTTGTGTGCTGTCCTTAGGTTAGTTAGGTTTAATTAGTTCTGAGTTCTAGGGGACTGATGACCACAGATGTTAAGTCCCATAGTGCTCAGAGCCATTTTTAGCCACTCCGGCCGGCTAAACGTTGCAAATTAGTGTAAATAACACTAGAGAATGTCTACATTCGGATGAATAAGATTAAATGTATGTACTGTTTGCTCAAAGAGCAAGTCCGGTCTGCACTGGGAAGACACTGACACGCCGCAGAAACTACCACCTTCCTTAACCGCCCTGAAGGTAAGGGTGTGATCTCGTGCGGCCGATTCACCAGACCAACTGAGACGGCCTGGTGTCACCAGCGGCGAAATGGAGGTGCTCCTTCAACGCAACAAAGAGTCGAACTGTCGCCTTAGCGATATGCCCCGTCTCCACGGACTGGTATCTTGCATAGAGCTGTGCAGTGGGGAAGCACGGTCTAATACTTGGGATGTCTCGACAGGCGTCCTACACGGAGTCAGCACATGGAAGAACTGAGGAGACAAGTGATGGGGAGGCTGTACGAGACGCTACTGTACCCAGTCTTCGAGTACACAGCTGATGTCTGGTGAAGCGCGACTGATATTCGTACCGACCGCCTACAGATGGTAAAAAGTCGAGCTCTCATACTCGCTTAGTTCCTACCTCGGGATTTCTCGTCGGCGTAACACCATTATTTAGCCGAAATACCTTACTCGCGGGAGAGGTTTAGGCGATCGGCTGATGGCTTCTACGAGAAACGTAGGACATCACAAAAGCGACACATTCTCACACCTGTTATGATATTAATCAGAACTGCCGCTCTCATCCTAGAAGGGGCAATAGGGAGCGACCGACCGCCGTGTCATTATCGGCCAATGGTGCCATCTCGATGGGGTTCAGCACATCGCATTCCCGGCCGTTGTCGGTTTCGCGAACTTGGTGTCGCTACTCCTCAACTGGCATCACGATGCTGACAAGGAACCCCTTGACTGCGAAGACGCAATTCAGTCTTTAGTAACGTTGATCTGAAAGTGTTGTGTTAACGATTATGACAGGAAAAATATTAGTTGCTAATGACTCGCCACGTGCATCAGGAGGGCGACGGAATATGAGTGTCCAGGAGGTGTTGGTATCAACCGTCTAGTAGCCACAGTGATCACAAGGTTTCCCACCACCAAGATCGAAAGCGAACTCCCTGGAAATTACAAACAGTAGATGCCTTTCAGCTAGTTATCCACTCTTAAAGAATGCATATAAAATCATATTGATGTAACGGGATGGAGAGAACTGATGGAATATGATGGCATGTAATCGAATGCAAAACAATCGGTAATGGAGCGTATTGTGAAACTGTCTTTCTTTAACGTGTAGCAGACACAGCAGACAGTACGGAAATATTTTTTATAGGCACGTAAAAAACAAACATCCAGATGCTGAATTTGTCCAGTGATTCCAGGTGGAGCCGGCCACTGTGGCTGAGAGGTTCTAGGCGCTTCAGTCTGGAACCGTGCGACCGCCACGGTCGCAGGTTCGACTCGTGCCTCGAGCATGAATGTGTGTGATGTCCCTAGGTTAGTTAGGTTTAAGTAGTTCTAAGTTATAGGGGACTGATGACCTCAGAAGTTAAGTCCCATAGTGCTCACAGCCATTTGAACCATTTGATTCCAGGTGGTATGCATTTTCAGGAGGGATAGTTTGCTTTAAAGGAGTATATGAGGCCTGTCTAAAAAGTATCCAACGATTAGCCAGAAAAAATATTTCGAAAATCTGACGGGGTTGGGACACTAATCCCCTTCAAAGTCGGCCCCTTGTGCTTGCAGACACTTAGCCCGCCGATTCTTCCACTGCCGGAAACACCTCTGGAAGTCTTCTTTGGGAATAGTGTTCAGCTCCGTTGTCGTGTTCCGCATTATCTCTTCTCTACTCTCTAGACGGGATCCATTCAGTGGCCTCTTCAAAATTTTGGAAACAACCAGAAGTCACAAGGAGAGTAGGGAGGTTGGCGAACGGCTGTAATTCCATGTTTGGCCAAGAAATTTTGGATCAAGTGGGATGAATGTGTTGGGGCGTTGTCGTGATGCAGTTGCCAGTTTTTCGACATGTCTGGTCTTTTGCGCCGAACTGCATCACCGAGTCGCCGGAGAACATCTTGATAGTACTCCTTGGTCACTGTTTCTCCTTCCAGTGAGTATTCGTGATGCACAATTCCACGGACATCAAAGTAGACAGTCAGAATCGTCTTGATTTTCCTTCGCACTTGCAGCACTTTATTCGGCGTTGGAGACTCGGGATGCTTCCATTGCGTCGGATGTCTTTTTGTTTCTGGGTCGTACCCATACTCCCATAACTCATCTCCAGTTATCACAGGATTCAGAAACCCAGTATCAGTGTTGGTGGTGTCCAGAAGGTCCTGTGCAACGTCCAAATGGAGGTCTTTTAGTTCCAGAGACAAAAATCTGGGCACAAATTTCGCAGCCACTCAGTGCATGTTCAAATCATCACGCAAAATTGCATCTTTACTCACTCCAACGTCTTGGGCAATTTTCCGCATGGTCAAACGACCATCTGCCATTACCAAATTTTGCACCCTCTCAACAACAGCTGCACTCCGAGCAGTTTGGGGCCTGCCAGAACGCTGGTCACTCTCCGCTGATGTGCGGCCATTTTTGAATCGGTTGAACCACTCATTAATTTGTGTTACACCCATCGCATCTTCTCCAAACACCTGCTGAATCTTACGAATTGTTTCGCTTTGAGAATCACCAAGCTTTTGACAAAATTTGATACAGTATCTTTTTTCAACACGTTCAGTCATCTTGAGAGAATCGGTAATCCGACGAACAAGTTGTGTAGCACCTCACTCAGCTACCGACAGGCAACGGCTGAGGCGCTGGATGGCGAGGACAAAATTCACGCGTGCGCATAAAGGTCTCTTCCTTTACTGTGTACAGTGGCGCCGCGCTATCGTCTCTACTTTGCGCGGGGAAATCAAAGACCGGATACCTTTTAGACAGACCTCGTAATTCTTATACGCAGATCAGGAATCAAGCAAAAGCAAGTGACTTGGACCAGCTATTGGCCAAAAGCAATGCTCATGCCATAGTTGTAGTTTCTTACGCCCATTTTCCCATTCTTGCTTGCCGTGGCGTGAATATTCCCAACGGCTCTTCCAAGATCGTGCACAAGAAAAAGAATCGTAGGGGGCAGAGCACCTCGAACTTTTCGCAGCACAATAAATAACTTTCCAGCCAATTTACCATCCAGATTAACAGTCGGCATAATTGCATACAAATGCGCAAAGGCATTGATGTTAGTTGATATTGATACAGCTCCCTTGGTGCCTGTAATTTCCAGGGCTCCTTTAATATGCATTTATTCTTTTCAAATCGCGATTAGTCGGAGTTGAAAACAAATTCCTTACTGAACGATGGGGTATGGTTGTTTACCTTATCTACAAATTTTCGTGAAGTTGACGCTTTGTTTGAAATTTCATTACCTTACATCTTCCAACTGTGTAGCACTGTTTGAAGTTACGCAAGCATCCACTGCTTCCCTTGAAACCACTGTAATCTATTTCGCTGGCTTTTTGATGTGCATAACGCAGTAGATCACTATCATGCACATCCTGTAAATATTATCGAGCATCCTTGAAACACTCAAACACTAGTTTGTAACGAGTGTACCTTGTCCTCCCTTGAATATCTGTAGTTTTTCTTATGCACTACGCGATCATATTGCTGCGAACGTATTCGAAATATTTTCATAATTGTTTTTTACTATGCTGCGGATGATCTTCCATGTAAGTCATTATATTTAATGCCCGCGCGCGCATGTGTGTGTGTGTGTGTGTGTGTGTGATTTCCTAAGGGACCAAACTGCTGAGGTCATCGGTCCCTAGACTTACACACTAATTAAACTAACTTACGCTAAGAACAACACACACATCGATGCCCGAGGAAGGAGTCGAACATCCAGCGGGAGGGGCAGGTCAATGCGTGACATGGCGCCTCAAAACGCACGGCCACTCCGCGCGGCATACCCGCTACTTGGACAACGATTGTCCTTTACTACGTTTCACTGCAGACGAGATTTGTGGCTCCCTGTCCGACAAGGATAACGAGCTAAATGGTTCTACACCTGTTTCAGAACCACTTTCACTTGTTCAGCACGTATCGTCATCACTGTACTGTCCGCACTGTCGAGCGTATACGACACCACACATTCTCGTGACTCATCTTGCAGAAACGCTAATATTTCATCTGCCACTTCTTTTTCACTCTCTGAAATTACTTGGGTTCCTTTCTGTCGAAATGTCAACTTCGGCAACTGTTAATGCAAATATAATGCGATGTTTGCTTTGTTTATCGTTGCCACTGTTCTGCTTTGTGTCAACACCACTAGCACAGTAGCACTGTTGTGAGTTACTCGTCGACTACGCAGTTCAACTACTCTTCGTAGCCTCATGCAGTGCTCACCAATCGATAACTACAGACCCGCTCCCTGTTGCCATTAGCAGCCAATATTGTGGTTGGGTGGTAGACAATATGTAGGGCGTCGACTGCCCTAAACATCATTGGCCTTTTGCGACCTCGCCCCAAAGGGGTAGCTTTAGAGCGGACCCCCTCTAGTTCGCCAACCAAGGAAACACCACTGGAAGTACCGGGAATCGAACCAGCGCCCCGCATATAGCAGTCGACCATGCTGACACTCAGCTACGGAGGCGGACCTCGCCTGTTAAACGTGTGGTGCGTCTCGGACCACATTTGCTATACAAGATGGTGTCATTTGCAGAGTCTGGACCAGGTGGCAGTGGCAGTGGAAATCAGAGGAGAGGTTGCCATCTCGAAGCATCAGGAAATTGAAAGGCCTCTTGAGTCCTCCAAGAGTCCAGCAGAAGAGAATGCTGTGTATGTTAAGGGTTCTTCCAGCCTTCAATCAAACTGTTATCTCTCGCAAAAGTATTCTACTACCGTTATTCTTCTTTTCCATGGTTTACATTTTCCAGCTAATAGTGTGTGGCCTTCCAGGGTAGTAGGTTTTTCTCAGTATCGTTGGTGGCACTTCGTGATCCATCAGATAAATTTACAAAGAAAAACACTGCAACTAGTATTTCCAATGTTTGTCTGCCACGTGCTTCTGGGCACGGGAAACTTTTTTATACCACGGCCATCTTCCCATCGACACACACCTTCGGTGTGTTCGTTCCAACCTACCACTGTCGCTCTCCAGGGACAGAAGTTGTCCGTGTGTAAGCACCTAGCATGGGCCTTAACAGCCGATAGCAGTTTGCCAAACCGTCTAACAGCTAACGGGTGTTTCCAACGAGATCTCTTTTCCACTTTAGCAGCACGACTTTCCGAGGAACTGTCGTTGTGGAGCTGTATCGTATACGGTACATAAATCATTATTTGGAAACAAATCACAAGTAAAGAAAACCACTCGCATATTAAATCAGTTCATTACGTTTGCACCAAATGTACACGTTTACATTGTTGTTGACGTAGTGTGTCCTTGAACTCACTAAATTTGACTTTATAAAGTTATCAGTCAATGCCTAAACGAAACGTGTTTAATAGCTAAACAGGTTTCGACACTTCAGTCATTTTCAACAGCCCTGTAAAACAAAAGTGACATACAAAAACACACTTGGCAACATTACATTAACATGACGCAGCTTTCGGCTAAGAAGTAACATGATATCACTTTTAAATTATGGACTTCAGTCAAGTGTTTTTTGTTTCTTGACTGAAACGTTGAAATCATTTTAGCCAGTAAGCAATATTTGTGAGAGCATTAACTTTATAATCAAATGTACACATTTCTGTCGCGGGAGCGCAGCTTTGCTACAGTATGTAACACAGATACTTCAACATTCATCCCTCGGTAAAATTACGCTGACTCGCAAAAAAGGTGAAACTGCAGATGCGCTTCCACTTTGTCTGGCTGTTATACGTAAAGCAGGCGACAGTTTCTCTGACTCTTAATGGCACGCGCGGCCGCTACGGTCGCAGGTTCGAATCCTGCCTCGGGCATGGATGTGTGTGATGTCCTTAGGTTAGTTAAGTTTAAGTAGTTCTAAGTTCTAGGGGACTGGTGACCTTAGAAGTTAAGTCCCATAGTGCTCAGAGCCATTTGAACCATTCTTAATGGCATGACCAGCCAAAATCCATCAACAGTGTGTATAACTGGCTGTTGCTGTCCTTAGTAATGTAGAGTCTACGTCTCTAAAATGTTGCGTTGGACCTTTTAGACTTCCGGTAAACGAATCAGCAACGCTCATTTGACTGGTCTATCGAAGACAACAGTCCTAATACATTCATCTAATGACTCTAGTATCATGGCAGCGTAGAAGAGCTTCGAAGAGCTTTTTGAAACTAACCCAAATAACCATTTAAGAACTTTGGTCGGGAGACCAAGCTAACAATTTCATTACCTAAATTGTTGGTTATTAAAAATACTCGTCGTATTGTTGTGGGATACATTCATTATATATTACATATTACGACAAAATAAGGACATACGATGCGGTATGAATGCAGATGTATAGGTTGCTTAGGAATAAAATTGAAAGGAAATGCAAACAAGTTAAATCTAAATGTAGGAGAGAAACATGTAAAGATATTGAAAAATACAGGATTAAAGAAAAACCTCACAACCTACGAGAACATTAAACATACTTTCGGAGAAGGAAATCTAAAGATGTTAACCTGCGAAGAGTAAATGGAAAACTTCGATTAAATATAGAAAAAAAGTCACACAAATGATAAGAGTATATAGAAGGCAATGTGATGTTCCAAAGTGTGAATCAGTAGAGGAGGAATTGATGTGAAAGATATAAATCACCCAGTAATATGGTCGGAGTTTGATACAGATTACAGGGGGTTTTCAGTGTGATAATGGGGTAGAGGGGTAGAGATGGAAAGTTAGCACAAGATGAGGAAAGGTACCAAACCCGTGGTAACGAAAAAACATCTAACATTTCATGTGTATGTACTTGCGTAGCAGCAGTCCTTCTAGGAAAGAAGTGGATGATTGCGGATGAACTTAAAAATGGACAACCGCATAACCGGTGCAGGACTCATCACTCAGGAGGAAACGCACGGATGTCCTGTGTGTGACAACAGGCTTTGGGTCTCTGAAAGATCAACAATGGTCTGTTGTCTCCCATAAAGCTAAGCTGAGGCTCCTCCGTAAGATCCTGCAGTAGTTACAGTGCTCACTGCAAAGGTTTCGTCCGCAGCTCGTGGTCGTGCGGTAGCGTTCTCGCTTCCCACGCCCGGGATCCCGGGTCCGATTCCCGGCGGGGTCAGGGATTTTCTCTGCCTCGTGATGACTGGGTGTTGTGTGATGTCCTTAGGTTAGTTAGGTTTAAGTAGTTATAAGTTCTAGGGGACTGATGACCATAGATGTTAAGTCCCATAGTGCTCAGAGCCATTTGCCATTTTTTTTGCAAAGGTTTCCTGAAGTGAGAGATGGAGTAGCGATAAACACGTAGATGTTCGTCTCACACATCTACCACTTTCATGAAGGCTTATGTGTACTGCAGTAGATGATAGCATCATTCAAGTGGGTGAAACGGGGACAGACTACATTCGGAATGCGGTCGCTGTCCTATTATTCCAAGTCCCTAACAGTAAATATTGGGCATTATTATAAGAGGTGATCAAAAAGTTTCGTGGCTGTGCAGTCCAGAATCGGTTGTCTATAACAATGCCTATAACAGTTTCCACAACGAAACTTTGTCTCGAAACCTGGCAGAAAATCCAAAGAGATTCTGGTCGTATGTGAAGTATGTTAGCGGCAAGAAACAATCGATGCCTTCTCAGCGCAATAGCAATGGAGATACTGTACTATCGAAGACAGTGCTGCGAAAGCAGAGTTACTAAACACAGCCTTCCGAAATGCATTCACAACAGAAGACGAAGTAAATACTCCAGAATTCGAATCGAGAACAGCTGCCAACGTGAGTAACGTAGAAGTAAATAT
This sequence comes from Schistocerca piceifrons, assembly GCF_021461385.2. Lineage (NCBI taxonomy): Eukaryota > Metazoa > Arthropoda > Insecta > Orthoptera > Acrididae > Schistocerca > Schistocerca piceifrons. The sequence goes on from NC_060138.1 coordinate 825,625,584, forward strand.
CCTCGGAGTAGTGAAGCAACTTAAACCACTTAATAAAAGCAAGTCTTCTGGTCCAGACTGTATACCAATTAGGTTCCTTTCGGAGTATGCTGTTGCATTAGCTTCATACTTAACGATCGTGTACAACCGTTCGCTCGACGAAAGATCCGTACCCAAAGACTGGAAAGTTGCACAGGTTACACCAATATTCAAGAAAGGTAGTAGGAGTAATCCACTAAATTACAGGCCCATATCGTTAACGTCGATATGCAGCAGGATTTTAGAACATATATTGTGTTCGAACATTACGAATTACCTCGAAGAAAACGGTCTATTGACACACGGTCAACATGGGCTTGGAAAACATCGTTCCTCTGAAACACCACTAGCTCTTTATTCACATGAAGTGTTGAGTGCTATTGACAAGGGATTTCATATCGATTTCGTATTTCTGGATTTCCGGAAGGCTCTTGACGCTGTATCACACAAGCGGCTCGTAGTGAAATTGCGTGCTTATGGAATATCGTCTCACTTATGTGACTGGATTTGTGATTCCCTGTCAGAGAGGTCACAGTTCGTAGTAATTGATGGAATGTCATCGAGTAAAACAGAAGTGATTTCTTGCGTTCCCCAAGGTTGTGTTATAGGCCCTTTGCTGTTCCTTATCTCTATAAACGATTTTGGAGACAATCTGAGCAGCCGTCTTCGGATGTTTGCAGATGACGGTGTCGTTTAGCGACTAATAAAGTCATCAGAAGATCAAAACAAACCGCAAAACGATTTAGAAAAGATATCTGAATGATGCGAAAAGTGTCAGTTGACCCTAAATAACGAAAAGTGTGAGGTCATCCACATGAGTGCTAAAAGGAACACGTTAAACTTCGGTTGCACGATAAATCAGTCTAATCTAAAAGCCGTAAATTCAACTAAATACCTAGGTATTACAGTTACGAACAACTTAAATTGGAAGGAACACACAGAAAATGTTGTGGGGAAGGCTAACCGAAGACTGCGTTTTATTGGCAGGACACTTAGAAAATGTAACAGACCTACTAAGGAGACTGCCTACATTACGCTTGTCCGTCCTCTTTTAGAATACTGCTGTGCGGTGTGGGATCCTCACCAGATAGGACGGACGCAGTACATCGAAAAAGTTCAAAGAAAGGCAGCACGTTTTGTATTATCGCGAAATATGGGAGAGAGTGTCACAGAAATGATACAGGATTTGGGCTGGAAATAATTAAAAGAAAGGCGTTTTTATTTGCGACGGAATCTTCTCACGAAATTCCAATCACCAACTTTCTCCTCCGAATGCGAAAATATTTTGTTGGCACCGACCTACATAGGGAGGAACGATCACCACGATAAAATAAGGGAAATAGAGCTCGTACGGAAAGATGTAGGTGTTCATTCTTTCCGCGCTATATGAGATTGGAATAATAGAGAATTGTGAAGGTGGTTCGATGAACCCTCTCCCAGGCACTTGAATGTGATTTGCAGAGTATCCATGTAGATGTCAATCAGACAAAACCGGCGTGAGCACATAGGTACTTATTCCTATCGACACACCAGGCTGAAGATACCCGTTTGGTTAAACACTGTGTCCTGCAACGAGAAGAAGTCCGTAAGTGTCTGCTGCACATCCTCGTTCGACACGAATCGCCAGCTGTTCAACGCCGTTTTAAAGGGACCATAGGCGTAATGATCGTATGGGGAGAGAACAAGCCTACAGGGCGGGTACTCGAGTGCCTCCCACTTCAGTTGGCGTAACTTTTGCATTACGACATATGCAACATGAGGGCATCTTGTGTCGAATCGCAACCAGCACGTAACTTGGCGCACCATTCAACGACGGTGATTGTCGACAGACACGCTGATTCATTCTCCGATGGGTTTCTACCGCTGTTTGTCCTTCGGCTGCCAAGAGAAGAACAACAGCACATTGGTCCTGTTCGGAAGCATTAGCCAATAGTGCCGCCAATAGTTCACGTTTCCGCATTTACTATACGAACGTCTAAAAGATACGAATGCGACACTGATCCTTTGCCTGCATGTCGTTGCTTATGTACTGGCATCTGAGTCGCGCATCAAATGGAAAGTTTTTGATCGCTCGTTATGCAGGGTGCTCAGAAACAGTCTGAAAAGCTTGTTTGGATGTTGCAGGGGAGGTTGGGCTGAGAAATACACTGTGAACCGTGAATTTACTTTCAAAATCTTTTCTTAAAGAATTTACTTTATTTACTAGCGATTCATCAAGAACATTAACACATTTAATCACACTATGTGAGCGTGGAAGTAGTTGCCAGTGGGTAACTGACGAAAACAAATTCTTTTCAACAAATGGAAACTTTATTCCTAAAAATCCTTTTTTTTAAACAGATTTAAAAATTATAATCAGAAAGCACTCTCTAAGTATCAAGTTACAATTTATTCAGAGGCAGAAAAAACAATTTTTTTTTTTTGGCAGTATAAGCTTTCGGGCTGAGAACCTTGCCGCTCCGTTTTAACACGGCCGTAGTCACGACCGCTCACAATAACCTCTGAAAGACTACACTGGTGCAAATCTGCAACACACCAGATTACTTTAAACTAAAACTTTTTACAACTCACACAAACACATAAACTATGCACCCCGTAGGAGGAATGGAAATGGTACAAAACACTCACATTAAAAAAAATTACTTGCCACCGAAAGTGTAACTTGTTTTTACAAGAAAACTCTTAAGGTGGAAGGGTGGCAACTTTATATACTAAAATGACCATTTAAATAAAAACCCATGAAATGCAGTTTTACATAAAATGTACAAACATGCTCTACATTACACATATACCGATTATGAAGATGATAGGCAAGATAAAAACATATTTCAGCAATTCCGCCTTTACACCTTAAGCAATAAATTCGTTAACACCGAATCCGACAAACATGACAGAGGTATCTATTAACGTATGGCCGATTGACAGGGAGATTACTGAACAGCCCCAACGCAGATCGCTCTAACCCGACCCTACTCCACAAGGGAAAAACGGACCACCCAATTCGTAAATAACCACCTTCCCGCGGGTGGAAAAACGGAGAAGAATGGTGGGACGACCCCAAAACAAAGCAGCTGGTGACCTCACCAAGAAAACAAGCACAATTTTGACAAGTAAATGAAACAACATATCTCCAATCACTTAACTTCTAATAAACTGCGATTTCTGGCGAAGACATGGAGCAGCACCCCCCAACGTTCTCCCGAACCGTCCGCTGTTAGCCGCTTCAACGGACGCAGGAAGGCGCGCCGATCTCCCGTCTCACGGCGTCGCAGCTCGCACCGGCCAGACCGATGTCGTAGGTTGACTCCTGTTGCTCTATTGTCGACCGCGCGGCCCACTGGACTCACGTAGCGACCTGACATGCGCCGACGCTTAAGGTGGACAAGTCATTTTGTGTCTCAGTGCGCGACCGACCAACCGATGGATCCCACCGCCAATGACCGTTGCCCAAGCAACTCGAGCAGACTGGCGGCCTAACGCGCAGACTCATGCAGGAACTCAGCCCCGACCGGACGATCAATACCTGAGTTCTGTTACTGACGCAATAGCAAGACTCATTTTCTGGCCTTAAAGTTTGATCCAAACGACATACGTACTAGCACTCCGACGACAGACAGACATTAGCTGCCGCACAAATGCGAACGAGAGACAGATCAGCAACTGGTGACGCGAGGCTGACCCAGCCTCACTCCGACTGACCAACTGCCCTTTGGCGAGCTTGTAGCGCCCCTTAAATGCACGTGAACAGGCAACCTTTCCCCTTTACCACCAGAGGGAGACACCAAGGCTGTGATTGCCACAGCGGCGCCACCGCTAGAAACGAAGGGCGACTGCTTCACACTACGCGCTGCGGCTCGCTCTTCAAAACAGCAAATTTTACCACGGCTCACACTGAAGCACCAAAGAAAATGTTATAGGCATGCGTATTCAAATGCAGGGATATGTAAACAGGCAGACTATGGTGCTGCGGTCAGCAACGCTCGTGTAAGACGACAAGTGCCTTGAGCAGTTGTTACATCGGTTACTGCTGCTTCAATGGCAGGTTATCAAGATTTAAGTGAGTTTGAACGTTGTATTGTAGTCAGCGCACGAGTGATAGGACGCAGCATCTCCGACGTAGCGATGAAGTGGGGATTTACCCGTATGACCATTTTACGACTGTACTTACCGTGAACATCAGGAATCCGGAAAATCATGAAATCTTCGATATCGCTGCATGAACGGGACCAACGACGACTGAAGAGAATCGTTCAACTTGACAGAAGTGCAACCCTTCCGCAAATTGCTGCAGTTTTCAATGCTGGGCCATCAACAAGTGTCAGAGTACGAAACATTGAACAAAACATCATCGATATGGGCTTTCGGAGCCGAAGGCCCACTCGTGTGCCCTTGATGACTGCACAAAAGAAAGCTTTACCCCTCGTCTGGGCCCGTGAACACCGACATTGGACTGTTGATCACTGGAAACATGTTGCCTGGTCGGACGAGTCTCGTTCCAAATTGTATCGAGCGGATGGGAGTGTACGGGTATGGAGAGAACCTCATGAATCCATGGACCCTGGGTGTCAGCAGGGAACTGTTCAAGGTGCTGGTGGCTCTGTAATGGTGTGGGGCGTGTGAGGGTGGAGTGATATGGAATCCCTGATACGTCTAGATACGACTTTGACAGGTGACACGTACGCAAGCATCCTGTCCGTTCACCTACATCCATTCATATCCATTCTGCATTCCGACGGACTTGGGCAATTCTAGCAGGACAATATGACACCCCACACGTCCAGAATTGCTACAGAGTGGCTCAAGGAACACTCTTCTGAGTTTAAACACTTCCCACAGGTATGAACATTATTGAGCATGTCTAAGATGCTTTGCAACGTGCTGTTCGGAAGACATCTCCAGCCCCTCATACTCTTAGGGATTTATGGACAGCCCTGCAGGATTCATGGTGACAATACTGTCCAGCAGTGCTTCAGACATTATTCGAGTCCATGCCACGTCGTGTTGCAGCACTTCTGTGTGCTCTCGTGGGCCCAATACGACATTAGTCAGGTGTATCAGTTTCTTTGGCTCTTCAGTGTAATAGGCCCATAACTGACCGATAGATGAAGAGTAGAAGACGGAACATGGGGAGTTTTTGGGAAAGGAAAACGCAGGAATATGTTAAGCATTACTAAATTTGGTCCACTGAAGACACGAACGGAAATAATAAATAAATAAGTAAATAAATGAAATGAAATAAAAATGGACGGAGGAAGGCACGGTACGTCGCGGGACACTATAGAGGCTGGCAGTAGCGGAGCAGAGTGGGCGTATGGCAGAGCGCAGGGAGCCCGGGCAGCAGGTGTGCCTGGTGTGACGTGGACAGCGGCCGCCCTGACCTGGGACAACGTGGTCGGCCGCCCGGGCGAGCGCCACGCCGCCAAAGCCGCAATCGGAAAGCCGCCGCCGCCGCCGCCGCCGCCGCCGCCGCCCGCGGCCGCACCCGCCCCCATGTCGGCCTCTGCCAAGGCCAGCGCCACGGCCGCCCTTCCTCTCGCCAGCAGCCGGCGCTAATGACTCGCCGTGTCGACACAGGGGGCGGCATTCTTAACGCCGGGCCGCTACGCACCGGACCCGAGGCACTGACTCAGCGCTGAGCTGAGGCCAGCAGTAGCACTTGCTCAATTTTAGCGTTTAGGTGTCTGTCGGAAGTCGTAGCTCTTCTTGTTTGTTGTGCTTAGTAAGAAAAACTGGAGAAGAATTCTTCGTTATGATAGGCAGTGTTTTATAGTTTCATTATTACCCATACGTGTTTCATAACATCGCGTGCTACCGGCAATGAGATTCTTGTACACAACACTGACCATTAAAATTGCTACAACACGAAGATGACGTGCTATAGACGCGAAATTTAACCGACAGGAAGAAGATGCTGTGGTATGCAAATGATTAGCTTTTCAGAGCATTCACACAAGGTTGGCGCCGCTGGCGACACCTACATCGTCCTGACATGAGGAAAGTTTCCAGCCGACTACGCATACACAAACAGAAATTGACCGGCGTTGCCTGGTGAAACGTTGTTGTGATGCCTCGTGTAAGGAGGAGAAATGCGTACCATCGCGTTTCCGACTTTGATAAAGGTCGGATTGTATCCTATCGCGATTGCGGTTTACCGTATCGCGACATTGCTGCTCGCGTTGGTCGAGATCCAATGACTGTTAGCAGAATATGGAATCGGTGGGTTCAGGAGGGTAATACCGAACGCCGTGCTGGATCCCAACGGCCTCGTATCACTAGCAGTCGAGATGGCAGGCATCTTATCCGCATGGCTGTAACGCATCGTGCAGCCACGTCTCGATCCCTGAGTCAACAGATGGGGACGTTTGCAAGACAACAACCATCTGCACGAACAGTTCGACGACATTTGCAGCAGCATGGACTATCAGCTCGGAGACCATGGCTGCGGTTACCCTTGACGCAGCATCACAGACAAGAGCGCCTGAGATGCTGTATTCAACGACGAACCTGGGTGCACGAATGGCAAAACGTCATTTTTTCGGATGAATCCAGGTTCTGTTTACAGCATCATGATGGTCGCATCCGTGTTTGGCGACATCGCGGTGAACGCACATTGGAAGCGTGTATTCGTCATCACTATACTGGCGCATTACCCGGCGTGATGGTATGGGGTGCCATTGATTACATGTCTCGGTCACCTCTTGTTCGCATTGACGGCACTTTGAACAGTGGACGTTACATTTCAGATGTGTTACGACCCGTGGCTCTACCGTTCATTCGATCCCTGCGAAGCCCTACATTTTAGCAGGATAATGCACGACCGCATGTTGCAGGTCCTGTACGGGCCTTTCTGGATACAGAAAATGTTCGACTGCTACCCTGGCCAGCATATTCTCCTGATCTCTCACCAATTGCGGTCAATGGTGGCCGAGCAACTGGCTCGTCACGATACGCCAGTCACTACTCCTGATGAAGTGTGGTATCGTGTTGAAGCTGCATGGGCAATTGTACCTGTACACGCCATCCAAGCTCTGTTTGACTCAATGCCCAGGCGTATCAAGGCCGTTATTACGGCCAGAGGTGGTTGTTCTGGGTACTGATTTTTCAGGATCTATGCACTCAAATTGCGTAAAAATGTAATCAGATGTCAGTTCTAGTATAATATATTTGTCCAACGAATACCCGTTTATGATCTGCATTTCTTCTTGGTGTAGCAATTTTAATGACTAGTAGTGTATTTTCTTCATGAAAAATTATTGTTTCTATTAATCTCTCGTATAGGTTGTACGAGTTCTTGGCTCACAAGCACAGTCAAAAGCAGAAGAACAAAATAGGACGAACCACGAAGGAATTAACCGAATGGGACGCAAATAGGTAGACGTGATGTTCATGTACAGACAAACAAACGATTACAATTTCAGAAAAATTGGATGATTTGTTCAAGAGAAAGAGCTTCAGAAACTGAGCAAGTCAATAACATGCTGGTTCACCTCTGTCCTTCATGTAGGCAGTTGTTCCGCTTGGCACTGATTGATTGAATTGTTGGATCTCCTACTAAGAGATATCGTGCCAAATTCTGCCCAACTGGCGAGTTAGATCGTCAAAATGCCGTGATGGTTGGAGGGCCTTGGCCATAATGTTCCAAACGTTCTCCATTGGGGAGAGATCCGGCGACTCTGCTGGCCAAGGTAGGGTTTGGCCAGCACGAAGACAAGCGGCAGAAACTCTCGCTAGGTGCGGGCGGGCATTATCTTGCAGAAATGTGAGCCCAGGATGGGTTGCCATGAAGGACAATAAAACGGGGCATAGAATAGCCTCGACGTACCGCTGCGCTGTAAGGGTGTAGCGAATGACAACCAAAGGGGTCCTACCATGAAAATAAATGTTGCCGTCCGGCGGGTGACAGGTTGCCACCTCAGCGCTGTCCGGAGCCTCTCCAGACACGTCTCCGCTGGTCATCACGGCTCAGTTTGAAGCAGGACTCGTCACTGAACACAGTTCTACTCCAGTCAATGATATTCCAGTCCGAACGTGCCCAACACCACTGTTGGCGTACAGACGACAATAGTAGTCGCCTCAAGAGGAGCCTTGAGCTCTGCCTCTTTAATGTGAGCCGCCTACTAGTGGCCCGTATTTTGTTCACCAAAGGTCAGTGCGTGACTGTTCCAAATGCCTTCCTGACGTCAAGGAACACTGCATCAGACTGTACGCCGATGTCTACGGCGCAGCGGATGTCGTGGACCAACAGAGCGAGGTGAGTTTCACAAGATCTCTGTTTGCGGAACCCATGTTGATTTTTACAGAGGAGATTTTTTGGTCCCCAAAAACTTTATAATACGTGATCATTGAATAGGTTCCATAATTCTATAACAAACCTGTTTACCAGTACACCCACTACCGGAAAAAAGTCCAACATCATCAAAGACAAGGTCAGTGTATTGACAAGTGAGATGACATGTGGTTCATCACTGTAGGAGAATGTTATAACAAATTCAGACCAAATGAAACACATTGCGGGTGCCCAAACAGTCTTATCGGTACACAATATATCCCTCTCTGGCGGTAACGCGGGCGTATAAACTCGCATTCGAACGATCATAAAGGTGCCGAATGTCATATTTCCATGGAGTTTCCGAAGCATCTCGGACCTTATAGGCCCGTTTGCAATTTGGCAATGTTCTAGCAGGCCGTGGAGAACGAGGAAGTGCCCAGATCATCATGTCCCATACGAGTTCAGTTGACGAATCTGGTGACATAGTTGAGCGAGGGAGTTGAGTGCACCCCAAGAGCACGTTGCATCGCGGCAGCTGTAAATGGACGTGCATTGTCGTGCTGAGAAAGCACATCATCTTTCTTTTGAAGACTGACAGTAGCACGGGAATGGTAGCCTGTGAAAAGCAGGGAGCACTGTTTATTTTACCCTGAAGAAACATGACCGCGATTTGCAAATGTTGGTGCCTCCCACCTACCTCCCCCTGCACCCTCCCCTCCCCCCAGAAACCATGAACCATGAAGCCTAGGATGGGGCCTGGATGTCGGGGGTGAAGGCACGGTGGAATAGGCAGCTCACCAAGGACACGCCATATATGGTTAAGTTCATCACACGCATACAGACATAAGCTACTGTCATCATTGAAGACAACATGACGCCCTTCCACTCACCAATCAACTCTTTCACGACACCAGAAAAGCCATGCTTGGCGGTGTCGTGGTGTTAGTGGTACCCTGGCCGGAGGCACACGTGATTAATCGTGCTGCCTGCAGACCGTCCCCAGTCGGCCCTGGTGAAACAGGAGGTGCAACATGTGTTCGGATTTCGTCCGTGGATGATGCTCGGTCGGCCACCACTGCGTCGAGCTTGTCGTGCGACTGTAATAAGCAGTCGTTCGGGAGACTTGGTCTAGAGGCGTTGAAAGCAGCAATACACCAGCAATATAATGTGCCCGACACGTGCAGCAATCCGTCGACAAGTACATTCAGCTTCCCGCGGGCCAACAATGCAGGCCCTTTCAAATGGATGAAGATATTCAACTTGAGTACGTACTCGTCTTTGGAGCATGGTTGTATCCTAGAATGAATGGTCAAACACTGTTCTCTAAACTCAGTACAGTTATTGCTCGCAGAGAGGAAACAAAGGGTGCACAAACAAACCAGCTGAGTGCCAGGTGATGGCCGGTGACAGTGACAAGTGAATAACTAAGACCGCAGTCTTTCAGTATGCACGTATTACACTCTGGTGCCACAGTCCTTGAGGATGTTGCATTCTTTTCTTGCAGTGTATTCTTTTTGCATATTCATTCTCCTCTCCAAGAAGTAGAGCAGGCTGTTTTATGTCTGGCCCATTAGAGAGTCGGGGTATTTTTCAGCCAATACAGGGCCAGCTGGTAGCGGGACTGAAGGGATTCCCAATTGGAAGGCTCTGAGCACTATGGGACTTAACATCTATGGTCATCAGTCCCATAGAACTTAGAACTACTTAAACCTAACTAACCTAAGGACATCACACAACACCAAGTCATTACGAGGCAGAGAAAATCCCTGACCCCGCCGGGAATCGAACCCGGAAACCCGGGCGCGGGAAGCGAGAACGCTACCGCACGACCACGAGCTGCGGACTCCCAATTGGAAGAAATGGGGGGATGGGAGGGGGGGGGGGCAGCTTACCGGTTCCGGTGTTTACCTGACACCAAAGAAAACTTCTCTAAAACCTTGGTCGAAAGTGGGGGACTTGAACTGTTTTAATTTATTTCCGGGGTAATGTCAATCATTTTGTTATGAGTACGTATGTTTTATATGTGCCTGAGTTTTCCGCTAACAGCGGAAAACACTTGGGCATTCTTAAGGAACTCTTCTAGTTACCTACCATTCGCAGCGCTTCAAGGTATTTCAGATATTCCAGACAGAGTATCGAACTCGGCTCGCTCATCTCCCGTGCCTTCAGTGCATTAACCCTGCGACGTCTCATTCGCTGCGGAGTTATTGATCCAGACCGGCCCGACGAGTGCTGCAAGAGAAGCGCATAAGGAACATGTTGCTTTATAACGAGGCGAGTAACAACACGTGGGCGCGGTGCGCAGCTCACGGCTCACGGTCCGCTGAGCACGGCGTCCAAGTGGGAAGAGAAACGCGACAGGGGAGGAGCCCGGGAACAGGTAAGCGTAGGGTGCGCACAGACGGCAGGGCAGGGCAGGGCAGGGCAGGGGCGGAAAGGGAGGCGAAAAGGAGGGCCGGAGGTATGGGGCTCCCGTGCCTGTGCTGGGACCAAAATGATCGTCATCTCAGCTAACGAGACCTGTTGGACATCGTACGTATCGCTACAGAGTAACGAATACGTCAGAGACTCTAAGTCAGTCACTCACTGATCAGTCTGGCCTGGCAACGGAAGACAGCAAAACGAAAGCTGAAATTTTAAATTTAGCGTTTGAGAAATCTTCCACGCAAGAGGATCGTACAAACATACCGCCGTTTGAGTCTCGCACAGATTCCCGTATGGAGGACATAGTGATAGACATCCCAGGGGTTGTGAAGCAGCTGAATGCGTCGAAACTAAATATATCGCCAGGTCCTCATGGGATTCCAATTCGGTTTTACAGAGAGTAGTCTACTGCATTGGCTCCTTACTTAGCTTGCATTTATCGCGAATCTCTTGCCCAACGTAAAGTCCCGAGCGACTGGAAAAAAGCGCAGGTGACGCCCGTATAGAAGAATGGCAGAAGGATGGATCCTCAAAATTACAGACCAATATCCTTAACATCGGTTTGTTGCAGGATTCTCGAACATATTCTCAGTTCGAATACAATGAATTTCCTTGAGACAGAGAAGTTGCTGTCCACGCATCAGCACGGCTTTAGAAAGCATCGCTCCTGCGAAACGCAACTCGCCCTTTTTTCACATGATATCTTGCGAACCATGGATGAAGGGTATCAGACGGATGCCATATTCCTTGACTTCCGGAAAGCGTTTGACTCGGTGCCCCACTGCAGACTCCTAAGGTACGAGCATATGGGATTGGTTCCCAAGTGTGTGAGTGGCTCGAAGACTTCTTACGTAATAGAATCCAGTACGTTGTCCTCGATGGTGAGTGTTCATCGGAGGTGAGGGTATCATCTGGAGTGCCCCAGAGAAGCGTGGTAGGTCAGCTGTTGTTTTCTATCTACATAAATGATCTTTTGGATAGGGTGGATAGCAATGTGCGGCTGTTTGCTGATGATGCTGTGGTGTACGGAAAGGTGTCCTCGTTGAGTGACCATAGGAGGATACAAGATGACTTGGACAGGATTTGTGATTGGTGTAAAGAACGGCAGCTAACTCTAAATATAGATAAATGTAAATTAATGCAGATGAATAGCAAAAAGAATCCCGTAATGTTTGAATACTCCATTAGTAGTGTAGCGCTTGACACAGTCACGTCGATTAAATATTTGGGCGTAACATTGCAGAGTGATATGAAGTGGGACAAGCATGTAATGGCAGTTGTGGGGAAGGCGGATAGTCGTCTTCAGTTCATTGGTAGAATTTTGTGAAGATGTGGTTCATCTGTAAAGGAGACCTTGTGAGGTGGCATGAGTCCCCTCTCATATTTCTATCTTACGATTTTCCTCTCTAATTGCATGCAGTGAAAACTCGCTATTCCTTCACACGCGGACTTCCCACGCAGCATCTCTCGTCACCCGGGTGGTCCGGTGACAGGCGGGCTCTTCTGGTCTGGAAAGGGTCAAGCCGACGGGTGTGAGGAAGACGAGTGAATGCTTTGCAGACGCCGATATTGTCAAAAGACACGCCCGGAGGGGTCTGAAGTAGCGGCTGGGCTAGAGGTTCCGTTACTTCGCAGAAACTTAGCGAAAACACTTTCTGGCGGGCTACCAACGAGGCGTGGGAATGACTTGTGTAACCAGGCAGTTGTGGCGGGAAAATTCCCGCGCTTTCTGCAAAATAGTAACTGTGATTGGCTTGCTCAGGGCATAGCTCCGTGACGTAGCAAAATCAGCGCAGAAATTGGCGCCAAGAATCTCCATTGGTGGAATAGTAGTGCTCCGGCAATAGAGTGGAATTTTCCGCCGGTTTTCGAGTTGCTGATTGGAACGTTTAACCACGGCCACTGTCGTGGGGGCGGGAATGTTGTGTGTTCGGCCTGTACGGGTGCTCTAGGTAGTCGGCTCTCGCTTTTCGGTCGAGGACGTCGAAGCAACCAGCCATCGCCTCCGGTACGCCAAAGCGTGTTCTTGCAGTTAAGAAGACAGATTGGTAAGGTACGTCCGCAGCACCGGCAGACAGGGATTTTCCTAGGTGATAATCAGAGCTCAGCAGAGCGCGCCTGTTCGTCTTTTTCCAACTTGGTTCTGTCTTGGGTAGCAGCAATTAATGTTGGGTTGGCTATGTGTTTTCTCTTAAGATTTGAGTTGCAAGGAATTGGCTCCACATACCACTTCGTCATAATCCTCACAATCTAGTTTAGGGACAACTTCACATTCACAGCGTTTGTTTGAGTATCCAATTTGAGCCAATTTGATGTATTGTAAATGTTTCATATGTTTTTGTTTATTATTTTGTGTTTAGTCTTAATAAATCATATTGTTATTTTTGGACAGAACTTTCATTCTGTTAATCGGTAGAGCAACCCTATCATTCCTCACTATGTTAATGAAACCTTCGTTTATTTAACTTATTTATCAAATTAAATTATTGCAGGTGCCAAACTCTCTTCTACTCCACTGGAAGGGTTGATTAGAGTCAGTTCGCGTATTTTTTTTAATCCTTGTGCAACAGCAAAAGTCGGAGTTAGAATAGGGGGGGCTTAGAGCATCATTTACGTATGTAGATTCTAGAAGAATTTAGTGTTAAATACACTGCTAGACCTGGCACCTCGCATAAAATGGCGACCCTGCCAGGATCTGTCCAGTGAATCGCTGATAAGCAAGTATTATTAGTAGTAGGGACATTCAGAATTTTTTTGCTTAATTTTTTTCTGGTAGTTTCGTGTTTAGTTTTAAGAAGCGGCGCATGATTACAGTTTTTGTTTTCACTGTGTATATTCTTTTGTTCATTGTTTTTGTGTTCCTTTGATGGTGTGTCCGTATCACATCCCACTTTGTCGGGTTTGTGTGCAGTTTCTGTACCACAACAAATCGTGCGTATAATTACAGCATAGGAGAGGTGTTGTTGAAACTTTATGTCTATGTGTAAAAAATATATGGAGTAGGTTAATTTTATTGTGCATTTTAGATAAATTTGTTTTTCATGAATGATAACGAGATGTAAGTCACGACTATTATCGAGCGAAGCTAAGACAAAAGAGGATAGCATAATGGATAAGGGGCAGTTTACTGACGGGAATAGGTTCAGAGATGAGATGGGCACATTTTTAGCAGGACAGGACGCCAGGGTCATTGATGAGGAAGGTGATTTGGACGCGATCTCAGAGCAGCGTTGCGGCCGTGATTATGATAGTGAAGTAGAGGATGAAACAGAGACAGGCACACAGGTCGAGACGGTAGCAGAAGTTTATAATCAAACGAATGAGAGCAGACAGGGGCTAGCTCGGCCACGTCAGAGCTCTAGCGCCCAGGTGTCCAGAGTTACATCTCCCACGTTTGAAGAGGATCAAAAAGATGACGTAAACTCAATCCTCAGCTTCGTACGATCAATGAAAGAAGAAGCTGACGAACAGCATAAGAGGGAGAAGGAAGAAGAGGAGAAACAACGTAAGAAGGAGAAGGAAGAAGCTGACGAACAGCGTAAGAAGGACACTGAGGCAATAATTTCGCATATAGGGGAAATTCGTGAGGAATTACTAAGAATAAAGAAAGAATGTGGAGAAGTAAAACAAATGTCAATGGCTGCACAAAAAGTAGCAGGCCTGGCCAAAACGGCAGCAATAGGGGCAATGAAAGTCGCGGAAGCAACTTCTAAACTCGCAGGGCGCTTGCGACGTACAACACAATCCCACACAAAATCCCTAGCATTCTTAAAAACTCAAGGTAATATCGCGGTTGCGAACACCACGAAACGAATGGAAGAAGTAGAGAGTCGGATAGCAAAACTAGAGCAAAACGGGCACACAAGCACTGCGCCTTCGGATACCAATGATGGAGTACACAGAATTGTGTCTCCGAGGAAAAGCCCGCCGTGCTCTAGCCCAATGACCGAGTGCGGAACTAACAATGCACACGCAGAAACAGCGAGTAATAGCTCCAATAATTATAGCCCACTTAGGAGAGTGAATTCTGAGTCCCACTTCCACTGTGTTACAGAGGTAGCACATCACAGTTATCAGCAAGATAGAACAGGACACTCAGCAGACGTGCAAGTATCGGAAACGAGTGACAACACCAGTGCGAGGATGAGACAGGATTTTGATCACAATCACTTCCTGTCGATACTAAAATTCCAGAAGTTCAAAGAAAATGGAGGGTCGATGCATCCGAAGAGCTGGGTGATGCAGTTTACAAATTCATTACCGGCATCATGGCCAACCCAGGCAAAATTAGAATTCATGTGTGGACACATCGAAGGCCAAGCCGCGGAAAAGATGCGGGGTGTGGCAGTGACGTGTCGGACTTATCAGGAATTTGTTGGTGCATTCCTGCGGACCTACTGGTCAAAGGAAACGCAAGACAGGATTGAAGAGGAAATAATATTTTGTCCTGAACTGGAAGTGTCCGGGCATAGGAGCGCAACCAAATTTCTTGATCATTTACTCAAGAAGAATCAATTTTTAGATAGTCTATATAGCAACGGAGAAATCATTAAATTTTGCTTTTCCAAATTGCCAGTTAGGTACCAACAGACACTTGTCGGGAAGTGTGGATCTGACATAGAAGCATTCAAGAGTCTATTGCGCTAACTCGAAGTAGTCTTTGATAAACAAGACGCAAAGGACAGGAAGAAGGGGCAAAGTAACAAATACCATGGGCCAGGAAGGGAAGACGACAACAGATCGCATAATCGCACTGGTCAGTTAGGAAACCAGGGTTACGGACGTCAAGGTTACGCTATTCAAGGTTATGGAAACCAAAGACACGGAAACCAGAACGTCAGGGAGCAGGGTCAATCTAGACAAGGAATCTGGGATAGGAGGAATAACGAACGGCAAAGCGACCGTAATTGGAGAGAGCGAAACCAAGGACAACAGTGGAACCAGGAGATTGAAACTAGACCCGCAAATCCTAATGCACGTCAGAGGAGGGGGAGCTTAACAAGGGATTGACGCCAGACTAGTGCGAACACAGGCCGCCGGAATTTCGCACGTAATCTCGGACCTGGCCAACTACGGATGATACATTACGAAGATTTATCAGAAATCCTGCTCGAGGAACATAAAGCAACTCCTCGACAAGATCGGCAGCCTCTTATCACAGTAGCAATAGCTGAAAAGAGTATGAATGCGATAATAGATAGTGGAAGCTACATAACAGCAATATCTGAGGCAGCATACAAGAGGTGCTCTGAGGAGATGGACTGGCCTGTCCTGTCGGTTAAGAAAACCAAAATAAAAGGGGCATTAGCGGGTAAATGTACGGCGGTCACCCAACAAACAAGACTGGAATTCTGCTGCCAAGGACACAAAATAGAGTCTAACTTCTGGATCGTGCCAAATCTGGCGATCGACATGATAATAGGAACGGACTTCCTAAATGAACATGAAGCGATAGTTGATCTAGGACGAGGTGAAGTGGTTTTGAGGAAAGGGAATCCCGTCCACATTAAGTTCGACGACCAGCTGATCCCAGCTCAACTACCGTCTAACTGTGTACGGATAAACTATGCGTGTCTGAAAGACAGAAAGGAAGAACAGGTCGACGTTGCGGGTAGGGGAGAGGACACGGATGAGAATGAAGTCGGAATAATGGGAGAAATAAAGGAGAAAATAGGAGAAAAAGTGGAAGCAATAAAGAATATAAGGTGCGACCACCGCAAAGAACTTCATAAATTACTAGTAGAACATGCGGAGGTCTCCCTTCCCAAGACAGGATCAATAAAGAACTTCCAATATGAATTTCGTGTACGTCCGCACAACCAGTTTCGTGTGCCACCCTATCCAATCCCCTTGGCATATCGACAGAAAGTAGCAGCTGAAATTAAGCGAATGCTGAGTGAAGGAATAATAGAACCTACGGCTTCAGCCTATAATAACCCGTTAAGAGTAGTCGAGAAGGCAGATGGTAGTATTCGTTTAGTCTTGGACTCGCGACAAATTAATACCATAATAGAACCCGAAACAGACAGACCGGAACGATTAGAGGAACTCTTACAAAACTTCCATGGAATATCAATCTTCTCATCAGTTGATCTAAAATCGAGTTTCTGGCAGATCGAGCTCCATTCAAATTGCAGACAGTACACAGCCTTTTTAACATTTGGAAGATGTTACCGGTTTCGTCGTCTACCATTTGGTTTGAACGTTTCATCTGCCGCATTCATTCGGGGGCTGGACGGCATATTAAGCGATAATTTGAAACGTCATGTCACCAGCTATGTGGACGATTTGCTGATCGCGGAGAAATCTTGGGGAGAGCACAATGCGGTCCTCGGTGAACTCCTTGCGACATTCAAGGAATACGGAGTGACTATCAATATCGAAAAATCGAATTTTGGGACGTCCTCTGTCAAAGTTCTAGGACATATCATCACGGGTGAGGGCATTGCGCCAAGTCCCGAAAAGATCGAAGCGATTGAAAAGTTTCCCATTCCTACGGCAAAGAAGCAGTTAAGGGGGTTCTTGGGGCTCATAAATTTTTACAACCGCTTTATACATATCAAAACTCAGAGCAGTCCTAGGTTGCATCAACTTACAGGAAAGAAGATTCCTTGGGAATGGGATGAGGCGGCCGAATCCGAATGGAAAGCATTAAAATTCGCATTATTACAAGCACCTATCCTATCACACCCTAATTTAGCAGAAGAGCTTTGCTTAGTAACGGACAGTTCATACTCAGGTCTGGGTGTCATGGTGTTCCAAGACTATGTACATGAAGGAAACAGGGTGTGGAAGACAATTGCGTTTGGTAGCAGAGTACTAGCCAAGAGTGAGAGGAATTACTCAGTAACCGAGTTAGAGGCGTTGGCTATCGTATGGGCGTTGAAAAATTCAGATACCTTCTGTTTGGTCGCAAGACGAGGGTCTACACAGACCACAAGGCACTCGAGTTCTTGATGACTGCAAAGCTTAATCACAGGCGGCTCATTAGTTGGGCATCATATCTGCAGCAGTACAACTTTTCGATAGAATATATCCCTGGCAGTCAGAACATTATTGCAGACGCCTTATCACGGTCACCGATCGGATTTGAGCACAACATTGAAGAAGATCTGGAGGAAAATCACTACTGCCTTTTCTATATGCAGAAAGTAGCCTTTGAAAATTTTATTACCTGTAGTATGCAGGACATCAAGAAGGAGCAAGACAAGGACCCTGCCCTAGTGTTATTGAAACAGAAATGGATAGACAGAAGACACGCCACCATCAGGCAGTTCTACCTCTTGCGGAAAGGCATAATTTTCCACCGAAATTATGCAAATGACACTGAATGGGTGGTATGCATCCCTGAACACCTAATAAACAAGGTTATATGGCATACTCACCTCAGCTATGGACATTTCGGACCACGCAAGTGCAATCTCAAGCTAAGGACCATGTGTTACTTTCGAAACATGGAGCGTTGAATTCGGAGGGTACTGTCGGTGTGTAAAGACTGCCAAAAGGCTAAGCACACCACTGTGAGCATGCAGGCACCATTATACCCAATCGTACCGACCAAATTAGGACAATTAGCAGCAACAGATTTGATGGGACCTTTGCCAAGAACAAGAAGAGGATATACTTACGTATTACTGTTTCTTGAACTAACGTCCAAATACGTTACCTTTACGCCACTGAAGAGGGCGACAGGACGAACTGTATCACGAGCCCTAATCCGGGATTTCCTACCACAGGTTGGTCATGTGAGTAGAATTATTTCTGATAACGGGCCACAGTTTAAGTCAAAAACATGGAAGGAGACGTTGCGTCGATGTAAAATTGATCCCATTTTTATATCTTCACACCATCCGCGCTCGAATGCTGCAGAACGGGTTATTAAAGAACTCGGAAACTTGTGCCGGTTGTACTGTAACAAACAGCACACGACATGGGACGTTTTCCTTAAAGACTTCCAGGAGGTGATCAATGAGGCACCCCATGGGATAACAAAATTGGCACCCATTACAGTACTGAAAAACCGGATTCCTAAGGACTTGATAACCGAGGTCGTAAACTTCCCACCAAGGGCGCGAACGCAGCACCGAGCCATAGTGGATTTGGCTCTCAAGAGGATACGGGCTGCAGCAGAGGTCAGGAAGAGACGTGCCGACAGGGGAGCCCGTCTACGATACTTCCAAATTGGACAAAAGGTACTCGTTAAGTCTTTCCGACTTTCGAACAAACAAAAAATGAAATGCCAAAAATTCTATTCTGTTTACAACGGCCCGTACCGTATAAGGAGAGCAGCTCACCACAATGCTTATGAATTGGAGACGCTGAAAGGAAAGAAGTCCATAGGACTCCACCACATCTCTCACATAAAGGAGTTCGTGGAATAGCAGTAGTGTAAGTGGTGTACATAGTAGAATGGGCAAATACATGAACCTTGCTATAGTAGTAGTGTAAGTGGTGTACATAGTAGAATAGGCAAATATATGAACCTTTCTTCGGGGAACAATAATCGTTGCATTAATAGATTAAGATTGTTAAAGTATTTACACGCTGCGTTTTCTCGCATAAGAATTTACTGCTGTTAACTTTTTTTGTCTATGTTCGGGATCTCCTCTGTCGTTGCGATAAGAGGCACTACCTTTCCATGAGCAATGTTTTTGTCCTTTCCTATCTGGTATCCATGTTAAGGGATAAAGATGAGTGACGAGATGTCGCACAAACGGGCGCATACAAGAACGTGTTCTTAGAACCGTTCTGAGAAGTCGTGATACGCCCCATAGCGGCCACAACCAGTTCGTGAGACATTCATACCAATACTTGCAGGCACGCGTCAGTGCACTGCAAGATTGTGGTATATTGCGTGATTTCGAGGATGAATATGGGCAGTATAGTTTTTTGCAGAGCTGCGCCAGCATCGTTGTCTTGCAAGTCGGGGTGAACCTGTGAGCGTTTGACTCCAATGGTGCCCTAGACGAGAGAAATGCGGGCATAAAGCCTACCATGCCAATGTGCTGGTTGGGGATATAGCGTGCTGCTCGTGACTGTCACAGATGGATAACCAGGGACTTATACTTGGATATTCGTGACATACTGTGTAGCTGGCGTGTGTTGGGCGACTGAATCCTCAACAGGAACCAGTCCTGGCTTGGTCATATTACATTGCCTCTGGAAAGGTGTGCTTTGATCGCGAAAACCGCATCACATAGAGAAGGAAGTTGCAACTATAAATTTATTGTCGTGTATAGCCATGGCTAACCCAGGCTCTGGAGTTTCAGTGAGGCGTAATGAAAACTCGGAGGTCATGTCGTACGGCGCGCACATCACTGTCGTCAATAGCGGCGAGCAGCGAGACATCTCAACGTAACAGGCATTATGTAAGAGTATTGTATAAGGTAAACAAACAAAAAAAGGGGTACGATATACTAGGATAAGTTAAACTGTAGGATTTAACAATAACTAGATTAATATTGTGGGGGTTTTCTACCACAAGTGTTTGGCGCGCACCTGTTGGGATGTTATTTTTCAGGTCATCAAATCACAGACCCAAGATGGAGGGACGGCCGGCGAGCGAACGTAGAATAGTTGCTTGATCTTTATAAGCTCAGTAAAACTTCGACCTGCATAATAACATAATTTATTCAAAAGACATAGAATGTAGATCGTTGGCAAATGGTAGTTAATTCTTGAGCATGTCTACTGTCGATCTGTATAATTAATAGTAATATTAGTGCGGGCCCGCACATTTAGCTGTTCATCCATTGTAGCGTCACACACCATGTACAGTAGTGAGACCGGTCTCTACACAAATATCAAGATAAATTATTTCCATGTCTAAATTTGATACACCAAGATTTTGTTATAATGATAGCCATAGATTAATAACTATAAAAGTAAAATAAGAGTGTCTGAAATGACAGACCATCAATGTGTCATTATGTAAATTTATTATAATATAGAAGATCATGGGAAAAAGTTAGGCATAAGATTTTTGTCAGAACTGTGCAGATGACGGGTATCATGGCAATGCAGAGGCCAGCTTGCACAAAAACAAGAGGTCTTCGGCTACCTGCAAGAAGGCGAGCGTCCGGTCCTGCAAGCTGACAGTCACCGGGCCGTATACCTGAAGGATTAGGCGGGATCCTCGCCGGGCCACAAGTGAAAGGGAGGCTGGCCGTTGACACTGACACGCGACCCACACGCGACAGCCTGCTAGCTCTCCGGACGCGGCAGCCGTTTGGAGGGATTCCCTGCGGCAGACCACGTTGTCGTGAGTACACGAAGAAGATCACATATCGTGTCAGAACCCGCCTCATGTGCCTCAGGACAGAAAGGGACGCTATATACTCACCTGTTTGGGTTTTTACAACTCACTAGCATTGGCCGATCTGCATACACAAAGCAGTATTGTGCCACACACTCTAACAAATGAATGATCTCATTTCTAACTTCTCCTCTCTATTTGAGAGCAGTTTTAGCAATCGTCGCTCCTAGTTCGATCCTGTATGGATGACCTCACACACTTGTGGAGTCACTCCACGTGCCATCATCCCTCGTCGAACTGCAATATTGGGAAACGTAAAGTACTGTCCAGTGAGAGAAGAGACCTAGACTAGTGATGTATCCCAACAAGTAGACCTCAGAGACAATTAATTGACGTGAGGAGAGCCTATCACTGTGTCTTCCTACCGTACTGCCGTGATCATATGCGTGGGTCTTGGTGCAATCTCAACAGAGTACTGCAGATGCTCCAGCACACCCTATTGCCGTTGCAACAACGTAACAACAACAGCCGACGTTTAGCCCTATGTGATGTCAGTACTGTGGAATTTGTGAAGAGCTTCGAATATTTCTAACAATGTGATTTAGTGCCTCATTCTCAGCTCAGTCGTGAACTTTGTGCAGTGTGCACGCACAACTTGATGCCCCATGAACCTTGTTTTTTTTTCTTAAATTTCTTTCTCTAGCGTTGTTTTTGTAATGTATGTTATACCTTGTATGTGTTTGTGTTTTACACTGTAATTCTTATTACAAATTACTGTATTGTTCTCCACACCATGTTTTTTTTGTATTTTGTATTTATTGTTGTGTGTATGCAAACAGTGTGCCTGAAGTCCCCATAAACTGAAGCAGATACCACCACTGTCATTGTGAATGGACCATCAGTTCAGGGAACATTTTGTAAAGGTTATTCCTGCTGCTGGGACACAGAATCAATTGGAGGTTGTAATTAGATTCTGAAAGCTCACAAAGAGATTGTTAACTTAAATAGTATCATGTGTGAGTGAGTTCAGGTTAGTTTAATGATTAAAATTGTTGTAACATCTTGGGCATTTAATTGCGGAGCACTCCAACTCTGATTGTAAAGAATAAATTGCTCCATATTTGGTTCACATGCCCGGGCCATATTTAGAGAGTGAATGTCTGTGTGAATCGGTGTTCGGAAGAGGCTCCCTGGGTATGGATGTGTGATGTGAGTGTTAGTGTTCCATATTAAGAAGGTGAAGTTGGCTAAATCATAAATAATCCTCCCTCTATGAGCTGCATTTTTCAGTTGCAGTGATTCTCTTTATAGAGTGCGGCATGTGCAGCTAGTTTGCGAGATTGTTCTTGGGCGATTGACCCACTACCTTGCACCTAAGAGAGCCAACCGCTCACCAATTACAATCTAAAATGGCGTAGGGGCTATGAGAGGTGGCATGAGCTCCCTCTCATATTTCTATCTTACGATTTTCCTCTCTAATTGCATGCAGTGAAAAGTCGCTATTCCTTCACACGCGGGCTTCCCACGCAGCGTCTCTCGTCCCCCGGGTGGTCCGGTGACAGGCGGGCTCTTCTGATCTGGAAAGGGTTAAGCCTACGGGTGTGAGGAAGTCGAGTGAATGCTTTGCAGACGCCGATATTGTCAAAAGACACGCCCGGAGGGGTCTGAAGTAGCGGCTGGGCTAGAGGTTCCGTTACTTCACAGAAACTTTGCGAAAACACTTTCTGGCGGGCTACCAACGAGGTGTGGGAATGACTTGTGTACCCAGGCAGTTGTGGCGGGAAAATTCCCGCGCTTTCTGCAAAATAGTAACTGTGATTGGCTTGCTCAGGGCATAGCTCCGTGACGTAGCAAAATCAGCGCAGAAATTGGCGCCAAGAATCTCCATTGGTGGAATAGTAGTGCTCCGGCAATAGAGTGGAGTTTTCCGCCGGTTTTCGAGTTGCTGATTGGAACGTTTAACCACGGCCACTGTCGTGGGGGCGGGAATGTTGTGTGTTCGGCCTGTACGGGTGCTCTAGGTAGTCGGCTCTCGCTTTTCGGTCGAGGACGTCGAAGCAACCAGCCATCGCCTCCGGTACGCCAAAGCGTGTTCTTGCAGTTAAGAAGACAGATTGGTAAGGTATGTCCGCAGCACCGGCAGACAGGGATTTTCCTAGGTGATAATCAGAGCTCAGCAGAGCGCGCCTGTTCGTCTTTTTCCAACTTTGTTCTGTCTTGGCTAGCAGCAATTAATGATGGGTTTGCTATGTGTTTTCTCTTAAGATTTGAGTTGCAAGGAATTGGCTTCACATACCACTTTGTCATAATCCTCACAATCTAGTTTAGGGACAACTTCACATTCACAGCGTTTGTTTGAGTATCCAATTTGAGCCAATTTGATGTATTGTAAATGTTTCATATGTTTTTGTTTATTATTTTGTGTTTAGTCTTAATAAATCATATTGTTATTTTTGGACAGAACTTTCATTCTGTTAATCGGTAGAGCAACCCTATCATTCCTCACTATGTTAATGAAACCTTCGTTTATTTAACTTATTTATCAAATTAAATTATTGCAGGTGCCAAACTCTCTTCTACTCCACTGGAAGGGTTGATTAGAGTCAGTTCGCGTATTTTTTTAAATCCTTGTGCAACAGCAAAAGTCGGAGTTAGAATAGGGGGGGCTTAGAGCATCATTTACGTACGTAGATTCTAGAAGAATTTAGTGTTAAATACACTGCTAGCCCCGGCACCTCGCAACCTCTTATAAACCACTAATACGACCTATTCTTGAATACTGCTCGAGCGTTTGGGATCCATATCAGTTCAGATTGAGGGAGGACATAGAAGCAATTCAGAGGCAGGCTGCTAGATTTGTTACTGTTAGGTTTGCTCATCACGCGAGTGTTACGGAAATGCTTCAGGAACTCGGGTGGGAGTCTCTAGAGGAAAGGAGGTGTTCTTTTCGTGAATCGCTACTGAGGAAATTTAGAGAACCAGCATTTGAGGCTGACTGCAGTACAATTTTACTGCCGCCAACTTACATTTCGCGGAAAGACCACAAAAATAAGATAAGAGAGATTAGGGCTCGTACAGAGGCATATAGGCAGTCATTTTTCCCTCGTTCGGTTTGGGAGTGGAACAGGGAAAGAAGATGCTGGTTGTGGTACGATGTACCCTCCGCCACGCACCGTATGGTGGATTGCGGAGTATGTATGTAGATGTAGATGTAGATGTAGATGTACCGTTTCGTAATTTCTTCAAACGTTTCGTTACTCGCGTGATTCCTTTCTCACACGCAGTTCGTGGAAACCTCGCGTCCAGTCAATAGTTTTCGTATTCCTCCAATGCGACACCCACTGCCGACACCAATGACGATAACTTTTCGTCCACCACGTGCTTGATAAATTTGAACGTGGTCACTTCGTTAAAAACTCCTCCCTCTGCCGCTCATTGGAGATGCCAACTGAATGCCTTCTTCAACAGACCCTCGAGCACCTGGTGGGATGGGGACATGCCCGTGGCACGTTGCTCACGAAAATGGTAAGCATGCAGACAGGCATTTTTCCCGAACCGAGCTGACAAAACTCTGTACTCACCACACCGTTTTCTCATTCGCTGCTTTCACCTCCTCCAGATTGGATCGTGGTAGATATGAGTCATCCCGTATAGAACAAAGAAGAGACGCTGTTACACTGACAGTCTCATCATAGGACATCCATCTCTGCCTGTTACATAAAAGTGGTTAAAATGGTTCAAATGGCTCTGAGCACTATGGGACTTAACTTCTGAGGTAATCAGTCCCCTGGAACTTAGAACTACAACCTAACTAACCTAAGGACATCACACACATCCATGCCGCAGGCAGGATTCGAACCTGCGGCCGTAGCCGTTGCGCGGTTCCAGACTGTAGCGCCTAGAACCGCTCGGCCACTACGGCTGGCTAAATATGGTTAACAAGTGCCGATGAGCTGAGGAAGTCTGCCGACGCTGCCGCGACACCATGTGCCATTTCTGACTCTCGGCCACTCTCAACCAAACCAGGTAAGAACGTACGTCGGTTGTTCAGTTCTCCGCATTTCTCATCCGCTCAAAGTTTTCTGGCTCGTTCCAGTGCCTTCTTTATCCTTCTACCCTGAATATTAATCACAAAGTGTATTAAAGTGCATACTTCAAGTAAGTAGCAGGCCAGTATCAGAAAGCATGATTATTGTGCTCGTTAACGTATCAGCAAGAGGGACATACCCAGTGCAGAATGGCTAATTACGTTTTCTGTAGAAAATTCGGAAAAATCATATGAGGCAATACCTTTCCTACACAGCGGATAGTGCTAATATTTTGTCAGTCGTTTGCTTTCTATGTCATTTTCTCTGTTTTACACAGTACATCTGTGTGGTTTTTCCATATGTCTATTATGAAGTTTGTTCAACCCACCATTCTGATGCAGCATTGTTCTGTGCCGAGTAATTAATTCAGCCGCGATAGTACACTGGAAGGAAACTCCATGCCTGCAAACGAGAGATGTTACCGATTGCCAAAAGCCAGCGGTTTGGCAGATAATTACTCGCATGTCGTCGTACCCACATCCAGTTCGTGCCGACTAGGTAGTTGACTCCTACAGTTTCTTACTCTCGGCGAGCCAAGTCGGTCGTGACACAGGGTACCAAATTGGTTTTTTCACGTGTCATGTTTCCTTTCGCGCATGCACTACGTATCCGCCGTGGTCCGATTCCTAAGCTCCCAATCCATTACTGCCACCTACGTTCACAAGCATACTGTGAATTCAGATGCCGTGCACTAGCGACAGATGACTCGAGTGACTTTTACGGGAACTGTTTGTCTTCAGCGTTGATTAGTTAGATCTACCTCAGTTTGTTACAGAGTATTTAGTACGGTAGTAAAATTAAATGATGGTCTCAACTGCTTGGAGAGATTATCTTTCGCTAATGATAATGTAGTGCATGTCCTCATTGTGTAGAGCAATCATCATGTAGCGAGAAATCAGCGAACAATGCGTCTTTTCCAAAGTACAGCAAAGAAATAAAGCAGTTTGTGTTGACAGTCACGTTCAGCCAGAGGACGGTGCACAACAAATTTAAGACCAAAAGTTTATGCTTAACGATATTCAATAACAGAAGTAACAAGCTATGAATGCTTTGTAACCGGTTTGTGCCTCGGCAATACCGGATACATACGGCAGAAAATTTAATCATTCCATTCTGAGCCCTTCAGCTTACGAACGGTAACACGTAAGTAACAAGCATTTACTTTCCTCAAGTACCAGAGCTACAGCAGGTGATCTGCACAGACATTCGGGCAATAAATTATACTTTTGTGCTCGATATCAGTAACCAGAAATCAGTTATTGGTTTGTTGATGGCATTCCTTGTGAATGTGATGGAGAGTTATAGATTCTGTTGAATGAGATTAACGTATACGTCTACTAAGAATAGAGATGTGGAATGAGAGTAAACCACAGAAAGATGAAAGTATTGATGGCCATCAAATTAAGATTAGCGATGAATTTAACACAAAAAACGGAAACCACGCAGCAGACAAACTGAAGGTATTCTACACCTTGTGTTGGGGTGCAGTTTTTTCTGAAACTGCCGTGTAACCTTGTTAATAAAGCATTATTTAGATGAAGACACTCAATCCATTTTAATTTTTGATGCCGCATGAAAGTATGCTCACAGTTAAATCCAGTACCCATGAGTGCAGATATGAGTAGTAATCTTTTCTTTAATTCCATATGGTGCCAGGTTCTTGTTTTTTTTCTTCTCCAACTTTAGATGGCCAGCTAGCTATGAGAATGGTCAAGAACACCAAAGAACGGTGCAGTAAGTGGACAACAAAAATGTTTATTCTGAAAGCCAGGAGTGAGACAGGTACAGGAGATAGATAGAGCACTGATTTTTCCACAGATGCGAAAACGATAGGCGTTCACTGAGGCAGCAGTTGTCCGAGAGAGAGTGCCCAGCGTGTAAACCTCCAGAAAGTTAGAAATTTAAAGAATGCCCTTTAGAAAATGAAAAAATTACAGTGGCAGGAAAAAAAAATGCATTCTGTGTGGGAGATGGCCATTGCTAGCCGAAGGAGGTCACATGTGCAAATATTTAGATTTTGTTAGGAAGTCTATGATTGGCTCATAGTAACTATTTTGGTAGCAGGGATGATAATTCACGAGTGCATAAATAGAGCTGTTTTGATTGGAGGAAATGCAAAAACACACATTTAGCGGGAGAGACCTTTTGTCTGTTGCACCTCTCTTAGAGAGCATTGAGTAATGTTGGTTGACCATGGCAGTCTTGTTAGGAGAAGTGAAATTGTTATATTTGTTACAAACTTTTCATTGGTTAGAACTCAGAATGTGTACTGCGATTGGCCACATATTCTGGCACTGGCAGAACCAGCTAGATTTTGTGGAGGAGACGAGAAAGGCTGTGCCGGCCGGGGTGGCCGAGCGGTTCTAGGCGCTACAGTCTGGAACCGTGCGACCGCTACGATCGCAGGTTCGAATCCTGCCTCGGGCATGGATGTGTGTGATATCCTTAGGTTAGTTAGGTTTAAGTAGTTCTAAGTTCTAGGGGACTGATGACCTCAGAAGTTCAGTCCCATAGTGCTTAGAGCCATTTGAACCATTTGAAGAGAAAGGCTTGTCTTCATGCCAGATCTCCGTTGGAAGAAGACTGTTTCGTCTCAGGATACGATAAACAGTATTTCGTCTTAGGGCAAAAAAAGCACTCGTCTTCATTGCAGGGCATCAGGGACAGATCAGAGACGTCTTCACTTGAGACCTGGTCACAGATACCGGGCCTAAACTTAGAATTCTCAAACATTGCAGCCATCCTCTGCACCTATCAGCAGAGTGCTGAGCATGAGTCGCAGTTGCATACATCGTAGTGAGGGTAACGCGAAGTTATTTATTTCAAGTCAAAGTTTTTATTCTCCTGAATTAATTCAATATGCGCTTGGGCGTGAGGATCGGTGCATACTTATACTTTTCTGGTTTTTTTCTTTAGACTATCATCTTATTCAGCAATCACTGAGAATTTTCGTGAACATCATTTTCGTATCATTCTATTTCAAATCGTCCACCTGTGCCAAGTTCTTTCTATCCTCTTGTCCTTTTGTAATTATATGTATTGTTCATTCAGTGATTAGAATCATATAAATGGATCTTGAAACAAATCAGATTATCTCAATGGCCTTAAGTTTCATTTAGTAGCTTGATGGAAACCCATATCAGTATTTCTATGTGAGTTGTGGTACCCATATTTCATATTCAACTGAGCCACCCCAGTTTATTTCAGATAGTCAATTAGTTATTCGCTGCAGGACTTGGCTTTTTCATTTCGTATGATCTCATGGGGAGCGATCCGTTCACTGTGGGGTTGGAACACTTGCGCGGAGTGGCATTTGCGCAGAGTGACACATGCACGGAACCTGGACCTCTTGCCGGGATAACCGGCTTTTGACAGGTACAGGTACGTTAAGGAGTCTAGCATTTCAAAAATGGTTCAAATGGCTCTGAGCACTATGGGACTTCACATCTATGGTCATCAGTCCCCTAGAACTTAGAACTACGTAAACAAAACTAACCTAAAGACATCACACAACACCCAGTCATCACGAGGCAGAGAAAATCCCTGACGCCGCCGGGAATCGAACGCGCGAACCCGGGCGCGGGAAGCGAGAACGCTACCGCACGACCACGAGCTGCGGACCCTCTGTAGCATTTCAGCCCAGCTGCTCATGCCTGCTGGTTTGCGCTCACACCACAGCAGTGAGCAAACACTTATCGCTTCAGGGGAGGCTCATTAACGCGTTTCATGGAAAATTTATTGTTAAGACTGTTTTATTAATGAGAACTGACAATGAAATTCAAGCTTCTTTTTAATACCTTGATGATGAAAAGAAAGTGAGGACAGCTGGCATGATATTTTTACGGTTCCTGCAGCCTTATGACGACTGCTGTCTCAGGACGAAACTTAAACTGATAAATTTATATTTAGATACATTTTTATTTAACTGTTAAACATAAAAACACAGAATATCCATGAATACTATTTATTTTGCTTTTCATTATAGGAACAATGTCTGTTACCATTTTGCGAGTAATGCTAATTCGAAGACAAGCTCTTAAGTTGAAGTCTGCCAGTGAGCTCCTGTGGCCGAATTTCGTTCACTGCATGCCGAAAGAAAGCAGCTTCTGCATGTAAGTCTAAACCTCGGCGTAATCGTAGCTACAAACCTGTAAGGTAGTGAAAATTTACTTTGCTTAAACAGAAGTCCACGAGACTAATTTTTCTAAGAAACTAATCACGCAAACGTCACACAGTAGGTGTGTAAGTCCTAGCTGCAGCAGAGTTTTCACACTGTCTACATAACCCGAGAATCAATGAAACCGCAATCCTTTATAACCTAGGAAGCAGTATGGTAACTGGATCAAACTCTAGATTCATTCGTTGAGTGTTCCTTCTGAAAACAAAAATGTATTTTCATATTGAAAATGTTGTGAAAATTATTGCGATATGTTTTTCTCTGTTCCCATATTATAAATACTTTCGTCACTCATATTGCTTAACAACGCAGCTCTGTTTTCTTTGTTTTCATTCTGTTTTTGATTTCTTCACTTTGGCTTCTTGCTGTTCGCCTTCTAAGAGTCCATAATCCTTTGCATGGAAATCTGTTACAATATTGTTCTAATCTGAATTTTTCGAAATGTTCAAGGTTTTGAAGCACATTACTAGAACACTAAACGTATCAAGACAACATAGCATACAATAAACACACAGACTATGCATCCTGTATTGATATGCAGATGTTGATGTGTCTAACCGCTTTGAAGTTCCTAACATGACCATCATGCTCCTTTCATCCCTTTAAAATAACTACTCTCCATTTTAAGAGAAGACTCCATTCTAAAACTTACATTTAAAAAAAGTGTAATTGCTATTTCACATCTTAGGAGTGTTTACTGTTAGATTCCAAAACACCTTGGCTGTATTCGAATTACAAGTTGTTGTTGTTGTTGTGGTCTTCAGTCCTGAGACTGGTTTGATGCAGCTCTCCATGCTACTCTATCCTGTGCAAGCTTCTTCATCTCCCAGTACCTACTGCAGCCTACATCCTTCTGAATCTGCTTAGTGTATTCATCTCTTGGTCTCCCTCTACGATTTTTACCCTCCACGCTGCCCTCCAATACTAAATTGGTGATCCCTTGATGCCTCAGAACATGTCCTACCAACCGATCCCTTCTTCTGGTCAAGTTGTGCCACAAACTTCTCTTCTCCCCAATCCTATTCAATACTTCCTCATTAGTTATGTGATCTACCCATCTAATCTTCAGCATTCTTCTGTAGCACCACATTTCGAAAGCTTCTATTCTCTTCTTGTCCAAACTATTTATCGTCCATGTTTCACTTCCATACATGGCTACACTCCATACGAATACTTTCAGAAATGACTTCCTGACACTTAAATCAATACTGGATGTTAACAAATTTCTCTTCTTCAGGAACGCTTTCCTTGCCATTGCCAGCCTACATTTTATATCCTCTCTACTTCGACCATCATCAGTTATTTTGCTCCCCAAATAGCAAAACTCCTTAACTACTTTAAGTGCCTCATTTCCTAATCTAATTCCCTCGGCATCACCCGACTTAATTAGACTACATTCCATTATCCTTGTTTTGCTTTTGTTGATGTTCATCTTATATCCTCCTTTCAAGACACTGTCCATTCCATTCAACTGCTCTTCCAAGTCCTTTGCTGTCTCTGACAGAATTACAATGTCATCGGCGAACCTCAAAGTTTTTATTTCTTCTCCATGAATATTAATACCTACTCCGAATTTTTCTTTTGTTTCCTTTACTGCTTGCTCAATATACAGATTGAACAACATCGGGGAGAGGCTACAACCCTGTCTTACTCCCTTCCCAACCACTGCTTCCCTTTCATGTCCCTCGACTCTTATAACTGCCATCTGGTTTCTGTACAAATTGTAAATAGCCTTTCGCTCCCTGTATTTTACCCCTGCCACCTTTAGAATTTGAAAGAGAGTATTCCAGTCAACATTGTCAAAAGCTTTCTCTAAGTCTACAAATGCTAGAAACGTAGGTTTGCCTTTCCTTAATCTTTCTTCTAAGATAAGTCGTAAGGTCAGTATTGCCTCACGTGTTCCAGTGTTTCTACGGAATCCAAACTGATCTTCCCCGAGGTTGGCTTCTACTAGTTTTTCCATTCGTCTGTAAAGAATTCGTGTTAGTATTTTGCAGCTGTGACTTATTAAGCTGATAGTTCGGTAATTTTCACATCTGTCAACACCTGCTTTCTTTGGGATTGGAATTATTATATTCTTCTTGAAGTCTGAGGGTATTTCGCCTGTTTCATACATCTTGCTCACCAGCTGGTAGAGTTTTGTCAGGACTGCCTCTCCCACGGCCGTCAGTAGTTCCAATGGAATATTGTCTACTCCGGGGGCCTTGTTTCGACTCAGGTCTTTCAGTGCTCTGTCAAACTCTTCACGCAGTATCGTATCTCCCATTTCATCTTCATCTACATCCTCTTCCATTTCCATAATATTGTCCTCAAGTACATCGCCCTTGTATAGACCCTCTATATACTCCTTCCTCCTTTCTGCTTTCCCTTCTTTGCTTAGAACTGGGTTTCCATCCGAGCTCTTGATATTCATACAAGTCGTTCTCTTATCTCCAAAGGTCTCTTTAATTTTCCTGTAGGCAGTATCTATCTTACCCCTAGTGAGATACGCCTCTACATCCTTACATTTGTCCTCTAGCCATCCCTGCTTAGCCATTTTGCACTTCCTGTCGATCTCATTTTTGAGACGTTTGTATTCCTTTTTGCCTGTTTCACTTACTGCATTTTTATATTTTCTCCTTTCATCAATTAAATTCAATATTTCTTCTGTTACCCAAGGATTTCTACTAGCGCTCGTCTTTTTACCTACTTGATCCTCTGCTGCCTTCACTACTTCATCCCTCAAAGCTACACATTCTTCTTCTACTGTATTTATTTTCCCCATTCCTGTCAATTGCTCCCTTATGCTCTCCCTGAATCTCTGTACAACCTCTGGTTCTTTTAGTTTATCCAGGTCCCATCTCCTTAAATTCCCACCTTTTTGCAGTTTCTTCAGTTTTAATCTACAGGTCATAACCAATAGATTGTGGTCAGAGTCCACATCAGCCCCTGGAAATGTCTTACAATTTAAAACCTGGTTCCTAAATCTCTGTCTTACCATTATATAATCTATCTGATACCTTTTAGTATCTCCAGGGTTCTTCCATGTATACAACCTTCTTTCATGATTCTTAAACCAAGTGTTAGTTATGATTATGTTGTGCTCTGTGCAAAATTCTACAAGGCGGCTTCCTCTTTCATTTCTGTCCCCCAATCCATATTCACCTACTATGTTTCCTTCTCTCCCTTTTCCTACACTCGAATTCCAGTCACCCATGACTATTAAATTTTCGTCTCCCTTCACAATCTGAATAATTTCTTTTATTTCATCATACATTTCTTCAATTTCTTCGTCATCTGCAGAGCTAGTTGGCATATAAACTTGTACTACTGTAGTAGGTGTGGGCTTCGTATCTATCTTGGCCACAATAATGCGTTCACTATGCTGTTTGTAGTAGCTTACCCGCATTCCTATTTTCCTATTCATTATTAAACCTACTCCTGCATTACCCCTATTTGATTTTGTGTTTATAACCCTGTAGTCACCTGACCAGAAGTCTTGTTCCTCCTGCCACCGAACTTCACTAATTCCCACTATATCTAACTTCAACCTATCCATTTCCCTTTTTAAATTTTCTAACCTACCTGCCCGATTAAGGGATCTGACATTCCACGCTCCGATCCGTAGAACGCCAGTTTTCTTTCTCCTGATAACGACATCCTCTTGAGTAGTCCCCGCCCGGAGATCCGAATGGGGGACTATTTTACCTCCGGAATATTTTACCCAAGAGGACGCCATCATCATGTAATCATACAGTAAAGCTGCATGCCCTCGGGAAAAATTACGGCTGTAGTTTCCCCTTGCTTTCAGCCGTTCGCAGTACCAGCACAGCAAGGCCGTTTTGGTTATTGTTACAAGGCCATATCAGTCAATCATCCAGACTGTTGCCCTTGCAACTACTGAAAAGGCTGCTGCCCCTCTTCAGGAACCACACGTTTGTCTGGCCTCTCAACAGATACCCCTCCGTTGTGGTTGCACCTACGGTACGGCTATCTGTATCGCTGAGGCACGCAAGCCTCCCCACCAACGGCAAGGTCCATGGTTCATGGGGGGGGGGAATTACAAGTACGTCTAAGAAATGTCTGAAATACCGACTGCGAAGGGGCTGTGGCACACCGAAAGGTGCCAAAGATAATTTTTGATGTCTGTCACCATCAAACCGAATCATCTTTACTTTGACCTTGGGATAAACTCAAACAGGGGAAAACAAGTTGCAAGATTTCCAGGAAAACTGAAATGAACCAGTTGGCAGACAGTCGTTGGAAATCAATTAATTTCCCTGTTGAGTGTGTAAATACAAATTTAGGGAATAAACTGAAGAACTGTTCAGTACAGTCAACAAGCTCCAAGGCTTACAATTAGCGCCTCCTCAAGAAGATTGTGGGCAGATTTCTATTCAGAAAAATCAAGAAAAACGTTACCCTGGTCTTGAAGTTACAATAAGAAGCTTTATATAAGCAGGAAGGGAAAACGTTATGGTACCGGTGAAATTTAATAGTTATGTATCATGTAGCAACATTCCTTTTTTGATAAACTGTTAAAATGCATTTTACCGTAAGTTTGCTTTTCTAAGTTTAGTTCCAAATGTTTCATCACAGACATTAACCAACCTGAATGAAATGCGAATGGTGTGGAATGAGCGTTTGGCGTCATTGGTCGGGAGGCCCCTTACGGGGCAGGTCCGGCCGCCTTTGTGCAGGTCTTATTACATTCTACACCACATTGGGCGACCTGTGCGCCGGATGGGGATGAAATGATGATGAAGACAACACAACACCCAGACCCTGAGCCGGGAATCGAACCCGGGCCCGTAGGACGGCAATCCGTCACGCTGGCGACTCAGCTATTGGGGCGGACGTGCAATGTAGTGAAAATCATGCACCACAGGGCTAACGACTGATGTCTCTGTAGGATTTCACTTATGACATCAATTCCTGATTCATACCATGTTCCTGGCGCTCGTTAGGAAGTTTGGGACACGCAATCAAAAAGTCTCCTAATCACTGTGTTTGCAGCTACCTGCGAGTAGGACTTTCAGCTGAGTAATATACTGCGTGCCTGGAAAGTGAGATATCGGGAGACAGAATCCTGCGGTTGACCAAGCCTTGGGCAATTGCTGGGATAAACAGCTTTTCACAGATAACAGGGCACACTAAAGCACACCGTGCTGCAGCGTACGACGTGTTTTACTAGGAATCAGTTTCAGTGTTTGTTGAAATGTTGCAAAACTTCGACCAGTCACTTTCTCATGATAATTTATTTTGACATTTCCAGTTTCAGACTAGTTTATCCATCTTCGGGCAGAGGGGGATAGAATAGATGTAGTTGCATATAATTTGTCTGCGTTTCCGTTGCAAAGACTTTGCATTTGGCGTCCACTCATAAGGATTTTGATTCTAAGAATCTCTCACGGGGAACGCTACGATAATTCTCTTGAAGAGGCATGACCTTTGAAGGGACTTTTATTGGACTTTGTGGCGTTTGCATTGAACACCATGAGGAGACAGTCTGTTTTGGTCCCCCATTAAATTTATTTAAAATATTTACGAGATTACCAATGAGTATTACGTGCAATAAACTACTTTTCAATATTTACAGTTGCCATCGATTTGGAGTCTTTTTACAGTCTTTACAATAGCCTCGTCAGTCAAAACTTCTGATTTATTTCTTCTTTTCCCATCGAAATTTAAAAGTAATCTGTCAAACTGGTGGCCGTGGTACACTATCTTGTCGTACACTTTTTGCTAATGAGGAAGCATTTGGATGAACTTTTGGTATTAACGTATCAAACTTCAGTACCAAATATATCTTGGCATACGCTCTTTATCGAGGCACTGGTCCATCAAATGATCGTAGAAGTCCTGCAGCGGCGTGGTCTTGGCCGCATTGCCACGGTTCGGACGTCCCCCCTCCCCCCCCCCCCCCATTCCTTGTCGGTGGTTCGAGCCCTCCTTCGGGTATGGGTGCCTGTTTTGTCCTTAGCGTAAGTTAGATTAAGTAGCGTGTAAGTCAAGGGACCGATGACCTCAGCAGTTTGGTCCCATAGGAACTGACCACCACTACGAAGTCCTGCAGCTTTTGGCCTGCAGGATTTTCCTCCTGAATACACGGCGAACTACCACCTAACATTTCCAGTAGAAAAGGTACTACAGTTGAATGCACAAGTAACAGCGTACTTCTTCGTTTTCCATACCGGCAGGAACAGGGCCGCAAAACTGGACTTGTTTCCCCAAACGTTGATTAAAATAATAATTGCAGCCCATAATCTGTGTCCCCCCCCCCCCCCCCCCCCCCCCATGAACCATGGACCTGGCCGTTGGCGGGGAGGCTTGCGTGCCACAGCGATACAGATAGCCGTACCGTAGGTGCAACCACAACGGAGGGGTATCTGTTGAGAGGCCAGACAAACGTGTGGTTCCTGAAGAGGGACAGAAGCCTTTTCAGTAGTTGGAAGGGCAACAGTCTGGATGATTGACTGATCTGGCCTTGTAACAATAACCAAAACGGCCTTGCTGTGCTGGTACTGCGAACGGCTGAAAGCAAGGGGAAACTACGGCCGTAATTTTTCCCGATGGCATGCAGCTTTACTGTATGGTTAAATGATGATGGCATCCTCTTGGGTAAAATATTCCGGAGGTAAAATAGTCCCCCATTCGGATCTCCGGGTGGGGACTACTCAAGAGGATGTCGTTATCAGGAGAAAGAAAACTGGCGTTCTACAGATCGGAGCGTGGAATGCCAGATCCCTTAATAGGGCACGTAGGTTAGAAAATTTAAAAAGGGAAATGGATAGGTTAAAGTTAGATATAGTGGGAATTAGTGAAGTTCGGTGGCAGGAAGAACAAGACTTTTGGTCAGGTGAAT
Source organism: Schistocerca piceifrons (assembly GCF_021461385.2). Lineage (NCBI taxonomy): Eukaryota > Metazoa > Arthropoda > Insecta > Orthoptera > Acrididae > Schistocerca > Schistocerca piceifrons. Next base: position 825,661,659 of record NC_060138.1, read on the forward strand.
ACAGGGTTGTAAACACAAAACCAAATACGGGTAATGCAGGAGTAGATTTAATAATGAATAGGAAAATAGGAATGCTACTAAAAACAGCATAGTGAACGCATTATTGTGGCCAAGATAGATACGAAGCCCACGCCTACTACAGTAGTACAAACTTATATGCCAACTAGCTCTGCAGATGACGAAGAAATTGAAGAAATGTATAATGAAATAAAACAAATTATTCAGATAGTGAAGGGTGGCGAAAATTTAATAGTCATGGGTGACTGGAATTCGTCAGTAGGAAAAGGGAGAGAAGGAAACATTGTAGGTGAATATGGATTGGGGCTTAGAAATGAAAGAGGAAGCCGCCTGGTAGAATTTTGCACAGAGCATAACTTAATCATAGCTAACACTTGGTTTAAGAATCATAAAAGAAGGTTGTATACATGGAAGAATCCTGGAGATACTAATAGGTATCAGATAGATTATATAATGGTAAGACAGAGATTTAGGAACCAGGTTTTAAATTGTAAGACATTTCCAGGAGCTGATGTGGACTCTGACCACAATCTATTGGTTATGATCTGTAGATTAAAACTGAAGAAACTGCAAAAAGGTGGGAGTTTTAGGAGATGGGACCTGGATAAACTGACTAAACTAGAGGTTGTACAGAGTTTTAGGGAGTGCATAAGGGAACAATTGACAGGAATGGGGGAAAGAAATACAGTAGAAGAAGAATGGGTAGCTCTGAGGGATGTAGTAGTGAAGGCAGCAGAGGATCAAGTAGGTAAAAAGACGAGAGCTAGTAGAAATCCGTGGGTAACAGAAGATATATTGAATTTAATTGATGAAAGGAGAAAATATAAAAATGCAGTAAATGAAGTAGGCAAAAAGGAATACAAACGTCTCAAAAATGAGATCGACAGGAAGTGCAATATGGCTAAGCAGGCATGGTTAGAGGACAGATGTAAGGATGTGGAGGCTTATCTCTCTAGGGGTAAGATAGATACAGCCTACAGGAAAATTAAAGAGACCTTTGGAGAAAAGAGAGCCACTTGTATGAATATCAAGAGCTCAGATGGAAACCCAGTTCTAAGCAAAGAGGGGAAAGCAGAAAGATGGATGGAGTATATAGAGGGTCTATACAAGGGCGATGTACTTGAGGACAATATTATGGAAATGGAAGAGGATGTAGATGAAGATGAAATGGGAGATACGATACTGCGTGAAGGGTTTGATAGAGCACTGAAAGACCTGAGTCGAAACAAGGCCCCCGGAGTAGACAACATTTTCATTAGAACTACTAACGGCCTTGGGAGAGCCAGTCCTGACAAAACTCTACCATCTGGTGAGTGAGATGTACGAAACATGCGAAATACCCTCAGACTTCAAGAAGAATATAATAATTCCAATCCCAAAAAAAGCAGGTGTCGACAGATGTGAAAATTACCGAACTATCAGTTTAATAAGTTACAGCTGCAAAATATTAACGCGAATTCTTTACAGGCGAATGGAAAAACTAGTAGAAGCCGACCTCGGGGAAGATCAGTTTGGATTCCGTAGAAATGTTGGAATACGTGAGGCAATACTGACCCTACGACTTATTTTAGAAGCTAGATTAATAAAGGGCAAACCTACGTTTCTAGCATTTGTAGACTTAGAGAAAGCTTTTGACAATGTTGACTGGAATACTCTCTTTCAAATTCTGAAGGTGGCAGGGGTAAAATACAGGGAGCGAAAGGCTATTTACAATTTGTACAGAAACCAGATGGCAGTTATAAGAGTCGAGGGACATGAAAGGGAAGCAGTGGTTGGGAAGGGAGTGAGACAGGGTTGTAGTCTCTCCACGATGTTATTCAATCTGTATATTGAGCAAGCAGTGAAGGAAACAAAAGAAAAGTTCAGAGTAGGTATTAAAATCCATGGAGAAGAAATAAAAACTTTGAGGTTTGCCGATGACATTGTGATTCTGTCAGAGACAGCAAAGGACCTGGTAGAGCAGCTGAACGGAATGGACATGGTCTTGAAAGGAGGATATAAGATGAACATCAATAAAAGTAAAACGAGAATAACGGAATGTAGTGAATTAAATCGGGTGATGCTGCGGGAATTAGATTAGGAAATGAGACACTTAAAGTAGTAAAGGAGTTTTGCTATTTGGGGAGCAAAATAACTGATGATGGTCGAAGTAGAGGAGATATAAAATGTAGACTGGCAATGGCAAGGAAAGCGTTTCTGAAGAAGAGAAATTTGTTAACGTCGAGTATAGATTTAAGTGTCAGGAAGCCGTTTCTGAGAAAGTATTTGTATGGAGTGTAGCCATGTATGGAAGTGAAACATGGACGATAAATAGTTTAGTCAAGAAGGGAATAGAAGATTTTGAAATGTGGTGCTACAGAAGAATGCTGAAGATTAGATGGGTAGATCACATAACTAATGAGGAGGTATTGAATAGAATTGGAGAGAAGAGGAATTTGTGGCACAACTTGATTAGAAGAAGGGATCGGTTGGTAGGACATGTTCTGAGGCATCAAGGGATCACCAATTTAGTATTGGAGGGCAGCGTGGAGGGCAAAAATCGTAGAGGGTGACCAAGAGATGAATACACTAAGTAGATTCAGAAGGATGTAGGTTGCGGTAGGTACTGGGAGATGAAGAAGCTTGCACGGGATAGAGTAGCATGGAGAGCTGCATCAAACCAGTCTCAGGACTGAAGACCACAACAACAATAATCTGTGTTTCAGAAAACAAACTTCTAGCTGATTGAACGATAGCAATATGGATGCCCATCGTCAGAGACTCAGGGTTCATCCAGGCTCGTTGGTTTTAATAGCTTTAAAAACACGATCAAAAGTTTCTAGCTGTTTTTTCTTTAGGAAAACTTAAACAACTGGAATAATGTTTCTTTTTTCCTTCAAAGAACGTGTAAGATTGTCTTGGGGTATAAATAACTGTCCCAACTGCTTATTCGAACTCTTGAGCATACCATCCACAAAGAATGATTCACAGCTTGCTAATCATGATTTCACTTTTAGCGGGCATACATCCATAGTCTCTTATTTGGTCGCCTGTTGTCACGTGGAAGTAAAAAGAAACTGCTACCATCATTCGTCAATAAATTATTTTCTTGAAACAATAGTCCTTCAGAGTCGCTCGGTTCTTGTGCAGTTTCCACACATTTTCGCCTAATGCGATTCAGCAATTAGTCGCACTTTAATGTGATGGTAACGATATTACTAAGTCGTAGCTTCGAATGAAGAGCTTCCGTACTTCTCCAAAGTAAACTGATGAAACTGTAAGATCTGCTTTTTTTAACCTTTTTTTGCCCTCACAAAATGTTTTCGAACTTGGTTTGAATATCTGGAGTCCAAACATGGCTAGCTTCGCCTAAAACTGTGCTGTTTTTAGTGGGTAGTCTCACTTTTCATTTATTTTTGTAATGTTTTCCCAGCGCCAGTTGCATCTTCCTTGTTGATATGGTCCACCAACTAATGATGTCCGTTGTAAGTAAATAAATCATTGCCTTTATTAGTCCCGAACTTCATCTCCATATCACTTAGAATACGAAACACTACTTGTCAATCAGAGATCAACTACAGTACTAAACTCTGGTACAAAGCCACGTACCGCAGCCGTATGTCAATAAACGAGTTCGCCGATTGCTTCTGGAACAGCCTGTTTCAACGTCCACTACCTAAAGTGTCCTGGGCTCAGTAGAAATTTCAATGTACTCCATTTCCGCTCAAGTGTTATTCCGTACATGTAACACGGTTCCTCGAATCCCGGTCGGACTACCTGTTTTTTCTAGACAACCTTTAACCTAGCCTTCACCTCTCAGTTATTAGAAGATTCGGCTGGAACGACACGTGGTCCGAATTCTACGTTACACTGTAAGTCTCTTTTCCCCAGCAGGTAAGGGACACGTAAGTTGCCAAAGTGGCGTGCAATTGAAATAATTGCACCAGGCCCTTGAGTGACACGGAATCTGCAGTTCAGTTACATACTGCTGTAATGATGGAAATATTTATTTTATTGGATTTTTAGTTTTCAGAAGTTCGAATACTAGTATGTTCAATACTTGACATTACCGGCGGAGTGTAATAAATGTTGAGCACTACAGACGTGCAGCTGTGAACATGCTGCTCTTGAGTTTCCACTCGTCATCCACTAAGGGTCTGTGAAGCAGTTAATTAGCGCACCTGCCTGACAGACATCGTAAGCAGCGGTCGCAGTTACACGACTGCAGTCGGAACACGCCTCCTCTACCGGTTTCCACGAGCGGATGCGCTCAACTTACGTGAAGTTACTCTCTGCAGAACAGCCGTCAAGAAAACCTCCGGCCCTAACTAGCTACACAACCAAATTTATTTTTCAGCTGTCAACCATTTCCCAAAAAATAAATCCCATTAAACACAATAACAATATTTTTTGCGCCTGTTACCTTGAAATCTCGTCACCAGTTTAGGCATATAGATTATCATTAATAACGGTAAAAGCAAAAAAATAATAACAGTTCAAAACTTCACGTATCCGTTGCGGTGCACCATGATTTACATGAATGAATTACGAAAACATGGTTCCTGTCAGGGGATATACAGGGTGGTCCGTTGATAGTCACTGGGCCAAATATCTCACGAAATAAGCATCAAACGAGAAAACTACAAAGAACGAAACTAGTCTAGCGTGAAGGCCGAAACCAGATGGCGCTATGGTTGGCCCGCTAGATGGCGCTGCCATAGGTCAAATGGAGATCAACTGCGTTTTTTTAAAATAGGAACCCCCATTGTTTATTACATATTCGTGTAGTACGTGAAGAAATATGAATGTTTTAGTTGGACCACTTTTTTCGCTTTGTTGTAGATGGCGCTGTAATAGTCAAACGCATAAGTACGTGGTATCACGTAACATTCCGCCAGTGCGGACGGTATTTGCTTCGTGATACATTACCCGTGTTAAAATCCACCGTTTACCAATTGGGGAAAAGGTCGATATCGTGTTGATGTATGGCTATTGTGATCAAAATGCCCAACAGGCGTGTGCTATGTATGCTGCTCGGTCCTGGACGACATCATCCAAGTGTCCGGACCGTTCACCGGATAGTTACGTTGTTTAACGAAACAGGAAGTGTTCAGCCACATGTGAAACGTCAGCCACGACCTGCAACAAATGATGATGCCCAAGTAAGTGTTTTAGCTGCTGTCGCGGCTAATCCGCACGTCAGTAACAGACAAACTGCGCGAGAATGGGGGATCTCAAAAACATGGGAGTTGAGAATGCTACATCAACATCGATTGCAGCCGTACCATATTTCGATGCACCAGTAATTGCATGACGATGACTTTGAACGTCGTGTACAGTTCTGCCACTGGGCACAAGAGAAATTACGGGACGATGAGAGATGTTTTGCACGCGTTCTATTTAGCGACGAAGCGTCATTCACCAATAGCGGTAACGTAAACCGGCATAATATGCACTATTGGGCAACGGAATATCCACGATGGGTGCGACAAGTGGAACATCAGCGGATTGATGTTCGGTGTGGCGTTATGGCAATCTAAATGGTGCAATGTATGCTGATTTCCTACGTAATGTTCTACCGATGTTACTACAAGATGTTCCACTGCATGACAGAATGGCGATGTACTTCCAACATGATGGATGTCCGGCACATAGCTCGCGTGCGGTTGAAGCGGTATTGAATAGCATATTTCATGACAGGTGGATTGGTCGTCGAAGCACCATACCATGGCCCGCACGTTCGCCGGTTCTGACGTCCCCGGGTTTCTTTCTGTGGGGAAAATGAAGGATATTTTCTATCGTGATCCACCGACAACGCCTGACAACATGCGTCAACTTATTGTCAATGCATGTGCGAACAATACGGAAGGCGAACTACTCGCTGTTGATAGGAATGTCGTTGCACGTATTGCCAAAATCATTGAGGTTCACGGACATCATTTTGAGCATTTATTGCATTAATGTGGTATTTACAGGTAATCATGCTGTCACAGCGTGCCTTTTTCAGAAATGATAAGTTCACATAGGTACATGTATCACATTGGAACAACCGAAATAAACTGTTCAAATGTTCCTACGTTCTGTATTTTATTTTAAAAAACCTACCTGTTACCAGCTGGTCATCTAAAATTGTGAGCCATATGTTTATGACTATTACAGCGCGATCTATCACAAAGCGAAAAAAGTGGTCCAACTAAAACATTCATATTTCTTTACGTACTACACAAGTATGTAATAAAATATGGGGAGTTCCTATTTAAAAAAAAACAACAAAAAACGCAGTTGATATCCATTTGACCTATGGCAGCGCCATCTAGCGGACCAATCATAGCGCCTGCTGGTTTCCCCCTTCAAGCTAAACAAGTTTCGTTCTTTGCAGTTTTTTCGTTTGACGCTTATTTCGTGAGATATTTGACCCGGTCACGATCAATGGACCACCCTGTATTATCGAACTTCGGACATGTTTTAACTACGCTAACGTGTGCGTCAGTATGGCACAACATCAGTGACAGTAATCTCTCTTACAATTTTACAATTACTCCAGGTAGCATTACGATACATGCAACGACTTGTACCGCTATTGCAGATCACTGTGACCTATTTAGAAAATAAATTTAATCCTTTTAGACATTCGGGTTAAATAGCCCACGATTACTCAAGATTTTTTCCGAGCTCCAAAAGTCTTGAATGCGATCCACTTGACCTGGCGAGGTCAAGCGAAAAACTCAGCAGCCCCCCTGATGTTATTCGAGAGCGGTTGGCTGTGAGCCACCACCGGGTTCCACCCTCTCCCTTCTTTCATCCTCATCAACAACAGAAAAACACGACAGTACAACGCTCTCATCACAGTCCTGAACGCGAGACAGTTATACGTATGACACTTGACACGCAAGCTGCCCGAGTACAGTCAACCAGAAAGGCTTCTGCCGGCAATGGGCTGAAAGAGGAAATAAATTACTTGCAGCTACAACTAGATTCTCTGACTTATCTTACTGAAAGACTGTCACGAGGGCTTCAGTGCCTGGCTGCAGCATTCGTATTAGATTACAATACAAAACACATGCCATACCTAATTATTACTGACAGTAAGCCACAATTTCATGTACTACCAGTTAGCATCAGAAATGAGGGATGCAAAATTACTTGAATCTCTTTAAGTTGCGGCACAAAGTCACACAGAGGGGCGTGATCGTTTTATGAAATCTGGGCACGTCTTACATCATTCCTTTATTAGTTCACTAAAATCAACAGACTACTTGTTGTTAAAAATTGTATTTGATAGTGCGTCTCGGACGTGGCCTCTAATCACAACGTCTGCCAGGTCAACATAATTGTCGGGAAAGTACAAGCACAACGTATACATTAAGAGTAGAAATATTTAAAAAGAACCACAATTAATTTTACATACCATATAAAACGCCTAAATATATAGTATGGTGTGACATAATTATATTCTCGTCACAGTTGCTCAACTGATGCCAGACAGTCGTTCCAGAAACCAACTACCAATACATACCACCGGGTGGCGTAGTTGTATGGCTGTAGTGGCGCTAAAAACTTACATTAATAGCAGAAGCGCAGCCGGGCGGGGTGGTCGAGCGTTTCTAGGCGCTACAGTCTGGAACCGCGCAACCGCTACGGTCACAGGTTCGAATCCTGCCTCGGGCATGGATGTGTGTGATGTCCTTAGGTTAGTTAGGTTTAAGTAGTTCTAAGTTCTAGGGGACTGATGACCTCAGAAGATAAGTCCCATAGTGCTCAGAGCCATTTGAAACATTTGAACTATTGCTGTTGTTTTGGTCAGACAGCTTTACGAATAAAGCCCTGCTCACCTTCTCCAGGCCCATGCTTATTGTCTGCAACTGTAATGCACACTGATGCTTGTGTTTCAACCCTACGCTGGCGTACCGGAACAGGTGCCTAACGGCACGTCATGACATTAACAACGTTAACGACGCAAATCCTGCAGTAAACAATCCGAACATCATTCATTTAAAGTTGGGTAGGTATACGGTAAACAGTTTTTTGTCAACACTGGCTGAAGTACCGAAAGTTTAATTACACTACTGGTCTTAAAATTGCTGCACCACGAAGATGACCTGCTACAGACGCGAAATTTAACCGACAGGAAGAAGATGCTGTGATATGCAAATGATTAGCTTTTCAGAGCATTCACACAAGGTTGGCGCCGCTGGCGTCACCTACAACGTGCTGACATGAGGAAAGTTTCCAACCGATTTCTCATACACAAACAGCAGTTGACCGGCGTTGCCTGGTGAAACGTTCTTGTGATGCCTCCTGTAAGGAGCAGAAATGCGTACCATCACGTTTCCGACTTTGATAAAGGTCTGATTGTAGCCTATCGAGATTGCGGTTTATCGTATCGCGGCATTGCTGCTCGCGTTGGTCGAGATCCAATGAGTGTTAGCTGAATATGGAATCGGTGGGTTCAGGAGGGTAATACGGAACGCCGTGCTGGATCCCAACGGTCTCGTATCACTAGCAGTCGAGATGAAAGGCATCTTATCCACATGGCTCTAATGGATCGTGCAGCCACGTCTTGATCCCTCAGTCAACAGTTGGGGACATTTGCAAGACAACAACCATCTGCACGAACAGTTCGACGACGTTTGCAGCAGCATGGACTATCAGCTCGAAAATCATGGCTGCACTTACCCTTGACGCTGCATCACAGACAGGAGCGCCTGTGATGGTGTACTCAATGACGAACCCGGGTGCACAAATGGCAAAACGTCATTTTTTCGGATGAATCCAGGTTCTGTTTACAGCATCATGATGGTCGCATTCGTGTTTGGCGACATCGCGCTGAACGCTCATTGGAAGCGTTTAATTGTCATCGCCATACTGGCGTATCACCCGGCGTGATGGTATGGGATGCCATTGGTTATACGTATCGGTCATCTCTTGTTCGCATTGACTTCACTTTTAACAGTGGACGTTACATTTCATATGTGTTACGACCCGTGGCTCTACTTCCATTCGATCCCTGCGAAACCCTACATTTCAGCAGGGTAATGCACGACCGCATGTTGCAGGTCCTGTACGAGCCATTCTGGATACAGAAAATGTTTGACTGCTGCCCTGGCCAGCACATTCTCCAGATCTTTCACCAATTGAAAACGTCTGGTCAATGGTGGCCGAGCGACTGGCTCGTCACAATACGCCAGTCACTAATCTTGATGAACGGTGGTATCGTGCTGAAGCTGCATAGGCAGCTGTACCTGTGCACGCCATCCAAGCTCTGTTTTACTCAATGTCCTGGCGTATCAAAGCCGTTATTACGGCCAGAGGCGGATGTTCTGGGTACTGATTTCTTAGGATCTATGCACCCAAATTGCATGAAAATGTAATCACATGTCTGTTCTAGTATAATGTACACTCCTGGAAACGGAAAAAAGAACACATTGACACCGGTGTGTCAGACCCACCATACTTGCTCCGGACACTGCGAGAGGGCTGTACAAGCAATGATCACACGCACGGCACAGCGGACACACCAGGAACCGCGGTGTTGGCCGTCGAATGGCGCTAGCTGCGCAGCATTTGTGCACCGCCGCCGTCAGTGTCAGCCAGTTTGCCGTGGCATACGGAGCTCCATCGCAGTCTTTAACACTGGTAGCATGCCGCGACAGCGTGGACGTGAACCGTATGTGCAGTTGACGGACTTTGAGCGAGGGCGTATAGTGGGCATGCGGGAGGCCGGGTGGACGTACCGCCGAATTGCTCAACACGTGGGGCGTGAGGTCTCCACAGTACATCGATGTTGTCGCCAGTGGTCGGCGGAAGGTGCACGTGCCCGTCGACCTGGGACCGGACCGCAGCGACGCACGGATGCACGCCAAGACCGTAGGATCCTACGCAGTGCCGTAGGGGACCGCACCGCCACTTCCCAGCAAATTAGGGACACTGTTGCTCCTGGGGTATCGGCGAGGACCATTCGCAACCGTCTCCATGAAGCTGGGCTACGGTCCCGCACACCGTTAGGCCGTCTTCCGCTCACGCCCCAACATCGTGCAGCCCGCCTCCAGTGGTGTCGCGACAGGCGTGAATGGAGGGACGAATGGAGACGTGTCGTCTTCAGCGATGAGAGTCGCTTCTGCCTTGGTGCCAATGATGGTCGTATGCGTGTTTGGCGCCGTGCAGGTGAGCGCCACAATCAGGACTGCATACGACCGAGGCACACAGGGCCAACACCCGGCATCATAGTGTGGGGAGCGATCTCCTACACTGGCCGTACACCACTGGTGATCGTCGAGGGTACACGTAATAGTGCACGGTACATCCAAACCGTCATCGAACCCATCGTTCTACCATTCCTAGACCGGCAATGGAACTTGCTGTTCCAACAGGACAATGCACGTCCGCATGTATCCCGTGCCACCCAACGTGCTCTAGAAGGTGTAAGTCAACTACCCTGGCCAGCAAGATCTCCGGATCTGTCCCCCATTGAGCATGTTTGGGACTGGATGAAGCGTCGTCTCACGCGGTCTGCACGTCCAGCACGAACGCTGGTCCAACTGAGGCGCCAGGTGGAAATAGCATGGCAAGCCGTTCCACAGGACTACATCCAGCATCTCTACGATCGTCTCCATGGGAGAATAGCAGCCTGCATTGCTGCGAAAGGTGGATATACACTGTACTAGTGCCGACATTGTGCATGCTCTGTTGCCTGTGTCTATGTGCCTGTGGTTCTGTCAGTGTGATCATGTGATGTATCTGACCCCAGGAATGTGTCAATAAAGTTTCCCCTTCCTGGGACAATGAATTCACGGTGTTCTTATTTCAATTTCCAGGAGTGTATTTGTCTAATGAATACCCGTTTATGATCTGCATTTCTTCTTGGTGTAGCAATTTTAATGGCCAGTAGTGTATAATCACCCTGTATTTCTTGTCAAACGTTTGTAAAGTATTTGTGCTAACTAGGACACTAAGTCATACTGTAGTCCTTGGAAGCTCGCAACCACACATTCGCTATTTTCTCGCAGACGGCTCGCTTGGAGACCCATGTGTAAGTGATCGGTACCTAATATGGGCGACTTAAGAGAAAAGCTGTATAAAGTGTTGTTTTGAAATAAAGTATAACTGCATAAAATACTTACTTGAACTTTTGTCGTGGTGTATATGGTGAAAAAAGGTTTCAAAGCAAAATATCACACAGCAAAGAGAGATTTACTAAGACTTACGATTCGAGATCCACGAAAAATGTCGGGCTGTATGAGCCATACAAGAAGATACAGGTTTTCAAATAAAAAAATTGGCCATGTGCGAATAGGACTCCCGCACTGAGGGTTCCGTGCGAAATTAATATATATAGTTTATGCATCCTGGGAAAAGAGAATCTCGAAAATTTCGATGTAGATGCTGGCAAGATATCAGTTCCAGAGATTCTATGACCATATATAAATCTCTACAGCAGTTCCTCAGATAAGCCCGGACATGCACAAAGAAGAGAGCGCAGGGCTTTATATTTGTAGATATTGAAGATGTAATAAAATATTTTTATTTACTTACTAGAACATGACTACAACTTATATTTAATGTTTGCACGCAGTAATGTCCCCCCATGAACCATGGACCTTGCCGTTGGTGGGGAGGCTTGCGTGCCTCAGCGATACAGATGGCCGTACCGTAGGTGCAACCACAACGGAGTAGTATCTGTTGAGAGGCCAGACAAACATGTGGTTCCTGAAGAGGGGCAGCAGCCTTTTCAGTAGTTGCAGGGGCAACAGTCTGGATGATTGACTGATATGGCCTTGTAACATTAACCAAAACGGCCTTGCTGTGCTGGTACTGCGAACGGCTGAAAGCAAGGGGAAACTACAGCCGTAATTTTTCCTGAGGACATGCAGCTTTACTGTATGATTAAATGATGATGGCGTCCTCTTGGGTAAAATATTCCGGAGGTAAAATAGTCCCCCACTCGGATCTCCGGGCGGGGACTACTCAAGAGGACGTCGTTATCAGGAGAAAGAAAACTGGCGTTCTACGGATCGGAGCGTGGAATGTCAGATCCCTTAATCGGGCAGGTAGGTTAGAAAATTTAAAAAGGGAAATGGATAGGTTAAAGTTAGATATAGTGGGAATTAGTGAAGTTCGGTTGCAGGAGGAACAAGACTTTTGGTCAGGTGATTACAGGGTTATAAATACAAAATCAAATAGGGGTAATGCAGGAGTAGGTTTAATAATGAATAAAAAAATAGGAGTGCGGGTTAGCTACTACAAACAGCATAGAGAACGCATTATTGTGGCCAAGATAGACACAAAGCCCATGCCTACTACAGTAGTACAAGTTTATATGCCAACTACCTCTGCAGATGATGAAGAAATAGATGAAATGTATGACGTGATAAAAGAAATAATTCAGGTAGTGAAGGGAGACGAAAATTTAATAGTCATGGGTGACTGGAATTCGTCAGTAGGAAAAGGGAGAGTAGGAAACATAGTAGGTGAATATGGATTGGGGGGAAGAAATGAAAGAGGAAGCCGCCTTGTAGAATTTTGCACAGAGCATAACTTAATCATAGCTAACACTTGGTTCAAGAATCATAAAAGAAGGTTGTATACCTGGAATAATCCTGGAGATACTAGTAGGTATGAGATAGATTATATAATGGTAAGACAGAGATTTAGGAACCAGGTTTTAAATTGTAAGACATTTCCAGGGGCAGATGTGGATTCTGACCACAATCTATTGGTTATGAACTGCAGATTCAAACTGAAGAAACTGCAAAAAGGTGGGATTCTAAGGAGATGGGACCTGGATAAACTGACTAAACTGAAAGAACCAGAGGTTGTAGAGAGTTTCAGGGAGAGCATAAGGGAACAATTGACAGGAATGGGGGAAAGAAATACAGTAGAAGAAGAATGGGTAGCTCTGAGAGATGAAGTAGTGAAGGCAGCAGACGATCAAGTAGGTAAAAAGGCGAGGGCGAATAGAAATCCTTGGGTAACAGAAGAAATATTGAATTTAATTGATGAAAGGAGAAAATATAAAAATGCAGTAAATGAAGCAGGCAAAAAGGAATACAAACGTCTCAAAAATGAGATCGACAGGAAGTGCAAAATGGCTAAGCAGGGATGGCTAGAGGACAAATGTAAGGATGTAGATCCTTGTCTCACTAGGGGTAAGATAGATACTGCCTACAGGAAAATTAAAGAGACCTTTGGAGAGAAGAGAAACACTTGTATGAATATCAAGAGCTCAGATGGCAACCCAGTTCTAAGCAAAGAAGGGAAGGCAGAAAGGTGGAAGGAGTATATAGGGGGTTTATACAAGGGCGATGTACTTGAGGAGAATATTATGGAAATGGAAGAGGATGTAGATGAAGACGAAATGGGAGATAAGATACTGCGTGAAGAGTGTGACAGAGCACTGAAAGACCTGAGTCGAAACAAGGCCCCGGGTGTAGACAACATTCCATTAGAACTACTGACGGCCTTGGGAGAGCCAGTCATGACAAAACTTTACCATCTAGTGAGCAAGATGTATGAGACAGGTGAAATACCCTCAGACTTCAAGAAGAATATAATAATTCCAATCCCAAAGAAAGCAGGTGTTGACAGATGTGAAAATTACCGAACTATCAGTTCAATAAGTCACAGCTGCAAAATACTAACGCGAATTCTTTACAGACGAATGGAAAAACTGGTAGAAATGGACCTCGGGGAAGATCAGTTTGGATTCCGTAGAAATGTTGGAACACGTGAGGCAATACTAACCTTACGACTTATCTTAGAAGAAAGATTAAGAAAAGGCAAACCTACATTTCTAGCATTTGTAGACTTAGAGAAAGCTTTTGACAATGTTAACTGGAATACTCTCTTTCAAATTCTGAAGGTGGCAGGTATAAAATACAGGGAGCGAAAGGCTATTTACAATTTGTACAGAAATCAGATGGCAGTTATAAGAGTCGAGGGGCATGAAAGGGAAGCAGTGGTTGGGAAAGGAGTGAGACAGGGTTGTAGCCTCTCCCCGATGTTATTCAATCTGTGTATTGAGCAAGCAGTAAAGGAAACAAAAGAAAAATTCGGAGTAGGTATTAAAAAACATGGAGGAGAAGTAAAAACTTTGAGGTTCGCCGATGACATTGTAATTCTGTCAGAGACAGCAAAGGACTTGGAACAGCAGTTGAACGGAATGGACAGTGTCTTGAAAGGAGGATATAAGATGAACATCAACAAAAGCAAAACGAGGATAATGGAATGTAGTCAAATTAAATCGGGTGATGCTGAGGGAATTAGATTAGGAAATGAGACACTTAAAGTAGTAAAGGAGTTTTGCTATTTAGGGAGTAAAATAACTGATGATGGTCGAAGTAGAGAGGATATAAAATGTAGACTGGCAATGGCAAGGAAATCGTTTCTGAAGAAGAGAAATTTGATAACATCGAATATAGATTTAAGTGTCAGGAAGTCGTTTCTGAAAGTATTTGTATGGAGTGTAGCCATGTATGGAAGTGAAACATGGACGATAACTAGTTTGGACAAGAAGAGAATAGAAGCTTTCGAAATGTGGTGCTACAGAAGAATGCTGAAGATAAGGTGGGTAGATCACATAACTAATGAGGAAGTATTGAATAGGCTTGGGGAGAAGAGAAGTTTGTGGCACAACTTGACCAGAAGAAGGGATCGGTTGGTAGGACATGTTCTGAGGCATCAAGGGATAACCAATTTAGTATTGGAGGGCAGCGTGGAGGGTAAAAATCGTAGAGGGAGACCAAGAGATGAATACACTAAGCAGATTCAGAAGGATGTAGGTTGCAGTAGGTACTGGGAGATGAAGATGCTTGCACAGGATAGAGTAGCATGGAGAGCTGCATCAAACCAGTCTCAGGACTGAAGACCACAACAACAACAACAACGCAGTAATGTTCGTCTATTATGTTTAGATTAATGTTTGCTCTAATGGCAAAAAATATTTTTGTTATGCCTTATAATTGCAGTTTATCAGTTTTACGATTTTTTTTACTTTACTTCTACAGCGAAACCTTGATGCTTGCCGAATTTCGTGATTCCAAGTCAACGGGAAGTACCCTACAGGATTTGATGAGTGAGATATCGAGTATCAAAATGCATGACATAGATGGCCGTACCCTTTTATTGAACTGACTTAGAAGCATAAATTTTTTTACACTTCCAAGTCACTATAGATCTTAATAGATGAGATAAATTTGAACTTTATGCATCTACCCGTTTCTGAGAAAAAGGGTTCATAACAGCAGGACAGACAGACAGATAGTCAATCATTCAGTTGGACAACAAAACGATCCTATAGGGGTTTCGTTTCTACAGGTTGAGGCTCGGAGCCCAAAAAATATGCTTTCGTGGTTCACAAACAAATTAATTTATATATCGAAAATGTAAGAAAATAAAGAGAACTGTTGATTAAAGAACCTTTCAGCTGTTGGTCGACTGAACCTGACACAATGTATTACACCTGTTGGCTGAGGTTTTCTGTAAGACAGTTCTGGATGCTTCTTAATAGAGTTTTGATAGATATCTTTAAGTACCAATTTCTTTTCTCTATTAATTTTTCTGGCAAATCTTAAGCCAATGTGGGAAATTCAGTCTTAGTTAGCGGCTTTAACCTGAAACCTAAATCTGTCATGTGAGCTACGAACATTCCTTCGTATTTATTTCAAATGCTGGTTTGAAAATGCCCATCGGAGGCATCGCACAATTCCGCTGTCATTAATAAAACCGACAAACTGCAGGAACGTATTCCTGGCTGGAAACGGTCGAAAAAAGTCGTATGAACATGTGTCCGGAAATGGACGGTTTGCGTGCAACGACAAAAAATCGTCCCAGAACACAGTACTGACCTGAATCACATCCATGTCACAACAGATGTTCAAAGTGGCCTACATGGGATTGCAGGTGATAGGTATAGTAGTGATTGTTAGGCGGGATGCACATAATCGTACTTTGGCTCAACCATGTTGGCGGAGGATAGTAGTGATTGTTAGGCGGGATGCACATAATCGTACTTTGGCTCAACCATGTTGGCGGGGCTCTTGCCTGGAGCTTGCACTAGGATTCGTCTCAATATCCTGTAGAAACCTGTCCTCCAAATCTGTTGTACGCACAATCAGCAGCCTTCCTGCACGTACATCTGTCTGAAAGGACCCATGATCACAGAAACACCCAAAAAGGGCTTGAAATGTTGTGTGCCGTGGATGGTGTCTGCGAGAGCCTCTCGACAGCTTCCATCTGCTTGGCCGTACATAAACACCATCTCGGCCTGCTCGCGACACGAATACTGGACCATTCTGCTGCTTACAGTACGCAATACAGCCTACAAGACACAAGAAACACGCGTCACGTGGTCAGAGGAACCGTTATTCGTCAGCGCCACCTCCTGTGGCAACTCTGCATTTTCGGATACGTGTTCATAGGACGATTTTTCCTCCATTTCCAATCAGGAACCCGCTCCTGCAGTTCGTCGGTTTTATTAAATTTCAGCCTGTATTTTTATTAATGTTCACTCTGTATACACTCCACTCTGGTATGGCCCTTTCTACCGGACTGACATCAAACATTAACGTTACTTATTATCCTTAAAAATATAACGTGATGCTGAAAATTACATCGTTCTTCAGTTTCAACACTCAGAAAGGCTAAAATTTACTTATGACGCAAACTCAACAGCTACTTCACTCCAATTCCAGCAAATGGCTGAGTGACGCCTGCGCTGTTTTGCAGGAAGCCCGAGAAACAGAAATCCGCACTTTAGTCACGGGGAAATTCGAGAACCGCTGTGTGAAACAAGTCATTAGAAAATTTGCGATTGCTGCGGATCAGTTCCTCGACTGTCCGGACACTGTCGTCGGTGATCAATGTCGATGGCCGTCCTTCCCGGTCAGCTTCACCGACGTATGTGGCCCGTTGTTCAAATTGTGGCCCCATTGCGTAAATTCCATATACCGCCAGATATCACTGTGCCTCAGTGTGCGGTTCATACGTTTCCTCCACGAGAATCGTACTATTTCCAGTACTTCACCTTTGGAGTACGTTTCCAGTTGCTGCGTCGTTTCACTCCCAGTCTGTTCTGTAACGCACCCGTTATCCGTATCGCAGCTGTGCTCACAGGAAAGCCAGAACCTGTACTCTCTTCTGGGAATGAGCCATTAGAGTTGCTCTATCGTCTTAAGAGTGCAGAGAAATGTGTTCCTGAAACGAAATACTACATGCTCATAGGTCAATGTTCCCTGTGAGTGCTCGATTTATAACACTACATCAGATTATTAGAGCAGAGCGTGTGGAAGACCGTCATGGACAGAGGTTTGTCGAATGGATCGATTTAGTTCCGACCCGGACAACCAACATAGCGGCTGAATGAAACGAGAAACAATCCTGTTTTTGCGTGTAAAGTATCACAATATCATGATGAACGGCTAGTGGGCTATTGTGCTTTGGATATCCCTAAATTTCCCTAATTTTGCCAACCAAGCGTCGGACTTGTTCCTATGGGCAAAGCACTTTTCTCGTTCCCTGCACGTTATCAGTGTTTTCAGATTACCATCTTATGAGTCATTGTTGTAGTTGTCTTCAGTTAGAATGTTGATTTGATGCAGTTCTCTACGTCACTCTGTCCTGTGCAAGCCTCTTTATCTCTACATAGCTACCGCAAGCCTACGAGGGGCATTCAATAAGTAATGCAATACATTTATTCCTGAGCCAATTTTGCTTGAAAAAAATGCGGAATTTGTTGTGGATCACCGTAAAATATTCCTGTTTCAGCCCCTACACCTTCATAGCTGGCGGTGCTATACGTAGCCTTCAAAATGGCACCTGTAGTGGAGGTGTGTGCCAAGCAGAGATATGTCATTGAATATCTTTTGGCGGAAAACCAGAGCATCGCGGTTATTCGTAGGTGCTTTTACAGGGTGTTTCAAAAATGACCGGTATATTTGAAACGGGAATAAAAACTAAACGAGCAGCGATAGAAATACACCGTTTGTTGCAATATGCTTGGGACAACAGTACATTTTCAGGCAGACAAACTTTCGAAATTACAGTAGTTACAATTTTCAACAACAGATGGCGCTGCGGTCTGGGAAACTCTACAGTACGATATTTTCCACATATCCACCATGCGTAGCAATAATATGGCGTAGTCTCTGAATGAAATTACCCGAAACCTTTGACAACGTGTCTGGCGGAATGGCTTCACATGCAGATGAGATGTACTGCTTCAGCTGTTCAATTGTTTCTGGATTCTGGCGGTACACCTGGTCTTTCAAGTGTCCCCACAGAAAGAAGTCACAGGGGTTCATGTCTGGCGAATAGGGAGGTCAACCCACGCGGCCTCCTGTATGTTTCGGATAGCCCAAAGCAATCACACGATCATCGAAATATTCATTCAGGAAATTAAAGACGTCGGTCGGCCGTGCGATGTGGCCGGGCACCATCTTGCATAAACCACGAGGTGTTCGCAGTGTCGTCTAAGGCAGTTTGTACCGCCACAAATTCACGAAGAATGTCCAGATAGCGTGATGCAGTAATCGTTTCGCATCTGAAAAATGGGCCAATGATTCCTTTGGAAGAAATGGCGGCCCAGACCCGTACTTTTTGAGGATGCAGGGACGATGGGACTGCAACATGGGGCTTTTCGGTTCCCCATATGCGCCAGTTCTGTTTATTGACGAAGCCGTCCAGGTAAAAATAAGCTTCGTCAGTAAACCAAATGCTGCCCACATGCATATCGCCGTCATCAATCCTGTGCACTATATCGTTAGCGAATGTCTCTCGTGCAGCAATGGTAGCGGCGCTGAGGGGTTGCCGCGTTTGAATTTTGTATGGATAGAGGTGTAAACTCTGGCGCATGAGACGATACGTGGACGTTGGCGTCATTTGGACCGCAGCTACAACACGGCGAACGGAAACCCGAGGCCGCTGTTGGATCACCTGCTGCACTAGCTGCGCGTTGCCCTCTGTGGTTGCCGTACGCGGTCGCCCTACCTTTCCAGCACGTTCATCCGTCACGTTCCCAGTCCGTTGAAATTTTTCAAACAGATCCTTTATTGTATCGCTTTTCGGTCCTTTGGTTACATTAAACCTCCGTTGAAAACTTCGTCTTGTTGCAACAACACTGTGTTCTAGGCGGTGGAATTCCAACACCAGAGAAATCCTCTGTTCTAAGGAATAAACCATGTTGTCTACAGCACACTTGCACGTTGTGAACAGCACACGCTTACAGCAGAAAGACGACGTACAGAATGGCGCACCCACAGACTGCGTTGTCTTCTATATCTTTCACATCACTTACAGCGCCATCTGTTGTTGAAAATTGTAACTACTGTAATTTCGAACGTTTGTCCGCCTGAAAATGTACTGTTGTCCCAAGCATATTGCAACAAACGGTGTATTTCTATCGCTGCTCGTTTAGTTTTTATTGCCGTTTCAAATATACCGGTCATTTTTGAAACACCCTGTAGAACGTCTACGGAGATCTGGCGGGGAACAAAAGCACTGCGAGTCTCACGGCGAGACGTGTATCATCCTAGCACCAAGGTTGCGCAAACCTGTCCGATCACCCTAGAGCCGGCCGGCCGCACACAGCTGTCATTCCTGCAACGTTGAAACGTGCGGACGCTGTCTTTTGAGGTAATTGATGGCTCACAATCAAACACCTCGCTGCTCAACGGGGCGTCTCTGTTGATAGTGCCTGATACAGTCTTCCTCCAGTTGGAACACCTGAAGATATATGCCCGCTGGGTTCCTCGCTGCCTAACAGAAGAATGAAGAGCAGCGAAGGTATTACTCGCGTTACGAGGCTGATTGTGACAATCTTTTGTCGAACATTGTCACAGGCAATGAAACAAACATAGGTTCATCACTTCGAGCCGGAAACAAAACGGCAATGCATGTAGTGGCGCCACGCCATCTCTCCCCAGAAGAAAAAGGTCAAAGTCGTACCCTCAGCGGGTCAGGTTATGGCTGCGGTCTTCTGGTACTATGAAGTGTTTATTCTGTTTGATGTCCTCCCTTGTGGTTGGGAGCTAACATCCCAAAGATGTTCGGGCTCGCATGCCGTTCCTCTTCGTCGAAATGTCTAGGGGTTGAACCGCACGGGTCGTTTTACACGCCCTGAATTAGACACTTTTGACACTTTGGTTACATTGTCTGGCTGAGGGCAAGTTTGCGAAATACAAAGTTAAAATAACATATAATAGCAGTAATAATAATGTCGATAACTAAAGTAACGGCCCATAAATGATGTAGGCCACACAGTTGCGATTTTGTTAGAATAATGCTTATTCAGAAAGCAAACTAATAGCGAAAGTGGTCATTTTTAGAGTTACTGTTACCCTCGGGCGCATATCCATTTGACACAGTTCGACTATCCACAATCTCATCGCGAATTACAAGTTCAATACTCCACCTCGTTGACTATGCGAATAGGTAGAGTTCACACTACGCGCGCGGCTGCTCACCGCTCAGAGACTTAAGTCCTGCGATACTACACAACGCGAAATTTTGTAGGTCGTTTCACTTCCTAGCTGCCTAAAGACCGACTGTTCGCTTTCGCGTCTCAATCCGAGCTGTATCCTTTGGTGTCTCCAGCCGAACTGTCCGCTTTGGTGTCTCGACCAGAACTGCACTCTACCCGTCTCCGACCGCGTTTCCCGCGCGCCGAACATCTTCGCTCAACTGACTAGCGTGGTTCCCTTTCCCGAAGCCGTCTATCTGATTGGCTACAGCTTATTCTACAGTAATTTACATTTTAAAATACTTAAATAATCAAAGCTTGACCACTTTCACGTTCTAAATAAAGTATCAATAATATCCATTACATAATAAACGTTAAATCCTTTTACATAAAACTAATACAATTTCCTTCTTCACTTTGAATGTCACGGCCAGTAGCTTTGCACCAATGTGCTTTCTGAAAAATAAATAAAGAACAAAAGTAACTATTATACACTAAACTTCACAACAAATATTCTATTACCTAATGGTTTGATAAGGTATCATGCTGTCACTGTTCAATGAGTTTCGTGTGGAGGAAATGATGATCTGATCCTTAACTGAAAATACTGACAATTTAAATTTATTATATCTTTTAAACAAATAAAGTTATAGAGTTGATATTTACAACATTTGTCATTTTAATGATGCACTTCTGTATGAAATGTCGATCGTTAAGATTGACCAAAGCGTTCAGATTTTAGCATTCAGGTCTTTGTTAAAAACTTGTTAATTTCACTTTAACAGTAAATCCTAAATTATGATAGATATGATCAATATTCAAGTTTTATTGGGATCACCATGAAAATTTATGGTGGATGGCAGATTAAAATTAGTGTCTTGATTCCCTGCATTACTACAGAATTAAATCGTTTCCATAAATGTTTCCCTTTATGCCCAATCTTAGGTCCGCCATATTTAACACTGCTACGTCTCCTTGGCCACAAAAGCCTTCTACTGGGTATGATGTAGGTTCTCGTCTGTCTCACTCGCACACAACATCGCTTAAGCCTCAATAGACAATAGATGCCTGTGAGTTTCCCCATCTCGTGGTGAATCTGCGCCCTTTGGGGCATCCGATCCTGGACGACAGGGTTCGTTTCACAATTCCTGAAAGCTGACTCTTTCGGCCATATACTTAGATGAGAGCGAAATGGTCGATAACTCACATGGTGCAACGATCAACTCTGAAATGTATTGTGCTACCCTCAGAAAGTTGAAGAAACGACATCAGCTTTTTAGTCGCCACTGAAATGCAAGCGAACTTCTCTTTCTCCATGACAATGCAAGGCCTCGCACAAGTCTGCACACCCGAGAGTGGCTCACAAAACTTCATTGGACTGTTCTTTCTCATCAAGTCTACACCCCTGATCTCGCACAGCCTGACTTCCATCAGTTTGCCGCAATGAAGGATGCATTCCGCGGAGAGCAGTACTTGGAAGATGGGGGGTGATGGTGGTGGGGGAGGGGGGGGGAGGGTTATTGACGCAGCCAGACATTGACTACGACGTTTACCCGTAGAGTGGTACTATGCGGGCAAACAGACCCTCTCAGTAAGGTGGCGTGAGGCCGTCACATTGAACGGAGATTATGTTAAAAAATAGGGTTTTGTAGCCAAAAGAGGGGGAATAAGATGGTGTATTGGAATTTTGAGTAAAACCAACCTACTTTCCGAATAAGAAAAAGTGGTGCATTACTTAATGATAGCCCCTCGTACACCCACTTGCCACGCGGGGTTAGCCGAGCGGTCTAAGGCGCTGCAGTCGTGGACTGTGCGGTTGGTCCCGGCGGAGGTTCGATTCCTCCCTTGGGCATGGGTGTGTGTGTTTGTCCTTAGGATAATTTAGGTTAAGTAGTGTGTAAGCATAGGGACTGATGACCTTAGCAGTTACATCCCATAAGATATCACACACATTTGAACATTTGAGCACACACTCGATCCTGCTTGCCACAGTGAAGCCTTTGTTTCCCTCTAGCGTTTATTATGTCTATATTAATGGAAATTTTCTGACTTGTAAGTGCCAGATGATGTTATGAAGCCTAAGTTGCGGGATTGCAGTGTGTTAATTACTTTTACAGTATCACTGCGTGCATGAGAACTTGCAGTTATGATGCAGTATCTGTTGCAGTCCAAAATTTGCCTACATAAGCTGGCATTCCTTTCCTTCTTCCGAATTATTTATTGCAGCTTACTGTGCATTATTTTTCAAAAATTATTGGCGGTTTTTACCTCGCTTTTTGTAGAGAGTGAAGTTATGTGAGCAAAGTGATGAGGGAGTTACTCATTGTTCCGAAAGCCTTGTATAATGTTCTTAACGTCTCACGGTGAAATTTATGCTGACTTTTCAATCCGCTGCATGATAAGTTTCTTTGAACTACGGAGGAGATATCTTCAGACTTTTGCTGTACCGTATGCGAGATTCGTTGTGGAATCTCGACTTTTTATGTATGAAAATACTTGTTTCTAGGTAGTTCAACTCTTGGGCAATGTGGATTAACGTGAAGGTATTACCTCAGATACTGAATACTGCAAAACAAGTCTGGGATTCCCTTGAAGAGATGTCTTGTAGCTAGCCTAACACTTTGTGCTTTAGTTCCGAAATTCGAATTGTTCTTCTTGACTTGCCGCAGAATGATCATCTGGCTCTAATCCGTAATATAACTAAGTCCGTGCCAGCAGACGAGAAAGGATGCTTGCCATTCGCAGAGACCACATTCGGTCTTCGGGGAAAAGTTGGTATGCTTGCTTCATCAGCCTGTGGCGTATTTCGCTAATGCATGAAGTATATTGTCACATCTTGCGCTTGAATATAAAAAGACTTAAATCAGTATATTTCATTATATTACGTAAGTATGAAAGTACACTTTCATGTATATGATGCGACAATGAAAGAAAACTTATCGTTATATGTTATGGGTTGTTTTGGTCAGTCTAGTTTTGAAGAAGTAGTGTTCGAAAACTCATTCTTGTGTCGAAAATGGTAGAGCTACGAAATGAGCTATTCATATCTGTCGTTTGTATAAGCAAATAATGGGAATCAAGAAATAATGGATGTATAAACGTCCACTTAGACGGTACGTCGGACTACGTAAGTCTTGACGTTAGACTTCTATTACGCAAAAGAATCTACGCGATGATACAAATGACAATGATTAGCTAGCAAGATCAGCTGCAGTGCAAGAGTGACTATAATGAAAAAATCTAAGTAGCAGTGACGGTAACAAGTTTACAAGAGGACTGTGAATATATCACTAGACTGGGTGTAAGAAACAGGAAAAGGTAATAAAACGGGTATGGAGCACAGTGTTCTTTAGAAAAGACGTAAGTGCATTAACAACGTGGGTAAAGAACATGGAAACAATATCGCTTCAAAGTAAATGGAAGAGCGACAGAAATTGCGATTCGCAGCTAACATTTAAATGAAAACCCGCTACATACGAGAACTGGTAAAGGGTAGCGAGCGTAATTAGCTTTCTGTAATGTAAATACTAGACCGTAACAGCTCGGGATGGAAATTTCCGGCTGCAAATCTGCAGAAAGGAAGATAATGTGAAATATAATGTAACCTCCTCTGCGACGTAGCAATACGAGTGCGTGTTTCCACTGCAGGTATTAATATGGGGACGATGTTACTTAGAAGTCACTGGTGCAACTCAAAAGGACGTAAAGAATTATCCTAACGTCGCAGATTTTTTATTACTACAGCTACAGCAGCAGAAACCAGACTGATGGCCTTCAAGAGCACAGGTAAACACAAGAAGCATATCTGCGTTACGTGTTTGCTCACATTTGGTACAATCGGGTAGATGTTTGTGGAACCTCTTCTTCTGACAGAGGGACCGTGGTTTGGGGCGCTATTACCTTTATATTATTTGATTAAGTCCCATACATGTTATGTCTTTGAAGTTCTCTTGGAAGGTTTTTTCAAATGCCACAGAAAAAAAAGAAAGTTGTCGGTGTCGAATTCTGCGACTATAAAGGTAAGAATTAGTGGCTTGCATAAGAAAATTCGCCATATTGTGCGCTATACCTGGGCGAAAACTGCATCTCGATATATTTATTCATTCTGGATACATTTGAGGTGGCCTGTATCAGCGACAGATCTTCAGTGATGACTATGAAGGAAATTAACACAGCAGGTGCTAGCGAGGCAGCATTATGAGCACTTGACGGAGTTTGAAAGTGGCCTCATTGTGGATCCCTGTTTGGCTGTCTGGTCGAATCGTGCAATATTCAGATTTTTGGGCATTCAGATTTGACAGTGGCCCAGCATTAAATTGCATAGGAAAGTGAGGGAGGGAATACTCGTCAAGGTTCTAGACGACCACGTCTGACCATCGGACTGGAAGATCGCAGTAAAGTGCACCAAGCACACGGTAGTCCCTTCCCATCTACTAGAACATGTACTGGACTACTTGCAACATTCTTTGCCATTCCGTACTATTGGTCGGAGAATAGCAGCAGCCACACTAGGGATGTATCGTCCCATGCGTAGGTTGCCGCTGACTCCACAACACAAACAGCTGCATCTGTAGTGGACGTTCAAATGGTTCAAATGGCTCTGAGCACTATGGGACTTAACAGCTGTGGTCATCAGTCCTCTAGAACTTAGAACTACTTAAACCTAACTAACCTAAGGACATCACACACATCCATGCCCGAGGCAGGATTCGAACCTGCGACCGTAGCAGTCGCGTGGTTCCGGACTGCGCGCCTAGAACCGCGAGACCACCGCGGCCGGCTGTAGTGGACGTGTGATGGGAAGTACAGATTGCTGATGAATGGCGTAGCATTGTGTTCATCGACGAATTGCAGTTCTGCGCTACTCCAAATGACCATCGTCGATGAGTATGGCGACGACTTGGAGATTGAGCCCACTCTCCCAATGTTTTGAAGAGGTGCAGTGGTGGTAGCCCCAGCGTTATGATGTAGGGAGCCAATACTTAAGGTTTCAGCTGGTAGTGACTGGAGAAACTGTAACGGCGCAACAGTACGTCACGGCCATCTTGCGTCCTCATGTGTTGCAACAAATGCGACAGTACTGTAGTGACATTAATCAACTGGACAACGCTCATACACACATGGTACGTGTCCTTATGAGCTGTATGCTTAATGATAAGGTAGTCCCGTAGCCAACAAGATCTCCAGATGTGGCCCCAACAGCAAATGCGTTGGACCAGCTCAGACGTCAGCTTCGTTCCAGTGACAGTATCCAGAATATCAAGAACCAGCTACAACAGTTATGGGCCATCCTGACTCAGAAGAGGATAAAATGGCTTTATTTCGAAGCGAATCAGTGCATACATCCACGCCGAATGAAGAGGGTAAAATTCATATTGATAGACGTGCTCATACTAAGAAGTTATTTGAAATTTGACTCGATTTTATAAAATCCGTAATAACCTTTGATGTTTCATTTCGTTTCCTCGTTCCCTTCTGGGTGCTTAATTTTTTTTTATTTTTTTATTTTTTTTTGTCGCGCAGTGTAGTTCATAGGCGCCAGTGCCAAACTATGCGGAATATCTTCTGGAACTGGAAAACGGTTGGTGTTAACTTGGATGTCTGTACCTACTGTTTTCTCTTTTTCATGGACGGAGAAAATGATCGGAGTTTCGTACGATGACCACTTGCGGAATTCAACACTGTAGAAGAGATTTTCGATCTCCAGAAAGATGATAATACGCGAATATGCAAAGCGTGTCCATAATTCTACAACTGTTGGTTGTCAGTGAAACAGATCTATAGTTATTCTCGTGTGGCAGACGACCCTTTTCGAAAATGGATGTGACTAATCGCTTGGAACGTTTCATCAGTCCAGCTGTCTACGATAATCTGCTGCGGACGGGCTAGCGAGTTCTTCCGCAGCATTTGTATGGAACCGTACAAGCGCCATGGCCGAGTTCAACTGCTCCGTTCCTAACGATTTTATTGAATATTCCTCACTTTTTTACTTACTTGCTAGTTTCATTTAGTCTGTTATCTGTATACAAGAACAAACCAAATAATGCAGATGAATTGGCATGAATATAGAACATAATATTTTCACATGGTTTCAGATGTTTTAGTATAACTAAGCTTTATCAATTTTAAGAGAAAAAATCCACATAGAATTATAAAAGAAGTCTACATATTATCATTTGGACCTCTGGCCCACAGGTATACGTTCATCCAGAATCCGCACTATGTTGTTGTTGTTGTTGTTGTTGTGGTCTTCAGTCCTGAGACTGGTTTGATGCAGCTCTCCATGCTACTCTATCCTGTGCAAGCTTCTTCATCTCCCAGTACCTACTGCAGCCTACATCCTTCTGAATCTGCTTAGTGTATTCATCTCTTGGTCTCCCTCTACGACTTTTACCCTCCACGCTGCCCTCCAATACTAAATTGGCGATCCCCTGATGCCTCAGAACATGTCATACCAACCGGTCCCTTCTTCTTGTCAAGTTGTGCCACAAACTCCTCTTCTCACCAATTCTGTTCAATACCTCCTCATTAGTAATGTGATCTACCCATCTAATCTTCAGCATTCTTCTGTAGCACCACATTTCGAAAGCTTCTATTCTCTTCTTGTCCAAATAATTTATCGTCCACGTTTCACTTACATACATGGCTACACTCCATAAAAATATTTTCAGAAACGACTTCCTAACACTTAAATCAATACTCGATGTTAGCAAATTTCTCTTCTTCAGAAACGCTTTCCTTGCCATTGCCAGTCTACATTTTATATCTTCTGTGCTTCGACCATCATCAGTTATTTTGCTCCCCAAATAGCAAAACTCCTTAACTACTTTAAGTGTCTCATTTCCTAATCTAATTCCCTCAGCATCACCCGACTTAGTTCGACTACATTCCATTATCCTCGTTTTGCTTTTGTTGATGTTCATATTATACCCTCCTTTCAAGACACTGTCCATTCCGTTCAACTGGTCTTCCAAGTCCTTTGCTGTCTCTGACAGAATTACAATGTCATCGGCGAACCTCAAAGTTTTTATTTCCTCTCCATGAATTTTAATACCTACTCCGAATTTTTCTTTTGTTTCCTTTACTGCTTGCTCAATATACAGATTGAACAACATCGGGGAGAGGCTACAACCCTGTCTCACTCCCTTCCCAACCACTGCTTCCCTTTCATACCCCTCGACTCTTATAACTGCCGTCTGCTTTCTGTACAAATTGTAAATAGCCTTTCGCTCCCTGTATTTTACCCCTGCCACCTTTAGAATTTGAAAGAGAGTGTTCCAGTCAACATTGTCAAAAGCTTTCTCTAAGTCTACAAATGCTAGAAACGTAGGTTTGCCTTTCCTTAATGTTTCTTCTAAGATAAGTCGTAGGGTCAGTATTACCTCACGTGTTCCAACATTTCTACGGAATCCAAACTGATCTTCCCTGAGGTCGGCTTCTATCAGTTTTTCCATTCGTCTGTAAAGAATTCGCGTTAGTATTTTGCAGCCGTGACTTATTAAACTGATAGTTCGGTGATTTTCACATCTGTCAACACCTGCTTTCCTTGGGATTCGAATTATTATATTCTTCTTGAAGTCTGAGGGTATTTCGCCTGTCTCATACATCTTGCTCACCATATGGTAAAGTTTTGTCAGGACTGGCTCTCCCAAGGCTGTCAGTAGTTCTAATGGAATGCTCTCTACTCCAGGGGCCTTGTTTCGACTCAGGTCTTTCAGTGCTCTGTCAAACTCTTCACGCAGTATCATATCTCCCATTTCATCTTCATCTACATCCACTTCCATTTCCATAATATTGTCCTCAAGTACATAGCCCTCGTATAGACCCTCTATATACTCCTTCCAACTTTCTGCTTTCCCTTCTTTGCTTAGAACTGGGTTTCCACCTGAGCTCTTGATAATCATGCAAGTGGTTCTCCTTTCTCCAAAGGTCTCTTTAATTTTCCTGTACGCTGTATCTATCTTACCGCTAGTGAGATAAACCTCTACGTCCTTACATTTGTTCTCTAGCCAACCCTGCTTAGCCATTTTGCACTTCCTGTCGATATCATTTTTGAGACGTTGGTATTCCTTTTTGCCTGCCTCATTTACTGCATTTTTATATTTTCTCCTTTCATCAATTAAATTCAATATTTATTCTGTTACCCAAGGATTTCTACTAGCTCTCTGCCGCCTTCACTATTTCATCCCTCAAAGTTACCCATTCTTCTTCTACTGTATTTCTTTCCCCCATTCCTGTCAATTGTTCCCTTATGCTCTCCCTGAAACTCTGTACAACCTCTGGTTCTTTCAGTTTATCCAGGTCCCATCTCCTTAAATTCCCACCTTTTTGCAGTTTCTTCAGTTTTAATGTACAGTTCACAACCAATAGATTGTGGTCAGAGTCCACATCTGCTCCTGGAAATGTCTTACAATTTAAAACCTGGTTCCTAAATCTTTATCTTACCATTATATAATCTATCTGATACCTTTTAGTATCTCCAGGGTTCTTCCATGTATACAACCTTCTTTTATCATTCTTGAACCAAGTGTTAGCTATGATTAAGTTATGCTCTGTGCAAAATTCTACCAGGCGGCTTCCTCTTTCATTTCTAAGCCCCAATCCATATTCACCTACTATGTTTCCTTCTCTCCCTTTTCCTACACTTGAATTCCAGTCACCCATGACTATTAAATTTTCGTCTCCCTTCACTACCTGAATAATTTCTCTTATATCACCATACATTTCATTAATTTCTTCGTCATCTGCAGAGCTAGTTGGCATATAAACTTTTACTACTGTAGTAGGCGTGGGCTTCGTGTCTATCTTGGCCACAATAATGCGTTCACTATGCTGTTTGTAGTAGCTTACTCGTACTCTTATTTTTTATTCATTATTAAACCTACTCCTGCATTACCGCTGTTTGATTTTGTATTTATAGCCCTGTATTCACCTGACCAAAAGTCTTGTTCCTCCTGCCACCGAACTTCACTAATTCCCACTATATCTAACTTTAACCTATCCATTTCCCTTTTTAAATTTTCTAACCTACCTGCCCGATTAAGGGATCTGACATTTCACGCTCCGATCCGTAGAACGCCAGTTTTCTTTCTCCTGATAACAACGTCCTCCTGAGTAGTCCCCGCCCGGAGATCCGAATGGGGGAGTATTTTACCTCCGGAATATTTTACCCAAGAGGACACCATCATCATTTAATCATACAGTAAAGCTGCATGCCCTCGGGAAACATTACGGCCGTAGTTTCCCCTTGCTTTCAGCCGTTCGCAGTACCAGAACAGCAAGACTATTTTGGTTAGTGTTACAAGGCCAGATCAGTCAAGCATCCAGACTGTTGCCTCTGCAACTACTGAAAAGGCTGCTGCCCCTCTTCAGGAACCACACGTTTGTCTGGCCTCTCAACAGATACCCCTCCGTTGTGGTTGCACCTACGGTACGGCCATCTGTATCGTTGAGGCACGCAAGGCTCCCCACCAACGCCAAGGTCCGTTGTTCATGGGGGGTGTGCACTATGTAGCTTTGGTAGTTCACGAATTTTGTACATTGGTAGTTCACGAATTTTGTAATTTATACTTCTGGACTACACTACTATACATCATTACACTACACAGCACTACACAACACTAAATTACAACACAACTATACTTGATACCAGAAGAAAGCTGGATTTCTCATTTGTCTGGATTGTTAGCCCCCGGCGCTGAGGAATAGCTCAGGATTCACAGGGGTGCACTGCCGTGCTGCCCTAGGCGTAGAAATTGGGAGGTGGCCGTCAGGGTCTCAGGAAATCCTTCCTGGTGTTCCCGAGGCTCATCTCCTCACTGCTAGTGTAGGTTGCTGTAGGCGGATGTTCTGTTGTGGCGCGTCTCGTCATGTTGAATGGCCTCCTGTTGGTCTCTCTCAGCCATGTAGATTTGCTGTGCTTAAGCTGATATTTTGGCAGTCAGCAATTTCAGCTTATGCCACAGACCCTCGTTCCTTTTTATGTTATAGACTGTTGTGTTACCAAAGGTAATCCTGTCTAATGGGATATTCCCAGACGTTGTGACACGGAGTGCCTATGCTCCACGTTCACAAGTGTCTGTGGTGCATTGCTGTATTTTTAGTAAGTAGGTGGGATATGAACGATTGCTCACTGCTCATCACACAAGAAAAAGGACCCTTTTATTCACGAATGAACCTTGGTTCAGTTGAGAACGTGACAACAGACCTGTTTTCCTGCGCGAAAAGCCGCAGCCGTGTAATCACGCGTGAGACATGGGAGAATAGCATGCTTCAAGACGAGGCAAAGACAGCACGTCGAATGGCAGCGCACGGTTCTGCAAATCTTTCGTCAGGACACCTGTTCAACAGCTGACAAACGTAGCATGTATGCTTCAACATTCAGCGACATGAGGGTCGTCTCCTGGAATAATATCTTCAGCTGTGAAAAGTTCCGATAATATATTTACCACATCTATTTTCCGACTTGAAGCCAAAAGAGTATAATTAATATGCTTTCGTTCGTCCTTTTGCTGCTCGTTGCCGAGCTCGACAAACTCATGCTGCGCTGACCGCAGCCTTGCCAAATGAGTGGTTTCCACTCTGCTTTGAGCTCATCGACACTCCGTCTCCTTTTTCTTCTTCTTCTTCTCCTTGAAACGTTTCTGCTTATGCAGTTACTTCACAGAGTCTTTTCCAAGCTTCTTTTTCCTCCCACAGTCTATCATTTAGCGTATCCTCCCATTGCAGTCCTCTTCGGTTCACATCATCCTTCTCCCGGTCTCTTCATCTTGTTAGCGCTACAGTCTGGAGCCGAGCGACCGCTACGGTCGCAGGTTCGAATCCTGCCTTGGGCATGGATGTGTGTGATGTTCTTAGGTTAGTTAGGTTTAATTAGTTCTAAGTTCTAGGCGACTGATGACCGCAGAAGTTACGCCGCACAGTGCTCAGAGCCATTTCAACCAAACATCTTGTTAGTGGTCTTCCAACGGGTCTTTGTCCACATGCTGGCTAATCTAGGGCTCTTCTCGTAAGTCGTTCTGTCCTCTTTCTTTTAATGTGGCCAAAACATTTAAGCCCGTTACTCTCCATAGTTTCTTTTACGGGCCTGATCCGCGGGGTGTTCCACATTATTTCATTTCTTGTAATGTCCCTTCTCGTCTTACCTAGGATCCCTCGTAGAGGGCGTATCTCTGTTGTTTGCATTCTGCTTAGATTTTTCGTAATACAGGTCCAACATTCTGATCCACAGATCCAAAGATAATATAAATTCCACATCACAGGCTTTGCTTTGGCAGGTATTTATCGATTTCTAATTATGTATCACGTACAAAAATAAAATTTTGAACAATTTTATACTCTCTCCGAAATTTCATCCTTGAAGTTTCCTTTCTTGGTTAATTTACTTCCTTCGTACTTGAAAGCATCTACTTCTTTAATAATTTTTCCATTGCAAGTTACTTCCTTCATTATTTCATTTTTTCTTGCTGATTTTCTTTGCTTTTCCTTTTGTCAAGTTTATTTCCATTCTTGCTTCGTCAGTTACCCTCTACCAGATGTTCACTTGTTATTCCAGTTTCTGCTCATTTTCTTCCCAAATCATCACATCATCTACATATGCTGTTGTTGTTGTTGTTGTGGTCTTCAGTCCTGAGACTGGTTTGATGCAGCTCTCCATGCTACTCTATCCTGTGCAAGCTTTTTCATCTCCCAGTACCTACTGCAACCTACATCCTTCTGAATCTGCTTAGTGTATTCATCTCTTGGTCTCCCTCTACGATTTTTACCCTCCACGCTGCCCTCCAATACTAAATTGGTGATCTCTTGATGCCTCAGAACATGTCCTACCAACCGATCCCTTCTTCTTGTCAAGTTGTGCCACAAACTTCTCTTCTCCCCAATCCTATTCAATACTTCCTCATTAGTTACGTGATCTACCCATCTAATCTTCAGCATTCTTCTGTAGCACCACATTTCGAAAGCTTCTATTCTCTTCTTGTCCAAACTATTTATCGTCCATGTTTCACTTCCATACATGGCTACACTCCATACGAATACTTTCAGAAATAACTTCCTGACACTTAAATCAATACTGGATGTTAACAAATTTCTCTTCTTCAGAAATGCTTTCCTTGCCATTGCCAGCCTACATTTTATATCCTCTCTACTTCGACCATCATCAGTTATTTTGCTCCCCAAATAGCAAAACTCGTTTACTACTTTAAGTGCCTCATTTCCTAATCTAATTCCCTCAGCATCACCGGACTTAATTAGACTACATTCCATTATCCTCGTTTTGCTTTTGTTGATGTTCATCTTATATCCTCCTTTCAAGACACTGTCCATTCCATTCAACTGCTCTTCCAAGTCCTTTGCTGTCTCTGACAGAATTACAATGTCATCGACGAACCTCAAAGTTTTTATTTCCTCTCCATGAATTTTAATACCCACTCCGAATTTTTCTTTTGTTTCCTTTACTGCTTGCTCAATATACAGATTGAACAACATCGGGGAGAGGCTACAACCCTGTCTTACTCCCTTCCCAACAACTGCTTCCCTTTCATGTCCCTCGACTCTTATAACTGCCAACTGGTTTCTGTACAAATTGTAAATAGCCTTTCGCCTTTCGCCTTTCGCTCCCTGTATTTTACCCCTGCCACCTTTAGAATTTGAAAGAGAGTATTCCAGTCAACATTGTCAAAAGCTTTCTCTAAGTCTACAAATGCTAGAAACGTAGGTTTGCCTTTCCTTAATCTTTCTTCTAAGATAAGTCGTAAGGTTAGTATTGCCTCACGTGTTCCAGTGTTTCTACGGAATCCAAACTGATCTTCCCCGAGGTTGGCTTCAACTAGTTTTTCCATTCGTCTGTAAAGAATTCGTGTTAGTATTTTGCAGCTGTGACTTATTAAGCTGATAGTTCGGTAATTTTCACATCTGTCAACACCTGCTTTCTTTGGGATTGGAATTATTATATTCTTCTTGAAGTCTGAGGGTATTTCGCCTGTTTCATACATCTTGCTCACCAGATGGTAGAGTTTTGTCAGGACTGGCTCTCCCACGGCCGTCAGTAGTTCCAATGGAATATTGTCTACTCCGGGGGCCTTGTTTCGACTCAGGTCTTTCAGTGCTCTGTCAAACTCTTCACGCAGTATCGTATCTCCCATTTCATCTTCATCTACATCCTCTTCCATTTCCATAATATTGTCCTCAAGTACATCGCCCTTGTATAGACCCTCTATATACTCCTTCCACCTTTCTGCTTTCCCTTCTTTGCTTAGAACTGGGTTTCCATCTGAGCTCTTGATATTCATACAAGTGTTTCTCCTTTCTCCAAAGGTCTCTTTAATTTTCCTGTAGGCGGTATCTATCTTACCCCTAGTGAGATAGGCCTCTACATCCTTGCATTTGTCCTCTAGCCATCCCTGCTTAGCCATTTTGCACTTCCTGTCGATCTCATTTTTGAAACGTTTGTATTCCTTTTTGCCTGTTTCACTTACTGCATTTTTATATTTTCTCCTTGCATCAATTAAATTCAATATTTCTTCTGTTACCCAAGGATTTCTACTAGCCCTCGTCTTTTTACCTACTTGATCCTCTGGTGCCTTCACTACTTCATCCCTCAAAGCTACTTATTCTTCTTCTACTGTATTTCTTTCCCCCATTCCTGTCAATTGCTCCCTTATGCTCTCCCTGAATCTCTGTACAACCTCTGGCTCTTTTAGTTTATCCAGGTCCCATCTCCTTAAATTCCCACCTTTTTGCAGTTTCTTCAGTTTTAATCTACAGGTCATAACCAATAGATTGTGGTCAGAGTCCACATCTGCCCCTGGAAATGTCTTACAATTTAAAACCTGGTTCCTAAATCTCTGTCTTACCATTATATAATCTATCTGATACCTTTTAGTATCTCCAGGGTTCTTCCATGTATACAACCTTCTTTCATGATTCTTAAACCAAGTGTTAGCTATGATTATGTTGTGCTCTGTGCAAAATTCTACCAGGCGGCTTCCTCTTTCATTTCTGTCCCCCAATCCATATTCACCTACTATGTTTCCATCTCTCCGTTTTCCTACACTCGAATTCCAGTCACCCATGACTATTAAATTTTCGTCTCCCTTCACAATCTGAATAATTTCTTTTATTTCATCATACATTTCTTCAATTTCTTCGTCATCTGCAGAGCTAGTTGGCATATAAACTTGTACTACTGTAGTAGGTGTGGGCTTCGTATCTATCTTGGCCACAATAATGCGTTCACTATGCTGTTTGTAGTAGCTTACCCGCATTCCTATTTTCCTATTCATTATTAAACCTACTCCTGCATTACCCCTATTTGATTTTGTGTTTATAACCCTGTAGTCACCTGACCAGAAGTCTTGTTCCTCCTGCCACCGAACTTCACTAATTCCCACTATATCTAACTTCAACCTATCCATTTTCCTTTTTAAATTTTCTAACCTACCTGCCCGATTAAGGGATCTGACATTCCACGCTCCGATCCGTAGAACGCCAGTTTTCTTTCTCCTGATAACGACATCCTCTTGAGTAGTCCCCGCCCAGAGATCCGAATGGGGGACTATTTTACCTCCGGAATATTTTACCCAAGAGGACGCCATCATCATGTAATCATACAGTATAGCTGCATGCCCTCGGGAAAAATTACGGCTGTAGTTTCCCCTTGCTTTCAGCCGTTCGCAGTACCAGCACCGCAAGGCCGTTTTGGTTATTGTTACAAGGCCAGATCAGTCAATCATCCAGACTGTTGCCCCTGCAACTACTGAAAAGGCTGCTGCCCCTCTTCAGGAACCACACGTTTGTCTGGCCTCTCAACAGATACCCCTCCGTTGTGGTTGCACCTACGGTACGGCAATCTGTATCGCTGAGGCACGCAAGCCTCCCCACCAACGGCAAGGTCCATGGTTCATGGGGGGGGGGGGGGGGGGGGGCTACATATGCTATGACTCTCATATAATTTTCTATTGACTCTTCACGAACTCCTCCCGCCGGAGGTTCGAGTCCTCCCTCGGGCACGGGTGTGTGTGTTGTTCTTAGTTTAAGTTAGCTTAGGGACCGATGACCTCAGCAGTTTGGTCTCTTAGAAATTCACACACATCTGAACGTTTTGAACATCTTCAGGAACTTTCCTTATGATGTTGCCCACTGTCTATAGGGGCGAAGTGTAGTGGAGACTATGTATGCCCCGGGACTGCTACGGTAGCTGTGACGGCCCTGCTGGAATCCCGAAAAGTGACAGCCGACAGAGCTCTGATGAAGCTACGGTAGGTCCAGCAAGCCAGTAGTGGATAATCCATTTGCTTTCAACAATCAAACGAGCCCCATGGACGCTGTAAGTTCCAATGTGACAGTTTCACTATGCGAGCTGTTTTGACATTGCCTCCAATTATTTAGATAATTTGTCATACAGAAATCTAATACACTCATTTCGTACTTTACAGACATTCTCATAGCTTGCCGATAAAAAAGTTTGCGGCAGTTGTCATGTTGCATAATGTAGCGTGTTGCATCCCACACTTTCGATAAGCTGCGTCGACTTCCACAAACACACACACACTCTCACACGTACACACACACACACACACACACACACACACACACACACTCACACGTACACACACACACACGTACACACACACACACACACACACACACACACACACACACACACACACACGCACACACACACACACACTGATGAGCCAAAAAATTATGATCACCTGCTTAATAATTTGTTTGTCCGCCTTTAGAACGAAATACATAACTGATTCTACGTGTCAGAGATCCAACAGTTTGTTGATAAGTTTGTGTAGGTATTACGATATTAGATGTCTACACAGAGGTCATGTAATTCGCGCTCATAAAGGGTCGCTGTTTCACGTAAAAGGTGATGGCTCCCGACAACGATCCAAATGGGTTCCGTAGGATTTACATCAGGCGAATTTGGTCGCCGAGACATCAACAGCAGTTCACTATAATGCTCCTCAAACCACTGTAGCACGGTTCTCGCTCCGAGACACGAACATACAGCTGAAAGATGACATCGCTGTCGGGGAAGACATCAAGCATGATGGGATAGAGGCGGTTCGTAGCTGTCAGGGTGTCTTGGAATACATTCACAGAAACCATGCAAGCGCAGGAGAATCTACATCTACATCTATACTCTGCAAGCCACCTAACGGTAAGTGGCGCAGGGTACCTTGAGTACCTCTATCGGTTCTCCCTTCTGCTCCTGTCTCGTGTTGTTCGTGGAAAGAAAGATTGTCGGTATGCCTCTGTGTGGGCTCTAATCTCTCTCATTTTATCCTCAGGTCTCTTCGCGAGATAAACGTAGGAGGGAGCAATATACTGCTTGACTCCTGGGTGAAGGTATGTTCTCGAAACTTCAACAAAAGCCCGTACCGAGCTACTGAGCGTCTCTCTTGCTGAGTATTCCACTGGAGTTTATCTATCATCTCCGTAACGCTTTCGCGATTACTAAATGGTCCTGTAACGAAGCGCGCTGCTCTCCGTTGGATCTTCTCGATCTCTTCTATCAACTCTATCTGGTACGGATCCCACACCGGTGAGCAGTATTCAAGCAGTGGGCGAACAAGTGCACTGTAACCTACTTCTTTTGTTTTCGGACTGCATTTCCTTAGGATTCTTCCAATGAATCTCAGTCTGGCATCTGCTTTACTGACGATTAATTTTATATAGTGATTCCATTTTAAATCACTCCTAATGCCTACTCCCAGATAATTTATGGAATTAACTGCTTCCAGTTGCTGACGTGCTATATTGTAGCTAAATGATAAAGGATCTTTCTTTCTATGTATTCGCAGCACATTACACTTGTCTACATTAAGATTCAATTGCCATTCCCTGCACCATGCGTCAATTCGTTGCAGATCCTCCTGCATTTCGGTACAACCTCTCGATATACTACAGCAATGTCTCTCTTAGCATAATACTGCTCACAGTAGCCTGCGTCGGTGGTGTGCTGCACGTTTCGAGTCGCCGTTCACCTCGATGACAGCGTTTGCGGAGACGACCATCGACCTAGTGGCAAAAATGCGATTCACCTGAAGAGCGGACACGTTTCCATTGATCGATGGTCGAATCCCAATGGCCCCGAACCCACTGTAATGGTAACTGGCGATGCCATTGAGTTAACATGTGAACACGTAGGCGTGGTCTGCTTCGGAGCTCCATATTCATCAATGTCCGAAACACTTGTGCGTGCACCAGCATTTTTCTCTTTCGTCAGAGATGCCACAGATCACCATCTACCCTACTTTACAGAGCAGAAAAGCCTCCGAATCCCACTTTCTGTGAAGAGTCGTTAACATCCAACCATTTAGTGCCTAGTGATGGATTCATTGTCATTCTATCTCTTTCCGTAGGTGCTCACGACAGTAGCACGTGATGAACATTCGAGAAGCTTCTCCGTTTTCGAGATACCGCCCTCTGCCAACGTCGCTTATCTCAACGGATTTCCCCACTTACTCCCAAAATCTTCGCTAAGGCGATCCCTTGTCCGTGTTAAAAACTTTCGTTACCGCGTCACGTGCCTGCAAGACCCCAGGTGGCATCCAACGCCACGGTGGGCAGTGGACATAATGTTTTGGAGTATCAGAATACAGTAGTTGTTTGCGTTGAAATCATTTCTGTGGTTATGGAAGCCTGTATAAGGCAGTAGCAAAAGGAAAACACAGAGGGAAGTTGCGTGTACGTGGAAAGTTCGATGGCGATAGCAGACTGTCTATCCTAGAGCGGCCCAGCTGTGGCTGGCCTTTCTATTCGATACGCCAGGGGGGAGGGAGTGAGCTCTCAGAAGCAGAAGGCAGAAGCAGGCCACTCTGCGCGGGACTCGTCTAATGCGCAAAGACAACACGCCGCGCCGCCAGGACCTGTGACACCGGGGAAGAAGAGGGGGGGGGGGGGGGAGGCGCCTCCCCTCCCCCTAGCTGCTGCCGAGGGGGATGTCTCCATTTCGAACCTCCAATGCCTGCCCACAACCGTCTTCCAGCGAAATATGATGAAAGTAGTCTTTTCTTCTGAGCAGTCGTTTCATGCGAAAGGACGACTCAACAGTCGTTTCTACTTACTGACTTGTCTTGCTTTATGCTACAATTAACGGTGACAGCTTCTTTATTTAAATAAATAAAACACTTGAAATATCCTATCAATTTTTTCTCTATAGCTAATAATTTCTGCGTTGCAGAGGATAGAAAAATCGCAAATTATTAAAAATGTTCTAACGGTATAAAATTAATGTTTATTATTAAATGAAATGGGTTAAGATCAGATATTAAATAACTGTACCACATTTAAGTACAGTAGAGCCATATTGAGCGATAGACTGTGCACTGAGGATGTGACTGGTGGCAGGGGGAGGGAGTGGCAGTGGAAAGTGGAAGTGTGAGGGAAGGGGGGTTGCCAAAATGAGATTAGTTCCTTCTCTCATTTGTGCATCTGCAAAACAAATAAGTCAAATGAGTTTCCACTCTTCGTTAAAAACTAAGTCCCGAGAAACAACTACAGTCTGTTTGACAATCATACCGTCCCTACAGCAGCACGCCTTGTACATCACTCGTCACTCAGTGCGCAGTCACACCTGGAGAGTGCTTATTATCCACAAAATGCATTTTGCGCAGATGCGTCTGGGAAGTGTTTATTTTCCGCAAAATGCATTAAGATTAAATAGAATACCGGTATTAGTTACTAATAATACCAAACATACGAAGACGTAAATCTCCGCACACCGCCTTGCGTTGGTTGAAGGGAAATAGATTGTTGGTCATCCTGTACGACTGTTGTGGCTTTCTTCCGCTAAACGTCAGTTACCCTAGGCCTAACACCAGCCTGAAAGCTTTGTCAGCTGATTACGCCGCTACTTGGAATCAGCGCAATGCGCGCCACCTAAGGGGCGCGAATAGAGATAATAAATTAAATATACAGGAAATACTGCAAATTGAAACAGCAGTTGATACATGCGAATTGTCCAGCGAAGAAAGCATTAGGTATTCAAAATGAAGAAAATTAACATGGTAGGAATAACAGCTATGGAATACAATAAAAGCAAATAAAAGAAGAGGTGAATGATGTTTGATAACTGTGTGTAAGGAATTAGTCGTCTGGCAGAAAAAAGATATGGTTGCAAAGTCGTTTTTTCACTAATAATAGTTTCCAGAAAAATGTAATTCATAATATAAAATCTACGATTACTTCTTTGCGTTATTCAGGAGTTGATAAAATAACCTGTGACACTTATCGAGTTTATTAGATAGGACAAACTGGAAGAGCCATCGGCATCAGATATAAAGAGTATTTATTGGGAAGAAAGGGCACTAATGAGCGTAATTCGCACTTTACCGATCATTTGCTTATTACTGGCCACAAACCGAAGTGAATCGAAGAAGTTAATATCCTCCATAAAGAAAAGAAATGTTATAGACTTGATGTTCTTGAAGAACTCGAAATTTTTAAGCGTATGCCTGCTCATGGTGGTCTCATTCTTCACGACACCTACGGCTGCTAAATAAAAATGTCTTTAATGACTTCAGACTGCTATTCGCAATTTCTTGACCTATTGCCTTTCTTAGTATGAAGGTCTTTACGCACAGTTCTCAAACATTGTTTGCCTCGTCTTTTCGTTGTTTTTATTGCATTCCATAGTTGCTATTTCTACTACGTTAATTCTGTTCATTTTGAACATCTAATGCTTTCTGCACTGAACAGATGGCGTGTATCAACTGCTGTTTCAATTTTCAGAATTTCCTGTACACTTCATTTATTTTTAAGTTTGATTTTATTTGTAATATAACCGTTTTCTTCATTTGTGCCGCTCTACGCTATTCGCGGCTCATAAGAGGCGCACACTGCGCTGTTTCAACGTAGCGGCGTGATCAGTCGACAGAGCTTTCAGTCTGCTGTCAGCTTGCTATGCTTGTAGTTTTAATGTTTGCTTTACAAGATAAGTTTTCCTTATTTGACTTGCCCGTTTCAACTCATGTGGTTTTATTATCTTTTCATGCGACGTGAAGCTATGTGAGTAGTGTCTTTTGGGTTTTTAATACTTGTCCTGCTTAAGGTTTTTGAAATCTCTGCTATTCTCCTACGATGATAGAAAATTTTTATATATAACCCTGTTATGATGAAGACACCTGTAGTCGGTATTCACACCAGGTCAATACAATAAAATTTATGCAACCGGTTGGCTGTTTTTATCTTTTATTAAAAAAAGAATGTCTGGAATGTAGCTTCTTCGCACCACCGTAAAACATACAGTGATTTTCAGGTGGCTGAGCTGTCCAGTTTCTCATGAAGACGTTTTGAGCCTCTTGTTACTTTGTATCATACAAGAAAGCAGCTTGATACCATCGAACGACAATCTGACAATTGCATATCATTCTGTATTGCGCAACGCCATTCTGGTCAAAGGATTTGTCATATGTCTCAAAAAAGTTACCCAGTTGTAGTTAACTACCGACAGGTGAGACTGTAATAAATGAAATGACTTAGAACATAGTCGAAATAAGGTGTCATTGCATGAGATGATAAAAATGTAAGGAAGACAAGTCCATATCAAGACAATGTAAGGGTTACAGCAAAAAAGCTTCTGTTGTTTAGCTTGTACGTCGAAGGAACTATAAGGCAGAAAGTTATATTTCCTCTGCTATGCCTTCCCCTTGCCAATGTTGTATGTCCAAAGGCAAACTGTTTCTGATGCATCTGCTTAGAGCTCAGTCTAACTTTGGCAAAATTCACCTACTCAACATGGATAGAAAGATGACGAAATCAAATATGTATAGACAACCAACTCTTTGTTAAAGCGCTGGCTCAATTTTCAACACTTAGTCTCTATATAAATAATCATTCACAAAACACACAAAAAATACATTAGTCAAAATAAATTAAAATTAACTATGGGATCTTTATGCAGTGAATGTAAGCATAAATTCGAATTAAGGTCTGAGTCTGATGTTAATTATAAGACCTACGAGACTGTATATTACACCGATCAATCAGTAAACAAGTTTTGATTTAATGTTGTGAAACACTCTGCAGTGTCAAAATTAAGCCACAAAAAACGTTGGTAACAACACCTTGTTATCCAGTATGAAATTTGGGGGAAATATGTTCGCCGAATTGCGAATTCTCTTAGCATCAGATGTATTGAGTGTAGCTATACTACCCATCGGTTACATGTGAAAATTTGTGCCGGACTAGGACTCGAAACCAGCACAAATTTTCATAAGCAATTGATGGGTAGTATATTTACACTCAACAAAGCTGATGGTAAAAGAATTCTCAAATCAGCGAATATATTTCTACAGCTGTATGATCGTCAAGTATAATGTACAGTATGAAATTGTTGATATAGGTAATTCCACTTTTAATACACTCCTGGAAATTGAAATAAGAACACCGTGAATTCATTGTCCCAGGAAGGGGAAACTTTATTGACACATTCCTGGGGTCAGATACATCACATGATCACACTGACAGAACCACAGGCACATAGACACAGGCAACAGAGCATGCACAATGTCGGCACTAGTACAGTGTATATCCACCTTTCGCAGCAATGCAGGCTGCTATTCTCCCATGGAGACGATCGTAGAGATGCTGGATGTAGTCCTGTGGAACGGCTTGCCATGCCATTTCCACCTGGCGCCTCAGTTGGACCAGCGTTCGTGCTGGACGTGCAGACCGCGTGAGACGACGCTTCATCCAGTCCCAAACATGCTCAATGGGGGACAGATCCGGAGATCTTGCTGGCCAGGGTAGTTGACTTACACCTTCTAGAGCACGTTGGGTGGCACGGGATACATGCGGACGTGCATTGTCCTGTTGGAACAGCAAGTTCCCTTGCCGGTCTAGGAATGGTAGAACGATGGGTTCGATGACGGTTTGGATGTACCGTGCACTATTCAGTGTCCCCTCGACGATCACCAGTGGTGTACGGCCAGTGTAGGAGATCGCTCCCCACACCATGATGCCGGGTGTTGGCCCTGTGTGCCTCGGTCGTATGCAGTCCTGATTGTGGCGCTCACCTGCACGGCGCCAAACACGCATACGACCATCATTGGCACCAAGGCAGAAGCGACTCTCATCGCTGAAGACGACACGTCTCCATTCGTCCCTCCATTCACGCCTGTCGCGACACCACTGGAGGCGGGCTGCACGATGGTGGGGCGTGAGCGGAAGACGGCTTAACGGTGTGCGGGACCGTAGCCCAGCTTCATGGAGACGGTTGCGAATGGTCCTCGCCGATACCCCAGGAGCAACAGTGTCCCTAATTTGCTGGGAAGTGGCGGTGCGGTCCCCTACGGCACTGCGTAGGATCCTACGGACTTGGCGTGCATCCGTGCGTCGCTGCGGTCCGGTCCCAGGTCGACGGGCACGTGCACCTTCCACCGACCACTGGCGACAACATCGATGTACTGTGGAGACCTCACGCCCCACGTGTTGAGCAATTCGGCGGTACGTCCACCCGGCCTCCCGCATGCCCACTATACGCCCTCGCTCAAAGTCCGTCAACTGCACATACGGTTCACGTCCACGCTGTCGCGGCATGCTACCAGTGTTAAAGACTGCGATGGAGCTCCGTATGCCACGGCAAACTGGCTGACACTGACGGCGGCGGTGCACAAATGCTGCGCAGCTAGCGCCATTCGACGGCCAACACCGCGGTTCCTGGTGTGTCCGCTGTGCCGTGCGTGTGATCATTGCTTGTACAGCCCTCTCGCAGTGTCCGGAGCAAG
Source organism: Schistocerca piceifrons (assembly GCF_021461385.2). Lineage (NCBI taxonomy): Eukaryota > Metazoa > Arthropoda > Insecta > Orthoptera > Acrididae > Schistocerca > Schistocerca piceifrons. The sequence goes on from NC_060138.1 coordinate 825,704,853, forward strand.
TATGGTGGGTCTGACACACCGGTGTCAATGTGTTCTTTTTTCCATTTCCAGGAGTGTATTATCCTTGTTATTATAATAAACTTTCAATGTGACAGTTAAACCACAAAAGGCTCTACAAGCATCTTTTAGACACCCAACATGCTGTTAGTGGAAGTTATTTTAAATTTAATTTACTCTCCAGAGCGAACAGAAATTTAACTGCACCTGTAGACAGATTTAATAAAGTTCTAACTGTGAGAAAGTTTTTGCGCCTGTACTGTATGTGGATGAACACGTCTAACTTACTACAGCCCCTAAATATTTCCACAGCAAAATCTTTCGTAAAGAAATTAATTTAATTTATTCAAATACTTCGTGTTAAGTACTTTTTTCTTTTCTTTTACCATTTCGATAGTAGTATTTACTATGGTAATTAATTACACTGGTTGGGGTGGAAATGAAATTTACATGTTGTACACTTCAGCTTTCCATGACCAACGATAGGTTATGTAAGTCTGCAGACTTTCGTGGCCGTTGTCACTGAAGTTACAATCTTCTGAGTTATTAGGCCGCGTCATGTTTCTTCTAAAATGTTCGACGTTTCGACCCCTCTGCTGGGATCTTCCTCAGGATCTTTTGGTATTCACTACTGGCAGAGCACTGTCAGTGACGAGTGTTGCGTCCACTTATAAAGGGGGAATTTTCTGGCGATCGTGCTGGATAAGTGATAGTATTGGTTAAAATACATGTGGCTACCATTGGTGGGCCACAGTCATAGGCTAATACTGAAGAAGGGGCGTTGGTAGTTCATCTCCTGTGGATACCATTGGCGGTCATCGTCATTGGATAGAAAGGCACTGTTCCACACTTATGCTGGAGAAGGGTTGTTGGTTGAAATGCCTGCTACCGCTATTGGTTGGTCGTCATCAGTGGCTAGATTCGAAACGGACAGAGCAAGAGAGGGGGAAGGAGAACTTTAAAGAAAAATGGTATTCAGATATCTTTCTTTAGTCAAAACAAAATAAAAGACTTTTTCCGACAGAAAACGGATGCACCTGATTACCTGCAAAATGCAGGCGTCTATCAAGTGTCATGTGGCTGCGTCAAAGTGTATATAGGCGAAACGGGAAGAACTGTTAAAGAACGCATTAAGGAACACGAACGGCACATGCGGCTAAATCAAAGTGCAAAATCGGCAGTAGCGGAACATCACCAGAACTGTGGCTCTGACATCGATTTTAATAACGTACGTGTACTGGCTAAGGAAACAAACATTTATAGAAGAAAGGTCCGAGAAGCGGTTGAAATTTCTAAGAATTCATCTAATTTCAATAGGGAGGACGGCTATAGGCTTCCGGCATCGTGGCTCCCCGCCACCAAGGAAGTAAATACGCGTCCGCGGTGTGTGAGTGGCATAAACAACGCGCTGCAAGTCACCTCAGCGGACAATAATATTTTGGGTAAACATTCCCCCTCTCTTGCTCTGTCCGTTTCGAATCTAGCCACTGATGACGACCAACCAATAGCGGTAGCAGGCATTTCAACCAATAACCCTTCTCCAGCATAAGTGCCTTTCTATCCAATGACGATGACCGCCAATGGTATCCACAGGAGATGAACTACCAACGCCCCTTCTTCTGTATTAGCCTATGACTATGGCCCAAAAATGGTAGCCACATGTATTTTAACCAATACTGTCACGAACGCCAGAAAATTCCCCCTTTATAAGTGGACGCGACACTCGTCTCTGACAGTGTTCTAGCAGTAGTGAACACCAAAAGATCCTGAGGAAGATCCCAGTAAAGGGGTCGAAACGTCGAACATTTTAGAAGAAACATGACGCGGCCTAATAACCCAGAAGCTATTAACTTCAGCAACGATAGGTTTATCGTCGCCTCCTACCTTTCTGATGTCATGAGCTGCTGCTGCTGGATGATCTCTGGCCGTCTCCCATCGTAGCTGATCGTCGTTATCTTCCATAAATGGCGGCCCTCGTCGTCCGTTGCAAACAACTTACGTAGAAAAGTTTAAGCCACCAAAATCTTGCTTCTGAACGTTGTCTATTCACAAATTTAATGCAAATAAACCTTAAACGACCCAAGAAATATTCCACGAAAACATAACATTGTCGTAACAAAGAGTATATACCTGCTTGAATTTATTTCTTTGAAGGCGTGCATGTTTATTTAGCAGCTCACTTCTCTCAAAGACTGTATTAAGTCCTTACAACCGTTAGTGGTTGTACTTCGCTGTGAAATTCGATTTTAAGTAGTCACCTACACAGTTCATCCAGTAGCCACAGTCCGTTGACACGTCAGCTGTTGTTTGACAAGATTGTTTATTACTGCTTGACTGTAATCGTTTCTTCACACTCCTTCCTCCTGTGCGTCTTGATTCAGCGTCATCAGCTCAAAACTTCTCGGCTTTAGCACATAAGCTACCCGCCACTAATGTTTTCCGAATATCTTCGACTCCTCTCTTCTAGCTCGTGATTTTTTCCTAGTAAACGCTTCTGTCCTCGCTTTCCTTCAAAGTCCATTTTTCTGCTTCGTTCGGTATCTCCATACTACCGGTCTTCTTCAAGTAAGTGGTAGTTCAACTAAACTTCATCAAACAGCTCTAAGAGATCGTTACTAAGCTACGACACTCCGACTATTTTCAACACTCAACAGTCTCTCTGAAATACTTCACTTTTTACTATAGAGTTAAGCCCTCCTTTCAACACTCTTTTTTACAACCCACAACATACAAAATTTGCAGTCAACCAAGTTTCATCTTTGCCGAATATTGTAAAACGCACACACACAAGCGTTTTTACATTCCACCCAACTTACTACTGTCATCTGTCTTCGTCCTCCTCCTAGCTCAAATCACAGATTATATTTTATTTATAACTGTATATAGCTAGTAAATCAATTTACAATAAATAATTACATCGTACAGATTTTGTATATTTCAAAATATATATTCAGAAACAATTCATACCTCCATGAAAATAAATAAGTTAACAAATACGAAAAGAATCTACATTAAAACAAAACAGAGAGCGGAAAATGGTATTCAAGCAGAACAGATAAGTTCTTAACAAAAATATCCGTCTCGGAAGAATAGTGAAACCGAGGCAGAGTTTTGGATAAGGAATAAAAATGCACGTGCGACAGTTGCTGCAATTAATGTGACAGACAGCAAAGTTTCTGCCCGAGAACAGGGAAGACGTAAATGTGAGAGGTGGCATGAGCCCCCTCTCATATTTCTATTTCGTCTCTAATTGCATGCGGTGAAAAGTTGCTATTCCTTCACATGCGGACTTCCCACGCAGCGTCTCTCGTCACCCAGGTGGTCCGGTGACAGGCGGGTTCTGCGGATCTCGAGAGGGTTAAGCCGATGAGTGTGAGGGAGTCGAGTGAATGCTTTCCAGACGCCGACATTGTCAAAAGACACGCCCGGAGGGGTCTGAAGTAGCGGCTGGGCTAGAGGTTCCGTTACTTCGCAGAAACTTAGCGAAAACACCAGCAAGGCGTGGGAATGACTTGTGTACCCAGGCAGTTGTGGCGGGAAAATTCCCGCGCTTTCTGCAAAATAGTAACAGTGATTAGCTTGCTCAGGGCATAGCTCCGTGATGTAGCAAATTCAGCAAAGAAATTGGCGCCAAGAATCTCCATTGGTGGAATGGTAGTGTTCCGGCAATAGAGTGGAATTTTCCGCCAGTTTTCGAGTTGCTGATTGGAACGTTTAACCACGGCCACTGTCGTGTGGGCAGGAATGTTGTGTGTTCGGCCTGTATGGGTGCTCTAGGTGGTCGGCTCTCGCCTTTCGGTCGAGGACGTCGAAGCAACCAGCCATCGCCTCCGGTACGCCAGATCGTGTTCTGGCAGTTAAGAAGACAGTTTGGTAATGTATGTCCACAGCACTGGCAGATAGGGATTTTCCTAGGTGATAATCAGAGCTCAGCAGAGCGCGCCTGTTCGTCTTTTTCTAACTTTGTTCTGTCTTGAATAGCAGCAATTAATGTTGGGTTAGCTGTGTGTCTCTCTTAGGATTTGAGTGGCAAGGAATTGGCTCCACATACCACTTCGTCATAAACCTCACAATCTAGTTTAGGGACAACTTCACCTTCATAACGTTTGTTTGAGTATCCAATTTGAGCCAGTTTGATGTATTATAAATGTTTCATGTGTTTTTGTTTATTATTTTGTGTTTAGTCTTAATAAATCATATTGTTATTTTGGACAGAACTTTCATTCTGTTAATCAGTAGAGCAACCCATCATTTCTCACTATGTTAATGAAACCTTCCATTATTTAACTTATTTATCAAATTAAATTATTGCAGGTGCCACACTCTTTTCTACTCCACTTGCAGGGTTGATTACAGTCAGTTCGCGTATATTTTTTAATCCATGTGCAACAGCAAAGGTCGGAGTTAGAATAGGGGGGCTTAGAGCATCATTTACATATGTAGATTCTAGAAGAATTTAGTGTTAAATACACTACTTGCCCCGGCACCTCGCATAAAATGGCGACCCTGCCAGGATCTTTCTTGTGAATCGCTGATAAGCAAGTATTATCAGTAGTAGGGACACTCAGAATTTTTTTTGCTTAATTTTTTATTGATTAATACCCAAGATTTTTTTCTGGTAGTTCCACGTTTAGTTTTAAGTAGCGGCGCATGATTACAGTTTTTGTTTTCAGTGTATATATTCTTTTGGTCATTGTTTTTGTGTTCCTTTGATGGTGTGTCCGTATCACATCACACTTTGTCGGGTTTGTGTGCGGTTTCTGTACCACAACAAATCGTGCGTATAATTACAGCATTGGAGAGGCGTTGTTGAAATTTTATGTCTATGTGTAAAAATATATGGAGTATATTAATTTTATTGTGCATTTTAGATAAATTTGTTTTTCATGAATGATAACAAGAAGTAAGGCACGACTATTATCGAGCGAAGCTAAAACAAAAGAGGATAGCATAATGGATAAGGGGCAGTTTACTGACGGGAATAGGTTCGGAGATGAGATGGCCACATTTTTAGCAGGACAGGACGCCAGGGTCATTGATGAGGAAGGTGATTTGGACCCGATCTCAGAGCAACGTTGCAGCCGTGATTATGATAGTGAAGTAGAGGATGAAACAGAGACAGGCACACAGGTCGAGACGGTAGCAGAAGTTTATAATCAAACGAACGAGAGCAGCCAGGGGCTAGCTCGGCTACGTCAGAGCTCTAGCGCCCAGGTGTCCAGAGTTACATCTCCCACGTTTGAAGAGGATCAAAAAGATGACATAAACCCAATACTGAGCTTCCTACGATCAATGAAAGAAGAAGCTGATGAACAACGTAGGAAGGAGAAGGAAGAAGATGAGAAACAACGTAAGAAGGAGAAGGAAGAAGCTGACGAACAGCGTAAGAAGGACACTCAGGCAATAATTTCGCATATAGGAAAAATTCGTGGGGAACTATTAACAATAAAGAAAGAATGTGGAGAAGCAAAACAAATGTCACTGGTAGCACAAAAAGTAGCAGGCCTAGCCAAAACGGCAGCAACAGGGGCAATGAAAATCGCAAAAGTAACTTCTCAACTCGCAGTTCGCTTGCGACGTGCGACACAAGCCCACTCAAAATCCCTAGCGTTCTTAAAGACTCAAGGTAATATCGCGGTTACGAACATCACGAAACGAATGAAAGAAGTAGAGAGTCGAATAGCAAAACTAGAGCGAAACGGGTACACGAGCACTGCGCGTTCAGATACCAATGATGGAGTACACAGAATTGTGTCTCCGAGGAAAAGCCCGCCGTGCTCTAGCCCAATGACCGAGTGCGGAACTAACAATGCACACGCAGAAACAGCGAGTAATAGCTCCAATAATTGTAGCCCACTTAGGAGAGTGAATTCTGAGTGCCACTTACACTGTGTTACAGAGGTAGCACATCACAGTTATCAGCAAGATAGAACAGGACACTCAGCAGACGTGCAAGTATCGGAAACGAGTGACAACACCAGTGCGAGGATCAGACAGGATTTTGATCACAATCGCTTCCTGTCGATACTAAAATTCCAGAAGTTTAAAGAAAATGGAGGGTCGATGCATCCGAAGAGCTGGGTGATGCAGTTTACAAACTCATTACCGGCATCATGGCCAACCCAGGCAAAATTAGAATTCGTGTGTGGACACATCGAAGGCCAAGCGGCGGAAGAGATGCGAGGTGTGGCAGCGACGTGTCGGACTTATCAGGTATTTGTTGATGCATTCCTGCGGACATACTGGTCAAAGGAAACGCAAGACAGGATTAAAGAGGAAATAATATTTTGTCCTGAACTGGAAGTGTCCGGGCATAGGAGCGCAACCAAATTTCTTGATGATTTACTCAAGAAGAATCAGTTTTTAGATAGTCTATATAGCAACGGAGAAATCATTAAATTTTGCTTTTCCAAATTGCCAGTTAGGTACCAACAGACACTTGTCGGGAAGTGTGGATCTGACATAGAAACATTCAAGAGTCTATTGCGCGAACTCGAAGTTGTCTTTGATAAACAAGACGCAAAGGACAGGAAGAAGGGGCAAAGTAACAAATACCACGGGCCAGGAAGGAAAGACGACAACAGATTGCATAATCGCGCTGGTCAGTTAGGAAATCAGGGTCACGGAAGCCAAGGTTACGCTATTCAAGGTTATGGAAACCAAAGACACGGAAACCAGAACGTCAGGGAGCAGGGTCAATCTAGACAAGGAATCTGGGACAGGAGGAATAACGAACGGCAAAGCGACCGTAATTGGAGGGAGCGAAATCAAGGACAACAGGAGAACCAGGAGACTGAAATTAGACCTGCAAATCCTAATGCACGTCAGAGGAGGGGGAGTCTAACAAGGGATTGGCGCTAGTCCATAGGACTCCACCACATCTCTCACACAAAGAAGTTCATGGAATAATAGTAGTTTAAGTAATGTACATAGTAGAATAGGCAAATATATGAAACTTTCTTCGGGGAACAATAATCGTTGCATTAATAGATTAAGATTGTTAAAGTACTAGCACGCTGCGTTTTCTCGCATGAGAATTTACTGCTGTTAACTTTTTTTCTCTATGTTCGCGATCTCCTCTGTCGTTGCGATAAGAGGCACTACCTTTCCATGAGCAATGTTTTTGTCCTTTCCTATCTGGTGTCCATGTTACGGGATAAAGATGAGTGACGAGATGTCGCACAAACGGGCGCATACAAGAACGTGCTCTTAGAAGCGTTCTGAGAAGTCGTGATACGCTCCATAGCGGCCACAACCAGTTCGTGAGACGTTCATACCAATGCTTGCAGGCAGGTGTCAGTGCACTGCAAGATTGTGGTATATTGCGTGATTTCGAGGATGAATATGGGCAGTATAGTTTTTTTGCAGAGCTGCGCCAGCATCGTTGTCTTGCAAGTCGGGGTGAACCTGTGAGCGTTTGACTCCAATGGTGCCCTAGACGAGAGAAATGCGGGCATAAAGCCTACCATGCCAATGTGCTGGTTGGGGATTTAGCGTGCTGCTCGTGACTGTCACAGATGAATAACCAGGGACTTATACTTTGATATTCGTGACATACTGTGTAGCTGGCGTGTGTTGGGCGACTGAATCCTCAGCAGGAACCAGTCCTGGCTTGGTCATATTACATTGCCTCTGGAAAGGTGTACTTTGATCGCGAAAACCGCATCACATAGAGAAGGAAGTTGCAACTATAAATTTATTGTCGTGTATAGCCGTGGCTAACCCAGTCTCTGGAGTTTCAGTGAGGCGTAATGAAAACTCGGAGGTCATGTCGTACGGCGCGCACATCACTGTCGTCAATAGCGGCGAGCAGCGAGACATCTCAACGTAACAGGAATTATGTAAGAGTATTGTATAAGGTAAACAAACAAAAAAAAACAAAAAAAACAAAGGTACGATATACTAGGATAAGTTAAACTGTAGGATTTAACAATAACTAGATTAATATTGTGGGGGTTTTCTACCACAAGTGTTTGGCGCGCGCCTGTTGGGATGTTATTTTTCAGGTCATCAAATCACAGACCCAAGATGAGGGGACGACCGGCGAGCGAACGTAGAATAGTTGCTTGTTCTTTATAAGCTCAGTAAAACTTCGACCTGCATAATAACATAATTTATTCAAAAGACATAGACGGCCGCGGTGGTCTAGCGGTTCTAGGCGCTCAGTCCGGAACCGCGCGACTGCTACGGTCGCAGGTTCGAATCCTGCCTCGGGCATGGATGTGTGTGATGTCCTTAGGTTAGTTAGGTTTAAGTAGTTCTAAGTTCTAGGGGACTGATGACCACAGATGTTAAGTCCCATAGTGCTCAGAGCCATTTGAACCATTCAAAAGACATAGAATGTAGATCGTTGGCAAATGGTAGTTAATTCTTGAGCATGTCTACTGTCGATCTATATAATTAATAGTAATATTAGTGCGGGCCCGCACATTTAGTTGTCCATCCAGTATAGCGTCACACACCATGTACAGTAGTGAGATAAATTATTTCCATACACCAAGATTTTTAGATTAGTAACTATAAAAGTAAAATAAGAGTGTCTGGAATGACAGACCATCAATGTGTCATTATGTAAATTTATTATAACATAGAAGGTCATGGGAAAAAGTTAGGCATAAAATTTTTGTCAGAACTGTGCAGATGACGGGTATCGTGGCAATGCAGAGGCCAGCCAGAGCAAAAACAAGAGGTCTTCGGCTACCTGCAAGAAGGCGAGCGTCCGGTCCTGCAAGCTGACTGTCACCGGGCCGTATACCTGAGGGATTAGGCGGGATCCTCGCCGGGCCACAAGCGAAAGTGAGACTGGCCGTTGACACTGACACGCGACCCACACACGACAGCCTGCTAGCTCTCCGGACGCGGCAGCCGTTTGGAGGGATTCCCTGCGGCAGACCATGTTGTCGTGAGTACACAAAGAAGATCACATATCGTGTCAGAACCTGCGCCTCATGTGCCTCAGGACAGAAAGGGACGCTATATACTCACCTGTTTGGGTTTTTACAACTCACTAGCATTGGCCGATCTGCATACACAAAGCAGTATCGTGCCACACACTCTAACAAATGAATGATCTCATTTCTAACTTCTCCTCTCTATTTGAGAGCAGTTTTAGCAATCGTCGCTCCTAGTTCGATCCTGTATGGATGACCTCACACACTTGTGGAGTCAGTCCACGTGCCATCATCCCTCATCGAACTGCAATATTGGGAAACGTAAAGTACTGTCCAGCGAGAGAAGAGACCTAGACTAGTGATGTATCCCAACAAGTAGACCTCAGAGACAATTAATCGACGTGAGGAGAGCCTATCACTGTGTCTTCCTACCGTACTGCCGTGATCATATGCGTGGGTCTTGGTGCAATCTCAACGGAGTACTGCAGATGCTCCAGCACACCCTATTGCCGTTGCAACAACGTAGCAACAACACCCGACGTTTAGCCCTATGTGATGTCAGTACAGTGGAATTTGTGAAGTGCTTCGAATATTTCTAACAATGTGATTTAGTGCCTCATTCTCAGCACAGTTGTGAACTTTGTGCAATGTGTACGCAAAACTTGATGCCCCATAAACCTTGTTTTTTTTCTTAAATTTCTTTCTCTTGTTTTGTTTTTGTAATGTATGTTATACCTTGTATGTGTTTGTGTTTTACACTGCAATTCTTATTACAAATTACTGTATTGTATTCCACACCATGTTTTTTTGGAATTTTGTATTTATTGTTGTGTGTACGCAAACAGTGTGCCTGAAGTCCACATAAACTGAAGTAGATACCACCACTGTCATTGTGAATGGACCATCAGTTCAGGGAACATTTTGTAAAGGTTATTCTTGCTGCAGGGAGACAGAATGAATCGGAGGTTGTAATTAGATTCTGAAAGCTCACAAAGAGATTGTTAACTTAAATAGTGTCATGTGTGAGTGAGTTCAGGTTAGTTGAATGATACAAATTGTTGTAACATCTCGGGCATTTAATTGCGGAGCACTCCAACTCTGATTGTAAAGAATAAATTGCTCCATATTTGGCTCACATGCCCGGGCCATATTTAGAGAGTGAATGTCTGTGTGAATCGGTGTTTGGAAGGGGATCCCTGGGTATGGATGTGTGATGTGAGTGTTAGTGTTCCATATTAAGAAGGTGAAGTTGGCTACATCATAAATAATCCTCCCTCTATGAGCTGCATTTTTCAGTTGCAGTGATTTTCTTTATAGAGTGCAGCATGTGCAGCCAGTTTGCGAGATTGTTCTTGGGTGATTGACTCACTACCTTGCTCCTAAGTGAGCCAACCGCTCACCAATTACAATCTAAAATGGCGTAGGGGCTATGAGAGGTGGCATGAGCCCCCTCTCATATTTCTATCTTACGATTTTCGTCTCTAATTGCATGGGGTGAAAAGTTGCTATTCCTTCACACGCGGACTTCCCACGCAGCATCTCTCGTCACCCAGGTGGTCCGGTGACAGGCGGGCTCTGTGGATCTCGAGAGGGTTAAGCCGACGAGTGTGAGGGAGTCGAGTGAATGCTTTCCAGACGCCGATACAGTTCCGCACTGTCGCCTGATAAACAAAGTAAGAGCCTACGGAATATCAGACCAGCTGTGTGGCTGGATTGAAGAGTTTTTAGCAAACAGAACACAGCATGTTGTTATCAATGGAGAGACGTCTACAGACGTTAAAGTAACCTCTGGCGTGCCACAGGGGAGTGTTATGGGACCATTGCTTTTCACAATATATGTAAATGACTTAGTAGATAGTGTCAGAAGTTCCATGCGGCTTTTCGCGGATGATGCTGTAGTATGCAGAGAAGTTGCAGCATTAGAAAATTGTAGCGAAATGCAGGAAGATCTGCAGCGGATAGGCACTTGGTGCAGGGAGTGGCAACTGACCCTTAACATAGACAAATGTAATGTATTGCGAATACATAGAAAGAAGGATCCTTTATTGTATGATTATATGATAGCGGAACAAACACTGGTAGCAGTTACTTCTGTAAAATATCTGGGAGTATGCGTGCGGAACGATTTGAAGTGGAATGATCATATAAAATTAATTGTTGGTAAGGCGGGTACCAGGTTGAGATTCATTGGGAGAGTGCGTAGAAAATGTAGTCCATCAAGAAAGGAGGTGGCTTACAAAACACTCGTTCGACCTATACTTGAGTATTGCTCATCAGTGTGGGATCCGTACCAGATCGGTCTGACGGAGGAGATAGAGAAGATCCAAAGAAGAGCGCCGCGTTTCGTCACAGGGTTATTTGGTAACCGTGATAGCGTTACGGAGATGTTTAATAAACTCAAGTGGCAGACTCTGCAAGAGAGGCGCTCTGCATCGCGGTGTAGCTTGCTCGCCAGGTTTCGAAAGGGTGCGTTTCTGGATGAGGTATCGAATATATTGCTTCCCCCTACTTATACCTCCCGAGGAGATCACGAATGTAAAATTAGAGAGATTAGAGCACGCACGGAGGCTTTCAGACAGTCGTTCTTCCCGCGAACCATACGCGACTGGAACAGGAAAGGGAGGTAATGACAGTGGCGCGTAAAGTGCCCTACGCCACACACCGTTGGGTGGCTTGCGGAGTATCGATGTAGATGTAGATGTAGATGTAGACATTGTCAAAAGACACGCCCGGAGGGGTCTGAAGTAGCGGCTGGGCTAGAGGTTCCGTTACTTCGCAGAAACTTAGCGAAAACACTTTCTGGCGGGCTACCAGCGAGGCGTGGGAATGACTTGTGTACCCAGGCAGTTGTGGCGGGATAATTCCCGCGCTTTCTGCAAAATAGTAACTGTGATTAGCTTGCTCAGGGCATAGCTCCGTGACGTAGCAAAATCAGCGAAGAAAATGGCGCCAAGAATCTCCATTGGTGGAATGGTAGTGTTCCGGCAATAGAGTGGAATTTTCCGCCGGTTTCCGAGTTGCTGATTGGAACGTTTAACCACGGCCACTGTCGTGTGGGCAGGAATGTTGTGTGTTCGGCCTGTATGGGTGCTCTAGGTGGTCGGCTCTCGCCTTTCGGTCGAGGACGTCGAAGCAACCAGCCATCGCCTCCGGTACGCCAGATCGTGTTCTGGCAGTTAAGAAGACAGTTTGGTAATGTATGTCCACAGCACCGGCAGATAGGGATTTTCCTAGGTGATAATCAGAGCTCAGCAGAGCGCGCCTGTTCGTCTTTTTCTAACTTTGTTCTGTCTTGAGTAGCAGCAATTAATGTTGGGTTAGCTGTGTGTCTCTCTTAGGATTTGAGTGGCAAGGAATTGGCTCCACATACCACTTCGTCATAAACCTCACAATCTAGTTTAGGGACAACTTCACCTTCACAGCGTTTGTTTGAGTATCCAATTTGAGCCAATTTGTTGTATTATAAATGTTTCATGCGTTTTTGTTTATTATTTTGTGTTTAGCCTTAATAAATCATATTGTTATTTTGGACAGAACTTTCATTCAGTTAATCGGTAGAGCAACCCATCATTTCTCACTACGTTAATGAAACCTTCCTTTATTTAACTTATTTATCAAATTAAATTATTGCAGGTGCCAAACTCTTTGCTACTCCACTTGCAGGGTTGATTACAGTCAGTTCGCGTATATTTTTTAATCCATGTGCAACAGTAAAATTCGGAGTTAGAATAGGGGGCGCTTAGAGCATCATTTACATATGTAGATTCTAGAAGAATTTAGTGTTAAATACACTGCTTGCCCCGGCACCTCGCAAATGAACTATTGAATTTGGCGATTCGGCGTAGATCTCTCAGAGTGGTTGCTGGGTCACGTCCTCCATAAACAGCCCCTTTCATTGTATCCCAGGCATATTCATAGGGTTCATGTCTGGAGAACATGCTGGCCACTCTAGTCGAGCGATGTCGTTATCCTGAAGGAAGTTACTCACAAGATGTGCACCATGGGCGAGCGAATTGTCGTCCATGATGACGAAAGCCTCACCAATATGCTGCCGATATGGTTGCACTATCGTTCGGAGGATGGCATTCATGTATCGTACAGCCGTTGCAGCGCCCTTCATGACCACCAGGCATTCGGGCTGACCGGATTGCCTCCAAACACGTCTCCGACGATTGTCTGGTTGAAGGCATATGCGACATTCATTGGTGAAGGGAACGTGATACCAATCCTGAGCGGTCCATTCGGCTTGTTGTTGGACCCATCTGTACCGCACTGCGTGGTCCCTTGGTTGCAAAGATGGACCTCGCCATGGACGTCGGGAGTGAAGTTGCGCATCATGCAGCCTACTGCGGACAGTTTGAGTCGTAGCAAGACGTCCTGTGGCTGCATTATTCAACATGGTGGCGTTGCTATCCACTGCAGTAGTAGCCGTTGGGCAGCCTGAGCGAGGCATGTAATTGACAGTTCCTGTCTCTCTGTATCTCCTCCATGTCCGAACAACATCGCTTTGGTTCACTGCGAGACACCCTTACACTTCCCTTGTTGAGAGCCCTTCCTGGCACAAAGTAACAATGCGGACGCCACGAAACCGCGGTATTGACCGTCTAGGCATGGTTGAACTACACGAGCCGTGTTTCTCCAACACCGGCTCAAAGGAAGGCCTTGGCGCTTGTTGACGCAACGTCAGCTAGGCACGGCGAACGCCAGGTCTGTTGCAGGCAGAAACACCTGGGCGTGCTTATCACTATAAATCTCTTATTTTTGGACAAAATGTTTGGTATTGATTTGGATTCTGCAGTTTTATTTAGATGAAAGATTTTCTTACTATCGTAAAGCTACAAATGAAGATCATAGTTCTGAAGTACTGAATCCTGTCGAAAGAAACGTAGATCAACATGAGAAGACTCTTTGCCCCATTGCAAGCTTCGGAAATTTTACATTCAAGTAACTATATTTACTTGATCCATTTTGTTATCGAAACTTACCCCAACGCCCTTACAATTAACTCGTTTCTTTTATTTATTTATTTTCGTTTGACATCGTCACTGGAAATGTGAACTAATTTATATGTGTAAATTTCCAACTGTTGCCGCTCATTAGATTACAGTCGTTTTCAACTGAAGGAATTCTAAACAGGAAACAAAATAGCTTCATACATCGAAAATACTGCTGAGCTTAAACTTTTTTAAACGTGCACATTAGAAAAGATAAATATTCCCCTCTTGCAACTGAAAGGAGAAACTTCATAAGACAAAAAAATTTTATTTGATAAAACAAGTATCTCTCTTTTGCCTCTTCTTCTGTCCCCCACCCCATCCCCCAACGTGTACAATCGCAAGATATTTCATTAACATTCAGTGCTCCTCACCGCATAGTCAACCAAGATACCTAAAGAAGAGCACCAATATGTTCACAGTTTCTTGTAAAAGCAACCCAGTACAGACGTAACTTCCTCAGATTTACAAATAAGGTAAAGGAGCACGAATTCTGTTGCTGCTGGACAATGAAGTTGTTTTTGTATCTCAATCCTTAAAACAGATGGAAATTTAAGTTCAGGAGTACAATATTTGTTAAGAAGTGTAATGAATTGCATAATTAATTGATTGCAGAAATCTCCCAGAACAACGTGTGTTGGTCAACTACCGCCAATAGTTTCACGTTTTCCTGTGACAGGGAGGGAGACACCACCACTATGAGTATGCCTGCAACAGACCTGGCGTTCGCCGTGCCTAGCTGACGTGACGTCACGAACAAGCGCCGAGGCCTTCCTTTGAGTCGGTGTTGGTTTCTCCTTCCTGGTGGAATGACTGGAACTAATCGGCTGTCGGACCCCCTCCGTCTAATAGGCCCTGCTCATACATGATTGTTTACATCTTTGGGCGGGTTTAGTGACATCTCTGAACAGTCAAAGGGACTGTGTCTGTGTTACAATATCCACAGTCAACGTCTGTCTTCATGAGTTCTGGGAACCGGGCGATGCAAAACTTTTTTGATGAGTGTAGTAACAGATGCTAAACGGAACTGACGAGGAAGACAGTCAACGAAAAACCCTTTCCACAGTGATTGGCAGATGAGGGGAATATGCCTAAGATATAGACGAACAATTAACTTTAAAATGAAAGAACAGAACGGAAAAAGTGTAGGAGCAGAGCATGTAAAATACGTCAAGGAGGATTTTGACATATACGTGTTTAGAGATGAAAAAATTAGACAATGCAGGAAGAGATGTAAAGCGGGATACATTATTATCGGAAGACCGGGGACTTAAAACTATGCAAATGAGAACAGGTAGATGGGGCGGCAGGGTTGGGGGGGGGGGGGTTGGTGCTACGGGGGAAGAGGAGGGGGGGGGAGGGGAGACTATCAGAAATCTCTGGCTGCCGTTCGAGGCGCACACATGTGTAATTTTGTATTTCTTGCAACGTAAAGTTAAGCTCTACTTCTATGAGCTATAGTTTCAGTTCCATGCATTTTTAGTAGGCAATATTCCAGCTTAAAAATAACACTCTTCTTCTCAAATGGCACCATTAAAAACATACGACGAGTAATATTACTGGATATAATTTAACAAATGGAAACTGTATGAAGTCGTGATTCGACATGCATTTTACATCTGCGGAAATGAAAACGACGGCCCGTGCTCTTGAAACCGGTTTCGATTAGTATTCTGCAGCAGCGTTTGGCGTTGTAAATGCGGCGCGTAGGTGGTAAGGAGCGAGCACAGGGCATATCGCAGCCAGAGCAGCAGCGGGGCGCTGTGCGTTTATCGCAATGCCGAGGAATTAATAAATTCATGCGGACTAATGGACATCGGTCGCGGTACGTCGGCACAAAAGAATTTTTCAATAAATTAAAAACTGCGAAGTTTGAGTCTCTGAATATGTATTTATTTGTCCATTCGTTTACTGGAGTTTGGGAAACAAAAAGCGCTTTTGCTGGTGGAGAGCACAAGATACAGAATATATTTGAATGCATTGCAGTATTTAAAAATTCAACACTGTTGCTGTAAATGTGTCATATACAATTGTTATTACGCACAGTTTTCAGCGGATGCCAAACGTAGGTCTGTGATTGTGTCCGTATTGTTTTGCGTGTGTGCAGTTGTTCAGAAAGACGGTGAGCCGTAACTGGTGGCGAACGACAGAATGACGAACAGGTCGAGACGCAGAAATTCCTGGAAAGACAATTCATAAACATGAAGCTGAAAGAAACATGAAAAAAAGTAAACGTTACTCTTTGGAGAGCGTGGTAAATCTTATAAAAATTATGAAGATTGGTGTCCAGAACCTGAAAACATTTTATTTTAAGTTCAGAGAGGGTACAAAGGAAATTTGGAAATTTATGGTAAGGTCTTGTGGGACCAAATTGCTGAGGCCATCGGTCCCTTATAACTTACGCCAAGGACGACACACACACACACACACACACACACACACACACACACACACACACACGTGCTCAAGGGAGGACTCGAACCTCCGACGGGGGGAGACGCGCGAACCGTGACGAGGCGCCCAAGACTGCTCGGCTACTCCGCACGACTCAGGGTACAAAGTTACACAACGTTTCACAAGGTATTTAATGCATTTTCTCAATTGTACTATTAACTGTTCATATTACTACGCAGTATTGTGTTGAGTCCTGATTACTGCATCTTAGTAAACGGAGTGAATCTTATAGAAATTATGTCTAAGCCCCGCTAACAAAGGAAAAAAAATGGCCGCTTCTGCGTAGGATATTCTTAGTAGAAGTAAATAATGAGGAATACATAAATATTCAACAGCTTCTTTCAATTGTCCGCCTCCATAGTTTAGGGTCAGCGTGTCTGGCTGTGCGGAGGAGCCGAGTTCGATTCCCGGTAGGTCCAGGGTATTTTCCTCGGTGGGAGGACTGAAACGGGGTGCACTCAGCCTCACGATGTGACCTGAGGAGGTAGGAAGAGGTAGTGGCTCGGCTCAAAATGTTTTCAGTTGCCTATGGAACTGTGATTGCACCCAGGCGTTCACCTGTTCATCCGGAAAAAATTCAACGACCACGAATGCATTTCTTCAGGGCTCCAAACGTATTAAAATCGCACGGGGAGAGATTGAGACTCCACGGGTGATGTGCAAGGGCTTCCTAGCAAAACTTCTGCAACGTACTAGAAACAACGTGCTAACCAAATGGCGGCCCACGTGTTTCCAAAGTTGTTTCCACTAAGGTGCATGCCTTGGTAGAAACATCGTTCCCTAGACAACCGTAAATATTTTTCCATGAAGGCATTGACCGCCTTGTCACACTATGGGATAAATGTGTTAACAGTTGCGGCGATTGCGTTTGATACAATAAACACTTTATATACTTTTTTTCCATTTGTCTTATTTTCATTTCACTGCCCCTTGTAGAGAAGTCGCAATGCAAGAAAACTGAAGCGAAATGCGGGAAGATCTGCTTCGTGGAGGGATTATACAGAGAAATGCAACGCAGGGACGTAAAAAGGTGAAAAACCTCTTTGTTATTTAACTATACGACTGAAGAACAGTCACTGGAAACATCTAGGGTTACGGGGCGATTTAAAGGGAACTACTACATTAAGCAATAATAGGTAAAGCAAGTGCCAGTAGTTGTAGTTGACCCACGAAGGGTATAGTTTGCAAAATCCTCTTTTGAATGATATCTGAATACCGTTACTTCGTCTGGGAACTTTAACAGATATGATTGATAGGGGAAAATGAGGAGATCGAAAACAGACCCGCGCGTTTCGTCACGAGTTCGTTTAATAAGGACGAAAGTGGGAGATGCTTGTCCAAGCTCGGTGAAAGACACTGTATAACATTGCGACACACTGTTTGATAATTATCACATTATTTCTTTTTGCATTTTCGATTCTATTTTCAAAAAATAAATGTACATACACACAGTGTCCGCAATCATCTTTATAACTTAAGACTTTAATAATTTTAAAACTATACTAGATATTAACAAATGGTTTTCAACATGTAATGAGATAACTCATAAAGTCTTTTCACCATCGAGGTGATGCAATTTCGAAACAAAACCAGACTTGAATATCTGATAAAATGAAGGCGCCACAGGAGAAAGCTCAGCGTGTGGCCTGGTTCATGCAGACGACGTCCAATACCCCACCGTCCCGACCAACTATTCGGATTTCGCATACGTCATTTTTGGAAACAGGTAGCGTTGCCGTTAAGAAGGGGGGCGGGTCGCCCATCTGTTTCAGACGCAAAAGTGGACAAGGTACGACAGGTGTTTGCAAGGACTCCGACAATATCGATGTGTACTGCGGCCAGAGAGCTGGAAACGAGACGATCAACAGTGCACAATGTCTTACATAAGACTTTACGGCTATATTACTGTAAGTTGCAGCTGCTTCAGGCATTAAAGCTTATGGACAAACCTCAGAGTGAACAGTTTGCAGTGGATACGCTAGGCAAGACTGACGCAAACAAAGATTTGTTTCTCTATGAGGCAACGTTTCGTGTATCCGGGAAACTGAACTGTCATAAAATTCTTATATGCTATTCACAGCATCCTGGTGTTATACGTGAAATGGAAAGAGATAGTCGCAGGTTCATTGTTTGGTGCTGACTGACGTACAACTGTATCACTGGTCCACTCTTTTTCGCCGAGTCTGCCTTCAACGGTGGCGTTTACCTGGAAATGTCACAAGAGTTTGTTATGTTACAATTAGAACACCTGCAACCAGATGTCATATTCCAGCAGGATGGGGCACCACCCCACTTGTCCTTAAATGTCCGTCAGTATCTAAATGAAAAGTTTCCGTATATGTGGATTGAACGAAATGGTCCAGTTCGATAGCCGCCACGATCCGCTGACCTCACACCGCTAGACTTCTTCCTGTGGGGTTTTGTAAGGGATCTGGTGCACCGAACCAAGGTTACTGACCTACAGATCTCGAAGGCGCACATTCGCAGTGCATGTCACCATGGAAATCTTGAAAAGTGCGTGAAGAAAAATGGAATTCTGACTAGTCACTGCCCATGCCACTAAAGGTGCACGCATGATGTTTACGAAAGAGGAAACAAAACTGTATGAATTATCTTATCACATGTTGAAAGCCATTTGTTTATTTCTAGTATGGTTTTAAATGTATTAAATTATTAAGCTGTAAAGATAATTTATGGGCACCCTCCATGTTTTATTATTTTCTTGGCTCTCCTAATGATAGTGGGTGATCAAAAAGTTTCCGCTCGAAGGCCACATAGTCTAAAATCGGCATGACAGTCAGGCGAAACAACCTAGAGCACCGAGGCAAACATCCCACCGGTGCAACACGTTTAAGATACCCATTTGGTAAAACGCCGCACCCTGTTGCCTGAAGAAGTCGGTAACTGCTTGCTGCACATCCTCGTCCGACAAGAATCGTCGACCCTTCAAGGCGTGAAATCGCATAAAGAGAGACCAAGACCTTATGGCGGCTGTTCGAGTGTTTCCAACTTGAGTTGGCATAAGTTCTGCGATACGGTATTTGCGATATGGGGACGCGCGTTATCATGAAGCAACAGACTAATTCTATAACGGTGGTTTTCGACAGCCATGCTACCCCGTACACATTTTTCATTCTACGAGGAATGTTTAACGGCTTTTGTCCTTCTGCAGCCAAGAAATGAATAACATCACGTTCGTCCTATTTGGACGCATTTGATAATAAGGTTGCCATAGTTTACGTTTCCTCATTTACCAAACGCACGTCGGAAACTCACGAATGCCACACTAATCCCTTGCCTATATGTCGGTGCTAATATACCCGCATCGGAGTCGCTCTGCTTGCATATACGGCGCAGCGACGTCCTCAAACGGAAGGTTTATGCTCAGCCCTTGGACTTGAAGGACTGTAAACGAAACTTTTTCTAACTATTTAACAACGATGTTATAAGTAAAGCAGTAGATACGCTGGTAAAGTCAGCGTATTTGCAATGAGTAACAACAATCTTTAACCAAAGATATCGTGGTATTGTAGTAACATCGTTGGTACATGAGAGAGCGCACAGACAAACAGACGCAAATTAACAGCGTATGAGGTCAGGTACTTGTAACAGTGAAACACAATAAGTGAACACTATATAGTGTGAACTTCTTGGTAAGGCAAGACACAGTGAAGCTCACGAGTAGCCAGTGGAGTGGGCCACAGTACATTATTAATTTGGGAAGAGTGTTAATGGAAGAATAATACTGTGTGGCCAAATATATTAAATTCTGGTCTTAAGTGGCGGAAGAGCCTTTTGTCTGATAACTGTTGTCGTCACATAATTACGTCGCGCCTACAACAGCTCCATCTCAACGTAAGGCTGTGTCATTTCAGACGTTTAGAAGTTAAAAGACTTGCCAGGGTAGTAGAATCAGTTACAGAAATTTACAGTTTTTTGTCGGCTTTAATTACCCAGTGTTAATAAATTTCATACGCCATTACTACAAGCAGTAGGATCCAATTCCCGTCACTGTAATAACCAAGTGTCACATTATTGAATCAGACATAAAGTATAATCTAACAATATCGAACACCCCAGAAAAAAAATCTTAAATTTTGCTATTTTAATGAAAAAAAAGCTTTAAGATTTGCAAATTTAACTACATTCATTTTGAGGGCAGAGAGTTTTTAAGAATCAGAAGTGATTTATCTGGCAAAGTAACAGTGCATAACATAATTCAACAGCATTATATAATTTTATGTATTTATTTATATTTTGTGTAACTTTGGGCGTTGCCCGTTCTGTTTGCTGATAATTGTGGCGCTGTCAGTGTTCAGTTGATATGTTTCTGGTAACGAGTGTAGTTTGTTAGAAAGAAACGGTTAGGGAAGCACGAAGACAGTGAACATTACTGTGAGGTTACGTTTCTCTTTCATTCTCGCGTTACGTGTTGCAACTAGTGAATTTATTTCGACTTTGAATGATTGGAAAATGTTCAGTGTCACAATAATTAACTTTCAAACATTTTATACTCTTTTTACATTTTCGCCTACATGAATTTCAGTACGTGTTACGTAAATTCAAATTTTAATCCAGCATAGCCAGTTTCATAACCTGTGTCCTCAAGCGGACTGGCGACCTTGGTATTTCGTTACGCAAGTACAATTTCGCTAAATTTCAAATTTACAATTAATAATATTATCGTTAACGAGTTAAATACTACAACACAATTAGATAATTATTTATGTTTGTCATCTACCGTTAGCCGAAATGGTTCGTTGGCATTAAAACTTGCAGTAATACACGTACCTGCATTCTGTCGCTACAAATTCTTCTGAACTGATGCTTCACTGAAAATCGCAGAATATTAACTAACGTGTCTTTAATTGTCAGAGAAGTGCGAGGGAGTTACACCTTCATCACGGAGTGATTTACTGGTAAAATTCTGAGAGCGTACGTCCTATACAACTCAAGCATACACTGCTTCCATATACTTACAAGGGGCCATAAGGCAAAAATAATGAGACTCGAGCTCTTACGGAGGCTTACCATCAACCGTTCTCCCACGCCCAAACCACGACTGCAATGGGAACGGGAGATTGCGAGGTACTTTGACACGCAAGGGGGCCGCCGCCTCACGCTGTAAGGTAGGTTGTGGAGTATAGAGACAGATGTAGGTCTCCAGTACGTCTCTCAGTATCTCTAATGGCTGAACCTACTACGCGAGCATGAGCACCACTTCGTTCGTCTGCAACATACAGCATGCAACCTATACTTCCAACGACACAATGCATCACACCGTCGCTCTTGAATCGCTTTAGTTAGTTAATACGAACTTCCCACGGACATGTGGGCTCTAGTGGGGCCTGCAGGTAATCCAAACTCACATACTGCTGAGCATACATGACGCGTCATGGAGAAACACTGTTGGACTCGGTGTCTATGTCTATGGATTTCGGGTGGTGGTTGGACAGTTACGGCTCTAGATGGCTCTACATGTTTTCTATGAATCGTGGGATTTATGCCGAACGCATCGTCGCCGTCATAGGGACAAAATGGGATGTGACATATTACTTGCTAAGTAACAGATTAGATACCCATATGAGTACTGTTTCAGGCAACCAAATGTTGTTCGGTACGGGAAAAAGAAGTTCAGGTAGGGCTAAAACAAGTGCGATGAGGATGAGTGGGAAGAAATGAGGTGAAGACAATTTTCCTAGATGGGAGTAAAATGACGCAAACCAAACATGCGTCATCCTGGCATCGCAAATAGTCCCCGACTCAGTTAATCAACGCATTTATCTCAAATGATTCAAAGCAGCTTTTTATTTTGTGTTTACATAAATTACAAAGCAAAAGTATTACTTCCTTATGAGAAAGCTGAGAGCAATAGTGTAAAGGTGGAGAGTTTCAATAAGACGCAATGCACAACTTCAGACTCTTAATGTTCCAGTAAATGTGACCAAATAAGAGATGTGGACTCGTGCATGATTTATAATGGAGTCTAGCTGTGTTAATTTTGGACCTTGTAATTCTGAAAGCGCCAGGTCAGCAGCACATCAAAACTTTCGAAGCTGGGTTTCCACACTGTGATTCATAGCTACACTTGTACCTCCCCTTTGCAGTTCACGTGGCAGGAGCCCTGCAAGCAGTAACAATATGTAAGGGTGGAACGTACAAAAGCCACGACTGAGGCATATTTCGCATCTGTAAGTAATTACTTGGCACTAATTTTATTACTCCTTCTGAACAATATAATTTTCCTTCATTAGCTCGAATTGTTCGTTCGAATCACTGCTGCACACTATCAACCAGAAAATACTTAGCAGGACACAGAAAGCAACCAATTTTTGCAGTCAAATCAGAAACCTTAATACCACAATAAGCAAAAGCAGCCATGTACCACATTTTCGTGCCAATTCTTTCTTACGTTCAGAGACATGTGCTCTACTGAAAAAAGACTACAGCAGAAGTCAAGCTACAGAAATGAGATTCATAAGAACTACAAACCAAGCTGCTAGAGAGAACAAGATCTAAAGTGGGGTAAAAGGAACGATGGTCGTCATCGATGTCCCTGTTACTAGCGTAATAAAGAAACGCTGCCTGTAGGGTATGGAGACAGCCAGAAAATATGTTCAAGGAGAAAGGCCGCGCGGGAGGCCCAAGGGAGTTTGGATGAATACGACGAAATCAGACGTGGATCAGAGTGGATTTCATCGAAAAGACGTTCAGGAACAGGAGATCTATGAAGTCCGGAGGAGGTAGCGAACACTTGCATACCGGACCAGAGAAACTGCAGAGAGGAAAGTCATGAACTGATAGTGAAGATGATGACATTATTGCCTTACTACTTACCTCTGTCTGTAATACTACATACTAAAATATATCTAACTTCACTACAAACATTTGTCGCGTTCTTCTGCTGCTCAGTAGGCGTTATGTCACATACGATGCACTAAGAGTCGCATGTAATATCTTTTAATCTCATGAAGTGTCTATGTGTTGTTATAATTAGTGAAGGCTGAAACACCTTTTTAATTCAACACTTCAAGTGACAAACATAAGGTGTTGTGTTACGTAATGCTAGACTTCACACACAATTATACTTGTGAAGCCTGTATTCCTGAATATATGTTACACTGTTAAAACGATGGAAACAGTGCCAAAAAAATTTTCGAAGTTTAGGTAATACGCATCCAATGTCGTTACGTGTTCTAAAATCGTTGATTGAACAACATGAATTCTTAGTTATTCTGTTATTTAGAAAGTTTGTTTTGTGCCCTAAACATCAGCGACTGGTTACGCCCTACTATTTTCTGTTTTTACTTCTTGTTTAACTGGAAACAGCGGGTAGTTGCATGCATTCGTCAATGCTCGTGTGCTGCTACATCGTCCCCCACTTCGTACAATGATACTGAGAAATGGACATAAAAGTTTTCTGGGTATGGTACCGCGTCATAATGCAAAAAAAAAAGAAACCATTATGACGCGATACCATACCCAGAAACTTTTATGTCCACTGACTCAGGCCGCGGAAGCCTACGCAATAAAGAGCATATTAGAGAATCTAGGGAAAGAACATTAGATTTTATACGGACAGAGGAGGGCAGAATGGGGAAGCACAGTATCTGCAGAAATATGCTTGCATTGTGAAACTGGAGGGGAATGTTCATGGAAACTGATCAGTTTTGGGAAAAGCACATACACTCACACACACCACATACATACATATACACATCCAGAGATAAGAGAGAGAGAGAGAGAGAGAGAGAGAGAGAGAGAGAGAGAGAGAGAGAGTAGGGGCATGGTGAGAGGAGAAGAGGGGGGGGGGGGAGGTAGGAACAAAGAAAACAGGGAAACAACTCCGCTGCTTGATTTTATGCTGCATGGATGTTTATGGTAATTACCAGTAGGTAAATTAACATAAAAATGAGTAAGTAAAGTGAAGGAAAATGTAAAACATACTAATAGCCACGCATTGCAGGTGTACAACAAACATTATAGCAAGTAGCCTTGATAGTGAGTAGATAAAGAAGAAAAAAATATCTTGCGAGACTCCTGGGAATGAAAGTCTGCGATATTCTCACATGCTTGACGACAGCGTAGCGCTGCAGGAGGAGCTGAAAGAACTAATTGGCTCATAAACTACAGCCGCTGCTGGGGAACGCGCACATTCAGAGGCGCAAAAGACTCCTGTGGCTGTCAAACTCAGGGAGAGGGCGAAACTTTGTATTTTATGCACAGCGGAGAGTCGAGAGCCCAGCAGAAACCTCACATTTGCTTGTCTGTTCAGTACATACAGGTAATCGGTTTCAAATCCGGGACTCTGACGAACAGAAAATTGTCTGAAAAGGATAGTTATTTCATTCGTCGTTAAAGTACAACAGCATCCAGAAAGACAGTACAAACAGAACATAATAATTATCGCTGTATTTTAATCATAGGGAGATGCAAATGTTAACCATCATAATTAAATAAAGGTAAGATGCTAGTTTTATGAGTGGTTTTTTTCTTATATCACTATAAATGTTACGTACATACAGCCAGCGTCATAAGAATGTGCATATCATCAGTTGAACATTTTAAAATACGAAGATACATAGTCTATACGCACTTTCGATGTTTTCTATTAATTACCAGTGTATCTCAAGAAGCAAATTTTGTGTATGTGATGGCCCAGAGCTAGCAGATATTTGGAGAAGTCTTCTATGAAACCTCCCCTTAGAAAAATTTATAAAATGACAGTGTTGGTAAATCCCTTACGTTATATGATTTTCAAACAGCTGAGCAGAACTGAACGTACTCAGATATTTCTCTCTTTACTTATTCTGATCATCACTAAACTGACACACAATATTTTTAGTGAACGCAATCAGACTTTCAATAATCCGCACAAAAGAATAGCCGTGACTAACAATAACCTATACCTTTCATGAATCACTTACCTCACAAAAATCTTCGTTA
Source organism: Schistocerca piceifrons (assembly GCF_021461385.2). NCBI lineage: Eukaryota > Metazoa > Arthropoda > Insecta > Orthoptera > Acrididae > Schistocerca > Schistocerca piceifrons. The sequence continues at coordinate 825,730,135 of NC_060138.1, forward strand.
CTGCAATACAGCGAGCGCCAATAATACCGGCTAAATAAAACATTCTAGCTACTGAAGGCACTAACTACTGATAGGCATAGTTAGCAAAAGAAAGATTTTGATAGAGAACAAACAATGTATTTACCTTAATAGTGTTCAAAAGTCATAATATATAGCCGTTCATGATATCCAGTCTTACAAATTTACTCCTTCTGATTGAAACACGTTCAGATCGTCCGCTCTCAATACTCTGTCATCTCTCTCCCCACATCCACCACTGCTAGCGGCTCACCTCCAACTGCGCAACGCTACGCGCTGTTCACATCCAACTGCCCAACACTACAATAACAAATATTCCAACAATGCAAACCAGCCACAGACTTTACACAGCACAGACTGTGATTTTCATATAGAGCGCTACGTGGCGTTACCAACATAAAAACCTAAACAGCCTACTTACAAAGTCATGATGACCACGATAGACTGCTGCTTGAATAAAATATCCGGGGAACTGCGCCTTAGATTTGTCGAGAAAACGTCGGTATGTAATCTTAACATCTGTTTCGTATTAATATGTAATTTAATTATCAATCTCCTTAACACAATGGTTACACAGAGTAGTATTACGGTTACAGGCGAAACAACTCACAATTTTATTGTATACAGCGGCGGTTGACATCATGATAGTATTTGGCGTCACGATACATACCAGTCTGACGCTGTCGCGCTGCCATCTATGTCTGCATTATCACTGCTTTCTTTATTGCCTTCCAACGATTCCTGCACATGGTTCGGACACTTTCGGTCTCTCGCTGCCCTGTTTGCCGACGTGCCAGCTACTTAAGCGCTTTCCGTCTTTTTTCATTTCCTTCCGACGCTGCCGTAGCTCTAGCATTCGCTCGACACTGGGTATTTTACGCTTTTTGGAATCCTCTCGACGTGAGATTCCTTCTGACTTGCATATTCTATCATTACGGAAATATTTACGAGTCATATGAGACACACATTTCGTTATTTTGTAACTTTTAAATTAATTCCGATTTTCACTTATATTCTGGCGAATATTTTTAATATCCCTGCCGAGGTTCTATACTGCTCTGCAAGCTCTTCACAATGACACGAGGATTAATGTCCTATTTTCACGCTACACCGACTTACACTGCGTGAAAAACGTCATGGGATACCTTCTAATATCGTGTCGGATCTTCTTTTGCCATTTGTAGTGCAGCGACTCGACGTGGCATGGACTTAACAAGTCTTTGGAAGTACTCTGCAGAAATACTGAGCCATGCTGCCTCTATAGTCGTCCACAGTTGCGAAAGTATTGCCCGTCCAGTATTTTGTGCACGAACTGAGCTCTCGGTCACGTTCCATAAATGTGCGATGGGATTCATGTCGGGCTATCTGGATAGTCAAATAATTCGCTCGGATTGTTCAGAATGTTCTTCAGACCAATCGCCAACAATTGAGTGATCCATAAAAATTTCATCATTGTTTCGGATCACGAGGTTCTTGAATGGCTGCAAATGGTCTCCAGCTAGCCGAACGTAACCATTTACAGCGAATGATAGGTTCAGCGGCTTCGTGGGGTCTGCAAAATACTCGGACCCTGCCATCACCTCTTACCAATTGAAATCAAGACTTACCTGACCAACCGCGGTTTCCTAGTCTTCTGGGGTCTAACCGACATGGTCATCAGCCCAGCTGAGGGACTGCAAGCGATATGGAGCTGTCTGCAAAGATACTTGCGTCTGTCGTCCGCCACCATGACCCATTAACGCCAAATTTCGCCGCACTGTCCTAACGAATATGTTCGTCGTACGTCCCACATTGATTTCTGATGTCATTTCTCGCACTGTTGCTTCTGTTAATACTGACAACTCTACGCAAACGCCGCTGCTCGCGGTCGTTAAGTGAAGGCCGTCGGCCACTGTGTTGTCCGTGGTGAGAGGCAATATCTGAAATTTGGCATTCTCGGCACACTCTTGACATTGTGGGTCTCGGAATATTGAATTTCCTGTCGATTACCGAAATGGAATGTCTCATGCGTCTAGCTCCAACTGACATTCCCGTCTAAAGTCTGTTAATTTCCGTCGTGCATCCATAATCATCTCGGAAATCTTTTCGCATGAACCACCTGAGTACAAATGACAGCTCCGTCTATCGAAACCCCTTTATACCTTATGTACGCGATACTACCGCCCTGTGTGCTTCCTTACATCGCTATCCTATGACTCTTGCCACCTCAATGTTTAACTACACAAAGCTAATTCTTAGTAAAAAAAAATGGTTCTGAGCCCTATGGAACTTAACATCTGAGGTCATCAGTCCCCTAGAACTTAGAACTACTTAAACCGAACTAACCTAAGGACATCACACACATCCACGCACGAGGCAGGATTCGAACCTGCGACCGTAGCAGCAGCGCGGTTTCGGACTGAAGTGCCTAGAACCGCTCGGCAACAACCTAATTCTTAGTAATTAAGCACATACGCGTACAGTGGTACTATGACGTCACAGTCAAAACAAATACTGAGTGACAGACACGTATAGGTTTGATCAATCTGTTATGGACTCAGCCATTTACAGCACTCCCTTTGTGTTTTGCCCCAGTATCTGGTGGTGACTGAGTACCCGTATAAGCGAGAATTTTTGTTGGAAATGTGCACGTGGGTCACATCTCATGAGTGTTCTCTGTCAACCACTCACTTTGCTTCTTCCAAAGACGTCACTCCGTTTCAGTGGAAGCACTCATATAGAAGTGGCGCTGTCATTGGTATAATCGGAAGAAATCCTTGACTGCTTTCAAGGAATGCCTGTTATTAATTTCTGTGGTTTTTGATCATAGCATCGTAAACACTACAAACGGTGCGTTGCACAACGTATCGTTTACTCTTAAAATTCTTAAATCATTCAAAAATTAGTTCTGCCTCACACGCGTGACCACACTAACCACCGGTCTGTAACTAAGTCTTTTTAATAAACTTTTACCAATACTAGACAACAAATTTCTCACGTTCTTACGGTCTGGTCATCTCCAGCCTTCTCTGCTGATACAAACGAGCTTCTGCCTCAACTGTTTTAGCGAATTACAGTAAAGGAATTTTCATGCTCCTGTATACCGGGTGCCTCTCCTATGGTTCATTAGCCACATTTTCTCTGGTGTTTCCATAGACACTTACAGTTCTGTTTGTGCTACTGCTCGTTACTGCTCATTACGTCTCTCATGCAAGCAGCAGTTTCCACGGATAGCATTGCTTTGTTTCCCATTGCAAAGAAAATAATTTTATATCGGAATGTTACGTGCCTGGTCAACAGATCGGTCCCTTGTTAGTGTAGTGAGATACTCATTTCGTCAATACGTATTAAGAGGGACATTAAAACCCGAAGAATAGCCTAGTACTCCAGCAGCGTCTGAGCAGCGCTGCCTCATGGCGGTAGCAGTCAGTGTGGGTCAGAGCGGTGACGTTGCTGCTGGAGTGCTGGTTATTCTCCGTGTTTTACCTTCCCTGCAGATACATGTCGATAAAACCAATATCCCACTAGACTAATTTGGGACCGCTCTGAGGAATGTGCACGTAAAATCCCGATTTTAAAATCATTTTGTTTGTAACGAGAAACAAACCTCCACTTCTCATCGACGCCGGGCCTCGCGTGAAGAACGTGGGGATCAGTATTTATCTGGCCTGTCTCCAGTTACACTTTGCGTAACGAAGCTGCAAATATCCGCCGAAACAGCAAAGAAAACGCTCCTGATGCCCTGTATAGTGGTGCCTTTTTTGGCCAATAGCAAGTTATTCCGAAGTGGGTGACACTTTGCCATGTCAGCAAAATGTCATGCTGGAACTTCCACATGTTCCTTCTACCCAGGCTGTATATTTTGTGACATATTGCTTCTATTAAGAATATTCGATACCCATTTTAACTTACGTCTTATTCATTATTTACGAATTACACTAGTCAACAGCCATTTTGCATATGTGATGTGATACATCAACTAATAGGTATTTTGGTGTGTAGAATCCGAATATACCTTTCAAAATGTTCTAGCACGTACCATTTTTGAGTTTTTAAAGGTTTTTTATTTTTCGTATTCAATATTTCGCTTTTTGCTGTTCTTCTGTTTTGATGTTTAATTGTTTGATTTTGATTTGTAGAAGAGAGCTAGAAGCTCTACAAATCGTCAGTAAATGGTTGGTGTAGTAATCCAGTGGTGTAAAAGAGATCATCAGTGAGTGTTTTTCTGTGACAGATAGTGCAAACGTTATGTGTTTACAACTTACACTAAGAAAAATGGCAACTAGTAAATCTCGTTGCTGCCTAAACCACCCCAGCAACTTTTGTTATGCGTGTGGGAAATTCACTCCAAAAGCCCAAAGAAAATCAATCACTGATTTGGTTAAGAAGACAAATAAATTGGATTTTGATTGTCCTGCTGGTGATCAAGATGAAAATTTTGAACCTGATATTGCCTGCATAACCTGTACTACAAACTTAACTGAGTGGTTGAAAGGAAGACGCCGAGCTATGCCATTCGCTGTTTCTATGGTGTGGTGTGAGCCTAATGACCACTATTTAGACTGTTACTTCTGTCTTACAAATATTTCGGGACATTCAAGCAAAACTAGACATAAAATAAAGTATCAAATGTATCTTCAGTGCATTTGCCTGTGCCCCATGACGAGGGGCTGCCTGTTCTTGTCTGTAGCTTGAAAGCCACTGAACCAGACGCCATGTCAAGTGAATCAGAAAATATTGAACATATAGAACAGTACTGCCATCAGTATCATGACACTTCGCCTCTGCTCTTTAATCGAAAGGAACTGAACATTTTCGTTCGGAGTCTAAAACTTTCGAAAAAGCAAGCTGAGCTCTTGGTGTCGAGACTGTAGCAACGGAACCTTCTAGCTTCAGGGACAAAAATTTCCTGTTTCAGATGCTTCTTTCGCTCAATATTTCGATATGCAGAATTCAATGTGTGTATGTAGAGATGTCAATGGCCTGATGATGCAGCTAGGTGTACAACATAATCCACAAGAGTGCCGACTATTTATTGACAGTAAAACCAACTTGAAATCAGTATTACTGCACAATGGCAATGCATTTCCAACGGTACCTTTGGCTTACGCAGTAGACATGAAAGAAACTTATGAAACCTTGGCTTTGCTGCTAGAGGCTATCAAATATAAGGATCATAAATGACAACTTTGCTGTGATTTAAAAATTGTTGCACTCCTTACAGGTTTACAGGCTGGATTCACGAAATACTACTGCTTTTTGAGCCTTTGGGACAGCCGTGACACCAAGAACCACTATATAGTCAAGGAAACGTAAATGTGAACCATTCCACTCAGGTTGAGTCCGATAAAATCATTTCTCCTCCCCTTCATATCAAGTTGGACCTTATCAAGAACTTTGTAAAAGCTCTGGATAAAGAAGGTGAGGCCTTCAATCACTTAAAAAAAGTTTCCCAAATTAAGTGAGGTAAAGCTGAAAGAGGGTGTATTTGTTGGACCACAAATAAGAAGATTTCTGAAAGATCCAACCTTTGATACCAAACTCACAGATATCCAGTTAGCTGCTTGGTCACCTTTTAAAGCAATTGTGAAGGGCTTTTTGGGTAACAGAAGAGACAAGAACAATGTTACCATTTTGAATGATCTATTGGACAACTATAAGAACATGGGGTATAGAATGTCTCTTAAAATCCACTTTTTACGTTCTTACCTTGATTTCTTTCCGGAAAGTTTGGGAGCCGTAAGCGATGAGCTTGGTAGACGCTGTCACCAAGACATTCTTACCATGGAACACCGTTACCAAGGCCATTGGAACCTTCGATGTTGGGTGACTACTGCTGGGGTCTTGTTAGGCAGAGTCATGAAATGGCAAGCAAAAGAAAAGCTTCGTTGTCGCATTTTTCAAAACCCAAAGACGATTAAAAGTGAAAATATCTTTTGAACTAATTTGGACGTTTTATTGGCATCATGCTCATATATAAATACAAAATAGTATTGATTTCAAGCGTTCTGAATATGTATTTTTGTTTGACTTAATTGTGTCAATTTTCGCTATTACCATTTTTTTATTCTGCTGTGCATCTAGGAAATGTGACGTCATAGAGAAAAACAGATTTTACCAGTGTATTCAGCTCCCCAAAATTATGTAAATCCACTCATTTACAAACCAGATGCAGAAAAAAGTTGAAATTTGTTAACTTTCGTTATTAGTCTCATAATTATTAGCTATTCAAATATGACGGTGTCTTATCACACAAGAAAGTTTGACCGCCCATCACTGTAATGAACGTATAGACGTTTCCACGTCAAAACTTTTTAGGTAGAACGAGTTTCTATTACTCAGATCAGATTATCATTAGATCCCTGAAAATTAAAACCGATTTACTTAACTTACTGTAGATGTCATTAATGAAACGTAGCAGCGCGGAGCGGCCGCGCGGTTTGAGGCGTCACGTCACGGACTGCGCGGCCCCTCCCGCCGGAGGTTCGAGTCCTCCCTCGGCCATGGGTGTGCGTGTTGTTCTCAGCATAAGTTAGCTTAAGTTAATTTAAGTAGTGTGTAAGTCTGGGGACCGATGACCTAAGCAGTTTGTTCTTTAGGAATTCACACACATTTGAAACTTAATCTGAGTGGTTTCGTTCATACTCAAACACACAGCTGAAGCAAGAAATATAAGTAATGGTGCTAACACACACGCATTTTGGAAGCAATATTATATGAGAAAGTTTGCACTATTAATTTCTCAAAGATAGTGTTTCTTGCATTTCAGTAGTGTACATTGCTGTAAGAGAATCACTCAAATTATATTAAATTACGTTATCTACAATGACTTAATTGTACGTGGACCTGATAATGGTCTGTGTGATGGGAACTAATAGTCAGTTAAAGATTTCCATTCAAGCAGTTCGTACTGGCGAACGAAACTTTCTTTAACCATTTAGCTACACAAAGACAAATATTGGCGTGATGAAATAGCAGTCCAGTTTATAGTAATTCGTAATTTAATGGGTATGTTTCGCTATAAGACTGTGACGAATGAATTTACACGTAAGTCTGCATCCATGCTTTGCAAACCGCTATGTAGTAGAAGCAAGAAGATACTTCCATTTATATGACGTGTTAGGTTTTCTTTCTGTTCCATTTTCACAGGGAGTGCGGCAGAATGAGTGCTAAAATGCTTCCATGCACGCAGTAATTAGTCTAAAATTTGGAAATTTGTGTTAAGTTCCTACGGGACCTAACTACTGAGGTCAGCGGTCCCTAAGCTTAAACAATACTTAATCTAACTTAAACTAACTTACGCTAAGGGCAACACACACACACCCCCATGTCACACACACCCCCATGCCCGAGGGAGGACTCGAACCTCCGTGGCGGGAGTAATTAGTCTAATCTTCACTTAACATTCGCTAAGGGAGTGATACATAGTGGCCTGTGGTATATTACTAGGCTCCTCGCTTAATATTGATTCTTAAAACTTTGTTAGCAGGCTTTTGCAAGGTAGTTGTAGTCTATATTCAAGCGTCTGTCAGTAGAGGTTTTCTAGCATTTCCGAGATGCTCGTAGTACCGTAGCTAGGGTGGTTTTGGGCAACTCTGTGTTGTTGTCAAGTTTCCTCGCTCCCCACCCCCTTTGAAATCATCAACGATATCATGAAACGTTGCTAGATTTATCCCATCCTCTGACGTAGGAGAATTGCTGTGTGTTTATAATGGTGGGAAGTTCAAAATATGGTGGGATATCCAAAAACTTCAAGTTTTTCCGTCACTCCAATGACCTCACTCTGGAAGCAGGACAATTTTTCTAGGTGTAAAATGGTGGGAAATTTAAAAAATCCAAGATGGGCAGTTATTCTATTGGTTGAAAGTCCCTGGTGGTGGACGCTGGGATACAGGACCAGTCTGTATGACGTCGGAGACCGGGATGGTGATCCAAGATGGTGACCTGTGAGCATTGACCCAACCTATACGATCTCAGAATCCATTATGGCGGACCTTGGAGTACCAGGGTAGCCTGTATGACGCCACAATTACAGGTGGAAATTCAAGATGGCGACGTGTGATACATAGTTGCCAGATCATTTGTGCTAAGTTTAAACAATTTCCTCCACTTCCATGACTTCGCAGTTTAAGCAATCATCACTCTAAGTTTAAAAAGCTATATAATGTAGGAGGAATAGGCTAGGAACAATTGTTCTTTATTTAAACAAACATGACAACGGGGAGCGTCTCCAGACCGCAAGTCGCAAAGTTCACCACCTGTCCATGCACATGGGGCCACATTAGTTCAGGGAAGCACACTGTGCAGTCCCGTGCTAGGCCGGAAAAGGCCAGGCAGCTGCTGGTTCAAAATTCAAATGGCTCTGAGCACTATGGTACTTAACATCGGCGGTCATCATTCCCCTAGAATTTGGAACTACTTAAACCTAACTAACCTAAGGACGTCACACACATCTATGCCCGAGATAGGTTTCGACCCTGCGACCATAGCAGTCGCCACTGCCATCTGCCACTGTCACTGCCATCTGTGGACAGTGTGGCGCTTCTCTTCTAAAGTTTAAGAGTTTTAATGGTTTCTTAGTTACACATAAGTACTAAGAGCTCATGTTCAAGCACAGTGGCTAAGAATATGCAAGAACACGGAGAAACTAAATCGTAGAGACATAATACAAACTACGTCATAATGTAATGAGAATGTTTTGTCATAGTTGACATGTAAGTGACGAAACAATATAGACTTTTTCGTTAGCATTTGCATTCTGATTTACATTCACATCACATTCCTTTGCTGATCTGATTCTGACTGCTGTTCATTGCTGAATTAATGTAAGTGTATGAAGAAAATACAATCTGAAAGCGAAGTGTTATTCAAAGTCGTGTACATTATTTATGCAGTCCCAGTCACATCCCAACGTTAAAAATATTATGAGACACGTGGCATCTACTAAAGAGAAGGTTTTTGTAGGAGAGTTCTGAGCCTCTTTCACTGACATTTAACCATACTTAGTAACTGAAAAAGCGATCCGCAATTTTCGACATTGCGTTAAAGACTTTCGGTGATTTTCCTGATAAGCGGCCCGGTCAAATATTTTTAGAGATCTTATTCAAATCTCATAAGCCGAAATCGCGGACGACTTAGGCTTGGAGTGGACCTACTTTATGAAAGACATTTAGTAACACAAATTATGAAATAATACAATGTTTTATCTCTTTAGCATTTCATACTGAAGAAAATTTTCTTGACAATAGTTTATGAACCAAAGATATAACGTGATCGCATTATAGCTTCATGTAGGATTTCATTATTATAGCTAGATAAAAGTAATCATAATCCCCCACCACGTACAATATTTAAGCGCGAGTAGTAAAATTTGAAAAATGATTAAAAAACTTTTTTTATTAAATTAGGACACTCAACTCACTTGCCCCACTGGAGAGATGGAGACATCGAGCACAGAGTCCCATACATCAGCTGGTGACAAATAAGTGGATAAGTGTACAGAGATGTTGCATATGTATTACCAACTCGACTGCCTAACCCAAAGTGCAGGATAGTAGTTCCAGTTCCCACCAGTAGTACGTTACTTGCAATGGCACTACGGTCACAGCTCATGAGTCCTAAGTTAAAATGGCAGGGAAATTAGAAAATTAGCAACAATCCCACTAATACTTTAACTCACGTTGAAAAACGATGAGAAATTCAAAATTCGCGTCCGTTTAAAATGACCAATAGTCGACACATGTGCCATGCAGGCACCGAGTTATTTCAGATGCCTGAAACAGAAATTTAAAAATCAGGAAATGCACACTCGTTTATGGTGAGAACTGCGCAAAAGGCTCAGGAGCCAAAAACTAAAAGGTCTAGGTTCTATGTTTATGTAATTCACTATCAAAAACTGTGTGGTATGGGTGGCAACTATTAAGCAACTTGTCTTCTTCAATTATGTTACGTCCATGTCGAGTTGTATGCAGCAGACAAGTATCAAGCACAGTGAGAACAAAACACATTTATACGAAGTGTCAAGTCGATACATGAGACCCTGCATAAGTGACAATTAGTACTAAACAAAGAAAAGTGCGAGGTCATCCACATGAGTGCTGAAAGAAATCCGATAAATTTAGTGCATATGAAAACCGCACAAATCTAAGGGCAGTCAATCCGACTAAATACCTAGGAATTACAATTACGAGCAACTTAAATCGGAAAGACCACGTAAATTATAGTGTGGGGAAGGCCAAACAAAGGCTGCGCTTTGTTGGCAGAACACTTAGAAGATGCGACAAGCCTACTAAAGAGACAGCCTACATTACACTTGTCCGTCCTCTGCTGGAATACTGCTGCGCGATATGGAATCCTTTGTTGGCAGAACACTTAGAAGATGCGACAAACCCACTAAAGAGACAGCCTACATTACACTTGTCCGTCCTCTGCTGGAATATTACTGCGCGGTATGGAATCCTTACCAGGTAGGATTGACGGAGGACGTCGAAAAAATGCAAAGAAGGGCAGCTCGTTTCGTGTTATCGAGCAATAGCGTGAGAGTGTCACTGATATGATTCGCGAGTTGAGATGGCAGTCTCTGAAACAAAGGCGGTTATCTTTGCGGCGAGATCTATTGAAACGTCCCCTTTGGAAAATTTATGAATTACAGTGCTGATAAACCTCTTACGTTATTTGTTTTTCTAACAGATGAGCAAAACTGAACGTACTCAGACATTTCTCTCTTTACTTACCCTGATCATCATTAAACTGACACACAATATTTTTAGCGCAACGCAATCTAACTTTGAATAATCCCTACAAAAGAATGGCCCTGACTAACAATAATCTATACGTTTCACGAATCACTTACGTCACAAAAGTCTTCGTTACTCGAATTACCGCAATACAGCGAGCGCCAATACTGTCAACTAAATAAAGGATTCTAACTACAAAAGACACTAACTACTGATAGGCATAGTTAGCAAATGAAAGATTCTGATAGAGAACAAATAATCTATAAACCTTAATAATGTTCAAAAGGCATCAGTTCATGATCTCCAGTATTACAAATTTACTCTTTCTGATGGACACACGTCCAGATCGTCCGCTCTCAAAATTCCGCCATCTCTCTCCCCACATCCACCATTGCTGGCGTCTCACCTCCAACTGTGCAACGCTACGCACTGTTCACATCCAACAGCCCAACACTACGAGGTGCATTCAATTTCTAAGGTCTCCGATTCTTTTTCTAATTAACTACTCACCCGAAATCGATGAAACTGGCGTTACTTCTCGACGTAATCGCCCTGCAGACGTACACATTTTTCACAACGCTGACGCCATGATTCCATGGCAGCGGTGAAGGCTTCTTTAGGAGTCTGTTTTGACCACTGGAAAATCGCTGAGGCAATAGCAGCACGGCTGGTGAATGTGCGGCCACGGAGAGTATCTTTCATTGTCGGAAAAAGCCAAACATCACTAGGAGCCAGGTCAGGTGAGTAGGGAGTATGAGGAATCACTTCAAAGTTGTTGTCACGAAGAAACTGTTGCGTAACGTTAGCTCGATGTGCGGGTGCGTTGTCTTGGTGAAACAGCACACGCGCAGCCCTTCCCGGACGTTTTTGTTGCAGTGCAGGAAGGAATTTGTTCTTCAAAACATTTTCGTAGGATGCACTTGTTACCGTGGTGCCCTTTGAAACGCAATGGGTAAGGATTACGCCCTCGGTGTCTCAGAACATGGACACCATAATTTTTTCAGCACTGGCAGTTACCCGAAATTTTTTTGGTGGCGGTGAATCTGTGTGCTTCCATTGAGCTGACTGGCGCTTTGTTTCTGGATTGAAAAATGGCATCCACGGCTCATCCATTGTCACAACTGACGAAAAGAAAGTCCCATTCATGCTGTCGTTGCGCGTCAACATTGCTTGGCAACATGCCACACGGGCAGCCATGTGGTCGTCCGTCAGCATTTGTGGTACCCCCCTGGATGACACTTTTCGCATTTTCAGGTCGTCATGAAGGATTGTGTACACAGAACCCACAGAAATGCCAACTCTGGAGGCGATCTGTTCAACAGTCATTCGGCGTTCCCCCAAAGAAATTATCTCCACTTTTTCGATCATGTCGTCAGACCGGCTTGTGCGAGCCCGAGGTTGTTTCGGTTTGTTGTCACACGATGTTCTGCCTTCATTAAACTGTCACACCCACGAACGCACTTTCGACACATCCATAACTCCATCACCACATGTCTCCTCCAACTGTCAATGAATTTCGATTGGTTTCACACCACGCAAATTCAGAAAACGAATGATTGCATGCTGTTCAAGTAAGGAAAACGTCGCCATTTTAAGTATTTAAAACAGTTTTCATTCTCGCCGCTGGCGGTAAAATTCCATCTGCCGTACGGTGCTGCCATGTCTCGGACGTATTGGCAGTGAATGCGGCCTCATTTTAAAACAATGCACATGTTTCTATCTCTTTCCAGTCTGGAGAAAAAAAATCGGAGGCCTTAGAACTTGAATGCACCTCGTACAACAGCAAAATTTCCAACAATGGAAAGCAGCCACAGACTGCACACAGCACAGTCAATGATTTTCATATAGAGCGCTACGTGGTGTTACCAACATAAAAACTTAAACAGCCTGCTTACACCAACTTTCTCTTCCAAATGCGAAAATATTTTGTTGACACCCACCAACGTAGGGAGAAATGATCATCATAACAAAATAAGAGAAATCAGAGCTCGAACGGAAAGATTTAGGTGTTCCTTTTTCCCACACACCATTCGAGAGTGAAATGGTAGAAAAGTAGTATGAAAATGGTTCGATGAACCCTCTCTCATGCACTTAAGAGTGAGTTGCAGAGTAACCATGTAGATGTAGATGTAGAATTGGTACTAGCTCCCTGAGTTAGGTGGGTTGCTGCCCAGAGTTCTACTGGTTAGCAGACGTCAAGCGAGCTGTGACCCAGCGAACACGGCACGCCAGCAGTTCTCGAAAAATGTCAAGAAACCAATTACGGCTAAGTTCACTCTGTTACTTCAAAATTGTTTGTGGAGCTCTGTTATTGTGAGTAAAAATTTTTTGATGAGCGATTTTTAAAAAACTTTTACCTTTTCGCATTTTAGCTTGGCAATTTACAACAAATAGCTCTCGTTCTTTATGTTCCTTTAATCTTAATTACAGATCTCAAGTTGGCAGTGACCAAAATGACATAATGAATCCAAACATATATTAAGCGCTCTGGATGGTTTTAGTCCAAAAATATTCTCAATGATCGTGGACCCGTACAGGAAATTATTTCCTTTATTAATGAAATGTTCTGTTTGTTCAAAAGTAATAACAGACACTAAGGAAAGTAGCTATGGGACTTTGATATGATATGCACATTATTACTTTCCCTTTGGTCTTAGTGTGAGATGGAGAGATATTGTTTCAGAATAATTGTGAAGAGTAACTATAACCAATTTAGGGCGACTGATGATGACCTCAGATGTTGTCCCATAGTGCTCAGAGCCGTTTGAACCATCTGAACCAATTTAGCTTTGTCTAAAATCGATAAATTTTGTGTATGTACAAGCAATTATAATGTATTTAAATACAGTACTGCAATGCTACTGGCGCAATAATCCTGTTTATTTTTCACTGTTTGCAAATGCTGTTGTTAACTATATTACTTTTAATTAATAAATGCGATCAGTGTAAAGTGACTCATCAAGCTGGTAAGCACTATGTGGGGCTAATAACAAATGTAATATGTTAGTTCGCCCAGTGTTTGATTTGTAAAAAAGCGGTTCCGGGCGTGGCTTTTCCGTTTTTTTAAATTTAGATGTCTGAAAACGCTATTTTAACGCTCTTTATCCGTCAGAGGTACCAGTACGGCGTACCGGCACGTACCACCACGAATCAATTAAAAATAGACGTACATAATACCTGCAATCTGACCCAGAATTGTCATTTTTTTCAGTGAATTTTTCCAGTGCGAGTACAATAACACAAAATTTAGAATAGAGTACGAGTATGAAGGAGCAGCATCTTCCTGTGCCTAAATGTCGATTTACAAACGGATCCTACAAAGCTGACGTTCGGAACAAAGCACCACCAATATATAGCATTATCTCCAATACTTCGTGTCATACAAAGTCCATTATGTTTGCTTCCTCTAGGGTTACACTGCAAAACTCCCTCTGTAACGCTGTAACTGGCTGGGTAAATTAGTTTTAAGGTAAGAGGAAGTCATAGGCCTATCACCTTCAGTAGGACCACCGATGGTAAATCATTCTGATACTCCAGTCAACATTTGAGTTGAGGACAGCTTTACCTGACTGCCAAGGCAATAAAAATAAACCTGTGTCCTAAAGCGATAAAGTAGTGAACTGAAATAATAAAATAGATTGCTGATAATTGTCTGATCGTAGTAGAAACCTGATTTCCTCCACTGAAAATACAATCACAGGAAGATATGAATGTCATACTCCCACCATTAAGTGGCTGTTTCAATGAATAGAATGAATACTGTATTCTTGAAAGTGTTGATATCCCTTTTTATAAAGTTGCAAATCTTTCCTTGCCTCAGTATGTATTTTATTTGGATGAAAAATACTGGTTTATTATTAATTAACTTAACCAAATGACATCGACAAACATTTTGGAGTTTATAAAACTACCTGACAGAACTTATTATTTTAATGCAGAAACTGGGAGAAATTTCTCGACAGATCTCGTGAAATATTATGCACCATCTATTTATTTTTCATTTATTTATTTATCCTGACCTGGTTAGGGCGATCAAGCCCTCTTTCACACTGGGTCAGGGAATCACACATACAGTATCTATTACACCACAGTTACCTAATAAAATAAGTTTTAGTGCGACAACTAGTCTTAAAAGGATTTGAGTGTCTGAAGTAGCGGTGTGAGTAATTACACTGATAATGATCTGACAAAGTTAATTCTGGCATTACTTGTACAACTACAGCTATAGCTACTGATGTCAGTAACAGGGATGATGGTAATAATAATAATAGTAATGACAATATAATTGTGATATTATTAACAAGAATGATAGTGGCATATAAAAGAACCTATAGGGTTTCAAAATAAACGTTTTCCGATATAGCAATATCTGGCAAAAGAAAAACCGGTTGTTATCTACAAACTCTAAACTCATTACAACATTACCAACAAAAGTATTTGTGAAATTCAGTAACTTTTAAATCGGATAGAATGTTTTTAAAACAACAGATTTTTCAGCTATATACGAGTGCATCAACTTATAGTAATTCAAGAATTTTGTGTCCCCATGTTCCTCATACCCGGTATGATTGATGATTGAGAAAGGAACTATTTTTTGGCATATGACAAGTTATAGGATCATTAAATGACGACAATCGTAAAATTTTACTTAAAAATATCTTCTATTCAATGTTAGTTTGACTTTAAATAGAAAAATACGCATTTAATGCATAAGTTGTGCTTTACCCTTTGAAGTATCAGGAGCCGCCATACACACTGCCAAGCTCTTTCAACTTGTAAGCTCAGATTTCTGTTCAATGTATTATAGAACAGTATGTCTGCAGGCTGCGTAAACGAATAACGCAAGGAAAAATGTACACTACCGCATTTGTAAAAGCAGCGTATTGTTCAGAGACAATGTGATTTTCGGATATTTTTCTATTTAAATAAAAATTAACGGCCCAGAAATAGGAAATTTCATTGTGTCAACATTGGACGGAAGATCCCTCATTATTGAACTGAAGCTCTGGTTATGAAACTGCACCATGAAACCTACATTACCGAACAAATCGATATTTTGAACATTGACTGCGGAATTCGTGATTTAACGCTTAGTTTCAAGTCTCAGGTTCGCAAAAGACACTAAAACCACTATAAAAATTTGCCTACATTTAGATCCAGGTAATAACCTAATAGTGGTACTATATTGCTTACACAGAAGGTGGACGAACGAACATGTTAGGAGCCATAAAAGATGTAAATATCTCGATATAGTCAGTTAAATTGCCAACATTTCGGAGACGGTGGCTGAGTTTGATTTTGTTGACGCCTTTCTGAATCGTTCCCACTCATAGATTCCTCTCTGCCAAGCGTTCCACATTTGAGCTATAAACTGAACATAAGCAAAAAACATTACTAACTGGAAAACATCGCGTCCTAAAACATGAGGTCTAACGCATTGCACATTTTGGCAACAGCAACTTTCCTTACTCGTTGACACTGCAGTCAATATATGACCATTAAAAAAATAGTGCATCACCAACGGAGAGCAAAATCTATCAAGCACAATTGCAAAATATAAACGACCGACTAAGATTTTCTTGAATGATTGGTATTTCGCCATTATAAATGATTCTAATACAATTTCATCTCGCTGCTATAATACTTGCGAAGAACTCTGTGTACCGCATATGCAGCAACCCCAGTAAAAGTGAAAAAAATTACATGGGTGTCTTTAGGGAAACGGTGGCACAACTTCCAAATGTATTGTGACTTACGAGGAGCATAAAGTTGTTTCCGAAGCTTTAGTCTCGTTTCCCTTATTTTAGACTAGCCGAAGAAAATATTTTCTTCGCTTTCAATCAAATGCGCCGTTAGGTAACGGCAGAAATCTTGTGTTTTGTAACAAAATGAATGCAATGCATGTGTGACGATTGAAAATAGAGTCATAAGAGGAAATCGGTATTTCAACAAAAATAAAACAACAGGAAGCGAAACTGCATCATAAGAAACCTTTACAGGCTGTGTAATATAATGAAGATATAAAACTAGCAGTAAAAAGTAAATGATTGCAGTGTATTGGATACAATAATAAATAAAATCTCACTGAAAATAGCACAGGAAGTGAGGGATATTGCACGCATAAAGCAAAAATATACAAAAAGTGACTTGCGCTATTTCTTGCAGAATTTGTCTCTAATTTTTCCTAAAGTCAAAGTGAAGTCGGGCTGCTAGGAAAATGGGTCCACGGGCAAAGGCTTTAAACCTTCCATCTTGCTGGTAGAGATTGGAGACGTCAGTTGATGTACATTTGTTACGGAGGGTAATTAACTGTTTATGTTGTTTATTATCACTTCACGCTGCTGTATTTAAGGTACTGGGTGGTTATAATTAAAGTGCAGCTACCCACAGAGGTTCAGTGTGAGCTGTAGTCACTGTGTGGCAGCGAAACTTGGTAGAAATTCTGATGCGTTAGTGTGGAACTGATTTACACCGGAAAAAAAATTGGTTCCAGTTTTGACCACCAGGTGCAAATCTGGCACTGTGAATGCAAGAAAGACGTATAGAAATGTTTTCGTTTGTTATGGATTAGGAATGGGGCATGGGCAGAAAAGGGTAAACAAGTGAGACAGGCATAATATTGATTTTATTATTAACCACTGCTTACACAGTTTGTTCAACGTTAGCACCGGAGGTGTCGACGAGATGCCGTACAGCGACAGATTTGTACGTGGTGACACAAACTGGAACTAATTTATTCCAGCGTAAATCGGTTACACATTAACACATAATTATATCTACCAACTTTCACTGTCATACGATGATTACAATTATAACTACCCGGTAGTTTATAAATCGCCATCCATTTTGGAGCGCTTAAGGCTTCATCGCCAGTCATATGTTGTGACCATCGACACACTGTACAATCAAAAAATGTATTACCTCATAATTATGGCCCCATCATAATTGGTAACACCCAGTCAACTTGCGTTGCCAGTTAAGGTGCAAAAATATTTGATAACGTTCTGTGGTTGCCAATTATTATGCTGAGTCTGCGAGCTCTCGCGGTGATTGTCACTGAGGGTAAATATTCTAGGTTGTTAAGCTGCCACATGTTATTGTACAAATGTCTTCTGCACTGTTCGACCATTCTGCTGGTGCCTCCAGTTAAAAGAATCTTGAAGACAGTTTCAGCAGAACGATCTAAATGTCGAATCATGAAAAAGGAAATCTGGAGAAGAGTGTGAGGCTAGCCAATAACATAAAAAAAAAAAAATCCTTCAGTGTATTTTGAGCTGCACAGTAAGTCCATGATCACCATATTGACGGATGATGGAGCATCGAGTGTTTGGAAATCTATTCATAAACAATTTTTTAAAGCAACTGTGCGAAGTGGATTTCTTAATAACGAGCTCCTCGCCACGTCGTGAAGGTTCAAGGGATGTCTGCAGACCGCCTTGTCATCCTCCAAATTGCGGCGTCATGCGGGTGCGGTATGGAGGCGCATGTGGTCAGCCTACTGCTACAGACCTTACAGACCGTGGGGCAGCTACTATTCGGTCAAGCAGCCGCTCAATTGGCAACGCGTGACTGAGTGGATCTGATCAAGGAAAAATTGTTTGCAGTACCGGGAATCGAACCCGCGTGACAGCCATCTACGCTCAGCCACGGACACGGACAGTGGATAAAGAGAATAAAAAGGTCAATTTTCTTCGAAAAGGACTAAATTAGCTCGTGAGTCGCATTCGAATGGCTCAGCTAGCAATGGTGTAGATTTTGTAACGGGTATGCCTGGGTAGAGTTCCGACAGGCAGACAGTTTTCACCTGTCTAAAAATTTCATTACAGCATACTTTTGGTTCCAGAGCGAAAAATACATTGTGGGAGGATTATGCGGTTCTCAAAAACGGTGGGCGTAAAGTACGTGCCGAGAGCTGAACGGAGTGGAAAAAGAATAAAAAGCTGCGTTCAGCTGCGAGCGGCTGCCAATTTAAAACGGTACGCAGAAACGGCGTCGCGCCGCTGGGGCTGACCGCCAGATATCTGTTAAGCGCGCTTTAATGAGGGCGTCGGCGGCGGTGGGCCAGCGCGGGCGTAACAGGTGCTGGCCCGGCGCAGCCGGGACTCAGGGGTGTCGAGTTAATAACCGCCTCTCTGTGGCCGGGCGGCCAGCGCCACGGGGTGGCCTGTTGCCGCCGAGCCGCGCCGTGTTCCGTAATCTGTAACACCAGCCGGAGGCCGCGCGCTGTATAAAAACCGGAAGGCTGCGGGCGAGAACACTTCCCTCAGCCGCCGGGGGCGGCGGCGGCGGCGGCGGCGGCGGGGGCAGGGTCGAGCCAGGGCTGGCCAAGCGGCGCGGCCGGCCGCGGGCCACCCTTATTTAACTTTAGCACCTTATTCCGGGCGCCGCGCCGAGAGCTGGAATTAGTGTAGACGATCCGGCCGAGGAACAGGCGGCGAGGCGCGGGGGAGCCGGTGTGTGGGTGAGTGTGTGTGCGCATGTGTGCGTGCGAGCGCGCGCACCTCCCCCCACCGTTCCCCCCGCGGGCACGCGCCCCAGCCGCTGCACCCCTTTGCTCCCCACTCCCGGCCGGCGCGGAGAGGCGCTGCGCACCCCTTACAATCCAACATGGCGCGCGCACCAGCTATTACAGTAAGAAAACAGACATATAAAACTGAGAGGGAGGCAGCCCGCGGGCGCCGGCGGGGGGAGGGGGTGCGGGGGAGCGGGCGGGGGCCTTCTACTACTCGTGGGGAGGGGAAGTAAAAATCAATATCCCCGGGGCTGCTAAATCACGCTTATCAAGAGCACTTTTCCCCTCTCTCTCCCGCCGCCTTCGCTTGCGCACCTCTCTCTCTCTCTCTCTCCTCTCTCTCCCTCCCTCTCTCTGTCTCTCTCTCTGTTCCTCTCCCCCTCCCCCACTCACCCTTTCAGTTTGCTGCCTTCTCCTCCCCAGCCATACTCTCTGTCTCCTCCTCCTCCTCCTCCTCCTCCTCCTCCTTCTTCACCTCCTCTGCTCTTCCTGCCGGCACTACAAAACATTCAATTTGGACGTGGAGTTAAAACGAAATGGATTTTGCAGCAGTGTGCCGAGAGAATGGGATTTAGATTTCAAATTTCGCTCAATAGCGAGAGGCCTGTCAGAACTTGTCTCCGCGGCAGTGTGTTCACTTGCTAAAAGTCCGCGCCAATGTATATTATATTACGAGCAACTATTCTGAAAATTACAGGGTGCCACCAAAACCCAACTACAACCTGCCTCGTTCCTTTCTCTTTTTTAACCGTTATTTTTATTTTTTGTACTTTTTTTTTGCCTGCGTTCGCAGTTCCGTTGCCAAAGGAAGACGAGTCGTATTCGTTCGCGTTTCACGTCGACAAAAAAGAGCCACATTGCATTTCGCTGACAAGTGTCGGCCTCGGATGTCGAGCGACCATAAGCGCGAGGTAGCGGGCGGCTATTGAGAAGTCTGCCGCGATCCTGCAAACGAAAAATAGCTCACTCTCTTCAAGCCTGGAGCATAGGGCGATAGCTGAAAGAGGTGGCAACAGCTATTAGACCAAATGGCGCTGTTTGGTTCCAGAGACCTATTCAGTTCTCATACGTCTACGATGTATATGTGCAGACTGAAGCGGCTACCATACGGGTTGAGGCGTGATTGGGAATTTGGATTGAAGAGGGAGGCGGGCTAGGAAGTCCGTGCAGTTGGACAGAGTTCGTGTGTCAGGGCAGTGTAGTGGTCAGCGCATCTGCCTACTGAGCGGGATATCTGTGCTCGAATCCCAGCCTTGGTCTTCAGTCTGCACATATACGAATACATCAGCAATTGTGATGACCTGTACGCATTACATCCAGTAGTCTACTGCTACCTCTCTGTTACGTGGTTCAATTTATGGTGCGTCTATAATACTACAAAGGGCGTTCTATTGCTGTAGGATGTTTCTCCTTGAGTATAATTTCTTATCTGGTATATCGTCCTCGAGCTAGCTTATGTCACTGGAGGTGCTTGCTAGAAATCCAATACATATCATCAAGCAGGAATAATAATAGCTATTACTGAACGAACTAAACAGAGACCAAAATCGACAAACGGGTAAACATTTAGCATAGCTTAATAAAATTATTTTTTATTTTTAACTTTTCCTGGAACTTGCTGTTATTATAACGTGCATAAATTTATATTGGAAGTAGTCCGTTTTTGACGTGAGTATAAGGTTAAAAACTTTAATACTGATCAAATGTGTACCCTAGTCATACCCTCCACCTATCTTAATTTTTTAAGGCCTTCAGGTAATCGCTAAACTGTAATGACAAGAAGCTGAAGCACACCGAAGACATGGTAGGATGGCAGTGTGACTTCGTACACGTACTCACTGTTGGAGAGTGTGTAAATGATTTAGAGTTGCCATTTTCTTGAACAGGTAGAAAGGCAACACAGTGCGTTAGTGTTGTCTGTCGATAGTATTGTTAGCAGGCCTGGTAGGGTATACGGCGTGAACAGCGTCACATGGTCACATGTTGGGTGGTCACTGTGAAGGATACGGAGATGCCATGTACTCATATGAGACAGCTTTATCAGCACCTGACAGAGTTTGAAAGGGATCTCGTTATGGGTCTCCAGTTGGGCGGTTGTTCAAATCGTGCAATATCCAGACTTGCCGAGCATTTGGAACCGACAGTAATCCAATAATGGACTGCATGGAAAGGTAAGGCCAGATATATTCATCGTCAAGGTTCCGGACGGTCACGTCTGAAACCATCACATCGGAGGATCGTCGTGTTCTG
Organism: Schistocerca piceifrons; assembly: GCF_021461385.2. NCBI lineage: Eukaryota > Metazoa > Arthropoda > Insecta > Orthoptera > Acrididae > Schistocerca > Schistocerca piceifrons. The sequence goes on from NC_060138.1 coordinate 825,751,630, forward strand.
CACAAGCAAATCATAACCATTCCCCCCCCCCCCCCCCCCCCTCCTCTACACATCTTTGGTTGCCATCCGAGAAACAAGTAACGGACTCCGTGAAACATTGTGTCATCCCGCACCATTAGATCAAGATTACCAGTATCCAAGCTAGGGAATTACCGCACAGTGCACAGACTGCCGTTAACACCAGAACACAAACGGCTGAGACAGGACTGATACCGTGACCGGGAAGCATGGACTGCTGATGTTTGGCTCCTCGTTGTGTTCAGCGACGAATCGCGGTTCTACACTACCCCGGATGACAATAATTAGCGAGTATGTGGGCGTCCTGAGGAGAGGCACCATTATCTCATTCACAGCGGTGTTTCTCCTGATTCAGGTATGGCTTCAGCTCACGACTGGTAGTGACTGACGGAACTCTGACGACACGACAGTGCATCATAGATATCCTCTCTCCTCATGTGTTATCTCTCATGCGATTGTATCGTCGTGCCATTTTTCAAAAACACCATGCTCATTCACACTTTGCACTTGTCTTAATCAACTGCCTGCCTAATGTCGAGGTACTCCTGTGGTGAGCAAGATCCCCATATGGAGCCCAGATTGAAAACGTGTGGGCTCCAACTCCATCCCAGTACCTGGGATATCAAGGACCAATTACAACAGTTGTTTGACAGCATGCCTCGAGAGAGGATACAGCGGCTTATAACATCCTTCCCAACCGCGCACACATCCAGGTCACAGTGTGTGTATACATGTTTGTCTGATCTGTAGTATCCAGTATAATAGCTTAATAATGTTTTGTTAAAATTTGCGCTGCCAGATATTGAAAAAAGACCTCCTTTAAATAACTTTACCTATAGTCCCTATATAATCAGATCACTCTTAGAGTATAAGCATTTTTCCGTTATTAACATGTTGCATCTTCCACACGTTTTGCTGCCCGAATTAGAGCTTTGTTTAGAAGGAAATTAATGATATCCTTGCTTAAAATATGGCATTTCCACTTTACACAAGAACATCGAATGCAAAGCATACGCCTGATGTTTGCGTAGTGCAGAAGCGAACGACGTGTTGCCTGACGAAAACATTAATGTAATTGAGAATGATAACCATCTGAAGATGGTCATGATATCTCCAAACCGATTGTGGCACTGAAATAAAGTATTTGTTGCTAGCAGACAGGGTTAGCATTAGCGTGAATCGTTAGGCTCAGGTATTGATGATATAGACTAATGTATTTCTATGGCCGTATACTGCTTAGGGAAGCATGCTAAGACTCAGTAACGGACCTCGTACATTATTGCTCCTTCTGGAGTTAGTGTCATGGAAGTTGTTGCTATATTTGAACTGTCAATTATTCGTGACCCGAAAACTTCACAAGACAAAAAATATCTAACGAGGCTGTGCGAATGTGCTGAGACAACTAAAGAATTCTCTACAAATTTAATTTTTTCCTTATTATACATTCCTGAGCAATGAGTGATACTTACTTCAGTGATATGTGGCCAAGAATATTCTGCCGCACGACATTAATGAATGAAAAAAGGTAAAACTAAATTATGAGATACTGGTATTGGAAGTGTTAGGTATCAGTAATAATGTAAAAGTGACCGAACTTAGGCATTACTGAAGTTCTGTTATACAGGGTGTAGCATTTAAAATATTTTTGAATTAGCTTCAAATCGGATTAAAAAAATATTATAATAAGAGTGTTGTTGTTGTGGTCTTCAGTCCTGAGACTGGTTTGATGCAGCTCTCCATGCTACTCTATCCTGTGCAAGCTTCTTTATCTCCCAGTACCTACTGCAACCTACATCCTTCTGAATCTGCTTAGTGTATTCATCTCTTGGTCTCCCTCTACGAATTTTACCCTCCACACAGCCCTCCAATACTAAATTGATGCTCCTCTGTTGCCTCAGAACATGTCCTATCAACCGATCCCTTCTTCTAGTCAATTTGTGCCACAAATTTCTCCTCTCCCCAATTCTATTCAATACCTCGTCATTAGTTATGTGGTCTACCCATCTAATCTTCAACATTCTTCTGTAGCGCCACCTTTCGAAAGCTTCTCTTCTTGTCCAAATTATTTATCGTCCATGTTTCACTTCCATACATAGCTACACTCAATACAAATACTTTGAGAAAAGACTTCTTGACACTTAAATCTATACTCGATGTTAAAAAATAACTCCTCTTCAGAACACTTTGCTTGCCATTGCCGGCCTACATTTTATTTTCTCTCTACTTCGACCATCATCAGCTATTTTGCTCCCCAAATAGCAAAACTTCTTTACTACTCTAAGTGTCTCATTTCCTAATCTAATTCCCTCAGCATCACCCGATTTAATTTGACTACATTCCATTATCCTCGTTTTGCTTTTGTTGATGTTCATCTTATATCCTTCTTTCAAGACACTGTCCATTCCGTTCAACTGCTCTTCCAAGTCCTTTGCTGTTTCTGACAGAATTACGATGTCATCGGCGAACCTCAAAGTTTTTATTTCTTCTCCCTGGATATTAATACCTACTCCAAATTTTTCTTTCGTTTCCTTTACTGCTTGCTCAATATACAGATTGAATAACATCGGGGAGAGGCTACAACCCTGTCTCACTCCCCCCCCCCTCCCCCCCCCCCCCCCGACCACTGCTTCCCCTTCATGCCCCTCGACTCTTATAAGTGCCATCTGGTTTCTGTACAAATTGTAAATAGCCTTTCTCTCCCTGTATTTTACCCCTGCCACCTTTAGAATTTGAAAGAGAGTATTCCACTCAACATTGTCAAAAGCTTTCTCCTAGTCTACATATGCTAGAAACGTAGGTTTGCCTTTCCTTAATCTTCCTTCTAAGATAAGTCGTAAGGTCAGTATTGCCTCACGTGTTCCAACATTTCTCGGAATCCAAACTCATCTTCCCCTAGGTCGGCTTCTACTAGTTTTTCCATTCGTCTGTAAAGAATTCGCGTTAGTATTTTGCAGCCGTGACTTATTAAACTGATATTTGGTAATTTTCACATCTGTCAATACCTGCTTTCTTTGGGATTGGAATTATTATATTCTTCTTGAAGTCTGAGGGTATTTCGCCTGTCTCGTACATCTTGCTCACCAGATGGTAGAGTTTTGTCATGACTGGCTCTCCCAAGGCCATCAGTAGTTCTAATGGAATGTTGTCTATTCCCGGGACCTTGTTTCGACTCAGGTCTTTCAGTGCTCTGTCAAACTCTTCACACAGTATCATATCTCCCATTTCATCTTCATCTTCATCCTCCTCCATTTCCATAATATTGTCCTCAAGTACATCGCCCTTGTATAGACCCTCTATATACTCCTTCCACCTTTCTGCTTTCCCCTCTTTGCTTAGAACCGGGTTTCCATCTGAGCTCTTGATATTCATACAAGTGGCTCTCTTTTCTCTTTAATTTTCTTGTAGGCAGTATCTATCTTACCCCTAGTGAGATGAGCCTCTACATCCTTACATTTGTCCTCTAGCCATGCCTGCTTAGCCATTTTGCACTTCCTGTCGATCTCATTTTTGAGACGTTGGTATTCCTTTTTGCCTGCTTCATCTCCAGGATTCTTCCATGTATACAACCTTCTTTTGTGATTCTTGAACCAAGTGTTAGCTATGATTAAGTTATGCTCTGTGCAAAATTCTACCAGACGGCTTCCTCTTTCATTTCTTAGCCCCAATCCATATTCACCTACTATGTTTCCTTCTCTCCCTTTTCCTACTGTCGAATTCCAGTCACCCATGACTATTAAATTTTCGTCTCCCTTCACTACCTGAATAATTTCTTTTATCTCATCATACATTTCTTCAATTTCTTCGTCATCTGCAGAGGTAGTTGGCATATAAACTTGTACTACTGTAGTAGGCATGGGCTTCGTGTCTGTCTTGGCCACTACAATACGTTCACTATGCTGTTTGTAGTAGCTTGCCGGTACTCCTACTATTTTTTATTCATTATTAAACCTACTCCTGCATTACCCCTATTTGATTTTGTATTTATAACCCTGTATTCACCTGACCAGAAGTCTTGTTCAAATGGTTCAAATGGCTCTGAGCACTATGGAACTTAACATCTGAGGTCATCAGTCCCCTAGAACTTAGAACTGCTTAAACCTAACTAACCTAAGGACATCACACACATCCATGCCCGTGGCAGGATTCGAACCTGCGACCGTAGCAGTAGAAGTCTTGTTCCTCCTGCCACCGAACGTCACTAATTCCCACTATATCTAACTTAAACCCATCCATTTCCCTTTTTAAATTTTCTAACCTACTTGCCCGATTAAGGGATCTGACATTCGACGCTCCGATCCGTAGAATGCCAGATTTCTTTCTCCTGATAACAACGTACTCCTGAGTAGTCCCCGCCCGGAGATCCGAATGGGGGGACTATTTTACCTCCGGAATATTTTACCCAAGAGGACGCCATCATCATTTAACCATACAGTAAAGCTGCATGCCCTCGGGGAAAATTACGGCTGTAGTTTCCCCTTGCTTTCAGCCGTTCGCAGTACCAGCACAGCAAGGCCGTTTTGGTTAGTGATACATGGCCAGATCAGTCAATCATCCAGACTGTTGCCCCTGCAACTACTGAAAAGGCTGCTGCCCCTCTTCAGGAACCAAACGTTTGTCTGGCCTCTCAACAGATACCCCTCCGTTGTGGTTGCACCTACGGTACGGCTATCTGTATCGTTGAGGCACGCAAGCCTCCCCACCAACGGCAAGGTCCATGGTTCATGGGGGTGGCTCGTCTTAAAGGGGGACAGCCGGCCGGGGTGGCAGAGCGGTTCCAGGCGCTACAGTCTGGAACCGCGCGACCGCTGCGGTCACGGGTTCGAATGCTGCCTCAGGCAACGATGTGTGTGATGCTCTTAGCATGGTTAGGTTTAAGTAGTTCTAAGTTCTAGGGCCCCCCCATGAACCATGGACCTTGCCGTTGGTGGGGAGGCTTGCGTGCCTCAGCGATACAGCTGGCCGTACCGTAGGTGCAACCACAACGGAGGGGTATCTGTTGAGAGGCCAGACAAACATGTGGTTCCTGAAGAGGAGCAGCAGCCTTTTCAGTAGGTGCAGGGGCAACAGTCTGGGTGATGGACTGATCTGGACTTGTAACATTAACCAAAACCGCCTTGCTGTGCTGGTACTGCGAACGGCTGAAAGCAAGGGGAAACTACAGCCGTAATTTTTCCCGAGGAAATGCAGCTTTACTGTATGATTAAATGATGATGGCGTCCTCTTGGGTAAAATATTCCGGAGGTAAAATAGTCCCCCATTCGGATCTCCGGGCGGGGACTACTCAAGAGGATGTCGTTATCAGGAGAAAGAAAACTGGCGTTCTACGGATCGGAGTGTGGAATGTCAGATCCCTTAATCGTGCAGGTAGGTTAGAAAATTTAAAAAGGGAAATGGATAGGTTAAAGTTAGATATAGTGGGAATTAGTGAAGTTCGGTGGCAGGAGGAACAAGACTTTTGGTCAGGTGAATACAGGATTATAAATACAAAATCAAATAGGGGTAATGCAGGAGTAGGTTTAATAATGAATAAAAAATAGTAGGAGTACCGGCAAGCTACTACAAACAGCATAGTGAACGCATTATTGTGGCCAAGATAGACTCAAAGCCCATGCCTACTACAGCAGTACAAGTTTATATGCCAACTACCTCTGCAGATGACGAAGAAATGGATGAAATGTATGACGAGATAAAAGAAATTATTGAGGTAGTGAAGGGAGACGAAAATTTAATAGTCATGGGTGACTGGAATTCGACAGTAGGAAAAGGGAGAGAAGGAAACATAGTAGGAGAATATGGATTGGGGGGAAGAAATGAAAGAGGAAGCCGCCTTGTAGAATTTTGCACAGAGCATGACTTAATCATAGCTAACACTTGGTTCAAGAAACATAAAAGAAGGTTGTATACCTGGAAGAAACCTGGAGATACTAAAAGGTATCAGATAGATTATATAATGGTAAGACAGAGATTTAGGAACCAGGTTTTAAATTGTAAGACATTTCCAGGGGCAGATGTGGATTCTGACCACAATCTATTGGTTATGAACTGCAGATTGAAACTGAAGAAACTGCAAAAAGGTGGGAATTTAAGGAGTTGGGACCTGGATAAACTGACTAAACCAGAGGTTGTACAGAGTTTCAGGGAGATCATAAGGGAACAATTGACAGGAATGGGGGAAAGAAATACAGTAGAAGACGAATGGATGGCTCTGAGGGATGAAGTAGTGAAGACAGCAGAGGATCAAGTAGGTAAAAAGACGAGGGTTAGTAGAAATCCTTGGGTAACAGAAGAAATATTAAATTTAATTGATGAAAGGAGAAAATATAAAAATGCAGTAAATGAAGCAGGCAAAAAGGAATACCAACGTCTCAAAAATGAGATCGACAGGAAGTGCAAAATGGCTAAGCAGGCATGGCTAGAGGAGTCGAAACAGGGTCCCGGGAGTAGACAACATTCCATTAGAACTACTGATGGCCTTGGGAGAGCCAGTCATGACAAAACTCTACCATCTGGTGAGCAAGATGTATGAGACAGGCGAAATACCCTCAGACTTCAAGAAGAATATAATAATTCCAATCCCAAAGAAAGCAGGTGTTGACAGATGTGAAAATTAGTGAACTATCAGTTTAATAAGTCACAGCTGCAAAATACTAACGCGAATTCTTTACAGACGAATGGAAAAACTGGTAGAAGCGGACCTCGGGGAAGATCAGTTTGGATTCCGCAGAAATGTTGGAACACGTGAGGCAATACTAACCTTACGACGTATCTTAGAAGAAAGGTTAAGGGAAGGCAAACCTACGTTTCTAGCATATGTAGACTTAGAGAAAGCTTTTGACAATGTTGACTGGAATACTCTCTTTCAAATTCTGGAGGTGGTAGGGGTAAAATACAGGGAGCGAAAGGCTATTTACAATTTGTACAGAAACCAGATGGCAGTTATAAGAGTCGAGGGGCATGAAAGGGAAGCAGTGGTTGGGAAAGGAGTGAGACAGGATTGTTGCCTCTCCCCGATGTTATTCAATCTGTATAATGAGCAAGCAGTAAGGGAAGCAAAAGAAAAATTCGGAGTAGGTATTAAAATTCATGGAGAGGAAGTAAAAACTTTGAGGTTCGCCAATGACATTGTAACTCTGTCAGAGACAGCAAAGGACTTGGAAGAGCAGTTGAACGGAATGGACAGTGTCTTGAAAGGAGGATATAAGATGAACATCAACAAAAGCAAAACGAGGATAATGGAATGTAGTCAAATTAAATCGGGTGATGCCGAGGGAATTAGATTAGGAAATGAGACACTTAGAGTAGTAAAGGAGTTTTGCTATTTAGGGAGTAAAATAACTGATGATGGTCGAAGTAGAGAGGATATAAAATGTAGACTGGCAATGGCAAGGAAATCGTTTCTGAAGAAGAGAAATTTGTTAACGTCGAGTATAGATTTAAGTGCCAGGAAGTCGTTTCTGAAAGTATTTGTATGGAGTGTAGCCATGTATGGAAGTGAAACATGGACGATAACTAGTTTGGACAAGAAGAGAATAGAAGCTTTCGAAATGTGGTGCTATAGAAGAATGCTGGAGATTAGATGGGTAGGTCACATAACTAATGAGGAGGTGTTGAATAGGATTGGGGAGAAGAGAAGTTTGTGGCACAACTTGACTAGAAGAAGGGATCGGTTGGTAGGACATGTTCTGAGGCATCAAGGGATCAGAAATTTAGCATTGGAGGGCGGCGTGGAGGGTAAAAATCGTAGAGGGAGACCAAGAGATGAATACACTAATCAGATTCAGAAGGATGTAGGTTGCAGTAGGTACTGGGAGATGAAAAAGCTTGCACAGGATAGAGTAGCATGGAGAGCTGCATCAAACCAGTCTCAGGACTGAAGACCACAACAACAACAACTTCTAGGGGGTTGATGATTTCAGATGTTAAGTCCCATAGTGCTCAGAGCCATTTGAACCATTTTTAAAGGGGGACATCCAGTGACAACAAATTCGACCCCGTGTCCTGCGGGGGACGGGAGGGGATCAAGTTTAAAATCTTAAATAGGAACCCCCATTTTTATTGCTGATTTGGATTCTCCGGGTAAAATACTTAACTTTTGTATTAACATTTGTTTCGTTACTTGATAGATGGTGCTGTGATCGGCAAAAATCAGAACGGGTTAAAAACGTTGAAAAATTGTATTACTGTACCTCAAGAAATAGACATCAGATTAGGATCCAAGGAAGTTTGAAAGGCAGTTATTCTAATATCTGCAATGAGAAACCGGTATCTTATAGTCATAAAACTTGGTGCTCTAGGACATAACACATTACATGGAAAGCAGTTGGAACAATTCATTGGTTTATTTATCAATAAATGAAAACCTACTGTGAACGAAATTGCGCCGATAATGTGGAGAAAGTAATGTATTATGTTCGCGAGAATCAAGTTCTTATTGCTATAAAAATCGGTTTTCCAGCAAATATTTTAGAATAACTGGCTTTCTAACCTTCTGGGACCCTAATCTGATGTGTATTTTTCAACAGTTTTAACCCATTCTTATTTTTTTATTACAGCACCATCTATTACGCAGCGAAAAAATTGTTAAATACAGAGTTTATATTTTTTCCAGGAAGTCCGAATCAGCAATGAAAAAAAGGGTATTCCATTTAAGATTTCAAAGTTGACCCCACTATTCACCCCCTGGACGTGGGGAAGAAGAGTCATGTTTATTGTAATTGGATGTCCCCCTTCGAGATGAGCAACTTTTATACCACCCTTTTTAAAATCCTATTTGTAGCTTTCCAGACATTTCCGAAAACGGTTTTAAATGCCTTACCCTTTATATGGCTTATTGTCCAAGTTCTTATGAATGAGCGTAACCTAAAAGGGAGCTTCTTCGATTTGATTTCTTGAATTTCCTTAATACATTACAGTTAAGGGGGAATATCAGATGTTATATGGTACACTTAAAAAACATCCAGAGCTAGCGTAATTGCTAATTTTAAATCTTGCAAAACGGATTCTGTTGTTGTATGTACGTAAGTGTACGTGCGTGTGTTCTGTGTGTGTGTGTGTGTGTGTGTGTGTGTGTGTGTGTGTGTTCAAAAAATGGCTCTGAGCACTATGGGACTTAACATCTGAGGTCATCAGTCCCCTCGAACTTAGAACTACTTAAACCTAACTAACCTAAGGACATCACACACATCCATGTGTGTGTGTGTGTGTGTGTGTGTGTGTGTGTGTGTGTGTGTGTGTGTGTGGATGAACACAAATAAAGAGTACAGCAGGTACTGAAAGATATAGTGGTTTCTCTAAATCGCTTAAGGCACATAACTGGATGGCAACTCTGAAAGTGCATGATTTTCTTATCTACACTTCTTCAATCCAGGCTTCTGCTTGGTGTCTAAAGACCTCTTCATCGGTGAGATATTGAACTCTAATCCTCGATCCTTCCTTTTAGAAAAAATGGAAGCTCCAGAGCTAGTGAATGAATACTGAGTGATATTGTCTATTATGTCTTAATTGTTAGTGACTGTAGCAAAGTAAAAAATATGCAGAAAAATGCGCCCTATAGACACAAATTTTTGTTTTGAAAAACACTGTGGTATTTCTCATCTTGTCTCCATACTAAGTTGATGACATGTCTGATACACATATACGAACTCTTTATCAGGGATTGTTGCATCAGGTAACACAAGATAATTTCATATGATGTGTATTTCATTTTTTCTTCTTAATTGGTTCCTTATAGACCTTACTTTTCTTACGGGTCGTTTGCACCTTAGGACATGACGGGCTCCCAGTCAATGGCGAGGTTCAGTGGAAGGGCGTTTCACATCATAGGTTCGCGCCAACGGTTTCGATACACCCTATGTCTTTGTATTCCAATCTTCGTCTCGCATTGCAGTGTTTTCAGTCCAGTGCTAAGTTGATTATTGATGAGTGCCTTAGTTAACGCCCTTGCAATCTGTTCCTCTTCTGGCATGGGGTTTCAGCAGGCTTGTAACAACACACTCACATCAACTCCTTCACGGAGCCACAGTTCACGTTTTGAGTATTTGTGCTGGCCAACACACTATGAAAGAGGAATGTAAAGTAGTTATGGAAAACGTTCAGCAGCACAGACATTTGTTCTAGCATCGTTTACCTACTGCAGAATTTATTAACCGCAGACAAAAGAAATGAGAGGCAAAGCTAAAGGAAGTTCAGTTAGCGTTCCGTAAACATCGAAGTCACAGATCAACTGAAAATAGTGGGTTAAGTACTTTATGGCAGCCTTTATGATGTGAAAGTCATGGGAGCCAGCTGATGTCTTAAACTATCTGATCAAAAGCACGCCGAGACCCTTTCGTGAGGAGGAACTTACCAGTAGATCTCACGAGAGGCAGACTCGCCAGTATGAAAGGTGGCGGGGAGTGTTGCGTTTTTGTTTATTTATTTAACCTGATCTGTTGCCAATAGAGAAGCAGTAACAACAGAAGAATTGGTCGCTCGGCAGAACTCAGTGACTTCGCACGTGGACTCTTCATTGAATCTTACCTGAGTAGCAGATACATCACGGATATTTCAATACTTTTTAAAGCTGCCCAAGTCGACTGTTGGTCATGTGATTGTGAAGTGGAAATGCGAAGGAAGAATCACAACTAAATATACACGAGGGGAGAGTATTGCACCCAGAGAAAAGTGTACCTATGAACATATGATGTTTTCAGATCGACACTTCAGTCTAGTGACTATTTTAGAATCGCATGAAGAGATACGCACTAGAGACCGTCAGAAGCAGATTCCGCCATTTTCTACAGTTTTTGTTTTTGGCGGGCTTGAGATTTTGTGTTATGCAGCATTTATAAATATTTCACGTTTTACACAATTAAGTGCTGTATTATAGGCTGCTGGAAATAATCACAACAACAAGAAGGAGTGTTGCGAGATAAACGAAAGTTGGCAGACGTGTTTCTACATCCAAAAGAGAACTTGTACTGAAATTTCGCTCCAGCCGGATAAGAATTTTACTGATGACGCGACTATGAGGATGCAAATCAGGTTAGCTGTAACGGGTGTGAACGTTAGTTACATTTGATATTGGATGTTGTGAGTTGAAGTTAGTCAAGACTGTCTTTAAGACAATGACGACGCCATTATCAACGGTTCACCGAGGTCGTGCAACAGGGCTACGAGAAGCTGGATGTTCCTTCTACGATAGTACAGAAAGACTTGGCAGCAATGTAGGCACTGTACATGACTGCTGTTAGCGGTGGTCACGGAAGGTACACTAGCAAGAATACCGGGCTCCGGACGGGCACGTGGCACTACCGAGAGGCAAGACTGTCGTGTTCGGAGTACGGCTGTGGCACATCGTAATGCGTCTGCATCAGCAAACTGAGCAGCAGTTGGCACCACAGTGACACAACGAACTGTTACAAACCGGCTCCTTCAAGGACAACTCCAAGACAGACGCCCTGCAGCGTGCGTCCGCTGGCCCCAAGCAACCACAGTCAGGACTTCGGTGGTGTCAAGCGAGAGCTCATTGCAGGACAGGGTGGAGGTCTGTTGTGTTTTCTGGCGAAAGCTGGTTCTGCCTTGGTACCAGTGATGGGCATGTGTTTGCTAGGAAGAGGCCAGCTGACGGTCTGCAACCAACCTGTCTGCGTGCTAGACACACTGGATCTACATCTGAAGTAATGGTCTGAGATGAAATTTCATATGACAGCAGGATCACTCTCGTGCTTATCCCCTGTACCGTCACGGCAAATCTATACGTCAGTCTGGTGATTCGACCTGTTTGGCTGCCGTTCATGAATACCATTGCAAAGAGTAGCTTCCAACAGGATAAAGCTTGCCTATGTACTACTGTTACAACCCAACATGTTGCCTTGGCCTGCTCGATCACCATCTACAACTCCAGTCGAGCACGTATGCAACATCTTCGAGCGAAAACTACAGCTCAAAAATGGTTCAAATGGCTGTAAGTACTATGGGACTTAACACCTGAGGTCATCAGTCCCCTAGACTTAGAACTACTTAAAGCTAACTAAGACATCACACACATCCATGCCGGAGGCAGGATTCGAACCTGCGTCCGTAGCAGCAGCACGGTTCCAGACTGAGGCGCCTAGAACCTCTCGGCCAAAACTCCAGCGTCATCCACAAATAGCATTGATCATCCCTGTATTCACCGTCCAAGTGCAACAGGCAAACTGACGCCCGGCACCTGTACGACTTAACGTATGCAGGTTTGCATGCTTGCATTCAACATTCTTGCGGTTACACCGGTTATTAGTGTACCAGCATTTCACATTTGTAATGGCTTTTCTCGTCCTTAAATTAATCTGGGATCTTGACACGTTAATCACTTAAATATGTCAGCTAGACGAATGTATTCCCGAAATTTCATTAGTCTACTTTACTTGTTTCTTGGTGTTGAGACTTTTCCCCGTCAGTGTATACCAAAGCCATTTGGAGTATACTGTTAATTCTTCAGTTACAGAATTTTGTAGTAGGAAAAATGCAATATATTTCTGGAACTATTTACATACTGTGTGGACAGTTAAGTCATACTTCGTCGGTCGTGCACTGTCTTATATCCTGAAACAGAATAACTTATTTTACCATGGAATGTTTGATACTTGCAGATAAACTGAATTTCTTTACAGTCTTAGCAATTTTACTTGTCTCCAGAATGGAAATTTCTATTGGTTTCCAATAATACCTGTTACAAAATGTTGAAAGTTGCGAACGTGCCCTTGACCTGTGTAACAATATGCCTCTGCTATAAAAATATTGTTACTTATCACGTCTGAACAACACAAGTTCGCTAGCCACGTTATGAGGAAACAATACACAGCAAAGTTATAATGTTCGGGGAAATCGACACAGCTCTCCCTAGCCAATAGACTAATCTAGACTGGTGTCCAAAACTAAAGCAACAAACGGAAATTTTGCAAGGATGTGTTCATTTTGCCACACAACAGTATAAACAGATAATATTACAGTAGAAACAATGTAAAGAATACATAACGTAAACAACTGCAATATGTGTAACGGTAGACAAAAATGTTCTTTTTTTCGCACTTAACGGATGTGTACACACATTCCTCTAACTGATGCGACAACCTCTGGCAGCAATACAGGCCTGTCAACGACGGGGCATGCTGTGAATGATATATATTGTCTATCTGATCTGTGGCAATAACGCCCATTCTTCATGGAGATGGTCCAAATGGCTCTAAGCACTATGGGGCTTAACATCTGAGGTCATCAGTCCCCTAGACTTAGAACTACTTAAACCTAACTAACGCAAGGACATCACACACACCCATGCCCGAGGCAGGATTCGAACCTGTGACCGTAGAAGCAGCGCGGTTCCGGACTGAAGCACTTAGAACCGTTCGGCCACAGCAGCCGCCTCTTCATGGAGAGTTGCTCACAAGTCTTGGAGAGTGGTTGGTGGATGCTGATATGATGGAACCTGTCTCACTAGTGCACCCCAGACATGCTCTATAGGTTTCAAATCGGGAGAGCGAGCAGGTCAAGCCATGCGTGCAATATCTTCCGTTTCCAAGAAAACATCAACTGCTTTGCTCTATGAGGTCGATCATTATCGTCAATCAATGCGAAGTCTGGGACTGCACCAGCTCGCAACAACCGCACATTTGGTCCCAAGACCTCGTTACGATTTGTGATAGCAGTTAAACTTTACCGATTCTCCCATACAATTTCTTGAGGCGTCCGTGTGGTCAACATAATCCTTGCCCACAACATTAGAGATCCTCCTCGACATCGGTCTCTTTCCATAATGATTGTGTTCCGAAATCGTGTTCCACGTACCCTTCAGATGCGAATGCGTCGAGAATCATTCTCAGGACCAAATCGGGACTTATCTGTGAAAAGAACATTGGTCTCAGGTGCCATGTTGGCGACTCCACTCTGGACATTCCCTTCTGTGAAGACGCATCAGAGGTACACATAGAGCAGGTCTCCAACAATAAAGACCACTCTGTCGATACAACAAGTCCAGTGGATCCTACGAGATCCGGTACCAAGTGCCGTGTAGTACTAAGGCGGTACTGCCGTGCCCTTACATGCAAATAATGTTCATCTCTTTCTGATATCACTGGTGGTCGGTCCTGCCCTGGTCATTAGAGCACTGTTTCGGTCTCTATAAATTGTTGCCACAACCGAGAAACAACAGAACGATTCACATTAAACCATCGGACTTCGTCAGTTTGCGACTATCCTGCTTCCATTCTTCCCACGGCCCTCCACCGCAGAGAGCCTGCTAGGCGTCCTCTTTGTGCCAAATGCACAGTCGGTGACTGTATACACAGCTATTGTGGATGTGGGACTACTCGTCAAACACTACACCGTTTGAGCCGGTCGTTGTAACCGAGCGATTCTAGGCGCTCAGTCCGGAATCACGCTGCTGCTACGGTCGCTGGTTCGAATCCTGCCTCGGGCATGGGTGTGTGTGATGTCCTTAGATTAGTTAGGTTTAATAGTTTTAAGTCTAGGGGACTGATGACCTCAGATGTTAAGTTCTATAGTGCTTAGAGCCATTTCAACCATATGAACTACCCCGTTTGATATGTCTCCTGACGGCATCGTTCATGTGGTTGGCCGTTGACCGGAATGCCATTTTCCATGGAGAATACGATTGTACGGACATCTGTTGACAGTTTGATTATGCGGTGAATTAGACACAGGACGGGTGAGTAGCGCTTCGCTGCTTTAATTTTGGACACCAATGTATAATCACACAAGACGAGCGAGCGCAGACCTTCTTCCATTCACTGAATAATACGTATCTGATCGTTGTGTCTGGTCACAAGGGTAACACCAACACAGTGCGAACAACATGCTCAGGTGCACAGTGGGCTGTATTTGTTATTAGTGGATCGCCCAACAACAGAAAAGTTGTAGGACTGTTAAAAGATCTCAAAATTTAAGTCGAGTCTGCTTATAACAGATTTTTATTTGGCTAACCGATGAACGCAATTCACAAGACGTTGACAGAGAGATAATTTCCCTAAATTCTCGATGGAACTCACACGAGATTATGGTACTACCTCTGTGTGGAAGTTCCAAATTATATGGAAGCTTAAATGGTGAAAAAGCAAAAAGATATCCCTGTTGGAGCACCTCGTGAATTCAAAGCAGATGAGACAAAATCAGAAATTAAAAATCAAATCGGCAGTCAACCGGAACAGGTAAGTAGCGAGCGGCTGAGATTGTGGATCGTGCTATTGCGGACTGCAGCTCTTACGTTTCCCTAAAATCAGCGAAACGTGAGTCTATCAGCATCCGTCCTCAAGCCCTCAGCTCTCTATTTCAGAAAACTCTACACAAAGATGACATCTCGGTAGCGTTGCTAATCTGACGGACGAAAATATCGCTTATTTACGAAAAAACAGGGAGACGTATCAGAAATGTCCCACCCTCAGCATACAAACGCGCGTTAACAACCACGAGGCTGTTCACTTCTTTACGCTATTCACGTTGGCAGAGGTGACACATTCGGCTGGATACACCAAAATTTTTGGGTGAATGCAATCGACTTTCTCGTGGTGGTCGGGTGGTAGCACTGCTCTGTCTCATACTTTCATGTTTGTGCAGAAAAGGCACAAATATCATGTCCAGTTATTCTCTGAAGATGGTATTGGCAGCAGTGAATAGTCTGCCCTCAGTGAGGACAGGTGCCGGCTCGGTCACAAAAATACAGAGCAGGCCACAGCCCTTCTTCCGTAAAAGCTGCTCATCTCCCTGGTGAGGCTCGGTGCTTCTCATTATATTCACTGAATGCCTTCGGTCGACCAACAGGAACTTGAGACCACACTAGGAGCGCTCCTTCCCAGTGAGGAAAACGTGAAGCTTTCCTCCTTACATAATTATGTCCTGTACTCAGAATGAAATAATCCCGAAACAGCTACAGAAAATTGAAACAATATCGCTGAATGATATGTGACAGTAATAACACAATGTATTTAACTCGTAACGTATTTTGATAATACTTTGCTTAATTTGATTTAAGTTACTCATTATTGGCGGGTATTAGAATAATAGATGGTTAAAAACCATACTGACAAGGTTTTCTCGATTGAAACGCTTTTAAATTTGAATAAAATATTTGTTCCTAGATACATGACCATATTGTACCTAGCAACATGTTTTCGCATTTGAAAAAAAAATTAATTTTCTGGTGTAATTTTGTGTCTTCTCAAAAAGGGACTGAATATAAAAAAGTGAATGCCTTCATTTAAAGATGTATAAAACAAAATAAATTAAGCTTCTATTACAGGGCTGGGTAGTGACAGAAGTCTGGAAAATGTTTCAAGGTACAATAGTCTCTCCTATTAACGAACGGGGACTGTCGGTCATTGTGGCGAGTGGTTGGAAAAAAAACACATGTAAACAACGGAAGGAATCCCTCGTGCGTTCCAAAGTCCTATCACCCGCCAGTTATTCGATGACCTTGCCTTTGGAGTTAAAAACAATGGTGTACAATTATCATAAGCCACATACACTGACGAAAAAAAGCGCAGTACCAAAAACTAATTAATGTAGATTAATGAAATTTCGGGAATACATTTGTCTAGTTAGCATATTTAAGTGATTAACATCCCAAGGTCACAGGTTAATGTAAGCGCGAGATTAGCCATTACAAATGTGAAATGTTGATACATTAATAGCCAACGTTACCGCCAAAACGTTAAATGGCTCTGAGCACTATGCAACTTAACTTCTGAGGTCATCAGTCGCCTAGAACTTACAACTAATTAAACCTAACTAAGGCAGGATTCGAACCTGCGACCTTAGCGGTCGCCCGGCTCCTGACTGTAGCGCCTAGAACCGCACGGCCACTCTGGCCGGCCAAAACGTTAAATGAAAGCTTGCAAACATGCATATATTGTGTTGTACAGGTGCCAGATGTTAGTTTGTGGGACGGTGTTCCATGACTATTCCAGCTGGATGATCAGTACGCGGACGGTTAAATCTGTTTGTACGTCACGCTGGAGTTGTCATCCGATGATGTTCCATATATGCTCGACTGGAGACATACCTGGCGATCGAGCAGGTCAAGGAAACAAGTCGACACCCTGTAGAGCATGTTGAGTTACAACAGCAGTATGTGGGCGAGCGTTATCCTGTTGGAAAACACCCCGTTCAGTGCTGTTCATGGATGGCAACACAAGAAGTGGAATCATCAGACTGACGTGTAATTTGCAGCCAGGGTGCGTATGATAACCACGAGAGTGCTCCTGATGTCATACAAAATCGCGCGTCAGACCATAATTCCAAGTGTAGACCCAGTGTGTCTAGCAGGCATACAGGTGGGCTACTGGCTCTCAACTGGCCTCCTTCTAACCATCACACGGCCATCACTGGCACTGAGGTATAACCGGCTTTCATCAGAAAACACAACAGACCTCCACCCTGCCCTCCAATGAGCTCTCCCTGCACTCTACCGAAGTCGCAAATAGCAGTGGTTTGGAATCAGTGGAATCCACACTACAGACTGTCACGCTCGGACCCTTCCTTAAAGTAACCGATTTGTGTCACTGTGATGCCAGATGCTGCTCAGATTGGTGCTGCAGATGCAGTAAGATGTGCCAGAACAATACACCGAACACAGTGGCCTTCTAATAATTTTTTCATAGTGGAGGGCCACAGTCATAATATATTTCTTTAAGGTCAGTACCACCATTAGACTGTTGTTTATTTACCAGCAGTTGGATGCAAATTACATCCCCAAATGCTTGACTAGGCAGACATTTCGTAATTTTTTCATAATGCGGGGCCACAGACATAATATATTTCTTTGAAGTCAGTACTGCCATTAGACTGTTGTCTAGCATTTGAGGATGTACTTCGCTTTCAACGGCTGGTAAATAAACAACAGTCTAATGGCGGTACTGACTTTAAAGAAACAATGGTCTTCCCTCTTCGTAGTGGCACATGGCCGTCCAGAGCCCTATCTTATTGCAACCGTACGTTCTCGTGACCACCGCTGCCAGCATTCATGTACAGTGCCCACATTCCTGCCAAGTCTTTCTGCAGTATCACAGAAGGAACACACAGCTTCTCGTATCCCTACTACACGACCCCATTCAAACTCAGTGAGGTGATGATAATGACGTCTTTGTCGCTTTAGAGGTATTCTTGACTAACATCAACTCAACACTTCCAAGCTTAAACGTAACTAACGCTCACGACTGTTAAAGCGTGTATTTAAAGCAAACGTTACTTGTATCCTTTTAGTGGAGATATTTGCGCCACTATTATGCTCGAAATATGAATATACATCATCTTTCAGATGTAGAAACATGCCTACCAACTTCCGTTTATCTCGCACAGCTCCTTGTTGGTGTTTTTTCCGTCAGCACATTCCTATAGCCAGTGCTAAACGACGTCTGAGGTAGTGTAAAGGGCGAAAAAAAACTGGTTCAAATGGCTCTGAGCACTATGGTACTTAACATCTGAGGTCATCAGTCCCCTAGAACTCAGAACTACTTGAACCTAACTAACCTAAGGACATCACACACATCCATGCCCGAGGCAGGATTCGAACCTGCCACCGTAGCAGTCGCGCAGTTCCAGACTGAAGCGTCTAGAACCGCTCGGCCACAACGGCCGGCGTAAAGGGCGACGCGACTGGACAGAGAATGACTGGAAATGAGTGAATTGGTGTGATAAGTAACTTTACATCCTGTGGTAATCCGATGGAAAGGTTTGGGTTTGGTAAATACCTGGAGAGCACTACCTGCTGTCATAGTGAAGTACAGAGGAGGTGGTGTTACGGTACAGGGTTTTTGTGCGGATGGGGTGTGCTCCCCTTTCTGTGATTAAGAAAACACAAAAATGCAGAAGGATCTGGAGGATATGAACACATTTTGAAGAATTGTTTTCTGCGTTCAGTAGAAGAGCAGTTCAAAGACGACGGATGTTTATATCTGCATGACAATGCACCGTCTCATAGAGTAGATTCAGGGAGACAATGGTTTGTGGACGATAACATTCCTGAAATGGAATGGCCTACCGAGAGTCTACCTGAACACAGTGGAATTCTTTTGAGACGAATTAGAAGATCGACTTAGCTCCAGACCCCAAAGTCCAACACCACTACCTCCTTCTACCTCATTCTAGAGTAGAGTAGAAGGAGGTAATAGCTAAGTCGATCTTCTAATTCGTCTCAAAAGAATTCCACTGTGTTCAGGCAGGGACCCTCGGTAGGCCAAAATCACGCAATCTACGACCTGATGTGTAATAATAGGCAGCAGGTCTTTACACTGAGAAATAAATAAATAAAAACCACTACCTCCTCCGCCTTCGGTTCTTGAGGAAGACAAGTATTGAGACTTCTCACTGAAAGTGTCCTCAGCAGACATGAAGAATAGTGGACACATCCGATATTAATGTCCACTAGCTGGTTTTCGGATACTTTTTATCAGTTAGTGCCTGTGGAAATCGCAGAAACCTAATTTCACTTAGTCGGGAGTATACTTGCAACTCTCTCTCTTTCAGAACTAAGTAATTATCTCAACAACTTTACCATATACGTTGGTAGGGAAAAAGGGACTCAGCAGAGATAATTTGAGGAAAGGGAAATGGTTATAATGTTCTTCAGTTTAACTACCCAGTTGTCTGTAGGTAGAACAAATACACAGCCACAAGCAATGTATACATCGAAACATATAATGTAAGTAGAGATTTATGAGTAGATGGGAGTCTGGTGAATATGTTTACAATTGCTGGCAATGAACTGGACAAACCGAGTTGATCCAATGACTACGGTATGAATTGTGTGGTACTCCATACCCATGCCTTATTCGAAGCTATGGTTCTGATGCTGATTATAGCTTGGATCTGGACTTCATGAACACACTTAAGCAGTGTATTTTGTGGTGACGAATAAAATCACAGTCGATGGTTATGTAAACATTTGCTTGAATTTGTAACATATTTGTTTATTTACATATTTACTCTCAAAGCAAATTGTCTGTAACCTAGACAACTATTGCCGCTGTAACTCATTGTAGTAAAATTACAACTTAAATGATCAGAGTTTGTAGTTGTACATATTCTGGCCTTCTTTGCCATGCCATTTGTGATGACAGGTTATCGTCGTCTGAGGAGAGGACACAATTCGCAACGGTTTCGCTAGCTGATGGTCGTTGAGGGAACGGACATATTAAGAAAGCCTGTAAGGAAACGGTCCGCTCTGAGTTACTCATTGGGAAGGAACCTTGTACGTAGTCTTCATTCTTGAGTTTATTCTTGTTTTTCTGACATAGTGACAAGTTGCTACGTGATTCTTACACTGTAGGTATTATTTAAACTGCTACGACGGTATTTCGCATTTCTCTGCTGGCTCCCATATAGGATCTAGTCATGTCTGCGTACACTACAAAGCTTACTGCTGTTTTTAGTTCTAAACTATAAAAAAATATGAAACAGGTACCTTACATTTCCCCTAGAAATTTTGTTGTCTAGGGCAACTACAGGTTTCTATTTATATTCATCATCCACAACACTACATACTCTGCCTTTCAAGATACTCATTGCAGCCTTCAGATACACTTACCCGATGCAGTCCCTGACCGCATTATGCTTTACAAGCATCACTCAAATCTGTTTAGGGCTTACAATTTCTAGAGAGCTCTGTGGAATATGGCGTGCGTCCCGTCACGAAATGTACGAGAGAATGCTGAAAAGTAATTCTTTATGTGAAAACTATTAAACCTTTTTATATAAAACAAATATTAATAACACTCTTATTTTATTTTAATAAATACACCAACCAGCCCCTTTGTTATATGTTTTGATTTAAGCTAATATGCATTTCGGACTTTCACCCATGATCAGGTAGCGTAATGTGTATTTGGATCTTCAGTCAGTACATAGTTACATCTTCCACAGCCAACTTGATGTTGCAACTGTCTTTCTACTCTGCTTGTTGCTATTCCGATTCTCGCCCATATGGATGTGGTACAAACACTTTTCACTTCTAATTTGCACCATAACAGCCCAGTATCCGCGATGTTACCGACTGACATCTTCGTAAATGTGTCTTCGTGCAAAGTATAAGTAAAAAAGTGTTTGTGCCACGTCTATAAGGGCAAGAATCGGAATAAAAACAAACAGTGTAGAAAGGCAACTGCAAATACAATTTTCTGTCGATGGCTGAGCGATTAAGACAACCGTTCTAGAGAAGCAGAGCATCGCAGCTCGAGTCCCTGTCTGACACAAATTTTCAACGTCCACCATTGATATATTTCAGTCCCCTAAGGCGGCTGAACTGTTGTTACTCATAAAATTACGTAATGACTGACTTCAATCCTAAGTAAAGGGGAAGTGTCATCAGTTGTGGAAATGTTGGTAACTAGTGTAAACAGTAACCGCAAAATAGTCCTCGCAGAAGAAGATTTTTTGAGGATTTCTTTCTTGACTATGACTAGTTTCTGCTGGTCCTGTGTTTATGAACTGTAAAAAAAAAGAATTTTACATATTTAATATCAGCATGAGATAGAGCTACAGAGGCAGAACCACAACCAAGCCGTTATTAATAAGCCCAAAAACTGGGATATCGTCATCTTGGAAATGAAATATCGAAAGAATTTAAATGCTCTGTATTACTAAATGACTAACACCGGGGAAGGTCATCCTGGCATGTTTCAGTTTGCCATTCAAACGGTCTCCAGAGGCAATAACAATTTGATTCTCGGTACTTCATGTAATTATTGACCCAATCTAAAAAAGTTCTGTCATAATCTATTATGAGGTATAATCTTATGTTAAATGATTAACGCAGTAAGACAACAAGCATCACACTTAGGAACTGCGTTTATGTCTTGCAATAGCTTAATTTACAGGGCGCAGATTACCCAGACTAGAGGCTATTCATCAAGTTTTTGAGAGTGAGAGCGACCTCCATCAAACAACCCTTTTCGAAGTTATTTCCTGCTGACACACATTTCGCAGACAGTATCTACATATTCCAGCACCCACATCCTCAACCAATCACGCGCGAGTAGCGCCTCCATCGATTAGCTCCACTGCTCGTAGCTTTCACTAAGTCGATATGATGCATTCGCATTGAAAGTACCTAAAGCCGTCATATATATCTATGCATATGATAAAATTGTAACTGGTGCATGTCTGCACTTAGGAAATATTTAAGAAAACTTAATATGAGGGGGTCTTTGTAATAGCAATAGAAGCCAAAACAATTATTTTAAGAATTTTTGTTTGTTTGTCAGCCTGTGTGTCTGTCTGTCCGTATATTTGTACGCATGTCACGCAAAAACTACTGCACTAAACTGGATTTTTGACGGTCTACCTTCAAATTTGGTACATTTAGCTATACATACAGAACGTTTCCTTTAACAGGGTCAGTAGGGGGAAATCGGAATCCATAGGAGTTACAGGGAAGCTGTCTTACGAACCTTTGGTTGATTTTTTTTGTGAAAACGATTTTGCCGTAATCAAATTTTTGGTCAAGCATGAGTTGTCCATGAAAATGAGTACAATTGGCAATTTTTTTATGTAAATCGACTCGACTTTGTTAAGGGTCATTTCATTATACTGAAAGGAATAAATCGTGACACCAGAGGTTTCATAAAACTAAATAAATCAGGACAGAAATGATAGAATAGATTAGTATTTTGGGACGTTTTATCGTCATAATAGTAACGTTAACAGTTTAATTCCGTTATTCTTGAATTCATGCTTGAATCGTAGTAACTACTATCGTCGATAAGTGTGTCGAGTTGTCGCTACTATTATCGTTGCCAATTTTGCCGAATCCACACTAAAAAATCACTTTCGCACATTTCTTCAGAGGTCTTCATCGTGTCTTGTCGATATGAATGAAGTGATACAATTGTTGTGATTTTGTTTTAGCGTCTCCATTCGTTTAACTTCTTTCATTCATGGATTCATTTCTCAATTGGTGTAACTATTATCGTTGATAAGTTTGCCGAGTAGCAATAATGCCTTCCCCGCGACTTATCCGCGTTGGTCTCGAACCCGCATGAATTTTGAAACATCCTGAAACTTATTATCTGTGATTAGACGGATGTAAGAAACTGAAGGGGAATCTGTCAAATGGGCGCACGGTAAAGAATTGGTATGTTTATAAGCACAGATTCTTTAATTTTTGTAATTTCTTTAAATGCAACATTAAGCTGTTCCCATATCCATTTCTATTGGTATTTCATACTTTAAGATATTTCATACTTCAGATATCTGTATTTGTGCTTAATGTACATGCCCAACAGAACATACATTATGTAACTCATATCCATATCCAGTTGGTAAACGTTTTAATAGTGTCGATTAGAAAATCCTATTCAAGTTTCTATGGCAGTACAACACTTGCTGACTTACGCGAATCTTCATTTTGTATCTTTTCTTCTTTGTTGAGACATTTTCGCCTGTATTGCGGGAACCACTGCAGCAATACATACATACATGACGCGAAGAGCAAGTCTCGAGATACCGAACGCACGTCCATGTGATACGGCTGTGAGTATCTGCGATAGAAGTCGTAGTTAGGCTGGGAATCGGACGGTACACAACCACACATCGATGAAGAATATGGACCCCGGAAGTTTGTCTACACTGGAAACGGTACAAGAAGAATACAATGATGAGTAAAGCGCAGGTGCTCATGAACACGTTCATTCACAATACGTGTTATAAATCGAGCACCACGGCAGTCGAACGTGATCATGTTGTATCGTTGAGCCAACGGAAGCGTCAGTTACAACTGTGATACGCACATGGCTATAAATTATGGAAAGAACTATCTGACCACGGCTTCACCACGGCGATTGCCGTCTCACGATACCTCATCTTCCGAGAAAAGACTTCAAGCAAACAAACAAACAAATACGAGCACGCTGTTTTGGAAATAACACAGAGGAATATGCAACGTCTACCCCTTTCTCCACCGTAACGCCAACTTAATTTACACAAGATATTCACATCAAATTTTACGCTGCGAAATACCAATATGAATCAAAGATAACGTTGATGTGAAGCACGTAATCCCTGACAATCTCTGTAAAGTAAACATTTTTCTGTGGCGCCCATTCAAGTAAGAAAGGGAGAGGAGGCTTGAGCGATCCGTCGACGACCAGATGTTAGACACGGAGCAAGCTTGGAGTAGTGTGGGACGGGAAATGAGATGCGCTGTTTCGAGGAAACCATCACAGTACATATCTTAAATGATTCAGGGACGCCATGGTAAATGTAAATTGATTGGCTGGACTCTGATTGCGAACCCGCGCCTCTGGAATGTGAATCTAGAGCCGTAACCACTGCTCAGCAAATACTATTGTTACAGCATGGTTCAAACCTAAGGACATAACACACATCCATGCCCGAGGCAGGATTCGAACCTGCGATCGTAGCGGTCGCGCGGTTCCAGACTGAAGCACCTAGAACCGCTCGGCCACCCCAGCCGGCAAAGAAATTGGTAATTATAACTCTATAAATCAGTAAAGTTTGCTGAATGAATAGGCTATTTAAAAGAATTTTGAATTACTAATTTACAAAATTTTTCAGCGTTTCTATTCGGTTGGTGCGTATCAGTTTAATGAACACAAAAGATACACGTAACAGAGACTTCATTCGTCAATAATATGTTTTCCTTCACTATTTACAACAGTCTGCCAACGATGGGGTCTACCCAACGATGGGGTAACTTTTCGACTATAGAAATCAGATGGTTTTAATGCGAATTCGTCGAGCCATGTCTGAAGAACATTTTCATTCAGAAAGGAAGTTCCTTGAAGATTGTTAGACAGGGAGCGCAAAAGGTGAAAATCTGAGTGCACAAGATCATGTGAATAAGATGGGTGAGGAATGATTTCCCAATCCAACACCCGTGCAGTGTTTTTTCTCGGCCTAGCAGAATGTGGTCGCGCGTTATCGTGGAGTAGCATTACTTGACGCACTCTTGCCAGTCGTTGTTCTTGGATTGTGTCTGCATGACGTCTCATTTGTTGACAATAACTGTCAGCAATGATGGTTACACCTCGGGGAAGGTATTCGAAATACATCATACTGTCGCTGTTCCACCAGATGCATAACGGCATCTGTTGCGGGTGCGACCAGGTCTTTGTATGGGGAGTTGCTGCCTTGTTCCGGTTCAGTCATTCCTTTCTTTTTCTTATGTTGGGATAAAGACACCATTTATCGTCACCAGTAACAATACAGAATACCAATTGTCGTTGTTGTTCACGAGCCAATTCATGACGAGCAAGCAGATATGCACTTATGGCCACCCTATGATTTTCGTGAATTTGGCTTAGAGCATACGGTACTTATACACCCGATTTTGAACCGTCCTCATTCCTGTAAATGTCGCACGATGGCGGAATGATCACAGTTCCTAACATTTACACAGTTTCTGAGTACACTGACATGGAACATTACGGATTAATGCCTATAAAGGATCTGCATCAAACCCCGAAGATCTTCCTGAACTTGGAGAGTCACTAATACACTACTGGCCATTAAAATTACTATACCAAGAACAAATGCAGATGATAAACGGGTATTCATTGGACAAATATATTATGCTAGAAATGATATGTGATTACATTTTCACACAATTTGGGTGCATAGATCCTGAGAAATCAGTACCAAGAGCAACCACCTCTGGCCGTAATAACGGCCTTGATACGCCTGGGCATTGAGTCAAACAGAGCTTGGATGGCGTGTACAGGTATAGCGGCCCATCCAGCTTCAACACGATACCACTGTTCATCAAGAGTAGTGACTGGCATATTGTGACGAGCCAGTTGATCGGCCATCATTGACCAGACGTTTTCAATTGGTGAGAGATCTGGAGAATATGCTGGCCAGGGCAGCAGTCAAACATTTTCTGTATCCAGAAAGGCCTGTACAGGACCTGCAACATTCGGTCGTGCATTATCCTGCTGAAATGTAGGGTTTCGCAGGAATCGAATGAAGGGTAGAGCCATGGGTCGTAACACATCTGAAATGTAACGTCCACTGTTCAAAGTGCCGTCAATGCGAACAAGAGTTGACCGAGACGTGTAACCAATGGCACCCCATACCATCACGCCGGGTGATACGCCAGTATGGCGATGACGAATACACGCTTCCAACGTGCGTTCACCGCGATGTCGCCAAACACGGATGCGACCATCATGATGCTGTAAACAGAACTTGGATTCATCCGAAAAAAATGACGTTTTGATATTCGAACAGTCAGGTTCGTCGTTGAGTACACCATTGCAGGCGCTCCTGTCTGTGATGCAGCGTTAAGGGTAACCGCAGCCATGGTCTCCGAGCTGATAGTCCATGCTACTGCAAACGTCGTCGAACTGTTCGTGCACATGGTTGTTGTCTTGCAAACGTCCCTGTCTGTTGACTCAGGGATCGAGACGTGGCTGCACGATCCGTTACAGCCATGCGGATAAGATGTCTGTCGTCTCGACTGCTAGTGATACGAGGCCGTTGGGATCTAGCAGTGCTTTCCATATTACCCTCCTGAACCCACCGATTCCATATTCTGCTAACAGTCATTAGATCTCGACTAACGCGAGCAGCAATGTCGCGATACGATAAACCGCAATCGCGATGGGCTACAATCCGACCGTTATCAAAGTCGGAAACGAGATGGTACGTATTTCTCCTCCTTACACGACGCATCACAACGTTTCAACAGGCAACGCCGGTCAACTGCTGTTTGTGTATGAGACATCGGTTGGAAGCTTTCCTCATGTCAGCACGTTGTAGGTGTCGCCACCAGCGCCAACCTTGTGTGAATGCTCTGAAAAGCTAATCATTTGCATATCACAGCATCTTCTTCCTGTCGGTTAAATTTCGCGTCTGTAGCACGTCATCTTCGTGGCGTAGCAATTTTAATGGCCAGTAGTGTATCAAAACAATACTCTTGAAAACGAGAAAACCATTTTCTTGCTTTGTCCGGTCCAATGGCATTATCTCTCTACACGGCGCAAATGTTTCTGGCTACCTCCACTTCTGTCACCATTCCACTGAAAAACAGAACAATATGTCGGAAATGTTTCGATATCTGCACTTGGCACTCCATTTCCTAGTGTCCACATCTCCACTTACTGATGACAAAACAATATATAAACTCAAATAGCAACAGTGAACTGCAAATAAAAAATGCAATCGGGAAATAAACTCATAGCAACCGGAATAACGACATGCAGAACAAAAATCCTACAAACTTATGCACCTACCTAACAATAACACCAACGTATCATGACGTACATTAAAGCGTTTTACATAGTAAAGTGCGTTGTGTGTGATTGGGATAATTTTCATACGCTGTACATGTTCCAGTTAATTCACAACTATCGATTGCAAATTAGTTAAAAATGCTTAGATCCTCCATCAATTAATGGCTCAGTCTTTCCCGGCATCGTCAGCAGTGGTCCATATGCGATGGTAACTGTGAGAATGCGGACAAAAGAGGCACGTCACCGACGGGGAAAATGATTTTATGCATTGCCGTACGCGTGACATTTATGTGATTCGCTGCGCAGTACTAATTTCATATCAGATCTCCTTTCCTGCCCGACGGAAAAGCGTTCCTTCCTTTAAAGCTCTCTGTGATTGGACTGGAACTGTATTGAAAGCAGAAGAGAAGAGGGGGGAGAGGAAAGGAAAAGAAAGATAAAAATAAGAGAAGCTGCACTCTCCGGAGGAAAGAAGATGTATTCCATATGGAGCGCCTATGCATATACACGAGCCATCTGATTATGGAGGGGTTGAGAGGAAGGGATGCATTGCGAAAGGAATCTTTTCTGCCATTCCAATTCGCTGTGAACGGCGAATACAAAGTATGCATTATACACGGGCCGTTCCATACGCGGCGCCTATCCACTCCACCGGGTCCATCCCATCTCGCGCCAGTCTAACAGCGATTCTCAAAGGGGAACAAACAATATACGACGCCCGCGTGAGCACGCCGGGAGCTGGGGCGCGCGCAAAACTGAGAGCCAGTCTGCCGTGCTTACGTTCAAATTATAATGCCAAGTAAATGCGCACTCGGTACGTCCTCGCTATATTTCCTTTTAGACTGAGTGACGAAAGAGAAACGAAACCATAAGGAAATCCGTTGGAGAAAAATTGAATTCTCTTATTGGGTAGGATTACTACCATTAATAGAACCTAGGAAGTTGTAATGATCAGTTTATTATATTAACTGAATTTTTCATCGGTGCTTGACAGTGCATAACAATGATATTGAGTAGGAAAGACTGCCCTGATATTAGGCAAAATATTATTTATTTGATCACGAAGCAGTATGCACTTCTCACGTCATCGTCACGCGACAACTGAATGTCGCAACCCAGATGACAACTGAATGTCGCAACCTCAGATAATTGATGTGCGACTTACACAGATATTTCTGATACAGATACAGAAGATACATAACACGATGAGAAACGGATTATTAATAAATTGTGAAGATACGTTGATTAGTACCCTGTTCCACCGAGCAGTCTCCGCCACGTAATACATGGACAGTAAGCAATCATTAGTATTCTAAACATGTTGAAATGAAAAGACGTTGTATACTGTGATCAATAATATCTTACTGTAATAGATGTTTGTTCTGTTTTCTGTTTTATGGTTCGAGAGTTAGGCGTGACAGTAGTAGCAGAAGCTGCCGTCCATACTGATCAACATTTGCGTTAAAATGAAGGCCGATTTCCAAAGAAGATCTCCCGAAGTGACTCGACCAGCCCTACGTTAATGACTGAAACAAATGAAATAAACATTTGTAAATTGTAAAGAAATGAAATACACTCCTGGAAATTGAAATAAGAACACCGTGAATTCATTGTCCCAGGAAGGGGAAACTTTATTGACACATTCCTGGGGTCAGATACATCACATGATCACACTGACAGAACCACAGGCACATAGACACAGGCGACAGAGCATGCACAATGTCGGCACTAGTACAGTGTATATCCACCTTTCGCAGCAATGCAGGCTGCTATTCTCCCATGGAGACGATCATAGAGATGCTGGATGTAGTCCTGTGGAACGGCTTGCCATGCCATTTCCACCTGGCGCCTCAGTTGGACCAGCGTTCGTGCTGGACGTGCAGACCGCGTGAGACGACGCTTCATCCAGTCCCAAACATGCTCAATGGGGGACAGATCCGGAGATCTTGCTGGCCAGGGTAGTTGACTTACACCTTCTAGAGCACGTTGGGTGGCACGGGATACATGCGGACGTGCATTGTCCTGTTGGAACAGCAAGTTACCTTGCCGGTCTAGGAATGGTAGAACGATGGGTTCGATGACGGTTTGGATGTACCGTGCACTATTCAGTGTCCCCTCAACGATCACCAGTGGTGTACGGCCAGTGTAGGAGATCGCTACCCACACCATGATGCCGGGTGTTGGCCCTGTGTGCCTCGGTCGTATGCAGTCCTGATTGTGGCGCTCACCTGCACGGCGCCAAACACGCATACGACCATCATTGGCACCAAGGCAGAAGCGACTCTCATCGCTGAAGACGACACGTCTCCATTCGTCCCTCCGTTCACGCCTGTCGCGACACCACTGGAGGCGGGCTGCACGATGGTGGGGCGTGAGCGGAAGACGGCCTAACGGTGTGCGGGACCGTAGCCCAGCTTCATGGAGACGGTTGCGAATGGTCCTCGCCGATACCCCAGGAGCAACAGTGTCCCTAATTTGCTGGGAAGTGGCGGTGCGGTCCCCTACGGCACTGCGTAGGATCCTACGGTCTTGGCGTGCATCCGTGCGTCGCTGCGGTCCGGTCCCAGGTCGACGGGCACGTGCACCTTCCGCCGACCACTGGCGACGACATCGATGTACTGTGGAGACCTCACGCCCCACGTGTTGAGCAATTCGGCGGTACGTCCACCCGGCCTCCCGCATGCCCACTATACGCCCTCGCTCAAAGTCCGTCAACTGCACATACGGTTCACGTCCACGCTGTCGCGGCATGCTACCAGTGTTAAAGACTGCGATGGAGCTCCGTATGCCACGGCAAACTGGCTGACACTGACGGCGGCGGTGCACAAATGCTGCGCAGCTAGCGCCATTCGACGGCCAACACCGCGGTTCCTGGTGTGTCCGCTGTGCCGTGCGTGTGATCATTGCTTGTACAGCCCTCTAGCAGTGTCCGGAGCAAGTATGGTGGGTCTGACACACCGGTGTCAATGTGTTCTTTTTTCCATTTCCAGGAGTGTATGTAGCCATTTCAAGTTCATATTTAGCCAAGAGCAGATGAAATCTACACCTATGAGTTATTAATGTTTAATACGTGGCAATATGACTATCGTGTAACGGTTATTGTAATACAGTTATCAAAGAACACAATAATTTTGAATATTTCGGAAATTTACCTAAAGACTGATTTGTGACTGTGATTTGCAAAGCTTATAGATTGTCAGTCACATGAAGTTTGTAGGCATTAAAGTTTCCTTAGTTATGCAGCTCAAGTTTAGATACTAACTAGTAAGATCTCTGGGTTACTGAAATTACATGTTTGAGATTTGTGCACTTTATTTCACAACAGTTTAAACAAAGGTGACCTGCTTAGATCTCTCTAATGCTAAACGAGCTTCATATTCCTTCTGCGTTGAAGAATTATGAAAAAATGTTAAAATCAGTTGTCGAATGACAATTCTTAATCACAAAACAGAGACAATGTTTGCAACGAACGCGGACAATAACAGTATCTATTCATGTTGTAAATTACGTTGCGTATGACATTAATGTAAAAAAGGATCCACATTCAGGAAAGAACTATGATCCATAATATTTAAAAGTTGAAGCATTCACTAAGACAGATATCGCAGACTAACTGAACTCATGATTAGCGTATTAATTACGGACTTTTACACAAGTAAATACTGACAGAACAGAGATTATTTACGGCTTATTCTTCGCATGGAGTGAGTATCTGTGAATTACTGTATCACCAAGGTATCAAGAAGGCCGTGATAAGGTGATTTTATAATCACAAATGTATCAAAAGCCACTGATAACAGAAAGCTTACGCCCTCGGCAATCGACCATCGAAACTGAACTTCGGAACTTTTCAGTGATGTATGCTTTTGGTGCGAATTCCTCTTTACTGCAACAGGACGTCGTGTCTGACAGGTGGCAGATTTCGTCGACCAGTAAGAAAATGACGAGCCATTGAAAAATGAAAACAGTATTTGCACGTTGTTGTTGTTGTGGTCTTCAGTCCTGAGACTGGTTTGATGCAGCTCTCCATGCTACTCTATCCTGTGCAAGCCTCTTCATCTCCCAGTACCTACTGCAACCTACATCCTTCTGAATCTGCTTAGTGTATTCATCTCTTGGTCTCCCTCTACGATTTTTACCCTCCATGCTGCCCTCCAATACTAAATTGGTGATCCCTTGATGCCTCAGAACATGTCCTACCAACCGATCCCTTCTTCTGGTCAAGTTGTGCCACAAACTTCTCTTCTCCCCAATCCTATTCAATACTTCCTCATTAGTTATGTGATCTACCCATCTAATCTTCAGCATTCTTCAGTAGCACCACATTTCGAAAGCTTCTATTCTCTTCTTGTCCAAACTATTTATCGTCCATGTTTCACTTCCATACATGGCTACACTCCATACGAATACTTTCAGAAATGACTTCCTGACACTTAAATCAATACTGGATGTTAACAAATTTCTCTTCTTCAGAAACGCTTTCCTTGCCATTGCCAGCCTACATTTTATATCCTCTCTACTTCGACCATCATCAGTTATTTTGCTCCCCAAATAGCAAAACTCCTTTACTACTTTAAGTGCCTCATTTCCTAACCTAATTCCCTCAGCATCACCCGACTTAATTAGACTACATTCCATTATCATTGTTTTGCTTTTGTTGATGTTCATCTTATATCCTCCTTTCAAGACACTGTCCATTCCATTCAACTGCTCTTCCAAGTCCTTTGCTGTCTCTGACAGAATTACAATGTCATCGGCGAACCTCAAAGTTTTTATTTCTTCTCCATGAATTTTAATACCTACTCCGAATTTTTCTTTTGTTTCCTTTACTGCTTGCTCGATATACAGATTGAATAACATCGGGGAGAGGCTACAACCCTGTCTTACTCCCTTCCCAACCACTGCTTCCCTTTCATGTCCCTCGACTCTTATAACTGCCATCTGGTTTCTGTACAAATTATAAATAGCCTTTCGCTCCCTGTATTTTACCCCTGCCACCTTTAGAATTTGAAAGAGAGTATTCCAGTCAACATTGTCAACAGCTTTCTCTAAGTCTACAAATGCTAGAAACGTAGGTTTGCCTTTCCTTAATCTTTCTTCTAAGATAAGTCGTAAGGTCAGTATTGCCTCACGTGTTCCATTGTTTCTACGGAATCCAAACTGATCTTCCCCGAGGTTGGCTTCTACTAGTTTTTCCATTCGTCTGTAAAGAATTCGTGTTATTATTTTGCAGCTGTGAGTTATTAAGCTGATAGTTCGGTAATTTTCACATCTGTCAACACCTGCTTTCTTTGGGATTGGAATTATTATATTCTTCTTGAAGTCTGAGGGTATTTCGCCTGTTTCATACATCTTGCTCACCAGATGGTAGAGTTTTGTCAGGACTGGCTCTCCCAAGGCCGTCAGTAGTTCCAATGGAATATTGTCTACTCCGGGGGCCTTGTTTCGACTCAGGTCTTTCAGTGCTCTGTCAAACTCTTCACGCAGTATCGTATCTCCCATTTCATCTTCATCTACATCCTCTTCCATTTCCATAATATTGTCCTCAAGTACATCGCCCTTGTATAGACCCTCTATATACTCCTTCCACCTTTCTGCTTTCCCTTCTTTGCTTAGAACTGGGTTTCCATCTGAGCTCTTGATATTCATACAAGTCGTTCTCTTATCTCCAAAGGTCTCTTTAATTTTCCTGTAGGCGGTATCTATCTTACCCCTAGTGAGATAAGCCTCTACATCCTTACATTTGTCCTCTAGCCATCCCTGCTTAGCCATTTTGCACTTCCTGTCGATCTCATTTCTGAGACGTTTGTATTCCTTTTTGCCTGTTTCACTTACTGCATTTTTATATTTTCTCCTTTCATCAATTAAATTCAATATTTCTTCTGTTACCCAAGGATTTCTACTAGCCCTCGTCTTTTTACCTACTTGATCCTCTGCTGCCTTCACTACTTCATCCCTCAAAGCTACCCATTCTTCTTCTACTGTATTTATTTTCCCCATTCCTGTCAATTGCTCCCTTATGCTCTCCCTGAATCTCTGTACAACCTCTGGTTCTTTTAGTTTATCCAGGTCCCATCTCCTTAAATTCCCACCTTTTTGCAGTTTCTTCAGTTTTAATCTACAGGTCATAACCAATAGATTGTGGTCAGAGTCCACATCTGCCCCTGGAAATGTCTTACAATTTATAACCTGGTTCCTAAATCTCTGTCTTACCATTATATAATCTATCTGATACCTTTTAGTATCTCCAGGGTTCTTCCATGTATACAACCTTCTTTCATGATTCTTAAACCAAGTGTTAGTTATGATTATGTTGTGCTCTGTGCAAAATTCGACCAGGCGGCTTCCTCTTTCATTTCTGTCCCCCAATCCATATTCACCTACTATGTTTCCTTCTCTCCCTTTTCCTACACTCGAATTCCAGTCACCCATGACTATTAAATTTTCGTCTCCCTTCACAATCTGAATAATTTCTTTTATTTCATCATACATTTCTTCAATTTCTTCGTCATCTGCAGAGCTAGTTGGCATATAAACTTGTACTACTGTAGTAGGCGTGGGCTTCGTATCTATCTTGGCCACAATAATGCGTTCACTATGCTGTTTGTAGTAGCTTACCCGCATTCCTATTTTCCTATTCATTATTAAACCTACTCCTGCATTACCCCTATTTGATTTTGTGTTTATAACCCTGTAGTCACCTGACCAGAAGTCTTGTTCCTCCTGCCATCGAACTTCACTAATTCCCACTATATCTAACTTCAACCTATCCATTTCCCTTTTTAAATTTTCTAACCTACCTGCCCGATTAAGGGATCTGACATTCCACACTTCGATCCGTAGAACGCCAGTTTTCTTTCTCCTGATAACGACATCCTCCAGAGTAGTCCCCGCCCGGAGATCCGAATGGGGGACTATTTTACCTCCGGAATATTTTACCCAAGAGGACGCCATCATCATGTAATCATACAGTAAAGCTGCATGCCCTCGGGAAAAATTACGGCTGTAGTTTCCCCTTGCTTTCAGCCGTTCGCAGTATCAGCACAGCAAGGTTGTTTTGGTTATTGTTACAAGGCCAGATCAGTCAATCATCCAGACTGTTGCCCTTGCAACTACTGAAAAGGCTGCTGCCCCTCTTCAGGAACCACACGTTTGTCTGGCCTCTCAACAGATACCCCTCCGTTGTGGTTGCACCTACGGTACGGCTATCTGTATTGCTGAGGCACCCAAGCCTCCCCACCAACGGCAAGGTCCATGGTTCATGGGGGGGAGTATTTGCATATGTTAACAAAATTACTAACAGTCTTAAAAGTTTAAAGAAACTAAATCTCGCAACTATAAACCTTCGTCTTAGTAGATGTCATGGAGAAGTTAAAACGAAGTCATGCTAATTTCAGTCAGGGACATATTCATGACCTTTCATCAATCTCGCAAGAGTTGACATATTAACACTATAGTACACCAAGGGACTGAATGCCGTCTGGTGATGTTTCTGGCACGCAAAACGATAAGGAAAGCGCAAAATAGACGAATGAGCAATCATGCTAGCGACGATACGAGCCACAAGTAATGAACTTCAACGACGTAAGTGACTCTGATAAAGGGCAGATAGTTATGGCCCGGCGCTTTCTAACTGTACTCTCGGAGCTGGTGAAACTGGACGGCTGTTGACTTGTTACTGTCGTGACCATCTTTGGAGAGTGACTGAACGCCGTTAAAGCCACGAGCGAGCGACAAGGTGTTGGACGTCCACGCCTCATATCAGACCGTGGTGGTGGGAGGCTTAAGGTAAAGGTGCCAAATTTCGCCTTTGTGCCTAATTCCGTCCCCCAAAGATTCTCTGATCTGTCGGTAGGGGCGCCATCGGTGATATTTTTCGTTAGTTGTGCTCATGGCCACCAGTTAGTTGTGAAAGTTTCATGCGTCCAGTCCTCTGCGTGGCCGTTTGAGAAAACGTATTCTAATTTATCGAAACGTGAGTTGTCGAAATACTCTGTGTAAATGCTCTTTTAGAATTATTATAATGTGTTTAATTAGTTGTATTTGACATACCTGTTTAGCGTAAGGTATAAAGATATTGAACTGAGCGTTTTGCCGTGTTTGGTTTAATTCAAGTAGTGTAGGTAGCCAGCATATTGGCATGTAGGATTTCGTATTTTCGTTCCCTCATCTATTCCTAAATTCGTCCAGGGGACGAAATTTAGAACATACTTTTTCATTTTGTTTCAAATACCGCCTAGGAAGAAGTGGGACAGAGAGACGATGAAATCGGCAATAACTGCAGTGAGAAAGAAGGAAATGGGATGTAAAGTTGCGTGTAAGACATTTGGTCTGCCCAAGGCAACTCTCAAGGATTATATAAAAAAAGAAGGTAAAAATGCTGAAGAGTTGAAAAACCGATTGGTAGAAAATCAGTTTTTTCACATGAGTTAGAGGCAGAGTTGTAAGGACATGGGGAAAAATTTCTATGATCTTACTCTGTATGATTTTAGGTGAATGGCCTCGCTGTACGCAATAATATTGCTCACCCATTTTCAGTCAGGCAAAAAACAGCTTGACGGAAGTGGTTGTGTCTGTTTCTTCAGAGACATCCGACACTTACCACACGAACGCCGAAATACTTGTCAGTAGCTTGGGTACAAGGTTTCAACGAGGAAAGTGTTCAACTCTTTTTCTCTGTTTTGAATTCCGAGTTGGAGAAAATACAATTTAATCCAATTAAAGTGTTCAGCGTAGATTAAACCAGCATCACAGTGGTACAACACAAAGTAAGAAATATTGTTGTTATGAAAAGGAAGAAGTCTGTGCACAAACTGTCGTCTGTGCACTAGTGACGATTGTTTTGTACATGTCAGCATCAGGTACATTTTTGTGCCTCCTCTTATGATTTTTAGAAAGCTGATGAAGAACGAACTTACGGATGGAGCTCCACATGGGTCAATAGGAGCAGCGAAAGAGTCTGGGTGGATCACAAGTGATCTATTTGAAAAATGGTTTCAGCATTTCATTTGAATTGTAAAGCCGTCAAAGGAAGATCCTATTGTGTTCGTATTTGACGGACTCTATTCACATTCTCGCAATGTGTATGTTATTAACTTTGCGCGTGATAATGGTGTTGTCATAGTCTGCTTAGCTCCTCACTCGACTTCAAAACTGCAGCCTTTCGATATGTCGTTCAAGTTTCCTTTTAAAACATTTTATGCGCAGGTAATAGAAAACTGGCTGTCTAACCATCCTGGCAGTATTGTTGGTAACCTGCAGATTGCACAGCTATTTAATGAAGCTTACGAAAAGGCAGCGGTTGTAAATACTGCCGTGAATGGTTTGAATAAAACTGGGATTTTGCCTTACAAACCGAATGTGTTTGGCCCAGAAGAATTTTCGGCGATTGCTGACGCCTCCTCAGCTGCTGACGCAAATGCAAGATCAAGCCTCAACAAGCACAGCTGCACAGGCGACATTTCCAGCCGCCCATCCTCCAAGCAGCAAAATGGTTCAAATGGCTCTCAGCACTATGGGACTTATCATCTGAGGTCATCAGTCCCCTATAACTTAGAACTACTTAAACCTAACTAACCTAAGGACATCACACACACCCATGCCCGAGGCAGGATTCTAACCTGCGACCGTAGTGGTCTCGCGGTTCCAGACTGAAGCGC
The DNA here is from genome assembly GCF_021461385.2 of Schistocerca piceifrons. Lineage (NCBI taxonomy): Eukaryota > Metazoa > Arthropoda > Insecta > Orthoptera > Acrididae > Schistocerca > Schistocerca piceifrons. The sequence goes on from NC_060138.1 coordinate 825,788,528, forward strand.
CTAGAACCGCTCGACACAACGGCCGGTTTCCAAGCAGCACACAGATACCACAGTTAGTTAGCCCAAGAGATGTCGCAGGGGCGTCTGTTATCCATTCATCTTCATCTAAGAGACGAGGCAGTGATTCTCTTATTACAGGCTCACCTTGCAAGATGAAGCTACAAGAATGTCAAGAGAAAACGAATAGTAATGCGAGAAAACGATTAGATCCAATGCCGAAGACATTGCCAGGAAAGGTAAACAAACCGTTAAAAAAGAAAACAAAACTGGAAATATCCAGTGATGACGACTGTCATGTCCTATACGAAGATTCAAATGGGAGCGAGGATAATGAAGATGGTGTGGAGTGTCCCATTTGCCTAAAACGTTTTTCTCAAGACAATCATGGGGAAATGTGGGTGCGTTGCACTCAATGTTCCGCGTAGCAAACTTTTTCAAGTTTGGTAAAAGTACATTGCTTTTGAAGTTTTTTGTGTAAAGATAATGAATCGTGAAAATTTACTTTCAAAATCTTTTCTTAAAGAATTTACTTTATTTACTAACGATTCATCAAGAACATCAACACACTATGTGATCGTGGAAGTAGTTGCCAAGGAGTAACTGATGAAAACAAATTAAATTTCAACCAATGGAAATTTTCTTCATAACAGCCTTTTCAAAAACAGATTTAAAATTTATAAGCAGAAAAGCACCCTCGAAATATCAAGTTACAATTTAACAAATGTGAATTTTATTCCTAAAACTTTTTCAAAACAGTTTTGAAATTATAAGCAGAAAAGCACCCTCGAAATATCAAGATACAATTATTCAGAGGCAGAACAAAAAAATTTTTCTGTTACATCAGAAATGTAGGGACTATGGTATGAAGATTAGCATCTCCAAACCGAAAGTAATGTCAGTGGAACAAAGTTAGAACAGGTGGACGGCTTCAAGTACTTAGGATGCATATTCTCACAGGATGGCAACATAGTGAAAGAACTGGAAGCGAGGTACAGCAAAGCTAATGCAGTGAGCGCTCAGCTACGATCTACTCTCTTCTGCAAGAAGGAAGTCAGTACCAAGACTAAGTTATCTGTGCACAGTTCAATCTTTCGACCAACTTTGTTGTATGGGAGCGAAAGCTGGGTGGATTCAGGTTACCTTATCAATAAGGTTGAGGTTACGGATATGAAAGTAGCTAGGATGATTGCAGGTACTAGTAGATGGGAACAATGGCAGGAGGGTGTCCATAATGAGGAAATCAAAGAAAAACTGGGAATGGACTCTATAGATGTAGCAGTCAGGGCGAACAGGCTTAGATGGTGGTGTAATGTTACACGCATGGGAGAAGCAAGGTTACCCAAGAGACTCATGGGTTCAGCAGTAGAGGGTAGGAGGAGTCGGGGTAGACCAAGGAGAAGATACCTGGATTCGGTTAAGAATGATTTTGAAGTAATAGGCTTAACATCAGAAGAGGCACCAATGTTAGCACTGAATAGGGGATCATGGAGGAATTTTATAAGGGGGACTCCAGACTGAACGCTGAAAGGCATAATCAGTCTTAAATGATGATGGTGATGATGATGATGATGAGTAGGAGCCTTCGGGCTGAGAAGCTTCCGCTCCCTTTCAACACGGCCGTAGTCACGACCGCCCACAACGACCTCTGAAAAGCTACACTGGTGAAGATCTGCAACACACCAGATTATTTTAAACTAAAATTTTTAACAACTCACACAAACACATTAACTATGCACCCCGTAAGAGGGATTTAAATGGTACAACTGTGAGTGCAGTAAGAACTTATTTTCCACCAAAAGTGCAATTTGTTTTTAAAAGTGCTCTTACGGTGGAAGGGTGGCAACTTTATAAAAATGACTACTTACATAAAACCCATGAAATTCAGACTTACATAAAGTGTACAACGTGCTCTACATTACACATATAACGCCTCGCAAGATGATAGGCAAGATAAAAACATATTTCAGGAATTCGGCCCTTACCTTAATTCTATAAATTCGGTAACACGACATCCGGCAAACATGACAGAGGCAGCTATTAACGTATGGCAGATTGACAGAGGGGGGGGGGGGGGGGGGTTACTAAACAACACGAACCCCAGATTGCTCTAAACCTCCCCAATTCCACAAGGGAAAAACGGACCACCCAATTCACAATAACCACCTTTCCGCGGGTGGGCAAACTTAGAAGAATGGTGGGACGACCCCAAAACAAAGCGGCTGGGGACCTCACCAAGAAAACAAGTAGAATTTAACAAGTAAATGAAACAACATACCTCCAATTACTTAACTTCTAATAAACTGCGATTGCTGACGAAGACCTGGCGCAGGCAGCGAACCGTCCGCTGCCAGTCGCTTCAACGGACCCAGGAAGGCGCGCCGATCTCCCGTCGCACGGCGTCGCAGCTCGCCCCGGCCAGCCCGATGTCGTGGTTCCGCTCCTGTTGCTCTCTTGTGAACCGCGAAGCCACTACCCCTTTCTGTACGGCGCTGCCAACTGGACTCACGTGGGGACCTCACATGCGCCGACGCTGAAGGCGGACAAGTCATCTCGTGTCTCAGTGCGCGACCGACCAACCGACCAATCCAGCCGCCAATGACCGTTGCCCGAGCAACTCGAGCAGACTGGCGGCCTAACGCGCAGACTCAGACGCAGGAACTCAGCCCCGACCGGGCGACCACTAGCTGAGTTCTGTTACTGGCTCAGTGGCAAGACTCTCATTTTCTGGCTTAAAGTTTGATCCAAACGACAGCCATACTCGCACTCCGACGACAGACAGACACTGACTGTCCCACACTGAGCCGCCTGACCAACTGACTCGACTCGACTGACTGACCCTCCTCTACAGAGCTCATAGCGCCCCTTAAATGTACGTGAACAGGCAACCTTTCCGCTTTCCCACCAGAGGGAGACACCAAAGCTGCGATTACCACAGTGACGCCACCGCCAGAAACGGAGGGCGACTGCTTGACACAACGCGCTGCGGCGCACTCTTCAAAACAGCAAACTTTTTACCACAGCTCAGATAACATATCGTTTCTGATATCTTTTGAGCTAAATACCATGTGTAGGCTTAATTGGTGATGTTATGTAAATTTTGGGAATAATTAAGGATATGGTATTCAGAGGTCAAAACAGACTGGGGGACGAAATGTGGCGCCTTTACCTTTCCTTCTCTGTAAGTAAGACAATCTCTGTAAGTAGGATAGGCGGCGATCCGTGACAGATACGACGACAGAGTTGATGCCAGAGCAGGCGGAAGTATTTCGGCGTACAGCGTTCAGCACAACCTGCTGAACATGATGCTCCGCAGCCGACGATCCGTACATGTTCCCAAGCTGACACAATGACATCGACAATTACGAATGCAGTAGGCTTGGGACCATCGCTGCTGCATTGTGAATGAATGGAAACGTGTCACCTGGTCGGACGAATCACGTTCCTCGTCACACCAGTTCGATGGTCGCGTCAGAATATGCCGAAATCCCGGCGAGCAGCTGCTCGAAAAATGCGCCGCACCACGGATGGAAGCCGTTGGAGGCATTATCACATTATGAGGGTTTCCATGGGAAGTAATCGAAGGCAGCATCACAGTTGTGACTTATGTGGATATTACTGCAGACCACCTGCATCCCTTCATTGTATCTGTCCAACGGCAGTGGCACGTCACAGCTAGAGACCTGGTCGTGTCACAAGGCCAAATTCGTGCTACAGTGGTTTGAGGATCGTGACAGTGAGTTTGACTTGTCCGCCAAATTTGCCTGGTCTGAACCAGATGGAACACGTCTGGGACGCTAACGGGCGTCAGATGTATGTCCATGAACCACCGTGTTATAATTTATGAGAATTACGTGAGCTGTGCATAAACATCTGGCGCCATATAACTCCGAAAATCTACCAAGGACTTCCGAATCCATATCATGGAGAACTACAGCTGTACTGCTTTCCAGAGGTACACCAATACGCTGTTAAGTATACGGCCGTAATTTTTTGGTTCATCGGTGTGGTACACAAGGCCGAAAGAGGAACGCCTGCACTGAAGAGCATTATTTCTTTTATTGCGCTTCTGTCAAGTTTTATTTGATTTCTTGAGTGTCTGCGTGCCAACTAATAGGAATTTTCGACCAAGATTTGGTCCATCCGCAACTGTGGCGGATAATGTAAGTTGCGTTGCCTATCTTAAGGCGCACGAAATACACTCATGCCCAGAAAAAAGACAGATCACTTTGAACGACTAAAGATAGGACTTTCGTATTCATAGGACATGTACATTAGTATGTTCTGCAGAAATGATTAGCATTTCAGTCACCTCAGTTCAGCACGTGTCCTGTTGCCCAGTAAGCGCAGGGTCTGTCATGAGGCCTGATAACTTGTTCCATGTGTGGTGGCATCAATGCGTATAAGGCCCGAAAGGCGTCGTGTAGTATAGCCATTCATGTTCCATTCACCTGGTTCAGAAGTTCGTCTGTGGTGATTGGCAATGAGTCACAGTGTTGGATCTATCATTTCACCTTAACCCACGTATTCTTGATTAGCGACAAGTCTGGTGATCTGGCGGGCCAGGGCAAAAGGCTGACATACTTTGACGCCAAGAAGGTACATGTTCGTGTAGCAACATGTCGTGGTGCATTGTTTTGCCGAAAAATTGCGTCTGGGGTGTTGTATTGTGCCATTCGGATAAGGTGTCGATCTTCCTGGATGGGTCGATGGGGGGTGGAGGGGGGTGGTGGTGTGGGTGGTGCGACCTGACCCGATTCATCGCGTTCTACCGCCTTCCGTGGACCTTTCTCTACACACCCGTTGCATCCTCCGAAACACTTCGTCCGACACGAGCAGTAATTTTCCGGATGGATGCATCACATTCTCTCATGTCACTGAAGCGCCCTTTTTCAGACTCACAGATCTGACGGTGCAGTTCGCGCATACGTCTACGAGGCACCCTGCACTTCTGTTCAAGTCAACTGATTCATTACCTTCGGTTTATAGCAACAACGAGATCCACAGGCACATTTTACCGGTAGGTGGTGTTGCGCCGCGATATCGTCGTTGACCTTGAACCTGCGGGCCGACATAGTTCAAATGCTGATCTTTTCTACAGAACATACTAGTGTACATGTCCTATGAATATGAACATTCTATCTTTAGTAGTTCAAGACATTCTGTGTTTCCTGAACATGAGTGAGTCTACTGGGTCAGTTTTGTTTCGTCCGCCCCGCGTTATCCATTTGAAATAGGAAGTCTTCTGTACACCATACTTTTTGGAATTTGGTCTGGGACAGCTTTAGTTTGTTTTGTTACAGACTTTCAAGTTCACTGATGATTAATTACGTTTGTTGACAAACACTAGCCTCGGCGAGTGTATACTACTTTAGAATTTATAATGTGTAATGTGGACTGTGCCACAAAAAGTGCACAAGTGGAAGCAGACTGAAGAAGAATAACGGACTTTGAGCTGGTTCATCATATCAAGCAAGGTGACGCAGTGAACAAGACTCTGGAATCGTATAGGGGAGAAGCAGGTCTTCGGTCATTCAGATTTAGGTATGAAAACAACAAAAGTTAAACAATGAAGCACATATAATACTTACATATTTTGAGAAACCCTTCGATAATGTTTTTGAGAGAAAAACCGTGGAAGATAATGCAGCATTGGGGGTAGCCTTTACATTATTCATTAGCAGTTAAGAGCATGTTCGAAACCACATCATTCATGTTGAATCAAGATGGAAAACCGACAATTCCAGTAACAACAAGCAACAGAGTGAGTCAAGGATGTAGTTTATATTCTACTTTCTATCTTCATCGACCCCCCATGACCCATGGACCTTGCCGTTGGTGGGGAGGCTTGCGTGCCTCAGCGATACAGATGGCCGTACCGTAGGTGCAACCACAACGGAGGGGTATCTGTTGAGAGGCCAGACAAACATGTGGTTCCTGAAGAGGGGCAGCAGCCTTTTCAGTAGTTGCAGGGGCAACAGTCTGGATGATTGACTGATCTGGCCTTGTAACATTAACCAAAACGGCCTTGCTGTGCTGGTACTGCGAACGGCTGAAAGCAAGGGGAAACTACAGCCGTAATTTTCCCGAGGACATGCAGCTTTACTGTATGATTATATTATGATGGCGCCTCTTGGGTAAAATATTCCGGAGGTAAAAGACTCCCCCATTCGGATCTCCGGGCGGGGACTACTCAAGAGGACGTCGTTATCAGGAGAAAGAAATCTGGCATTCTACGGATCGGAGCGTGGAATCTCAGATTCCTTAATCGGGCAGGTAGGTTAGAAAATTTTAAAAGGGAAATGGATAGGTTAAAGTTAGATATAGTGGGAATTAGTGAAGTTCGGTGGCAGGAGGAACAAGACTTTTGGTCAGGTGATTACATCTACATCTACATCTACATCTATACTCCGCGAGCCACCTTACGGTGTGTGGCGGAGGGTACTTATTGTACCACTATCTGATCCCCCCTTCCCTGTTCCATTCACGAATTGTGCGTGGGAAGAACGACTGCTTGTAAGTCTCCGTATTTGCTCTAATTTCTCGGATCTTTTCGTTGTGATCATTACGCGAGATATATGTGGGCGGTAGTAATATGTTGCCCATCTCTTTCCGGAATGTGCTCTCTCGTAATTTCGATAATAAACCTCTCCGTATTGCGTAACGCCTTTCTTGAAGTGTCCGCCACTGGAGCTTGTTCAGCATCTCCGTAACGCTCTCGCGCTGACTAAATGTCCCCATGACGAATCGCGCTGCTTTTCGCTGGATCATGTCTATCTCTTCTATTAATCCAACCTGGTAAGGGTCCCATACTGATGAGCAATACTCAAGAATCGGACGAACAAGCGTTTTGTAAGCTACTTCTTTCGTCGATGAGTCACATTTTCTTAGAATTCTTCCTATGAATCTCAACCTGGCGCCTGCTTTTCCCACTATTTGTTTTATGTGATCATTCCACTTCAGATCGCTCCGGATAGTAACTCCTAAGTATTTTACGGTCGTCACCGCTTCCAATGATTTACCACCTATGGCATAATCGTACTGGAATGGATTTCTGCCCCTATGTATGCGCATTATATTACATTTATCTACGTTTAGGGAAAGCTGCCAGCTGTCGCACCATGCATTAATCCTCTGCAGGTCCTCCTGGAGTACGTACGAGTCTTCTGATGTTGCTACTTTCTTGTAGACAACCGTGTCATCTGCAAATAGCCTCACGGAGCTACCGATGTTGTCAACTAAGTCATTTATGTATATTGTAAACAATAAAGGTCCTATCACGCTTCCCTGCGGTACTCCCGAAATTACATCTGCAGATTTTGAACCGTTAAGAATGACATGTTGTGTTCTTTCTTCTAGGAAATCCTGAATCCAATCACAAACCTGGTCCGATATTCCGTAAGCTCGTATTTTTTTCACTAAACGTAAGTGCGGAACCGTATCAAATGCCTTCCTGAAGTCCAGGAATACGGCATCAATCTGCTCGCCAGTGTCTACGGCACTGTGAATTTCTTGGGCAAATAGGGCGAGCTGAGTTTCACATGATCTCTGTTTGCGGAATCCATGTTGGTTATGATGAAGGAGATTTGTATTATCTAAGAACGTCATAATACGAGAACACAAAACATGTTCCATTATTCTACAACAGATTGACGTAAGCGAAATAGGCCTATAATTATTCGCATCTGATTTATGACCCTTCTTGAAAATGGGAACGACCTGCGCTTTCTTCCAGTCGCTAGGTACTTTACGTTCTTCCAGCGATCTACGATAAATTGCTGATAGAAAGGGGGCAAGTTCTTTAGCATAATCACTGTAGAATCTTAAGGGTATCTCGTCTGGTCCGGATGCTTTTCCGCTACTAAGTGATAGCAGTTGTTTTTCAATTCCGATATCGTTTATTTCAATATTTTCCATTTTGGCGTCCGTGCGACGGCTGAAGTCAGGGACCGTGTTACGATTTCCCGCAGTGAAACAGTTTCGGAACACTGAATTCAGTATTTCTGCCTTTCTTCGGTCGTCCTCTGTTTCGGTGCCATCGTGGTCAACGAGTGACTGAACAGGGGATTTAGATCCGCTTACCGATTTTACATATGACCAAAACTTTTTAGGGTTCTTGTTTAGATTGTTTGCCAATGTTTTATGTTCGAATTCGTTGAATGCTTCTCTCATTGCTCTCTTTACGCTCTTTTTCGCTTCGTTCAGCTTTTCCTTATCAGCTATGATTCGACTACTCTTAAACCTATGATGAAGCTTTCTTTGTTTCCGTAGTACCTTTCGTACATGATTGTTATACCACGGTGGATCTTTCCCCTCGCTTTGGACCTTAGTCGGTACGAACTTATCTGAGGCGTACTGGACGATGTTTCTGAATTTTTTCCATTTTTGTTCCACATCCTCTTCCTCAGAAATGAACGTTTGATGGTGGTCACTCAGATATTCTGCGATTTGTGCCCTATCACTCTTGTTAAGCAAATATATTTTCCTTCCTTTCTTGGCATTTCTTATTACACTTGTAGTCATTGATGCAGCCACTGACTTATGATCACTGATACCCTCTTCTACATTCACGGAGTCGAAAAGTTCCGGTCTATTTGTTGCTATGAGGTCTAGAACGTTAGCTTCACGAGTTGGTTCTCTAACTATCTGCTCGAAGTAATTCTCGGACAAGGCAGTCAGGATAATGTCACAAGAGTCTCTGTCCCTGGCTCCAGTTCTGATTGTGTGACTATCCCATTCTATACCTGGTAGATTGAAGTCTCCCCCTATTACAATAGTATGATCACGAAACTTCTTCACGACGTTCTGCAGGTTCTCTCTGAGGCGCTCAACTACTACGGTTGCTGATGCAGGTGGTCTATAGAAGCATCCGACTATCATATCTGACCCACTTTTGATACTTAACTTAACCCAGATTATTTCACATTCGCATTCGCTAATAACTTCACTGGATATTATTGAATTCTTTACTGCTATAAATACTCCTCCACCATTGGCGTTTATCCTATCCTTGCGGTATATATTCCATTCTGTGTCTAGGATTTCGTTACTGTTCACTTCCGGTTTTAACCAACTTTCCGTTCCTAATACTATATGCGCACTATTTCCTTCAATAAGAGATACTAATTCAGGAACCTTGCCCTGGATACTCCTGCAGTTTACCAATATTACGTTAACTTTTCCTGTTTTTGGTCTCTGAGGACGGACGTTCTTTATCAACGATGATAATGCCCTCTCTGGTAAGCCGTCAGGTATTTTATCGTTTCGCCCAAGGGGGGGTCCCTCTAACCTAAGAAACCCCCGTGTGCACGCCACACGTACTCTGCTACCCTAGTAGCTGCTTCCGGTGTGTAGTGCACGCCTGACCTGTCTAGGGGGGCCCTACAGTTCTCCACCCAATAACGGAGGTCGATGAATTTGCAACCATTATAGTCGCAGAGTCGTCTGAGCCTCTGGTTTAGACCCTCCACACGGCTCCAAACCAGAGGACCGCGATCGACTCTGGGCACTATGCTGCAGATATTAAGCTCAGCTTGCACTCCGCGTGCGATGCTGGTTGTCTTCACCAAATCAGCCAGCCGCCGGAAGGAACCAAGGATGGCCTCAGAACCCAAGCGGCAGGCGTCATTCGTTCCGACATGTGCTACTATCTGCAGCCGGTCACACCCAGTGCGTTCAATAGCTGCCGGAAGGGCCTCCTCCACATTACGGACGAGACCCCCCGGCAAGCACACCGAGTGCACACTGGCATTCTTCCCCGACCTACCCGCTATTTTCCTGAGGGGCTCCATAACCCGCCTAACGTTGGAGCTCCCTATAACTAATAGGCCCGCCCTCTGTGACTGTCGGGACCTTGCCGGAGAATCGGCCACTGGCCCAACAGGCGAGGCATCCTGTGGTGGCTCGGAAACGATGTCATCACCACTAGGAAGCACCCCGTACCTGTTGGAAAGGGGTAAGGCAGCTGCCACGCGGCCAGATCCCACCTTCGCCTTTCGGCCAGGCACGCGCGAGCCCACCACTGTCCGCCATTCACCCTGGAGTGATGGCTGACCGGTAAGATGCTCACTGCCGGAAGACGCAGCGACATCAGGGGTTCCATGTGATTCCAAGGCCACCGAAGTAGGCATAGGTCTCACCACAGTTGCCCCAACGCCACTACGAGCCGACGCCTGCGCCTCGAGCTCGATGAGCCTAACAGACAAAGCCTCCACCTGCCCCCGAAGAGTGGCCAATTCTCCTTGTGTCCGCTCACAACAACCACAGTCGCTACACATGACTATGTTTACCCTACTCTATACGGTGACAAATTCCCAAGATAATCTTCTGATGAGCTACTCTGATAATCAAGAAACACTCACTGAAATACGAGACGCGAAAACTACGCTAGGTTTTCCCAGAAAAACTATTTAAAAGCTAAGGGCAGCAAATAAGTACAAAAACGCTTTATACAAACAGTACTCGCTGCTGCTGGTGCTCTCGCTCTGGCTGTCACAAGACAACTGCTGATTCAAGTGACTAGTGGCTAACGGCCGCGAAACAAACAAAAGACGGTTTTAGGGCGCTTTCTGTTCTAAACGATCAAGAAAACATTAAGAAATCTAACACGAAAACTACGTAAAGTTTTATCAAGAACTGTTGGTTACTATGCAGAGCAGATAAACACAAATAGAATCCCTTCCTTAGTGGAAGGTCGTAAACAAAATGCAAAATAAACGCTTTATACAAACAGTACTCGCTGCTGCTGGTGCTCTCGCTCTGGCTGTCACAAGACAGGGTTATAAATACAAAATCAAATAAGGGTAATGCAGGAGTAGGTTTAATAATGAATAAAAAAATAGGAGTGCGGGTTAGCTACTACAAACAGCATAGTGAACGCATTATTGTGGCCAAGATAGACACAAAGCCCATGCCTACTGCAGTAGTACAAGTTTATATGCCAACTAGCTCTGGTAGTGAAGGGAGACGAAAATTTAATAGTCATGGGTGACTGGAATTCAAGTGTAGGAAAAGGGAGAGAAGGAAACATAGTAGGAGAATATGGATTGGGGGGAAGAAATGGAAGAGGAAGCCGCCTTGTAGAATTTTGCACAGAGCATAACTTAATCATAGCTAACACTTGGTTCAAGAATCATAAAAGAAAGTTGTATACATGGAAGAATCCTGGAGATACTAAAAGGTATCAGATAGATTACATAATGGTAAAACAGAGATTTAGGAACCGGGTTTTAAATTGTAAGACATTTCCAGGGGCAGATGTGGATTCTGACCACAATCTATTGGTTATGAACTGCAGATTGAAACTGAAGAAACTGCAAAAAGGCGGGAATTTAAGGAGATGGGACTTGGATAAACTGAGGTTGCAGAGAGTTTCAGGGAGAGCATAAGGGAACAATTAACAGGAATGGGGGAAAGAAATACAGTAGAAGAAGAATGGGTAGCTCTGAGGGATGAAGTAGTGAAGGCAGCAGAGGATCAATTAGGTAAAAAGACGAGGGCTAATAGAAATTCTTGGGTAACAGAAGAAATATTGAATTTAATTGATGAAAGGAGAAAATATAAAAATGCAGTAAATGAAGCAGGCAAAAAGGAATACAAACGTCTCAAAAATGAGATTGACAGGAAGTGCAAAATGGCTAAGCAGGGATGGCTAGAGTACAAATGTAAGGATGTAGAGGCTTGTCTCACTAGGGGCAAGATAGATACTGCCTACAGGAAAATTAAAGAGACCTTTGGAGAGAAGAGAACCACTTGTATGAATATCAAGAGCTCAGATGGCAACCCAGTTCTAAGCAAAGAAAGGAAGGCAGAAAGGTGGAAGGAGTATATAGAGGGTTTATGCAAGGGCGATGTACTTGAGGACAAAATTATGGAAATGGAAGAGGATGTAGATGAAGATGAAATGGGAGATAAGATACTGCGTGAAGAGTTTGACAGAGCACTGAAAGACCTGAGTCGAAACAAGGCCCCGGGAGTAGACAACATTCCATTAGAACTACTGATGGCCTTGGGAGAGCCAGTCATGACAAAACTCTACCATCTGGTGAGCAAGATGTATGAGACAGGCGAAATACCCTCAGACTTCAAGAAGAATATAATAATTCCAATCCCAAAGAAAGCAGGTGTTGACAGATGTGAAAATTACAGAACTATCAGGTTAATGAGTCACAGCTGCAAAATACTAACGCGAATTCTTTACAGACGAACGGAAAAACTGGTAGAAGCAGACCTCGGGGAGGATCAGTTTGGATTCCGTAGAAATGTTGGAACACGTGAGGCAATACTAACCTTACGACTTATCTTAGAAGAAAGATTAAGAAAAGGTAAACCTACGTTTCTAGCATTTGTAGACTTAGAGAAAGCTTTTGACAACGTTAACGGGTATAGTCTCTTTCAAATTCTGAAGGTGGCAGGGGTAAAATACAGGGAGCGAAAGGCTATTTACAATTTGTGCAGAAACCAGATGGCAGTTATAAGAGTCGAGGGGCATGAAAGGGAAGCAGTGGTTGGGAAAGGAGTGAGACAGGGTTGTAGCCTCTCCCCGATGTTATTCAATCTGTATATTGAGCAAGCAGTAAAGGAAGCAAAAGAAAAATTCGGAGTAGGTATTAAAATTCATGGAGAAGAAGTAAAAACTTTGAGGTTCGCCGATGACATTGTAATTCTGTCAGAGACAGCAAAAGACTTGGAAGACCAGTTGAACGGAATGGACAATGTCTTGAAAGGAGGATATAAGATGAACATCAACAAAAGCAAAACGAGGAAAATGGAATGTAGTCAAATTAAATTGGGTGATGATGAGGGGATTAGATTGGGAAATGAGACACTTAAAGGAGTAAAGGAGTTTTGCTATTTAGGGAGTAAAATAACTGATGATGGTCGAAGTAGAGAAGATATAAAATGTAGACTGGCAATGGCAAGGAAATCGTTTCTGAAGAAGAGACATTTGTTAACATCGAGTATTGATTTAAGTGTTAGGAAGTCGTTTCTGAAAGTATTTGTATGGAGTGTAGCCATGTATGGAAGTGAAACGTGGACGATAAATTATTTGGACAAGAAGAGAATAGTAGCTTTCGAAATGTGGTGCTACAGAAGAATGCTGAAGATAAGGCGGGTAGATCACGTAACTAATGAGGAGGTATTGAATAGGATTGGGGAGAAGAGAAGTTTGTGGCACAACTTGACCAGAAGAAGGGATCGGTTGGTAGGACATGTTTTGAGGCATCAAGGGATCACAAATTTAGCATTGGAGGGCAGCGTGGAGGGTAAAAATCGTAGAGGGAGACCAAGAGATCAATACACTAAGCAGATTCAGAAGGATGTAGGTTGCAGTAGGTACTGGGAGATGAAGAAGCTTGCACAGGATAGAGTAGCATGGAGAGCTGCATCAAACCAGTCTCAGGACTGAAGACCACATCAACAACATCTTCATCGACGATGCTATTCGCAGATGGAGTTTTCACGTAAATGTAGGTATACACCTGAATGCCTGTGTTAAAGTCCTTCTTTATACTGACAACCTTATGCTCATTTATGGGAAGGATAATGATATGTAGGTGGCGGCTCATGAGTGCAACAACAATATTACGAACATAAAGGGAAAATTTCGGTGCAGAATACTAAAAACATGGTTGTTACAGGTATATACCCAACCACAAGCCCCTATAACTGGCATTTCAAAGGAAGGCAAGGACATAGCACATCCAACAGGACCAGGCATTGTAAAGCACTGTCGTCGGCCGTGGTGGCGGAGCATTCTAGGCGCTACAGTCTGGAACCGCGCGCCGACTACGGTCGCAGGTTCGAATCCTGCCTCGGGCATGGGTGTGTGTGATGTCCTTAGGTTAGTTAGGATTAAGTAGTTCTAAGTTCTAGGAGACTGATGACCTCAGATGTTGAGTCCCATAGTGCTCAGAGCCATTTGAACCATTTTGTAAAGCACTGTGGTGTCCAAACCAGCCTTCGGCTTTCTACCGAACTCGCATTAAAATGTCAATTATCAGTAAAATTACAGAACAATAGAAACACTTGAAATACCTTAGCTGTCATATAACATGTGATTATGATAAAGTCCTACATAATAAAGGGAATAAGCTTGGTAATATTTACGGAACAATCAACATATATCTGAGAAATTAAACGCTGAACGCATGTAATTAAAGTTTTTATAAGACTATTACTCTTACAACATTATGATATGGTAGCGAATCATGGGTGGTTAACAAGATGCAAGAAACACGTAACCAGAGTACAGAGGTACTGTTTCTGTGTCAACATCTGCATAAGAACAGGCCGAATCAGCAATGTCGGTATTAGAAATGTATTAAACATTTGGAGCTTAAAGAAATTAGAAGAAAGAAAGAGAAGATGGACAAAACATCCACAAAGAATACAACCTGAAAAAATAGCTGTAAAAATAAAAAAAGTAATAAAGATAAAAACGAAACGAGACCTCAAAAGACTGCAGAAAATAAATGTACAAAATCCTAAGACCAATACACTGGCTTTTCAGGTCTACAGTACTACACTTGGATAGAAATGCTGTCTTCAATTTAGAATCGTGTCTCTCCATTCAACCACATACTTGCGTTGGATCCTATGGAGACATCTTTAATGGTTATAGCCACTGGTGAATGAAATTCGTGGCTCTCTCATATCTCGAAACGAGTCACCTTTCTCGAACTTATCTGCTAAGGATCCTATATAGCAAAACTCCAACATCGTTTGAGACAGTCATTCAACATCTTGTAAGTATTCCTCAGTCTCTGCTCCACCTCACTGCACCTTTGTCTATGTGATCGTCCCAATTTAGGTCACAACTGAGCAGAAGTCAGAGAGTGATATATCTAAGATCTTCTGCATCCCATGGAGAAACAAGGTAAGCTGATTTAATTCCACAGGACTGTATTTTGATCACTCGCCGGAAATGAGAACATGTTGTCTTAGCTCTGCTAACCCTGTACAATGTGTAAGGTCAGCGCCAAACGAAGCTTTATCCTGCAGCATGAGCCAGTAGAAAAGACAGTACGGCTAGTTATGGTTGTCATTCTTGTCAGGAAAATTAGGAAGACTCCACATCATATGGGAACTGGAAGAAGAACGAGGATTTTGCTACTGCATGCCGGTGCATCTCCAAACTTCATATACACTATTGGCCATTAATATTGCTACACCAAGAAGAAATGCAGATGATAAACGGGTATTCATTAGACAAATATATTATATAAGAACTGACATGTGATTACATTTGGGTGCATAGATCCTGAGAAATCAGTACCCAGAACAACCACCTCTGGCCGTAGTAACGGCCTTGATACGCCTGGGCATTGAGTCAAAACGAGCTTGGATGTCGTCTACAGGTACAGCTGCCCATGCAGCTTCAACACGATACCACAGTTCATCAAGGGTAGTGGCTGGCGTATTGTAACGAGTCAGTTGCTCGGCCACCATAGACAAGACGTTTTCAATTGGTGAGAGATCTCGATAATGTGCTGGCCAGGGCAGCAGTCGAACATTTTCTGTATCCAGAAAGGCCCGTACAGGACCTGCAACATGCAGTCGTGCATTATCCTGCTGAAATGTAGGGTTTCGCAGGTATCGAATGAAGGGTAGAATCATGGGTCGCAACACATCTGAAATGTAACGTTCACTGTTCAAAGTGCCGTCAATGCGAACAAGAGGTGACCGAGACGTGTAACCAATGGCACCCCTTACCATCACGCCGGGTGATACACCAGTATGGCGATGACGAATACACGCTTCCAATGTGCGTTCACCGCGATGTCGCCAACCACGGATGCGACCATCATGATGCTGTAAACAGAACCTGGATTCTTCCGAAAAAATGACGTTTTGCCATTCGTGTACCCAGGTTCGTCGTTGAGTACACCATCGCAGGCGCTCCTGTCTGTGATGCGGCGTCAAGGGTAACCGCAGCCATGGTCTCCGAGCTGATAGTCCATGCTGCTACAAACTTCGTCGAACTGTTCGTGCAGATGGTTGTTGTCTTCCAAACGTCCCCATCTGATGACTTAGGTATCGAGACGTGGCTGCACGATCAGTTACAGCCATGTGGATAAGATGCCTGTCATCTCGACTGCTAGTGATACGAGGCAGATGGGATCCAGCACGGCGTTCCGTATTACTCTCCTGAACCTACCGATTCCATATTCTGCTAACGGTAATTGGATCTCGACCAGCGCGAGCAGCAATGTCGCGATACGATAAACTGCAACAGCGATAGCCTACAATCCCACCTTTATCAAAGTCGGAAACGTGATGGTACGCATTTCTCCTCCTTACACGAGGCATCACAACAACGTTTCACCAGGCAACACCGGTCAACTGCTGTTTGTGTATGAGAAATTCGTTGGAAACGTTCCTCATGTCAGCACGTTGTAGGTGTCGCCACCAGCACCAACCTTGTGTGAATGCTCTGAAAAGCTAATCATTTGCACATCACAGCATATTCTTCCTGTCGGTTAAATTTCGCGTCTGTAGCACGTCATCTTCGTGGTGTAGCAATTTTAATGACCAGTAGTGTAAGTATTACGGTCTGAAGGAAATCTACGTCCCTCAGGGTGCATTCATGTGTGTTACACAAACATTGTCTCCATCCTCATTGTTTTGTACCATCCAACAGAGAAACACTACGAATTATAGAAAGTCCGCTAACGTCACCACCAAACATTTTGTGTTTCCACCATGACTTCGAGGTCTGTGCCACATGCTAACTCAGAATTAACACGTTTTGATCCATTGACTCTCACAGAAAGCTGTGGTGTAAATTATGCTGCTTCCACAACACAAAGGATGGTTGAAATAAAAGACAGAGGCGGTGTTTCTTCTTGACAATATTGTGGAAGGCATCGCAGCATGTGGAAAGTGTAAGAGTTTGCGGTATTGTGTAGTGTTTCCAAACAGCTTCCCGAAGGTGACGACCACTATATTTAATCTCATCTTTCACAGTGACAGGATAGCAGATGTTTAGGTGTTCCATTTCGAGGAGACCAAGAGCAATGATTCCTTATATTGCAGCCATGTACGCAAGCACTTTTTCAGCGCAGGTGATCCCCCAGCAGGTGTTACTCCCACCAAGACTCTCTCAGTCTCAAATAGGTGGCGTCAGTCAATCATTATGTGGTGCTCAACAGTGTAGCAGTAGATAGATGGAATGGAAAACACACCGTCGATATGGGACACTGTACTGTACTAAGTGACACAGTTGATAGTGCGAGCAATTTTATTAGTTTTTGCGTAATTTCGACACCGACCAATGATGCAGCAGCATGCCTCTCAATTTCTGTATCATCGCTAAACCACCCCTCCACTACTTTGCTTGTACTATGTACCAGATTGTGAATGTGGATAGATGACTGCAAAGTACGTCCATTCATGCTTAATTCTCTTACATAAACACCGATGTATAACAGACAGAGTCTATACTGATGCAGTCAGGTTATCTACAAAATTCTAGCATTTCGATCATAGTGTGTAATTTATAATTACGATTGCCCCTCTTTCCCTATGTGGATGGGAGTCCTAGAGTATTTTCGCATTCTTAGGACAAAATTGGAGAGTGAAAAATGTCTCTGCATTTTCTTTGATGAACCATCCCTACAACACTGTCACTGATTTAATTTTCTGCTGACTAGAACTAGGGGATACTATACCCATTACATTCCGTGTCCCGTGAAGGAACAGAGAGAGCTAAGTCTGTAACTGCTGTTCATCAAAGACTGTTTCACACCAACCTTACTCACGGCACCCAGCCATTTGCACAAGATCTTTCCAGATGCGCACTTGTCTAGGAGGTTAGCCCCTCTTATCAGTGTACAGGCTGATAATTATTGAACTAAATGAAAAGAAATCATCGTATCCTCCAAACTGCACACTTGGCCACAGGGTATATGCGCATGAATGGTTTGGTTTAGCGATGAAGCCTGCTTTCATTTGGACGGGTTCGTCAATAAGCAAAATTGGCGCATTTGGGGGACTGAGAAACCCCACTTCGCCATTAAGAAGTCTCTTCACGTTCAGTGGGTGATTGAGTGGTGTGCAGTCTCCAGTCACGGATTAATCGGTGTGATATTTCTTGATGGCACATTGACTTCCAAATGGTACATGAAGGTTTTGGAATGATTTCATTTCCATTATCCAAAGTGACCCTGATTTCGATAAGATGTGGTTCACACAAGACAGAGCTCGATCCCATCGGAACAGGAGGGTGTTTGATGTCCTGGCGGAGCACTTTGGGACTGAAGTCTGGCTCTGGGGTACCCAGAGGCTACTGGCATGGGCCTCGATTGGCCGCCATATTCTCAGGATCTGAACACAAACGACTCCTTCTTGTGGGCCTATGTTGAAGACACAATGTACAGCAATAACCCTAAAACTATTGCTGAGCTGAAAATAGCCATTCAGGATGTCATCAACAGCATCAATGTTCTGATACTTCAGCGAGTCATGCAGAATTTTGCTATTCATCTCCGCTACATCATCCCCAATGATGGCAGGCAAACTGGACATGTAACCCAAATCTGAATATCTGTAGTAACGTTTCCATGTTGAATAAAGTGTGCACGCCGTAGTTTGTAACTAATTTACGTTTTTTTGTATAATTCAGTAATTGTCATTTTGTACAAGTAGATGTGAGAGTGTTGTTATGGTATAACAGGTGGGTAAGAAGAAATGTGTGGTTTGTGCATGATAAGAGCTCCAAATGGACAGAGTCTGAAGCATTCTGTGTAAACCAACTGTGCAATCAATTGTTCTAGTGTCTGGGCTATTACCAAGAACATATCGGCAAGCGAGTAATGACTGTAGAACATAAACACATGCACTTCTATGGCTACATGGTTATGCACTTAAACACACTATAATGTTAGAGCTACGTGTTTCCTGAAATATTAGTCATGTGGAGTGCAATCGTATTATTTAATTCTAATTGCACTGATAAATTTGCGGTTGGTTTCCTAGGAAGACACCATCTGGCATATGGGGCAAGTGCTAGAGGTAGCCAGTGGTTGGAGAGTATGGGCAGTTCCACCTTAAAGTACTCGCAGGTGGCGTGTACAAAGAAAAATTCTGGCTGGCTGGCAAGTCGGTTCTTGCCTGCAGCTGCGGGGGTAAGTCTAGGCGGCAGTGTCCTCTGAATAGCTGAATATCTAAATAATACTTACTATGCATTGGGCTGCGTCTACAATCATGTGTGTTGCATATATTCTTTGTGAAAAATTGAGGTATTGAACATCGATCCCTGCCAAGTGTTGGCGCTGGGCATATTGATACCATCCAGATTCCGATCACTCTGATCATCTCTGCGTGCCCTTCAAGGCAGGGGGTTGTGCACTCTGGCATACACACATGTCCATGACTGCGGCTGAAGTCTATGCAGCTGTTTTTACCGACCTCTAAGCACTGGTACTGGTAGCGTATGAGGGGATTGGCGCATTGCCTGTGGACATCAATACATGAGCACACAGTATGTGCGAATGTTTCAGTGATGTCCGACATCTAACCAAGACAACTAATGCTACGAAATGGATTGTTGTTTAAGTGTGTGATGTTTAGTGCTTCTCAGCACATGACAGTCGATTCTCTTTTGCTGTGGTATTGGCTGTTGTCTCTATCCTATCAGGCAGGAGGCCTTTCCTCCTACTCCTTCCAAATGCAGTGGAGAGAACCAGTTTACGAATTATATATCACAATGTCAAATTCCTGATTGATCAGTTTATTGGTTCTGATAGTTTTACGGTCAGCAAGCATCAGTCCAGCCCCTATCACATATTGTATAAGAACACAGCATGCAAATTGAGATGAAATTTGAGATTTCCAGTTACCTTCAACGTAATGGATTTCCTACCATATGAACTAACTGTGCCAATATCCAGCAACAGGAGGCAAGTGGGAAAAAATACAGTAGGGTTTGGAACTGGGCAGTTGCGAGATTGAATCCCACCAGATGTACCACTCCTAGTATCCACCAAGAGCTTTCAAGGAAAAAACTGGCCACACACAAAGGGTTTCGATTTAGTTAATTAGACAGAGTGAGGGAATTTTTCCAAGATATCCACAGACAGGGGGGGGGGGGGGGGGTAACCAGGTATCCACAACTTTGTTCAGGACAATGGTGGGGTTAGTGTGACACACGCCAGGTGCTACGTACTTCTCGAATGTCTTTGTTCCATCTGCTACAGCCTGCGCCGGCCGGAGTGGCCGAGTGGTTCTAGGCGCTACAGTCTGGAACCGCGCGAACGCTACGGTCGCAGGTTCGAATCCTGCCTCGGGCATGGATGTGTGTGATGTCGTTAGGTTAGTTAGGTTTAAGTAGTTCTAAGTTCTAGGGGACTGATGACCTCAGCAGTTAAGTCCCATAGTGCTCAGAGCCATTTGAACAATTTTTTGCTACAGCCTACAATTTGTCAGTAACAAGATGCTGAGTAGCAAGTAATGTTGTGGTTGTCATACGTGAACTTCATCATAATGTTTAATGAAACTCTTACAGCGTGCTGTAAGTGAAAGCAATGCTTCAATAATTCAGAGGTAAGACTGATGGAAGGATTGTTGAAACTAATGTACTCTTTTCGCTGTACTAGGGAGTAGTAAATGAGGCGCAACGCAGTCAGCTGCGTATGATTAATTAAGTTCTGAGTGATGAGAAGTACCGTATTTGAGGCTCTCAGCACAAGAACAAACTGGGAAAGTAAGATCAAGTTTCAGAAACATTCATGTTTCTTTTTTTTTTTTTTACTTAACACTTCCTACATTATTCCTAGTTCCTATGCTGAAAGATTAGTATTTTGTATGGTCTGATCTGAGCTAAAAGGTGTGATTAGGTGTGGTTTCATGGAAAATGTGACGAGCAGTGTGGTCATGACATGTTTTGATGCATTTCGTTTTGAAAGGACTGTGAGGTAACCAATCTCCAATAAGTAATCTAGCGTGAAAGTCATCACAAAATAAAAACTGGTTTCATTATGATTAAACTCATCATACTATGCAATGTTAGTGTGAGGGAATAGCACACCTAATTCAATGTGGTTAATATTCAATATACGATCGTCCATTTGCTAATATGAACAAAACCGTTGTATTTGAGCATTTAATCTCCACCCAAACTAAACTTAACATCAAAAGCTATTCTCCATACAATGCATCAAGAAGCTGCTATATTACTGCGACCCATCAGTCGTTTAGCTTCATCAATAATTATAACGATGATTTATGTAATACGCAAGAAAGGGCAATAGACATAGTGACTACAACTTCAGAGATAGTGGCATCATCTTCAAACGTCATGAACTAGGCGTAACTTACTTGCGAATATCTTTGATCAAAGAAAAGATAACCAGTAGAAGTGAACGAAAAATAAACTCAGGCACGTATGCAGTAAGAGTGAAAGAGGGGTTTATATCTTGGACCAGTACACAAATTAAAGACTTCCTTCCAATGATGTTGTTGTGGTCTTCAGTCCAGAGACTGGTTTGATGCAGCTCTCCATGCTACTCTATCCTGTGCAAGGTTCTCCATCTCCCAGTGCCTACTGCAACCTACATCCTTCTGAATCTGTTTGGTGTAGTCATCTCTTGGTCTCCCTCTACGATTTTTACCCTCCACGCTGCCCTCCAATACTAAATTGGTGATCCCTTGATGCCTCAGAATATGCCCTACCAACCAATACATTCTTCTAGCTAAGTTGTGCCGCAAATTTCTCTTCTCTCCAATTCTATTCAATACCTCCTCATTAGTTATGTGATCTACCTATCTAATCTTCTGAGGCATCAAGGGATCACAAATTTAACATTGGAGGGCAGCGTGGAGGGTAAAAATCGTAGAGGGAGACCAAGAGATGAATACACTAAGCAGATTCAGAAGGATGTTGGTTGCAGTAGGTACTGGGAGATGAAGGAGCTTGCACAGGATAGAGTAGCATGGAGAGCTGCATCAAACCAGTCTAAGGCTGAAGACCACAACGACAACAACAACAACAACATCTAATCTTGAACAATCTTCTGTAGCACCACATTTCGAAAGCTTCTATTCTCTTTTTGTCTAAACTGTTTATCGTCCACGTTTCACTTCCAAACATGGCTACACTCCATACAAATACTTTCAGAAACGACTTCCTGACACTTAAATGTATACTCGATGTTAACAAATTTCTCTTATTGAAATAAATCATTTTATAAACATTCTCACAGGCTAAATTAGTTGTACAGCTGATATCTACTTATTAGTTATGTTCCACCCTCTTTGTTCACGTCAGTCTAAAGTTTCCTGCTTGACTAATGTAGTACTGTCACCATCGACGGGTGATACGGGAACACATGTTCCATCGCCACACCCCGAAATTGCATTGCAGTGACGCAGTGTCACACAGTTAGACCGCAAAAGACGGGTGACGCTGTATTGTAACATATCACAAAAAATAACAGCATTGTGATATCCATTCCCAGCTATTGGCAATGGAGGGCTTCTGAAACACATCTATTGTGCAGCACACTGTTCTTTTAGATTAGGTCCGAAAGCAAAAATTTTGTGCTTGTATATTCTTTTGTTTATGAATGTCTTTTTAAAATTTAAAAATTGGGAGACATTGCTTTCAAACTAACATTATTTTAAAGCAGTAAATTTGTTTCGAACAACAGTACGAAGTTCACTTAGCTTTTTCAAGTGGCATCAGTGTCCATATTCAAACAGCTTCGCTAGATGTTACTTCAAGCCACGTCAAAAACTGATGCAGATGGCTCTCATCACATGTGTAGTATGAGACAAATAGTTGTTTTAGTAAATTCCGGAACCAGCCATGAGCCAAATTAATAGTAGGATGACTTCTGTTTCCTATTTAATAAATTTATTTTATATAATTTTTTCCGACGATGTGTGTTTAAGTGAAGATTTTCAGTACTAATATCAAATAACAAGGGTGAAGAAAATTTACAAATATAAATTTTAGGAACTCCTATTATGTTATATTATCGATTAATTATAGATAGTAAAATAGATAAAAATGTAGATAGGAACAAGTATTATTTGCATTTAAATTTTATTTGTAAAAATAACAAAACTAATGTAGATTTCTTTTTGGGGTATTTGTTGTCGATTATTTACCACCTAATTTTCGTAGTGTAAGATCGAAATTTGAAAATAGATCGATATAGATATGAAGAATTATATTTACAGAAAAATTGTTCCAAGAAAGCCAAAAATCAGTGAACATTCACAAACATGGGTTACATATTTTATTTATGGAAACTAGTTCACATCTGGTCAGATTTTAGGTGGTACTGTACAGTTCATCAATAGAGCAAAAATTCCACTCCAAGCCTACCACGAAATTTGGCTAGAAAAGACTAAAGTGTGTAGGCGTGTCGTGAATCGTGCTTCGATAGCTCATTCGGTAGCGCACTTCCCCGCGAAGTGCAAAGGCATCAGTTTCGAGTCTCAGTCTGGCACACAGCTTCTGTCTGACACATACAGCAGTGGACAATGTTTTTTCAGAAGTAAATTAAAACAGTTTCATGACTTAGTTCGATAAAGGTTATCAGAAGGTTTGCGTTGATGATGAGGCGAATGTTGCCACTGGAAATTCTGTCCCAAATATTTATTTTGAGATTCCCCCACCCATCCGCCGAAACTGTTGGGATATTTGACTGAAAAGGATGCAGTCTTACAACAGTGTGCCCTACTCTCACGAGCTGGGAATGAAAGATGTAATGAAAAAAAGGCTTCAGAAACTGCCAGCATCGTTGTAGTTAGCTGTACATTAATGATAAGCCTTTTGTAGCCAAGTAATAAACCCATTTACGGCTGGTAGCATAAAATTTATAATGGTAGTCACTGTTTAAAGAGTCATGAAAATTTTTATAGGTCTCGTTGTTGTGTAACTGAATTTTATATGTGGGTTGCGAATGCAATTTTGCCACAGAAGCAAAGATAAGCTGTGGGAGAACATTAGTGACTCAAGTGAAGTAAAAAGAATACCTGTGCAACCCCACCACCCCAAGGGACTGGATGACCCGCTACAAAGAGGGGAAGATTCCAAGGGAGTATTGCACTCGATTAAAGTGCTAGACTACACATTCAAAGGTCTCGGGTTCTATTCCCAGTTACTACTAGGATTTTAACGTGTTACTTATCACTTCTATCAAGTTTGGCAGTGTTTGTAAATCTGAAATAAGCTCAGATTTTCAGAGTGCATGTTAAGCTTCAGGTACGCCTGTAACCGAGTGGGTGAGTAGGTCCGAAGATTGGACGAAGACAACGGCATACCATCTCCAACAGGACCACGTCCAGTAAAGCACTGTGGCGTAAACCGTGCATCAGGGCTTAATTAAAAAGAAAAGACTAATATTAATGAATAAATGCAATAATTTTACTAGCTGTGTGACCGGTTACGAAGTCTCGTAACCGGCTGGCCCTGACTAGTATTAGCACGCAATCTGACAGCATAAAATAAAAATAAAGAATGACAAGGAATTTCCATTAACACAATTGATTAATTAAGTCCCCTGCAACTACGTATAAAAGCTAGGAAACAACAAAGCACAAGTGTAAATGTTCTGTGTGTGGTAGTGTGACTCAACGTACATGTATCTGGCTCGGTTCTTTCCCAATACGACAAAATATTTTAAACATCATTTACAATGAAGTAATTGAAAAACCAGAAATACTATAATTGCGCATAGAAACCAGAATTACAAGTCTAATAAATGATCACGAGCCAGATGCTTTGCTGACTGTACCTGTGAGCAAGAGGGATTGTTATTAAAGAAAACTATAATGCCTTTTTATCTCATTAGATACTGACGAAAATATTCCATTACACCAGCATCATAAATCAAAAGCCCATCTTCTTTCTCCAATATATTCTGACAATTGCATATTCTTCCATCTATACATTACACCAACCGAACAGCACAACACTCATATCGTCTACTCTCTCGCCCAACAGAACAACGACTGCCCTCGACATCCTCTGAACTACTACAGCACCCAGTGGAGGCGGCGGAGTAATAATTTTTGGCGCAATCTCTGGCGCTGTGACTCATTGTAGCAACCTTTCAGCCGTTATACTGAATCTTCGGAACCGTAGCTGCTTGATATACTCATGAAATCTCTGGAGAGAAAATTTGTCCAACTAGTGTGGTTTATTTTGAACTGAACCTAAGAGCTACTTGATATTTAAGTCCGTACCGTCGTGCACGAAAAACAGATAACGTGCTTTTAAATTATTGTTCGAATCCTGCCTCGGGCGTGGATGTGTGTGATGTCCTTAGGTTAGTTAGGTTTAAGTAGTTCTACGTTCTAGGGGACTGACGACCACAGCTGTAAGTCCCATAGTGCTCAGAGCCATTTGAACCATTTTTGTTAAATTATTGTAGAAAGCTTCACTATAAACCTAGAATAAAAACGTACCTTTCACCCAGAGGAATTAGGAATTACTCGTGGTTTACTGTTACTGTATGCAGATCGTGTACATTGTCTTAGAGTGGTCGTAGCCAGGATGATTCCGAGGTGGTGTTACAAACTCTCAGGGATGGTGGAGAAGAGCAAAGGTATCAGTCTGAGGTAAGGAATCCCGATCGGAAATGACCGAGTCGAAATCTACAATCGCAAGCTGTTCTGATACCTCTGACAGTTGATGTCGTCTGGTGAAGGTTCTTTACTTTCCATAATTTGGGAGGAAGTAGTATTGACAAAAACAAGAAAAAAATATCCAGTAATCAAGGATTCTAATTTGCTTTATTTAACAGCTATGGGTATTTGTTCACCTTTGCTACTGTGAAACACATACCTTCTACTGAAGATGTGTTTATAGCTCTCAAGGTATCCAGTTTGAAGCCCTTGCTTGTTAGACATTACCTGCAAAAGGCTGTGATCACGCCCCATGTCCTCGTATGGTACAAACAGGGTACCACTACCAGCAGAGTCAACCTTGACGTCGTATACCAGGCTACAGATTACGCAACTGTGCTTCTTATATTCAGAAACACCTCTCTCCTCCTCCCGTCTCACCCTGCCCCACCCATTTCCTCTCCCCTACCCCACTTTGCTCTTAGCCAGTTTTGCGGCAATATCATCATGTTCTTGGCCAATAGTCCTTCTGTCCCATTCTCTCGACCAATAGGAATCATTCGAGTAGTATGCTCTGTAGTGAGGTTACCATAATTAATTAGGTACTCGATCCGGAAACTCGTAGGATAGACTGTAACGCTGGCAGATCTTGAGGATAGGACTTAAACTTGCAAGGAAATTGGCAGTATGGATCGTAAAATTGGCAGGAGATTGGTAAGCTATGCCATGAAATCGGCAAATTGGCAGAGTTGTCCGTAAAATTGGTAAATTCGTAGGATAAGCGATAAAAATGGTAAATTGGTAGGCTGAGCCAATTCTGTTGAGTAAAAATGGTATAAGACCCACGTGGGTGTCTAGGAAGGACATTTCGTTTGTACTCCAAGAAAGTTTGTTGCATATGGGACGCAAATGCCACAAAATGTGTCTGTGGATTTTTGTGAGAAAAGAAGTCTGTGTATTACAAAATTATTTAATTTGTTTCTTTTACATTCTTTAATAGGAGAAGTTCCATAAATTTGCCATCGTGCTTTCACATCGTAGTGTTTACAGCAAGGTTCATATTCAGAATTACGCACAGCACTCTTAACATTTGAGGTAGCCAGTGAAAACTATGTGAAATAATACACAGTGGAGATTAAGTTTTGTAGGGAACAGACAATAGTCCATGGCAGCCAAAGTATGATGTCTTGCAGTAAAATTTTGATAAATTTCAAGGAGAACCGTGTACACATTTATAGATTTCAGTCACTCGAAGAGGTAACAGACATCAACATGATCGTCTTTGGCTTACTTGTCAATACTATAGTTCTCAAGATGAATCACTGTGACATAATCAGGACAATTAGTTCCAGAATATCTATGACATCTGGGCTGAGCACATGTCCTGAGTAATGCTGTGTAGTCAGCATTCTCCTTTCAGAGTGAGTTAATGGATATGTTCAGAGTGCAGACACATGCAGCAGTGGTCATAGCTTACAATATACATTCACTGCCCTCACACAAGTTGACGATGAGATCTGTTACCCTGAATTAATTGGGTTTAGTGTGAAGGATTATGAACATGTTCATTTTTACGTGAGTGACGGCTATGAACTGACTGTAGAGCTCAGAATATATTTTCTTTCATACTGAAAGATGATATAAATAATTTTCTAATGTTTCAATGTTGCGCACACTGCTGCTAAAAAAATTATATATTGACAGCTATGGGTAGATCGTTCACACAGTTGTGTGAGACCTCGAAGGGTGAACATGTCGAAGAATTTAGCAACACTCCCTGCTGCAAGGCAGCCATCATGTAATTATTAGTACTGATGATGATGAAGAAGAATGTAGTCAGATAAAATACATACTTAACTAATAACTATTTATTTCTTTTTCCTTATAGGTGTTGAGAACTTATCGCAGCAGCAGCTGCCTTACATGCAAATAATATTGTTTAATGTCAGTTGCGGTGCAAACAACAATGGCCGCAACGATCTGAAGTGGAATGATCACATAAAATTAATTGTTGGTAAGGCGGATGCCAGGTTGAGATACATTGGGAGAGCCCTTAGAAAATATAGTCCATCAACAGAGAAGGTGGCTTACAAAACACTCGTTCGACCTATACTTGAGTATTGCTCATCAGTGTGGGATCCGTACCAGATCGGGTTGACAGAGGAGGTAGAGAAAGTCCAGAGAAGAGCGGCGCGTTTCGTCACAGGGTTATCTGGTAAGCGTGATAGCGTTACGGAGATGTTCCACATCCACGAGGATCTCTTCAGCACGGATCTATGGAACGAAAAACTAATCTAATCTAATCTCAAGTGGCAGACTCTGCAAGAGAGGCGCTCTACATCGCGGTGTAGCTTGCTGTCCAGATTTCGAGAGGGTGCTTTTCTGGATATATTGCTTCCCCCTACTTATACCTCCCGAGGAGATCACGAGTGTAAAATCAGAGAGATTCGAGCGCGCAAGGAGGCTTTCCGGCAGTCGTTCTCCCGCGAACCATACGAGACTGGAACAGGAAAGGGTGGTAATAACAGTGGCACGTAAAGTGCCCTCCGCCACACACCGTTGGGTGGCTTGCGGAGTAGAAATGTAGAATGTAGATGGAGATCAGTGTGCGGATGACGCGAGATTCAGAATGATACCCGAAAATCCTAGAAATAGTGATGCCAAAGTAATATTATGCCTAGATCAGTGAATTCATGTATGTCGTTCTTCAAATCAGATTTCTGCTTTACTGAATGTGAACACCCACTCTCATTCAGTGATAGTGGGTGATTATAGGGCTTTCCCTGAACAGTTAAACTATTTAACGAGGGAGAGTGCATTCATCTACAGGAGCACAGTTTTAAAATTTTAGTGTATGGGAGTTAAGCATTGTAGCATGCTCTGCACTATCAACTAAGTTTGCAACCATATGTCTATCTATTCTATGATTCTATTTAAAAATGTTGAGCAACCGATTGGAAATGATATGCAAACCTCTTAATCCATTAAAAGCAATCACTAAGCTTTATCATTCACGTTGACCTTCGATGCAAGTAGAATTGTATGACCCACTGGTGCCAGATGTAGGCATAGAACTACAAACTTACCTAAATATCTCCATGTAGCCTGCTATATGCAAGAGCTTATAAATAAACAAAAATTTTAAGAACATATGGGTGTTTCTTCTCATCTGTCTATAAAGGCCCTGTAAGCTAATGTGCGAAACATTTTCATCACAAGGGCCTTGCAGGAATCCACTTGTCCTGCAGCACCATTTCAATTTTCAGTGACAATGAAATCTGGGAGAAGAAGAAAAATAATGGATTGTTACTTCATGATAATATGCCTGCATAGTTACTGGACCATCTGACTCTGTGAATATTGATCTTATTTTGTCACTGTTTCTACATCTTGAAGGGATGCACTTTGAGCATGTATACGTATTTTCAAAAGCACTACTTCAACCAAAATACCAGCTATTACAGGAGGTCTTGCATGACATTGATGGAGTTAGCTACCAGACTCTCACCAAATGCAGTGATAGCCCACCACCTGAAAAAATAAAACCAAACAATTTATTCATATTGTATGATTTTGCAGTGCAAAACCAGGATCAAATGTGCAAATACTATTGTTTTAGCCATCATAGGAAAGCTGATATCTATTATTTGAGCCAGACGTATTCAAAAGCAATTGGTAAGGGATAATGCAAACCATATTATCACTTTCAAACAGGACAATACGAATTTATAACATATTTACTTTTGTGGCGGTGTTCGTAGCGACAAACACTTGAAATGGCTTACGAAGTCACCGCCACACTTTTAATAGCGGGCCGACCGGTCCGCTGGAACAGTGAACAGAAAGATGAAAACCCAAACACTCATATTAAATAAAGGTCGGTACTTATCTTTTATTAATGAAGATACAGTAACACAGTAGTGAACTCGGTGTCTACAGAAATCTGTCTAGTTCGAGTCGGAGCGGCTAGGTCAGCGTCGGCTGACGACAAACAACAACTCTGCTGCGATGAACACACAACTGACTAGCAAGTACACAATTCGGTGGCGAGTATACAACTGAGCGGCGAATACAGAACTGTCCTAGCGCTCGCGACTCCAGCGCTTAAGAACCCAGAAGCCAGCGGTGGCGCGCGCAGACTTGCGGCGATTTCCTGTATCGCTGGCGCTGCTTATACGGACGGCGTCCGGACTTTGATGCTGCCAACCTTTTGGCAGCGGGTTCGGTTGGCATTACTGCCTAGGATATAACATTTACCAAGTACATATAGGAACTGACATGATATATAATGAAATTATAACCATGTGTGGGGACTGCTGGAATCACACGGATCTGACGATTCTGGTTATTGTCAAAACAAGAAAATTGAATGATGGACGATATAGATGAAACTTCCAGCAGTTTTTTTTTAAAAAAATAGTGTACATATGTATAATTGTGTCAATATAATATATACAATGAACAGGTTCACACACAAACACAAGTCATTCTGAGGGGGATGGTGCACAAACTATGCATATGTTTATACATTAATACAAAAACCGAAGTAGTTAATACAGAATTGACAGAACTGGATAGTTTTATCAAGGCAGTAGCTAGAAAAGGTAAGATGTTGGAGCAGTTAAATGACAGAATCTTGCAGCGTCAACTATATGTTGATAGAAAAGTTGAAGAAGTCAGTGCAAGACTTACAGATATACTCAGCTTTATTCAGGTAATAGCTATGAAAGTTGTGACCAGTCACCACTTGTAGTCTCAGAGAATATGCTATCTCATAGCTGGTTTAGTATACAGCAGAATGTCAAAGAAACATAAAGTACCGAGTCATGGAAACCTATTCAGCACAAATTACGACTGCTAAAATTAGCGCAGTTGCAATGAGATCATTCTCTCTTACAAACGATGAAACCTGTAAATGAAAGTCTGAAAAGGCTCATACACACTATGTATGGAGAAAGAAGAGGTGGAGAAGAAGAAGAAGAAGAAGAAGAAAAAGAAGAAGAAGGATATGCTATTACACGTTTCGTTAGCCATCACAGTGACAGTGATTTACACCAGCGTTCTGCAACGTTTTATTCCTCACAATAAATCCAGATGGCCTTAGATCCAGCAGAGTACAACAGTAATTGTTAAAGAAAGGTAATTTCACTTTTGTATTACTGCATTAAGTCATCTTTTATAGTACAAAAAATTGTTGTATTTTCCAAATAATTGCTTCATATACGCTCTAAATATCGTGTGATCACAGTCAAACAGACGGCTGCATCAAAAAAACTACGCATCCCGTTTGAAAATTGTGTTTTTATGGGTTTAATAGTTATGATGATGATGTTTGGTTTGTGAGGCGCTCAGCTGCGCGGTCATCAGCACCCGTACAAAGTCTCAATTTTTACACAGGCCTATTTTTTTTTCAAAGTCCATGATGATGAAATGATGAGGGCAATACAAACACCCAGTCCTCGGGCAGAGAATATCCCCAACCCGGCCGGGAATCCAACCTGGGACCCAATGATTTTGTTCGTGATTGTTCGTTCTGTTCGTTCGGGGCGGACGTCCCTTGACGCTTGTTCAAGTTCATAGTCATTCCATTAACTCAGTTTTTTATTACAGAGGGCGGCTAAACCTCTGACCGAACACGCTGAGCTCCCGTTCCGGCTTCCACTAGACCACGAGCTGCGGACAGGATTTAATACTTATGGCGGCTACAGTAGCTGACTTTTGTTCTCTGTGGACACATAAACTTAAACACTATTCTGTGTGCTCTACATGTACATGGTAATCGTGCAAATAATCCACAAACATCATTGAGTATCGCTCTGTCATATGATTGTCATCTAGTCAGTGTGTGAAACACAAATCATAATGCATTGCCTGGGTTACAAAACTTCAGAACACTCAAATGGTGTAAACAAATGCTTGCAGTTCCTCATGTTACCTTGAGAGCTGCATCCTTGTACATATCCATGATAGGCAGTTTCATACCAAAGAGGTGGCTATCTGGACAAGATAAGATAGGTAATACTCCGTCGTTGTAAGGAAATTGAGGTATGGCGATAATAGACATAAGTTATCCCAAACAGTCTTCGTAAGCCGCATTTTAATACCACTTTTAATATCCTCGCTTTCACTTTCTACTTGTGTACGTATATTTAGACGTTTGGATCCACTGGTCGCAAATTATATGCAATGGCGAACAGTAGTATATTGGGGCCACTTAGTGTGACTTATCTAGTGGTGGTGGTGGCGCAGGAAACGGCTGTGTGTCTTGATATGAAATATCTGATAAAACAACTGCAAGCTGCTGCAGCTGTGGAGGCAGTAAACAGTTGAACGACAAGTCTGATAAACTATGAAGACCAGCTGTGGGCAGCTGCTGCTGCAGTGGTGCAGACAGTAGTGTGTCGAACCTGTGACTGTCCTTCCTGGTCAAGCAGTTCCGTCAGTACCAAATTAGGGGCGCATTGCTCTGTTGGAAAATAATAACGAAACGTAAGTGTAAACGAATACAATAATAAATAATTAATAACAATATTAATAGCAATGTATGGGCAAATACTTACTTTCAAATCTGACAGTCTTCTTATTCTAACTAGGGGCTGTAGTACATATGCGATGACACTTCATTGTTATCCTTTCGCTAGGATGTCCAGAACACGAGTGAGGAATCAATCTGATGGTTGGAAACATGTTGCATTTATTTGGGCCGGTGGAAGAAAATCTTTAATCCTTACAATTAGGTAACAAATAGCAGTAACATGATCTTCGAATGATTCTTATTGGCTGAGAGCAGTGAAGCTCTGTGACTATGGCCAAGAGCACGACGGCGTCGACACGTAATTGGCCGAGATCAAAGTGGGGGGGGGGGGGGGGGGGGGATGGTGGGAAGGGGAGCGTGAGGAAACGGGGAGGTGTGGCTGAGAATATAACACACACAATTGCATCAGATGTAACATGATACCAGGTGTGAAGGTTGCCTTCTACTGATGGTGCTATCTTACTGGTACACAGTTTTAATCTATCTCTCAGAAAATCTTGTACTACGATTTAATGGGGAGCTGTTTCTACGAGAGATCTTGATAATTTCGGTATTTTGCATACATACATACATGCTTCCGAATCTTCTAGGAAACTAATCGTCAAATTAAAGAAAATAGTAGGGCATATCGTAACTTAATTGTTAGAATCAAGCTTTGCTCTCTACACCAATTAGAATAAGTGAATTGTAGATTGGGACTGAAATAATAGCTTGTAAGCCGGCCGGCGCGGCAGAGCGGTTCTAGGCGCTACAATCTGGAACCGCGCTATCTCTACGGTCGCAGGTTCGAATCCTGCCTCGGGCAGGTTAGTTGGGTTAAAGTATTTCTAAATTCTAGGGGACTGATGACCTCAGAAGTTAAGTCCCATAGTGCTCAGAGCCATCTGAATAGCTTGTAAACGCACATTCCTGCAGCATAGTGTTTACAAATTGCCTGGGAGCGCAACAGAGCCTTATTTGGGCTCAGTACGGTGTTTATGCCGGGTTTGTAACAGAAACCTAGCACTCATCCGACGTCATTGAAAGAAATCGCGGATAAACTGTTTCTGAGAAAAACCAGATGGACAGATGGCGACTTAAATCCAGCATTTTATCGTACGATCTGCTGGTGTCTCTAACCAGTGTGTGGCTGATCGTTCCGAAGTGAATCCGAACTGTCGTAACAGGCCGCTATTCAGGAACTTCTGATAATTATTTCGTCTGTTTCACCTGTGACTTCAGTTATAGCGTTCTGATAAAACTTACAGTTTTTCTCGTAATATGAAACTATGTCTTTAATTCTGTCCTTTCATTATGGGGTAGCTACATGTAGGAAGTGCAGTATATAAAATTGTGATGTGAGTGTCTATATGGGAGTATGTGTCTGTGAAAGAGACTGGACACGTGGTGAATATTTTGTGAACACGTTGTAAGGAAAAATGAGATGGATATATGATTTTCAAATAACTACCAGTAAAAAAAACGTATTTTATTTCTTTTATATTATAATTCTTTACTCAATACTGAAACGGATCGTATTCACATATTCTTTATGGATGATGGTGTGTCCACTCAAAAGTTTATTTACTTGTTGTGACCTATTATAAAAGCTTATGACAGATTGACGCGCAGTCAAGAGTGCAAGGTCATATATTTGTCGCATGCACAAGGTCTCCTTGTGGAGATATGGGCATTTCTATGGGGAACAGAGAAAAAATTAGAATTCCTAGTGTCTGATTTGATTTACAAGGGTGGTTCCGAGAGTAATGCTTCCCATTTTTATTCATGTTAGTTGCAGCAGATACATAAATAGCAACAGCGCGGCTAAATAGAGCAATATTTCAGCAATATTACAGACTGTCAGTTTTCCACATAGTCACCAACATTCGTTATGCACTTTTGCTAACGATGAAGCACAGTCTGTATGCCGCGCTTGTAAAAATCGGAAGCAGCTGAGGCTAACCACTTCCTTAGAGATTTGACAACATCAAAGTCTTGAAAATGTTCGCCACGCAGTCCGTCTTTCAGAAGCCAAAAGAGTTGGAAGTCTGAAGGCGCTAAACCGGGATTGTGCAATGGATGAGGTAAGACAGTCCAGTCGAATTTTGCAACGAGTTGCGTCGTCGCAAAACTGGTGTGAGGTCTGGCTTTATGAAGTTGGTCTTCTTCCCTAGCCCTATCCTGGAAATTCGGACTTTCAGCGTAGTCAGTGTCGTCTTGTAGCGTGCTGAACTGACCGTTTCTCCAGG
Organism: Schistocerca piceifrons; assembly: GCF_021461385.2. Lineage (NCBI taxonomy): Eukaryota > Metazoa > Arthropoda > Insecta > Orthoptera > Acrididae > Schistocerca > Schistocerca piceifrons. The sequence continues at coordinate 825,822,866 of NC_060138.1, forward strand.
CTCCAGGATATCCGAAAGAACCGCGGCCTGGCTATGCCAGACGACTGTGCACGTCACTTTGCCTATAGACGGCTGTGTCTTGAATTTCTTCTTTAATGGAGAATTCCCATGTCGCCTTTCAGGGAATGTCTTTTGGATTCCGGCTCGTAGTGGTGACACCATGTCTCATCCTGGTGACGATGCTATTCAGAAAATTGTCACCTTCAGCTTCATATTGGTCCAGCTGTCCCGGCAAATTTCCATTCGATGAGGTTTTTGTTTTTCTATAAGCATCCGCGGGACCCATCTAGCACGAACATTGTGATAACCAAAATGTTTCAACACTGTTTGCAAGGCATTACAGCCCACATTCAGCCTTGCTCTCGTCGTTATTCGCCGGTCAGCACGGATGAGTTGACCAAGAAGATCTTCATTACGAGGCATGACAGCTGTGCAAGGTCGACAGGGCTGTAGTTTGTCATGCCCACCCTTTTCACCACCTTGAAAATGCCGTACCGACCACCTCACATTGCTCACGTCTATTTGATAGTCTCCATACACCTTTAGCAAGCCTCGATGGATTTCAGTCGGCGCTATTTCTTCAGCAGTGAGGACTTCAATAATACATCGCTGTTTTATATGCACGTCCATATCAGACTCCATTTTGGAAAAGGCCTCTGCTGGCAGCAGCTACCGCAGAACAATGGAAGCACCTGCATATAAAAGAGAAAAGTTCAAACATTAGCACTACACCAGCGACATCTGTTAGTAGGAAATGTTTTGAAGTTGATGTTTCCACTGTATCCAATTCCAATTGAAAGTAAAATAACTTCACGTAAACATTCGTGACGAGAGAAAAAGGACGTATTTTTTCCACTGAAACTCCTTTTTTGTTGTTTAGGGATAAAACGCATTTATTAGATTAGAGCTCACGAATTACTCCTGAGCATTTCATAATGAAAGACGAATGTCACACTCGAATTTTATATGTTTAAGACTAGCTTATTATCTAGGACGAATATATCTGTAACGATAGGTGAAATTATCCCAAGACGCATGCATGGACCCTCCTAATTTATACGATCTACACATTTGTTCTCTGTTTGAACCTTTAAAAGTGTATGTGAATACACGCCTCAAATGACAAAATTACAGTCAAAACAGAGATATAAACGCGCAGAATGTTCTTTAGAGTCTGTCGTTTGGCGTTTATGGCCGTCCACGGGGTTTCTCTTTGCGCGTTTTATGATGAACGTTAAATGCATCGTTTCCTTTCTTTAATATCAACTCGGATCTCTTTAAAAGTTTCGAGATAAATGTAAAATTGGATAGAGCTATACGGGAACTTAAATACGTCTCTTCTTTCTTTAGTATTAACTCAAAACTTTATGAAAGTTGTGAGGCAAATGTAGGTTTTCACGTGGCAAAGCAAAATTATCGACTGTCGTAAGGTAAGTGCCCGCAGCATTTGTGGTACTTTATTCGTAAACATTTCCTCTTTAATCTCGTAACCTAACGGCCGAGTCAGTGTCTGAGAAAAAGCGAAAGAGGCAGGTAATCTACACAAAAGATAAGCTTGAGGAACCTCTCTTTTCCTCTTCCTTCCATCGCCGGAGAAAACATGGAGGACTGGTCGATACCCATCAGCAGTGAGCATCGCGAGTGGAGATAACGAAGCCCGCCTTCTCCGCGGCCGAGTGCTTTACGGATGTCTTGTGCCACAAGAAATGCTCACCGGAATGGCATCTGTCCACGTAATTTGTGACGCTCCGTTGGTCACGGGCAGGCCAGCGGGACAAAAACGCCATCTCCTTCGACGTGTACTTTAGCCGAGAAGGAGCTGCTGCGGTGATGTGGTTCCCGACTATTGCAACGTTAAGCTGGACTACAAAGCCATAGGTATCGTTCCTTTTTGCATTTAAACATAGTCCTTCAAAAGTAACTGTACGATGGCAAATGTATAAAACATGTCACGCGCACATTAAGTACAAGGGAAATACAATCACATGAACAGAATTTACGATCGGAGATCGTGATGCCAGATATACATACGTAGAGATGCTTTTTCGTTTCTTTGATTCGTTGTGTCCGACAAAGAGGCACGTTGACACTTAATTAACATCTATTCCTTTTTCTCCTCTCAGTATCTCTTCATTCGCTCACCGCTTTTCATTTTAGTTTCTTCTCTCCATTCTCAATTTCGTCAAGTACTCTTCTCAGCAAATTTGCATTTGTGAATTAGCGCTCTAATTTAGTTTCATCTCGAACGAATTGTTTGCATGAATGTCTTTTCTTTTATGTCATCGTTAACTTCTGTTATAAAGTTTTAGAAGTTTTCATTGATAATGCTAATTTAGAATTTTCTTAGTCAACCTCCTGTTGTCCGTTCTACACAGGGTGGTGAGAAGCGGCCTGAAAAGCTTGTAAGGGTGTTGCAGAGTAGATTGAATTGAGAGGTAATTAATAAGAAAAATTCGATACGTTGCGCCATTTGCTAGTTAATAGTACTGAAGTTAGCCAATCAGGCAGTTGAACGAAGAAATTCAAGTTCCCCGCCACAGTTGGTGTCGCCACAACGTCTCTTTCATTTGGTTTCCTGAAATCGAACAAGCGAGCGATACAAAGATTGGACATTGGACGGTAGTAAGGATAGAACCCGAGTCTGAGCAGTATCGTGCGCCATCATCTAGGTTATGAGAACAACTGTCACTAATTATATGTGGCGGGACACTTGAATTTTCACCCGCAACGGCCTGATTGCCTTATTTCAATGCTATTAATTCGGAAACGGAGCAATGATTCGAATTTTTTTCTAAAAAATTATTTCTCTGCAGAACATTACAAGCTCTTCAGACTGTTTCTGACTACCCTGTATAGGAGAGCGCAAAACTGTAATCGTCGTTTCCTGGTGCTTATGTACCTTGGGAACTCTGTGGTTTATTTTTCATTCGAATTCCATGTTTGCATTTTCATCCTAAGATTTCTCTGAGAAATTTCCTACATTGCTTTTCAATCATTTTTCTCTGCAATCTGCCAACAGTTCATGATTTCAGATACGTAATTCCGTTTTAAGACGTATGTTATGACACTGCAATTTCTCTTTCATGATTTGTATTGTTTTCTTCAACTGTTCCTTAGAAGTTTCGCAATTCTTTCTTTGTTAGCTTCCCGATTTTACCTCACTGGTTCCATAATTTCTCCTAGATGCTTGAACTTTTCAGCTCCTCAGATGCTGCCAAATTTCGGGGAATAGAGGGTGATTGTTGAACTTTAATGTTGTCTCGTGCACTGCGTCTTCTCATATGGATTTTGGAGTCAGCTTTTTTGCCGCTCTTTCATGGAGATTTGCCGTGGATTGGATTGTCCCGCCCTGTTATTGGAGAGGAATGCAGTGCCGTATGTTAATCCTAGACAGGCATATTGAAAATGTACATAGAATAACTGTCATCATCAGCGATGTTTGCATAGGTATCAAAAAATGCGTATGTGAGTAATAGGACGCGCTTCCATACCGTCGACACTTACGAATACATAATTATGAAAAAATAGGAATACTAACAGTATTACGAGTAAAATTCGTGTTTCGTTTAAATGAGTGTTACTGATTCATCCACTCACCAGAACGAGTCAAGTATATAATACACAGGATGTATCAAAAAGGACTTTATGACTATCAAAACTCGTATTGATCTATTCATTTAACATACAGCCATGTTTTTAATGTCATTTTATGGCATAATACATTAAATTTCTTACCATATACCCAAAAAGGTTAAAAATGTCCTCAATTTATTAAGTGGCACACATTCTATCTGAAGTCGATTTTCTGCCAAATTCGCTGCTGCGTGTCATCCGCGGCTTGTTCAGCTGCGAGGAAGGTTCTAGAGCTGAGCTCTGATAGAGAAGCTGGTAAGGGTGGAACAAACAGGGACGATTCCTCAAAAGAAAAGGCAAGAGGTGTCAGGTCCGGTGAGCTTGAGGGCCATGCAATTCACGCACCTCGACCCATTCACTCAACTGGAAAGTGGACATTTAGCAATTCCTGGACGTCTTATCGAGCAATCGAAACTTGATCTAATTACCTTCAAGATGACGCCAAGACTAAATCTGTAAGTCGTATGAATAATTTTTTTCTAAATTTCAGAGCTGTAAGACCTTCTTGATACGCCCTACATTAATGAGCCGAAGTAACAACTGCAACTAATTCTGTAAACTATACCAACAATTAATTATAATTAGTACTAATACACTCACACTAATAATTATGTGAATTACTTGCAGATATCTATATATTTATACTAGGAGAAAAGCAGCCACTGCACCTCCTCTTACAGTACTCATCTGTTCTCTTAAGCTTCCATAGCAAGCAAACTGTCTATCTAATTCTACATGGAACAGCTTTCTACACAGTAGAAAAGTGAAAACTTGTCTAATACAATCGCTAGTGTAAATAGAATTTACATTCTGGAATCCAAATATATTGATAAAGCGTAAAAGGATCAGATAAAAAGGTGCTGTTTTATTTGGTTTTGAAATATCTGGAAATGTTTAGTTTCTTGGCTGACGCATGCCGGAAACCTTTGAAAGACTTTTGCGTCAGAATGTTGTACACACGTGACTTTTAATATGAGAGAAAAACACTGTGGCTCTAGAACACCCTTAGCAATCATAGATATGTTCAAATGTTTGTGAATTCCTAATGGACAAAGCTGCTGAGGTCATCGGTCCCTAGACTTACACACAAACTAACCTCAGCTAAGAACAACACACACACCCATTCCAAGGGAGGACTTGAAACTCCGGCGAAAAATCGGAAATTTGTGGTAAGATATTACAGGACCAAACTGCTGAGGTCATCGGTCCCTAAGCTTACACACTACTTAATCTAACTCAAACTAACTTACGCTAAGATCAACACACACACCATGGCCGGGGGAGGACTCGAACCTCCGACAGGAGGAGCTGCGTAATCCGTGACATCTATTTATTTATTTTATTTATTTATTTATTGTTCCGTGGGACCAAATTAAGGAGAAGTCTCCATGGGCATGGAACGAGTCTATACATGAAATTATAACACGATATTAGAAACAGATAAAACGAAATATAAAAAAAACATATTCAGGTGACAAGTCGTAAGTTTAAATGAAGAAAATCAACAATGGAGCACTGAAATTTGCTTAATTTTTTAGCTCTTCCAGGAGCTCCTCGACAGAATAGAAGGAGTGAGCCATGAGGAAACTCTTCAGTTTAGACTTAAAAGAGTTTGGGCTACTGCTAAGATTTTTGAGTTCTTGTGGTAGCTTATTGAAAATGGATGCAGCAGAATACTGCACTCCTTTCTGCACAAGAGTCAAGGAAGTGCATTCTACATGCAGATTTGATTTCTGCCTAGTATTAACTGAGTGAAAGCGGCTAACTCTTGGGAATAGGCTAATATTGCTAACAACAAACGACATTAAAGAAAATATATACTGTGAGGGCAATGTCAGAATTCCCAGATTTTTGAATAGGGGTCGACAAGAGGTTCTCGAACTTACATGACATATAGCTCGAACAGCCCGTTTTTGAGCCAAAAATACCCTTTTTGAATCAGAAGAATTACCCAAAAAAATAATACCATACAACATAAGCGTATGGAAATATGCGAAGTAGACTACTTTTCGTGTTGAAGTGTCACTTATTTCTTATACTGTTCTAATTGTAAATTAAGCAGCATTTAGCTTCTGAACAAGATTCTGGAAATGAGCTTTCCACAACAGCTTACTATCTATCCGAACGCCTAGGAACTTGAATATAATATGCCTATTCTGTCTCATCAAAATATCGGTTCTTGTTGAATTGTGAGTTAGAAACTGTAAAAGCTGAGTCTTACTGTGATTTAGCATCAAATTATTTTCCACAAGCCACGAACTTATTTCATGAACTACATTATTTGTTACTGTTTCAATATTACACACAAGATCCTTCACTATCAAGCTGGTGTCATCAGCAAACAGAAATATTTTTGAATCACCTGTAATACTAGAAGGCATATCATTTATATAAGTAAGAAACAGCAGTGGCCCCAGCACCGACCCTTGGGGAACGCCACACTTAACAGTGCCCCATTGGGACTGAACATCACTACCACTCTCAATATTGCGGAGAATTACCCTCTGCTTTCTGTTCTTAAAGTAAGAGGCGAACCAATTGTAAGCTACTCCCCTTACTCCATAATGGTCCAACTTCTGCAGTAATATTTTGTGGTCAACACAATCAGAAGCCTTCGTTAAATCAAAGAAAACACCTAGCGTTCGCAACCTTTTATTTAATCCGTCCAAAACCTCACAGAGAAAAGAAAATATAGCATTTTCAGTTGTTAAACCATTTCTAAAACCAAACTGAACATTTGACAGCAAATTATGTGAATTTAAGTGCTCCAGTAACCTTGTATATACAACCTTCTCGATAACTTTAGCAAACAGCGACGGCATAGAAATAGGTCTAAAATTGTCAACATTATCAATGTCTCCCTTTTTATAAAGTGGCTTCACTACCGAGTACTTTAATCGGTCAGGAAACTGACCACTCCTAAAGGAAAAGATACAGATATGGCTGAGAACTGGGCTAACATACATAGAACAATACTTCAGTATTCTGCTAGATACCCCGTCATATCTATGAGAGTTCTTGATCTTTAGTGATTTTATTAATAACACAATCTCCCTCTTGTCAGTATCACGGAGGAGCATTTCAGGTAATAGTCTCGGAACACTTTTTTCTAAGAGCGCTATATGATTCCCTGTTGGGACTAGGTTTCTATTTAGTTCACCTGCTATATTCAGAAAGTGATTATTAAATACTGTACATATGTGCGACTTATCAGTAACACGGACATTCCCACTACGCACTGATTCTATATCCTCGACCTGTCTCTGCAGACCAGCAACTTTCTTTACGACTGACCATATGGTTTTAATTTTATCCTGAGACTTAACTATTCTATCTGCATACCACATACTTTTTGCCTTCCTAATAACATTTTTAAGCACCTTACAATACTGTTTGTAATGGGCTGCTGCATTTAGATTTTGACTGTTTCTAACGTTTCGATATAATTGCCACTTTGTTCTACAAGATATTCTTATCCCTCTAGTCAGCCACCCAGGGTGCCTGTTTGTGCTAGTACCCTGTTTTAAACGTTCTAACGGAAATCAACTTTCAAAGAGCATGAGAAAAGTCTTGAGAAAAGCATTATATTTATCGTCTACTGTATCAGCGCTGTAAACATCTTGCCACTCTTGTTCCTTTATAAGGTTTACAAAGGTCTCTACAGCAATTGGATCAGCTTTCCTGAACAGCTGATGACTATATTTAACACGTGTTGCAGCACAAAAATCTTTTAAAGTTAAAATTTGTGCATCATGATCTGAAAAGCCATTCACCTTTTTGCTAACAGAATGCCCTTCTAGTAATGAGGAATGAACAAAAATGTTGTCTGTGGTTGTCCTACTGTTCCCTTGCACTCTCGTTGGAAAGAATACGGTTTGCATAAGATTATATGAATTAAAGAGGTCTACCAGCATCCTCTTCTTTGCACAATCACTTACACAATTAATATTGAAGTCACCACATATAACTAACTTTTTGTATTTCCTATAAAGTGAACCAAGAACTTCCTCTAGCCTTAACAAAAATGTCGTGAAATCGGAGTCTGGGAATCTATAAATAACAACAGTTAGAAGTTTAGCTCCGTTAAATTTAACCACACCTGCACAACATTCAAACACCTTTTCAGTGCAGTACTTTGAAACATTAATTGACTCAAATGGGATGCCGTTTTTCACATACATGGCTACTCCCCCACACCGCAAAGAACTCCTCGAAAAGCTGCCACCCAACCTGTATCCTGGTAAAGGAAGCCTCTGAATTATCTCCTTATTTAAGAAGTGTTCAGATATACCAGTAATTTCAGAGTCAACATCTATAAGCAGTTAACTAACTTTATCTCTAATACCTTGCATATTTTGATGAAATATACTAATTCCCTCATTACTCGGATACCTAAGCTTTGTCAAAAGTGATTCCCTTGTTAGAGAGACTTCCCTCAAGCAGGAATACCTATCAGCTGACTTCAATCTAAAAAAGGTGCAGCTGTAACACCCACTACTGCAGGAATTTTCCCATGAGTGATCCCACCTGGTGATCTTTGCCTTCCTAATAACATTTTTAAGCACCTTACAATACTGTTTGTAATGGGCTGCTGCATTTAGATTTTGACTGTTTCTAACGTTTTGATATAATTGCTACTTTGTTCTACAAGATATTCTTATCCCTCTAGTCAACCACCCAGGCTGCCTGTTTGTGCTAGTAACTAACTTTTTGTATTTCCTATTAAGTGAACCAAGAACCTCCTCTAGCTTTAGCAAAAATGTTGTGAAATCGGAGTCTGGGGATCTATAAATAACAACAGTTAGAAGTTTAGCTCCGTTAAATTTAACCACACTTGTACAACATTCAAACACCTTTTCAGTGCAGTACTTCGAAACATCAATTGACTCAAATGGGATGCCGTTTTTCACATACATTTAGTATTTTGCAGTGCTTGGAAGAATTTAAATCGAAGGTGGTACACATATAACTTACAATCTGGAAAAACACTGCAGTGTGAGAGTGGGGGTGCCATGTTGGATAAGTGATTTCCATTGAGACATCCATTCTCAATTACTATTAATCATTTAAGTGCTGTGTAGTGGGTATGGAATCGCCGTTCCATGCAGTGTGTGATCACAAAAGAATTCATTTAATCTTAAACCTGGAGAGGAGAATACAAACAGTCTATATACTCAAGTTTTGTGTCCAGTGAATTTAATAAGCTTTTAGTTTATAATTTGTACACTGCGTTTATACTTTTAAAGATAAGTAAACAATGAAAGTTTATTTTTAAAGTATAGAAAGATTTAATTCCTTTTTCAATCTTATATAAGTTTGGAACACAAAGTAAATGGACAATACTGAGTATTAAGCTAGTTTCATTAATTACTTTTCTTTAGAATATTGGGGGATGGGATGCTTTTTGGATAATTCAGTAATTTTGTAATTCATCTAAACGTAATCAAGCTCAGAGCAGCAAACATTGACAGAACGGAAGATCATTGGTAGGGTACGATACTGTTATGGTAGCTTAATATTTGAAGAAAACATAATTAAGATATGTAGGCGTGTTTCATATGTTTTTAGAAAAAGACTCAAGACGTAAAATCTTACGGTGTCATGAAGTAATGTCCTGTGTTTGAAAACTAAAAACTTGCCAAATGTTCCTTCTAAAAGTAGTCTATCATCAGTCTGTCATAATGTTCAGTTTCACGATACTTTATATGATCTACAAACACTGTGTACTGTAGTATCATAAATCTGGGACTTCAGTTAACATTAACACTGCTGATCTACAGACCAAACGAGCAATTACTTTCTGTAGACTTACGGTATGTGTGTCACATAGCTCGACGCAGTCTGCCAGAAGATTTCTCTAATGTTCACGGGTGAGCTGATATATTTCCTCATTATAAAACAATCATTCTGAAATTTTGAACAAACATTCGTCGTCATCGGGGGGACTGTAGAGGACCTAAATTTTTCAGAATTTGTAAATAATTGTGAAACTGTAATATTATTTCATCAGTCAAGTAATACTATATAAATTTACATTAATCACAATGTTCTTCAACTTTACATTATTTCTACGTTACCAAATCTTGTAAGCATCAGAGCATTTCTTTGTGTTTTAATGCAGCAGGAAAATTAAACATTGAGCTGCAGTATGGTCATCAGCTTTTATTTGATGTACTTAGTTTTAAAGTTAATATGAAAAAAAACATTTTATTTTGTATACAGAATATTTCTGAAATATCACCGAATTAACATTATTTTAGTCTTTACTATCAATGTTGCATTCTGCAGATGAGTGTAAGCTTTTGTGAAGCTTCGTGACAATAAAACTGTGTTCCAGAAAAAGCATGGATTTTGGTCTTTGCAACCATGCAGGTTGTTTTTGTTATAGTCCTAAGTTCGAAGGCTGATTTGACGCAGCAGCCCATGCTATCCTATGCTCCATCAGTATCTTCATAGCTGCATAACTGCTGTTGCCTACATGAAACTGCTTCCTGTAGTATAGCTTTGTGCTACTTCTATAATCCAGAATGAGATTTTCACTCTGCAGCGGAGTGTGCGCTGATATGAAACTTCCTGGCAGATTAAAACTGTGTGCCCGACCGAGACTCGAACTCGGGACCTTTGCCTTTCGCGGGCAAGTGCTCTACCAACTGAGCTACCGAAGCACGACTCACGCCCGGTACTCACAGCTTTACTTCTGCCAGTACCTCGTCTCCTACCTTCCAAACTTTACAGAAGCTCTCCTGCGAACCTTGCAGGACTAGCACTCCTGAAAGAAAGGATACTGCGGGACATGGCTTAGCCACAGCCTGGGGGAGGTTTCCAGAATGAGATTTTCACTCTGCAGCGGAGTGTGCGCTGATATGAAACTTCCTGGCAGATTAAAACTGTGTGCCCAGGAAGTTTCATATCAGCGCACACTCCGCTGCAGAGTGAAAATCTCATTCTGGAAACCTCCCCCAGGCTGTGGCTAAGCCATGTCTCCGCAGTATCCTTTCTTTACTTCTATAATCTTTATCTCGCCTCCCTCTTACTTCATTATCAGATTAATTATTCTTTGATTTCTCAGAATATGTGTTATCAACTTATCCCTTATTTTAAATAAGTTGTGCGATAATTTTTTTCTTTCCCCAACGAGATTCAGTTCCTCTTTGTTAATTGCTCGAACGTCCCTCTTAGTTATAGTTTCTAAAGCTTCTGTTCTCCTCTTGTCCATACTGTTTCCTATCCATTTCTAACTTCCATATAAGGCTACTCTCCAGACAGATACCTTACGAAAACTCTTCCTAACATTTAAATGTATATTCCATTTTAGAAATTCTTCCTTGTCAGAAAAGCTATTGTACCTACTGCCAGTTTCCGTTCTAAATCGTCCTTAGTTCGGCCATATGCAGAATTCCACTTTATCCACGATGGAAACGAAAACAGCAGGATTATGTACTTTTTGTGCTGCCTGAAGGGGAATTTCGTTTAATTCTTGGTTTAGTGTCTGTTTTTTCGTATATACAAAAACAAACATAGGTTCACAATAAAATAAGAACAAGAGAACATACTCAACTTTCTGGACATAACAATAAGAAAAGACAATCACAAACACATTTTACATATACAGAAAACCCATAAGTGACACTATCTTAAATGGAACCTCAAACCACCAGCAGAATCACAAATAGACTGCAGACAGATATACATGTTAAACAAACTGAACAGGATGCCCCTAAACACTTCTGGTTACCAAAAACAGCGAGCTATTACAAAACAAATAACATTAAAAATGAAACAAAGAAAAAGTGCTAGACAAACTAAACAGAAAAATAAAGACACAAATAATGAGAAAAAAAATAACCAAAACACACCACCACATACAACCTGCATTACCACATAAATGACACACAATGACCTACCATAACAAATTTACACATAAAATAGGTAACATACTCAAAAAACAAGTCATAAACATTGCTTGCAAAACAAACAACTCTATACAAAAGCGCATCGAAAAACTGAAATCAAAACCGGACAAATACCAACAAACCAGTATCTATCAGCTCAGCTGCAGAGATTGTGAAAAAATATACACTGGAATAAGTGCCAGGACATTCGACTCAAGAGATAAAGAACACATCAGAAAACTGAGATACTGTACGAATCTTTCGACATTTACAGATCATCGAAAACAGAAATACCACAAATCAAAATATACAAACGTCATAAGAATCAGTAAAGACAGACAACTCCGCCCTTTCCAAGAAAATTTCCACATACAAAATTATTAACACAAAATAAACAATTGCTCAATGACCAAATAAATATTGGTAACTGGACACTGCATAAAATAACTGAAAGAATAACATGAAAAAGAAAAGAGCTTTCCCCATCCTTCATCTTTCCTCACCCAAACCCCTCCCTCTCCCCCGCCCCCATTTTATTTCACTTCTTGCTCCTGATCTTTTCCTCCTCCAGTTCCCAATTCACTCTTCGTAATACTACTATGCACTTACATTCAGTCATCTTTGCTTCCCCCTCCCCTATCTATTAAAAACAAAACCACTCCATCAGTATTCCTTCATTACTCTTACACAGTATATAAATACACAGCAACATAGTTAAATAGAATAACTCACATATAGTCACCTAATGAAAGAATAGGTCAGAGACAGTCTAGTCGCAATGATACGTTGGCGACTGTACAAAACACAACACACACTAAGAAGTAAACAAAAATAAAAAAAGTAAACAGTGATGTACGAAAAAGTGTGTTATGTAAAATGTAAACAATGCCCTCAGGAATTGTAAAATAACTACAGACAATATGGCCAAACAAATGAATAATTTAACTTCTATCTCTATTCTCAATTATTTCACCTTTTCACGCCCTTATTTTCTTATCACTACAGCCTGAGTTCTCTGCAAGACGTATGTAACCATTTACGCTCTGTACTTCATCACTTGCTATACTCGTAATTTCAAACAGAATATTCTAAACAACTTCGTCAAAACTTTATCCAAACCTAAAAATGTTTTAAACTTACGTTTGCCTTTCTTCAGTTTATCTTCCAAGGTAAGTCGTAACGTCAGTACTGCCTCGGAGGTTCCTAAATTTGTCTTAACTCTAGCTAATGGTCCCACTGGTCGGTTGTTACCCGTCGTTCCACCCCTCCGTCGCTAATTCGTGCCAGCATTTTGCTTCCAAGATTTACTAAACTGACAGTGGCACGAGTATTACACCTATTAGCATCCACTTTATTTGGAACTGAATTCATTACATTCACTTTTAAGTCTAATGACCTCTCACCTGTCTTATATATTTTGCGCTCTATGTGGATTAGTTTACTCATGGTATTTTCTCTGAAAGGTTCCAATTAATTCTGAGGGAATGCTGCATACTTCAGTTGCTTCTTTCTGTACACTGTCCAATTCTCTTGGCAGTACCATCCACTTCATCTCTCTCCTCTTCCCTATCCTGTAGTAGTGTCAAGGTTATTTCCTTTGTATTGCCTTTTCATATAATCCTTCCACTTTTCAGCCTTCCTTTCCGTGCTTATTACTTGATTTGCATAGGAGCTCTTGACGTTCAAACAGCCGATTCTGTTTATTTTTTTTTCAAAAATTGCTTTTTATTTTCCTATATATGGCAGCTATATTTTCTATAGTCACGTTTGGTTTTACAGTTTTGCATTTATCTTTAACCACTCCTGCTTTGATATTTTGCATTGTTTTGCTTCTCATTTACTTCATTTTTATATTTATTCCTTTCATCAGATTAGTTTAACGTCTGTTGTGTTATCCAAATATATCTAATTTTTTCATAGACGTTCCTCTTCTAAATGAATTATTTCATTCCCCAAAGCTACAAATTCACATTATATTGAAAACTGCTGGATCTGAGCATGTGACATTTTACAACAGAGCCTTGGAAAGTTGGATTGGATTATCAACTCAATATCAAATAAAGGTCATGTGGGTTTAATAGTGAACAAATAAAAATAGAAATGTGAACAAACTACTACGAACAGTATAATCAACTGATCATTAAAAGAAAGTTAGATTCAAAGCCGAATTTTGCACACATTTAATTTAATGATTGCACACATCGTTTGAGTATCATGAGAGGAGCCCTTATACATGGAAGGACCTTGGGAACACGAAAAGTGTTTGTCATGTTATACGGTTGGAAGGAAGCGATTCAGAAACTTGATTTTAAAAGTAAAAAATTTCCAAAAGCAACTGTGGACTTTGACCATAATTTATTATTTATGAAAACAGATCAAAGATGAAGAAGTTGAGGAGAGGGGACATGAACAAGTTACAATAAAAGAAGTTCTGAGCGTTTCAAACGAAGATCTGCATCATGAATTACTGGAATTAGCAAAATAAATTCAATACAAGACACACAGTTACCGAAATATCCCAGGTAACGCATCCTGGAGAAGTTCCCATGTAAATAACTGTTAAATACATCACACATTTCCTTCTTCACATTAAAAACCAAAACTGTTATTGGCAATGCACTAGCACAGAGCTACCTCTCTCTAGCAGCAATCTTACATACATGTAGCCCACATCTCTATGATTCGAAAAATAAGACACATGCAAGTTTGGACACATCATATAGGTACAAAATGGAGTATGATGTTCTTTGAACTATATGTTTTCACATGTTTTTCAATTTCACCCAGCTACCGACTTTTGGATGCTTGTCAAACACAACAAGTATTGATTTGTGTGGAACCTTGTTGACTAAGCATACATACATATCTTATCACAGTCCCTCTGATCTCACATGCATGTAGTGACAATGAGGGGGAGAGAATTTGGAGGTACGCGCTTGCTTGTTACATCACAGCGACAGTGCTAAGATGTGCCGATATGTTTAGTCAGCAATGTCTTAGACATGTCGGGACTTGATGACATGCTGAAACGTGCAGAGTTGGGCTAGCTGTGTTCTAGTGCACTGTCAGGAACTATTAGAGAAGGGATGGATTGTGATGTTAAGATGGAAATGTGTGATGTATTTAACAGTTATCTACATGATAATTCTACAGGGCTAGCTATCTGAGATACTAAGGTAAGTCCACGCAGACGACTATTACTTTATGTGTCTAGATGTAAGTCAAAATTTTGCTGGGATTTTGGAAACATCGCAGTGGCGCCACAGTGACTGCGACAGTCACTGAGAAACGATAAACTTTTTTAATTTGTCTGTGGGCCCCTCCTTACAAGATGGAGGACAGAAGCAGATCAGAAATACTTTCTTCAATTTCAAAATCATCATCGTTAATTTGGGAATCGTATTCTTCAAGCAGCCCCAGAGTTTCTTTATCAGATAAACTATCCCCCTTTTTATGATTGGCTTTTGTGGCAGGACACTTAGAAAATGTAACAGATCTACTAAGGAACCTGCCTACACTACGCTTATCCGTCCTCTTTTTGAATACTGCTGCGCCGTGTGGGATCGTTACCAGATAGGATTGACGGAGTACATCGAAAAAGTTCAGAGAAGGGCAGAACGTTTTGTATTATCGCGAAATATGTGAGAGAGTGTCATTGAGATGGTACAGGATTTGGGCAAGACTTCATTAAATGAAAGGCGTTTTTCGTTGCGACGGAATTTTCTCACGAAATTTAAATCACCAGCTTCCTAATCCGAATGCGAACATATTTTGTTGACAACGACTTACATAGGGAGAAACGATCACCACGATAAAATAAGGGAAATCAGAGCTCGTACGGAAAGATATAGGTGTTCGTTCTTTCCGCTCCCTGTACGAGATTGGAATAATAGAGAATTGTGAAGGTGGTTCGATGAACCCTCTGCCAGGCACTTAAATGTGTTTTGCAGAGTATCCATTTAAATGTAGATGTAAACATCGATCAAGACAACTACAGAAGCACACTGCAACAACGAATTTGCGGGAACTGATCACGTGTGTAATATGTTTTCAACTAACGTAGCACTCTGTGGAAGCAGGAACATCCATCTAGCGACTCTCCAAAGCACTAAAAGAGCAAACACCTGACTTCAATCCATCACTGCTCGGAAGTAATGCATCATGAAGTAACAGTCAGGAAAGCCGCACTCATAATTTCTTCGAGCACTAACTGTTAAGGAAAACACCACGCACCCGTAATTTCTATGTGTAATGACAGTATATATTAATAAAGTGTAGATGCGTGAGTACCTAACGTCAAACCACGAATCTGGCGTGCAAGACGACAACGCTAAGACAGTTGGAAAACCCAGTTTAGTGTGTATGAATTTTAGTTGCAGAACAGAGCTGTATAATGGATTTATGTGTCAAATCACAGGCCCAGGAATCAACAATCAGTAAACATATTATCGGTCTTACAAAGTGTTCCTGATGTTCGTCTACAATAAACTTTTACATCTTTTGGTTAAAGAAGATTCCATTACCAGACTGGAAGTGATGATTTGTAGCTACAGAGTTGATGATGTGTTTAATCTGTCGAAGAAAGTCTAAGTGTATTAAATGTAAATAAGCCGCGTATACAATGTGATTCGCTGTACTCTGTTCCATCCACTTCAGCATGGTGTACACTATCGAATGGCTTACAGAAAAATTGTTGTGTTGCGTTTAACGATGTTCCGTTTTTTGTCTACTGGGGGTAATAAAAATACACAAAGGCTCAGTGGTGTACAAGTAAACCATGATTACAAATTATACTTTGTACACCTACAGTTTTAATTATTTACCTGTAAACAATAAGGAAATTATTAACACAGACTCCAAAAAGGATAGCAGTGTTATATTAAGGCAGGAGAAACATTTTTTTCTCAACCTAGGACATTGTTCTCCACAATACCGTCAAATATAGGTGCTTACTAATTAGGATTGGTTTAAACGAATAATGTTAGACTGCATAAAAAAAGGAAACATAGACTTGAAGAGGTAAAAAAATAGAAAAAATACTAATTGGAATATTTAGCGAAAACAATTGCAACTAAGGGGGAATGGGTAGTTGAAAGAATACCAACCAGTTTCTCACCTATATGTGTGTATATTAAATTTAAATGTGAAAATTTTTATTTGGTATGTTATTTTATAACAGTAGTGCGCAGATTCTACAATGTGACAGCGTAAGTTAGCATTATCAACAGAAGATTACAAACGTTTCGTTCTGCTTCATAAAGTTAATGTCCTAGCATGAGACCACTATAACGTATGTTTCACATTGACAAATAGCTTAAAGTGAGCAGTTAAATACATAGCGCTTGCCTATACTGGAGAGTCAAAGAAATTGATACACCTGCCTATCATCATGTAGGGGCCCCGCGAACACGAGCACGACGTGGCATGGACTCGACTAATGTCTGAAGTAGTGTTGGGGGGGGGGGGGGGCGGGGGAATCGACGACATGAATCCTGCATGGCTATGCAAAAATGCGTAAGAGTACGAGGGGATGGAGACTGTTCTGAACAGCACGGTGCAGGGTATCCCAGTTATGTTCAATAATGTTCATGTCTGGGGAGTTTGGTGGCCAGCGGAAGTGTTTTAACTCTGAGGGGTATTCCTGGAGCCGCTCTGTAGCAATTCTAAACGTGTAAAGTGTTGCATTGTCCTGCTGGAATTGGCCAAGTCCATGGGAATGCAGGTGATCAGACAGGGTGCTTACGTAATTGTCAGCTGTCAGAGTCGTAGCTACACCTATCAGGGGTCCCATATCACTCCAACTGCATACGCCTCACACCATTACATAGCCTCCACCTGCTTGAACAGTCCTCTGCTGACATGCAGGGTCCATGGACTCATGAGGTTGTCTGCACACCAGTTCACGTCCATCCGCTCGATACAACTTGAAACGAGACTCGTCCGACCAAGCAACATGTTTCCTGTCATCGACAGTCCAAGGTCGGTGTTGACTAGCCCAGGCGAGGCGTAAAGCTTTGTGCTCTGTAGTCATCAATAGTAAACGAATGGGCCTTCTGCTCGAAAGCCCATGTCGATGATATTTCGTTGAATGATTCGCATTTTGACACTTGCTGATGGTCCAGCATTCAAATCTGCAGCAATTTGTGGAAGGGTTCCACTTCTGTCACGTTGAACGATTGTCTTCAGTCGTCGTTGGTCCCGTTATTGATGTATCTCCGGCCGCAGCTATGTCGGAGATTTGATGTTATACCGGATTCCTGATATTCACGGTACACTTGTGAAATGGTCGTACGGTAAAATCCTCACTTCATCGCTACCTTGGAGATGCTGAGTCCCATCGATCGTGCGCCGACTATAACGCCACGTTCGGACTGACTTAAATCTTGATAATCTGCCATTGTAGCTGCCGTAACCGATCTAACAACTGCGCCAGACACTTGTTGTCGTATATATAGGCATTACCGACCTCAGCGCCGTATTCTGCCTGTTACCGTATCTCTGTATTTGCACATGCATGCCTATACCAGTTTCTTTGGCGCTTCAGTGTATATGTATGTGTCTTAAATTCATATACATTTAGAAACATGGCGTGCTGTGCTTTTAGCTACATCTTTCCGCTAATGTTCAAGGTCATACAGCTACCCTCTATCAACTACTTTTTCAGGTCATTACCCACAAGACACTTCTAGATCACTGTATTGCTGTATTTTAATAAATTAAACGACCTGGATGTCGAATGCACAACCATTTGGCTCCAGATATCTGGGGTGCAGCACAGGAGGGGAGCAAGTAGAACTCTGAATTGCGAACAAAAAGTAAGTCGCTCTCTTGATCTCTTTCCATACTGTTGGAGGTGATGTGGAATTTGTACACTACCATCTCATTCACAGTCGAAATCCTAATCTGCATGATCCGAGTCGCTGGCATCGGGCTGGAAGTGTTAAACAGCTCTTTATATTCTTCTAATAATTTTTTTCATTTCCACACTATCACTTCCCTGTAAATTCCACGCCGTCATCAGCAGTGCGTTTAATCTTCAGACTGTCCTGGATTAGAGGTCTATACATTTAAATGTCTATCTAACTCTTCTTCCAGTATCTCTGGATTAGCAATCATGGCACCTCATGAACGCTCTACCTTTTCCTAACGAAACTTATCCATGCTGATGAGCACGACCCAGCTTGTGTCAACCTCTTGCACATCCAATGTATGTGCAAAAACGGTTTGAAAATGATTTTATTCCTAGCGTATGAGCAACGTGTGCGCAGCAGCTACAGTGATAGCTTTAACTAACAACTGTAAACAACAGATATGGCCGGCCGGTGTGGCCGTGCGGTTCTAGGCGCTTCAGTCTGGAACCGCGTGACTGCTACGGTCGCAGGTTCGAATCCTGCCTCGGGCATGGATGTGTGTGATGTCCTTAGGTTAGTTAGGTTTAAGCAGTTCTAAGTTCTAGGGGACTGATGACCACAGATGTTAAGTCACATAGTGCTCAGAGCCATTTGAATTTTTTGAACAACAGATATGCGCTCGACCAGTCAGTTGTCAACAGGCTGTGTTAAGTAATGAAGATGCGACCATAGTGTGTCAGTGTTGCGTGTCACAAATCACGACAGAGCAACATCTCTAAATCAGATGTTGAAGACTTTCTCCAGAATGTTTTGAAGAAGAGAAGAGTATGAGCAAAGTTTGTCTCGCGCATTTGACTACCAAGCAAAAACAACTCGTAGACGACTGCCGTGAATGGATTGAAATGCTAAATGCGGACAACTCTTTTCTAGAAAAAAAAATCATCATTTGTGACATGTTTTAGTGTTATCAATACGAAACCTACGACAAAATGGCGAAGTGCAGAAATTCACATAAAGGGCCAATGCTTTGACGACATACACGACATTCAAGCCAACATGATGCAACCAGTTGAACAACGTCCTGAAGAAAAACTTTTCTGATACTTTCACGTTGTTTTATGAACGTTTTGTACTCAAGTAGAGGCAGACTGTGTAAAACACATGAGGCAGTAAAACACCATATTAATTTTCTCTATTCTTCATTAATTCCGTCTCGAAACTTTTTGGACTGATGGGGTATAGCACAAAACACTGAACTTTTCCTAGTTCCTCATTTTCTGCTGAAGGTGCTAGCACACACAAAGTGCTGACCGGCAGATCAGCTCCTACGTCTAAAACGACTAGTTCCACTATAACTTGTTGTATTTTATATCATGAGTCGATACTGAGGGAATGAGCATGCAGTCTAAGTGGTTCACTTTTGCCAGGAATGAACTTTATGGCAGTTCGATATTCCCGGCAGTTGTATCTAAATGTTGCATTCAAGATCGACTTAAGCACGATGTTTAGTCAGAAAATCCAATTCATGTATGATATCGTTGCTCCTGCCAACTAGTGGAAATTCTCCCACGTAAGCCCGAGATTCTTTCCCTCACACTTGGAAGTTCACTAACGCCGAACCGACGAAGTTAAAATTACCCTCACCTCCACTATTGGTCTACAACGAGGCAGGACCCACTCACCCCAGGAACATCTTCAGTTGCTACGGAAACCTGCGACCCCATATCAAGGAAAAAGTTTTAATACCTTCTCCTGCAAAACTGGTCATACAATAATCCTTCACTGATACTGTACACAGGTGTTCTGTGCTTACATTTCTGGGAACGCTGCATGATGGGCGCAACATTCCCGCTTCTGTTTAACACCGGAATGCGCATTCCGCTCTGTTCCCATCTACCCTGCAAATGTGGGAATGCCCGCTGACATTCTCAGTCTGAATGTCCAACTCATTTACACTTTCCACACTGAGGTTTCCTACCGTTGCGCCGAATGTGATGGGGCTAACCACATCCATAACATGTGACATCTGTATTAAATACCATCAGCCTCTCACTTGGTCTGGTCACTACACCTACTTACGCTAGACGCTTTGTATTTTTGACATAGCTTCATTTAATGATTTCAGAAACTATGCGAATACCTCATGCGAAACATCGGCTGTCAAACCCTGCAGGAATGCGTCTAGCACCCTCTGTTCTGCCTGAGTGGCTCTATTAATACTGTTCTGCTGTTTCGGATAGAACCCAGATATATCCCTTCTCCGACAGTGCTCCAATAAATCTTCCTGTAAATCCTGCAAGGAAAGAGCATCTTCCAACCCTTCAGTGCATACCAAATATGCTCTCCCACCCCTGTTAACCTTAATCGAGTTATACTCAACAATTTCTTAACGTTCTGTCTTCCTTAATTATGGGTCGTGTGTCAGTTATCCAAGAAAATCAAAACATCCTGCCATGATTTACGTAGAACACGAGTAATTAATGCGGTGGTGTTAGCATCTAGGATGTAGTTCCTTATAAAACTCTAGATTGTCTGCTTGCTTGCATTTCGGTTCCACGATAAATCACTCAACTATAAAAGCTGTCGGTTCAACTAAATACTTAGAAATTACAGTTCCGAACAGCTTAAATTGGAACGATCACATAAATAATGTTGTGGGGAAGGCAAATCAAAGACAGCGTTTTATTAGCAGAACACTTACAAGATGCAACAGGACTACTAAAGAGACTGTATACAGTATGCCTGTCCATCCTCTGCTATAATATAGGTATGCGATTATTATCAGATAGGATTGATGGAGGACATCGACGAAATTGAAAGACGCGCAGCTCGTTTGGTATTATCGCGAAATAGGTGAGGATAAGTCACAAACATGATATGCGAGTTGGGATGGCAGTCATTAAGAAAAAGGAGTTTCTCGTTGCTGAGTGTTCTTTTAACGAAATTTTCATTACAAACCTTTCTCTCTGAATGCGAAAATATTTTATTGACGCCAACATACACAGGGAAATCGTAATTAAATAAGAGAAATCACAGCTCATGTGGAAAGATTTAGTGTTCATTTTTCCCACGCGCTGTTCGAGAATGGAACGACAGAGAAATAGTATGAAGGTGGGTCGATGAAACATCTGCAAGGCACGTAAGTGTGAATTGCAGAGTAGTTATGTAGAAATAGACGTAGATCACCCTCGGCACCTGATTTACATGTACATCTACATAGATGCTGAACAAGCCACCGTACGGGGCGTGGCGGAGGGTACCCTGTACCACTACTAGTCGTTTTCTTTCCTGTTCCACTCGCAAAAAGAGCGAGGGAAAAACGACTGTTCATATGCCTCCGTATGAGCCCTAATTTCTCGTATCTCATGTTCGCGGTCATTGCGCACAGTATATGTTGGCGGCAGTAGAACCATTCTGCAGTGAGCTTCAAATGCCAGTTCTCTAAATTTTCTCAAGAGTTTTCTCGAAAAGAACGTGGCCTACCCTCCCTAGATTCCCATTTGAGTTCCCGAAGCATCTGCGTAACGCTTAAGTGTTGTTCGAACCTACCGATAACAAATCTAGCAGCCCGCCTCTGATTTGCTTGAATGTCCTCCATTAATCCGATCTCAAACACTCGAGCAGTACTCAAGAATAGGTCGCGCCAGCGTCCTATATGCGGTCTCCTTTACAGGTGAACCACTCTTTCCTAAAATACTTCCAATAAGCCGAAGTCTACGATTCGTACTCTCTACCACAGTTCTCAAATGCTCGTTCTATTTCATATCGGTTTACAACGTTCTCATCTTGTTCGAAACCTATTACTACCAGAAGCCAAAACAAATGCACATAAAATGCCACCAAATCAAGAGAGGGATGAGAAAAAAAAGGAAATCACTCTACAAGCCCATTCAAAGTCTACAATCGAAACTTAATGTTACTTGCAACCCTCTACTGAATGATGTCGTTGAACTGCTGCTGCTGCTGTTGAATCTGCCATTATTTCTCTGTGTCTTTGATGTTATCAACGTCATACAGGCAAGATAGCCCCTAGCAACTCGTCCGACACCAAATGTAACAGTGCGGATTCTTTAGTGGGTAGACGACGGCAAATAGAGTCACATTCAGCTTGGTAGCAATTCATTTTTTTATTAGGTTCAATGTACAATGGAGAACCGGTGCACACACCCTGAAACATCCCCTTAGAAAAATGTATAAATGACAGTGCTAGAAAACCTCTACGTTACTTGATTTTTAACCAGCTGAGCAAAACTGAACGTACTTAGACATTTCTCTCTTTACTTATTCTGATCAACACTAAAGTGACACACAACATTTTTTTAGCGCAACGCAATCTGACTTTCAATAATCCCTCCAAAAGAATGGCCCTGACTAACAAATAACCTATACCTTCCATGAATCACTTAAAAACCTCACAAAAATCTTCGTTACTCAACCTATTGCAGTACAGCGAGCGACAATACTGCCAGCTAAATAAAATATTCTAACTACTGAAGGCACTAACTACTGATAGGCATAGTTAGCGAATGAAAGATTTTGATAGAGAACAAACAATGTATTTACGGTACCTTAATAGTGGTCAAAAGTCATTATATATATATATATATATATATATATGTATATATATATATATATATATATATCAGTTCATGACATCCAGTCTTACAAATTTCCTTTTTCTGACGGACACACGTCCAGATCGTCCGCTCTCAAAACTCTGCCATCTCTCTCCCCACATCCACCACTGTTGGCGGCTCACCTCCAACTGCGCAACGCTACGTGCTGTTCACATCCAACTGCCCAACAGTACAATAGCGAATATTTCAACAATACCAATCAGCCACAGACTGCACACAGCACAGTCAGTGATTTTCATACAGAGCGCTACGTGACGTTACAACATAAAAACCTAAACAGCCCACTTACAACCATGCAGTGGCGCGTCGAATCCTCGGTGGCGATACACTGTCGTAGTCATCTGTGGCCACCACACCCAGTGCTGCCTTGGAACAAAGCGTAGTAAGCCAGATGGTTGAGCTGTCTCAGGAGCTCGTGCTAAAGACAGACCGTGCTATTAGCAGACCGTGCTGGAGGCCTGACCCTGCAGTGGCACGTGATGGATGCGAAGACATATGTAGAGCGACCCGGGACCTCGACGCCTGGCCGGCGGTAACTGCGGTGGTGGGAACACAGCGAGTCAGTGGCTAGAAGGGTGTCAGTGCGGTGCTCGGTTCATCGGAGCTACCATAGGACCCTGGGCAGGTGGGACGTAGGGACTCTACCCGTTTCCCGGCTGGACAGCCAGTATTAACACTGCCACGGTCGAGTGTGTTAATAGGCAGACTCCCCAGGTGCCACACACATAACATCCTTTTCTAAATGCTGCAGAAGTGTCCTGGATTTCAGGAATACTGCTGGTTACCAACCGAGTTGTCATGGCTGTGTACTGAGGCGGACATGATGGCAAAATGCTGTGCCGTCTGATAAGTATGTGATAACAGGGCGGATGCTTGCAATGGTCAATGCCGCTGTACCCCTGGTTCTACCGAAAAAGGCTGCTGTTCCTCGGCAGAAACAAAGCAAAAATCTGACCTCTCCACAAATACTCTTCCGATGAGCATATACATTATAGCTATCTGTATCACTGAGGCACCTAAGGCACCCAACCATGGCATGGTCTCCGATCCAATACAAAAGATTTATCTCCTTATCTTCTTCGTTTTCTTTTTCCTGGCCTTAATCACATATCTTCACGGGATCTGCATTTTAAGCTGGATTTGGCAGTGCTAGTGATATAGGCCGACCGGATACCTTTCCTGTCCACACCTTTTCTCTCGAGGGACGGGATTAGTGTGCACCATCTGTCTGCATGTGTGAAAACATTTTCGAAGTGTTTGTGAATCGTGTATTTTAGGCGATACGTGGGCAATCTGCCCGATATTCACCTAGTCGTATGAGGGAATCTGCATAAAAACAACATCGCGGCTGGCTGGCCCAATGGCCCTCAGGTGGATTCGATTAGGGGACCGGCGAGAGTCTTCTGAACCCGGAAGTGGTGTGCTAGCGGGCGCGACTATCCAGTTAGATATTTGCCTCCTACATCAATCCTGTATAGATATAAACTGTTATCAGCGTCTTGCGTAAGGGCCAGTGTCCAAACGTCATTGTTACCGCGGGCATTTCTTCTCACATGGAGGCTCATAGATTTAGCAAAAAATAAAAATTACTGAAATAAATACTATGATGACGGTACAGGCACTTACAGAGATTGGGCACGATGATATGAACATCGTACCGCGACGACTTTCCCCGTGTATTGGTTTCTAATTTACACATAAGCAGCGGGAATGCCCGTTGAATTCCCTTGCGTCTTATCAATTTTGAGGCACCAACACATATGGCATAGTTGTGGTACTACGTTGGCCCAGCGTCACGTCAAAACTTGCACTCGTCCAACGAGATAAATTTTTGCCTTGGGTGGTGGATTTGTTAGAACAGTTAAAAACTACCGCAGCTACTTAGAAATACTGTACCTAATTTCGTGGCAGAATACAGGCTTCATGTGAAATTTTCGTCTGTTAAAAACAATAGCTTAATGCAAACAGACAAAACGAGACAACAGCAAAGAGAACTATTACCTCTAATAAAATTTCACTTCCACGAAAGCGACTACTCAACTTAATAAGCTTCGAGTTAATATCATGTGACTGTAACTGCAAATTCACGGTAGAGCGACTATTGTAAACTTGCTGTAAAACGGATGTAAAGAAGGGACATGAGCGGCGCGAAGACTATAAAGCGTTCGTTAGTTGAATGAGTTCCAGTGCATTAACGTTTCCGCTCTTATCTACCAAAGAACTAGTTTTCCCATGAAGATAAAAAGGCAGATTTACAATACAAATTATTTAATGCTAGCTGTGAAGCATGGTGGAAGTTTTGTACATCTTTTGACGATCATCTCGTAGTTTTTACTGGTCGCTATTTTTCCAATAAATAAGATCTACGAAATCATTTTAGACGGCTTATTTTATTTACTGGTGTGATGTTGTAATGTTAATATGATGTGAATTAGGATGATGATACATATTCCTTGATGTTCACACTTTCTAGCTTTCGATATTATCGAGGGACTGCGCTCGAACGTATCTCAAAGATTTGGAACAGTTTCTTCGCGAGGGATAAGCTAACCGGACAAAATACAAGAGGTGATCAATCAGTAATGCAACACATTTTTTCTGTGCATCTACATCTACATCTATACATATACTCCGCTATCCATCAAGCGGTGTGTGGCGGAGGGCACAATTCGCGCTAAAGTCATATTTCCTCCCCTCTGTTCCACTCGCGGATCGCACGAGGGAAAAACGTCTGTCTGAACACCACAGTACGAGTTCTAATTTCCCTTATCTTTGAATGGTGATCACTGCACGATTTTCAAGTTGGTGGTAATAATATATGCTCTACATCCTCGACGAAAATCGGATTTCGGAATTTAGTGAGCAGCCCCTTCCGTCTAGCGCGTCGTCTATCTGCAAGTGTGTCCCACTTCAAACTTTCAATGAGATTCGTAACGCTCTCCGATGGCTAAATGTACCAGTCACGAATCTTGCCGCTTTTCTTTAGACGTTTTCAATCTCTTGAATGAGACCCAACTGATAAGAATCCTATACAGACGAACGATACTCTAAGACTGGACGAACTAATGTATTGTAAGCATTTTCCTTTGTTGAAGGACTGCATCGATTCAGGATTCTACCAATAAACCGGAATCTAGAGTTCGCCTTGCCCATTACTTGTATAATCTGATCATTCAGTTTGAGATCACTTCGAATAGTCACACCCAGATACTTGACGGATGTTACCGCTTCCAAAGACTCGGCATTTATTTTGTACTCGTACATTAACGGGGATTTTCGCAATAGGTTACACTTACTAATATTGAGAGATAACTGCCAGTCATTACACCACGCATTTATTTTCTGCGAATCCTCACTGATTTGTTCACAACTTTCGTGTGATACTACTTTCCTGTAGGCAACAGCATCATCGGCAAATAGTCTAATGCCGATGTCAATACCATCAACCAGATCATTTACGTAAATCGTAAGAAGCAGCGGACTTATTACGCTGTCCTGGGGTACACCTGAAGTTACGCTTGCTTCTGTTGAAGTCACCCCATTCAGGACGACATACTACTCCCTGTCTGTTAGAAAACTTTCTATCCAACCGCATATGTCATCGGATAGACCGTAAGCGCGCACTTTTTCGAGCAAGCGACAGTGCGGAACTGAGTCGAACGCCTTTCGAAAGTCGAGAAATATGGTATCAACCTGGGAGCCGGTATCTGGAGGCTGTTGTATATCATGCACAAAGGGGGCCAGCTGCGTCTCGCATGACCGCTGTTTCCTAAAACCGTGCTGGTTTCTGTAGATGAGCTTCTCAGAGTCTAGAAAGGGCATTATGTCTGAACACAAAATGTGCTCCATGATTCTACAACAAATCGATGTTAGTGAAATTGGGCGGTAATTATGTACATCTGATTTTCTTCTCTTTTTATAGATTGCTATGACCGTGGCCTTCTTCCAGTCTCGTGGAACTTTGCGCTGTTCCAATGATCTCTGATACATGATGGATAAGAATGGTGCTATATTTGTAGCAAAGTCAGGGATACCGTCTGGGCCAGATGCCTTCCTGGTGTCTAAGCATCTTAACTGTTTTACAATCCCATATACACTAAACACTATCTCAGTCATCCTTGCGTTTGTTACGTAATTGAAAGGGGGACTGGTACTGCAGTTCTCTACCATAAATGAGGTTTTTAAAGCTAGGTTTAGAATTTCGGACTCCTGTTTATCAGCATCCGTTGCATTACCCGTAATGTCAGAAAGAGAAGGTATTGAATTATTTAGCGTTCATAGATTTCACGTACGACCTAAATTTGTTAGGGTTATTTTCAGAATCTGCAGATAAAAAATTGCTCTCAAGTTCGTTAAAAGAATCTCTCATTGACCTTTTGACAGCTGCTTTCATTTCGCATAATTTCTGTTTGTCAGCGGGGCAGTGACTACGTTTAAAACGACAGTGTAAAATCCTCTGCTTTCTCAGCAACTTACTAATATGTTTGTTGTACCAAGGCGGATCCTTTCCCTCCTCTATATTTTTGCTAGGTACATAATCCCCTAGCACGTGGTGGACAATACCTTTAAATTCTAACCAAAGATGCTAATTTCGGTAGAAAATATATGGAATTTGTTGTGGAACATCGTGATATATTCTCGCTTCAGCATTTATAGTGTCATGAAGTTCTGATAGGTTGGGGCGCTGTACGTAGCCTTCAAAATGGCGTCTATAACGGAGGTGCTTTCCAAGCAGACAGCTGTCATTGAGTTTGTTTTGGTGGAAAACTTGAGCATCACAGACATTTATAGGAGCTTGCAGATGCGGAGACGTGGTGGTGAAAAAAAGCATTGTGAATTCTTGGGCAAGGCGTCTGTCATTATCGCAACAAGGTAGCACAAACCCGCGCTCATCCACCCTAGAACCCGTATCTCGCACATTCCGACTTCCGTTTGTTTGGCCACTGAATGTTGCACTCAGCGGGAAGCGGTACGCGGATGACAGGGAGGTTGTTGGTGCAACATGGCGCTGGCTCCGACATCGACCAGTAGAGTGGTAGCATGCGGCCACACATGCCCTCTCAGTAAGGTGGCGTAAGGCTGTCCCGCTGAGCGGAGATCATGTTGAAAAATAGGGTTTTGAGCCAAAAGATTGGAGAATATTATGGGGTACTGTGCTCTTGAACAAGACCAACCTAATTTCAGAAGAAAAAATGTGTTGCCCCTCGTATATTCCTTGGCATTCACAACCTCTGACTTTGGATGTTATCGAGCGATTGCTTACCAGTATATGACAATGATTTGGAACAGTTTCTTCGTGAGTAGCAAACTAACCGGACAAAACTGTTGTTAGTGTCTTTAAAGAGGTCAGTGGTCGCTTTCGTAATCTGTAGCAGGCATGAAACTAGTACCAGGCGGTCATATGACCCTGTATCGCTGGCGTAAGTCATGGTTGTAAAGTGGTGTGTGTGCCAATCGCTTGTATGGAATTAGCGCAGTAAATGACCTCTTCCGTAACCCAATGATTAGAGTCACTGCATTCTTTGAAGACTCGGGTTCGATTACCGGTGTATCCTCGGATTTTTCTAATCGAACGATGTGGCGCAGTGAATAGGACACTGGATTCTCATTCGAGAGAATGACGGTTCCGTCTCCGCGCTGCCATCTAGATTTAGATTTTTCCTTGACTGTCCTAAATAGTTTAAGCAAATGCCGGGATGGCTCCTCTGAAAGGGTACGGTCGGTTTTATTCACCAATCCAAGGTTGTGCTCCGTCTCTAATGAACACGTTGTTGACGGCACGTACACTGTCATCGTCCTTTGTTCAGATTTTTCTGAGGTAGGGAGGTATGGTACGGAGCTCACTCATCCTTCTGAGGGCAAATGAGGAGCTGCACGAGTAAACAAACAGCGGCGTCACCAGGATTCGTATACCTGTAGTAATGCCAAGAGGGACTGGCTGAGTGCAGATCACGAGCCCCACCATCATATATCGATGGTCGTACTGGCTTGCAGGCAGCCGTTAGCCAGTCGGTGAGTGGCGTTTACGTCCGTCCACTTTTAAGTTTTAAGCTGACTCGAGGTGGAGATGTGACAGAATTCCAGAAAAAAGCACACATGTTTGGACGTGCCCATGACCACTCGCAAGATTTGTTAGTTTCAAGTAGTATACAACGATCAGTCGCAAATGATGTTTGTTGCATGTCTAGATTTCTGTCACTGTGTGGCATCTTCAGTCCTAAAAAACCTGTGAAGAACCAGTAACAATACGGTAAAATGCATGCATTATTAGATGTACCCCTTGCTTAACCACAGATGTAAGTCAATCTTGAAATATGTATCAGTAAAAGTAAATAAAAAAAAATTAAAAAGCTTGTGTATATGCATAGTCTCAAATGGACTTTTCATACTGGAGGATGAGTTAACACTAAGGCCGCTGTTTAAAATTACAACACAGCTGGCTTCATACCAATCTACAGCGCCCACTCTACATGTATGATGCATTGACAACATCGATTAATTTCATTTTACAATTTGTGTCGTATACAAAATTTCTCGAGACAAATGTTATGTACACTACTGGCCATTAAAATTGCTACACCACGAAGATAATGTGCTACAGACACGAAATTTAACCGACAGGGAGAAGATGCTGTGTTATGCAAATGATTAGCTTTTCAGAGCATTCACACAAGGTTGGCGCCGGTGGCGACACCTACAGCTTGCTGACATGAGGAAAGTTTCCGACCGATTCCTCATACACAAACAGATGTTCACTGGCGTTGCCTGGCGAAACGTCGTTGTGATGCCTCGTGTAAGGAGGAGAAATGCGTACCATCTCGTTTCCGACTTTGATAAAGGTCGGATTGAAGCCTATTGCGATCGCGGTTTATCGTATCGCGACATTGCTGCTCGCATTGGTCGAGATCCAATGACTGTTAGCAGAATATGCAATCGGTGGGTTCAGGAGAGTAATACGGAACGCCGTGCTGGATTCCAAAGGCCTCATATCACTAGCAGTCGAGATGACAGGCATCTTATCCGCATGGCTGTAACGGATCGTGCAGCCACGTCTCGATCCCTGAGTCAACAGATGTGGACGTTTGCAAGACAACAACCATCTGCACGAACAGTTCGACGACGTTTGCAGCAGCATGGACTATCAGCTCGGAGACCATGGCTACGGTTACCCTTGACGCCGCATCACAGACAGGAGCGCCTGCGATGGTGTACTCAACGACGAACCTGGGTGCACGAATGGCAAAACGTCATTGTTTCGGATGAATCCAGGTACTGTTTACAGCATCATGATGGTCGCATCCGTGGTTGGCGACATCGCGGTGAACGCACATTGGAAGTGTGTATTCGTCATCGCCATACTGGCGTATCACCCGGCGTGATGGTATGGAGTGCCATTGGTTACACGTCTCGGTCACCTCTTGTTCACATTGACGGCACTTTGAACAGTGGACGTTACATTTCAGATGTGTTACGACCCGTGGCTCTGCCCTTCATTCGATCCCTGCGAAACCCTACATTTCAGCAGGGTAATGCACGACCACATGTTGCAGGTCCTGTACGGGCCTTTCTGGATACAGAAAATGTTCGACTGCTG
This sequence comes from Schistocerca piceifrons, assembly GCF_021461385.2. Lineage (NCBI taxonomy): Eukaryota > Metazoa > Arthropoda > Insecta > Orthoptera > Acrididae > Schistocerca > Schistocerca piceifrons. The sequence goes on from NC_060138.1 coordinate 825,853,473, forward strand.
CCTTGGCCAGCACATTCTCCAGATTTCTCACCAATTGAAAACGTCTGGTCAATGGTGGCCGAGCAACTGGCTCGTCACAATACGCCAGTCACTACTCTTAATGAACTGTGGTATCGTGTCGAAGCTGCATGGGCAGCTGTACCTGTACACACCATCCAAGCTCTGTTTGACTCAATACCCAGGCGTATCAAAGGTCGTTATTACGGCCAGAGGTGGTTGTTCTGGGTACTAATTTCTCAGTATCTATGCAACCAAATTGCGTGGAAATGTAATCACATGTCTGTTCTAGTATAATATATTTGTCCAATGAATATTATCTGCATTTCTTCTTGTTGTAGCAATTTTAATGGCCAGTAGTGTATTTCCCACATTATTACGTGATACAGTTGGCAGTTCATTAGTTTCAACATCAAACTGTGTGAACTGCAACGGATTTGTATACGAAAATTATAAGACAGGACATTTCAAAGCAGAAATGTTGCTTGTTTTTCGACATACTGCTGATCGTACAAGGACTTATAGCACCACTCCTATCCCTTCCAATTCTCTTAACTGTACTTAATATGTAACACGGTTTTAATAAGAATTTCATTTTTATTTGGACACTATGTTTCGTATTTTTTAAACTGTATTCAGCTGCAAAATGTGTAGCAGTGACTGACGCCAATTGTTAGTTCGCACAGTTACAGCCATGTATGGTTGTAAAACATTAGCCACTGGTTTTAGCTACAGTCACCTTATTGGTATTATGAACAAATTCTTAATAAGTATAAAATAACAAATAGAATGAGAAAACGCACGAATTGTAAAACGAAGTTAATACATGTTGCCGGTGCATCATACTTGTCAGAAGGGCGCTATAGGTTGGTAGGACGCGCACTCAAGCTAGCTGTGCTGTAATTGTAAATAGTGACTCACAGAACTCAAACTCTGACATGAATAGTCCAGTTGGTACTATGTGTATATACAAGTGTTCTTAAAGTTTTAACTCACATTTACTTGTATCTATTTTATGACATACATTTAAAGCTTATGCAACTGTGCATCTAGTAAGGCATGCGTATTACCGTCTTGAAACTGGTCCTTCATGTGTTTTTTAGTACGGAGATGGCCGCACAGTGACCGCAATCTAGATATGCAATAAACATCATTTGCCACTGATTGCTGTACCCTTTACTACTTGAAATGAATGCAGGCGCTGGCACTGGTGACTACTAGTAATCACATGACACGCTTACTAACGATGGTCGTGAAGAGATTCAAACGGACAAAGGCTGGGAACAAGTGTTAAAAATAAAAATATGAGAGGAATTGCTGCTGTCAATGAATGCAGATCCACCTCAATCAACTATCGAGCATTTGCTGCGAAGGGAACTACATGCAGTGGCCGTTTTGTATCGGGTACCTCGCAAAAGGTCACTGCTCACAAGAGGCACACAGAGATGTAAGTCAACAGTGAGGGAAGCAATGCAAAACATGCGCAGTAGCTGACCAGATACGTGTAGTGTGGTTCAATGACAGCGATTTCGCTTCTTTTTAAATGATGCGAGGTGTCGACTCCGCCGATCATCCGATGAGGTGCTTAACTCGCAGTGTGCGGAGAGTATAATTCCGACTGCAGGCAGCTCTGCAAAATTTTCCAGGTGTTTGTCGCAATATGACTACAGCCGTCCGCAGATGTTTTTGCAAGAGGTGGCAAGCTTCAAGGATTGGTAGTTTTGAAATAACTGATTTAGTGAGTCTTAAAACGTGTGATGCCCAAGTACACAAAACCTGCAGTAGCTCAATAGATTCACTGTTATCTACTTGCTAGTTTAAAGGTGGATTACTTTTGTACTTAAACAATAAGTAAATTTCAATAGTCTACGCAAAGTACATCTTTTTATGTTATTTATATGAATTACATTCTCATATAATGAAATGCATGGCATCCAACGAATTATGAAATAAATCTAAAAAATATTATGAAAAATAGTTTACTCATGCTGTCATAATGTTAGGTTGAAAGTGAAAATTAATTTACTGAATTATGAAGAAAAGGTCAGAATAATTGTGGACTTCATGCTGGGTACCAAGAAAAATGCTTTACCAATACCCCTGAATTGAAGAAACTGTGAATGACCTTTTCAAAAGGGTTATTCACCTTGGATGCCATGTATAATACTTTTTTTTACTAATTAAACTCCACATCTGCTCACGTCATGAATTTATTGCATTACTTTTACGATTTCTGTTCTTTAGTGTCGACTGGCATAACAGAAGTTGTACAAAATGTGTTATGAAACCCACATTTCTTTGGATTGATTAAATAAGGTTTACCCAGAGCCAGTAGACGTCGAGACGGATATGGGAAATACCCCGAAACCATCCTTAAATTGACCGGTGGAATCAGCTTTCAGCGGCGTAGGTCTGCACCAAGGTAATTCTCGTCATATTGTTGCGTAGCATGCAGACTGGAGATGCACAATCAGCATCCCTGTGACCGCATGTGGCACTGTGCTGCCCTTGCAGACTTTGAGAAGCTGCCTGTCCTCGAGAGCAAAATTTTTCGACCCTGAAATTTCACACTTTTCCCCCTCTCTCCTAACGCAGAGAATAGTATTCTCTTCTTTTGATAGATGTAGTTGGAATAAAGAATAGATCTGCAAACCTACTCTCTAGCGTGGCCAAGTTCTTCCAAGTGTACTAAAATGGCTCTGCCGTGTAAAACTGTGTGCAGAGTTAGCAACACATCACAAATTTTATTTTTCCGCAGAAAAATGGTAAACTACTGTTGTGTTTCTGCTGTGCAAGAAGCGAAGGAGGCGTTATTATTGGAACCAGGGACGGATGAAGGGCACGCGTACTGCTGCCATGATTATGTGTTGCGATTCGGTGACAGAAATCATGCGCCTTGGTGTAGGAGCATCTCCTTTCTGAATCTCAGTAAGGACTGTACGAAGAAGCAAAGGAAAAAGATTGAAGACATTACTTCGTCACGATTCCTTGAAGGTTCGTATGCACCTTGAGTGCAGCTCAGCGCAAAAAACGCAGCCGCACGAAAGACTCGACGTAATTATCCGTGAAAACTAAGAAACTAAAAAACCCCAAGGCGTATACTGAGTTTAAGGCTGCCAAATGTCTCGTCGTGGTCGCCAATATATAATTTGCAGTTTATTAAACTCGCAGACAATGATCGCTGGAAATTCGAGAGAGTTTTGTAGTGAGTGGAAAGGTTATACCGACATTCCAGGAGCGGCAAGTGCCCCATCTTGCCTTCTCTTGAGGACTCCTGTGACTATGGCGCAGGCGCACGGATCCAGGTTGCCATTAACATGAACCAAGAAGTTTATTTCAGCATTCTCAGTGATTAGGTGTTGCCCTTTTGAGAAATGCCAGTCAAGCCGAACCTGTCCTCTGGATTGGTTTCATGTTTTGCATCAGATGTGCTGCTGAGACTTCAGCGTGCACAAGTGATAAAGAACTTTCCATGGAGTTAAGTTCTACACATGACAAAGGCCATTTGACTAATATGAAATTAAATGAGAGCAACACTAGTAGATTACGTAACGTTACCTGATAGTTTTTCTACCTGGCATCATGTAGAGGCATAGGCGCATATATATAGGGTGTTACAAAAAGGTATGGCCAAACTTTCAGGAAACATTCCTCACACACAAATAAAGAAAAGATGTTATGTGGGCATGTGTCCGGAAACGCTTAATTTCCATGTCAGAGCTCATTTTAGTTTCGTCAGTATGTACTGTACTTCCTCGATTCACCGCCAGTTGGCCCAATTGAAGGGAGGTAATGTTCACTTCGATGCTTGTGTTGACATGCGACTCATTGCTCTACAGCACTAGCATCAAGCACATCAGTACGTAGCATCAACAGGTTAGTGTTCTTCACGAACGTGGTTTTGCAGTCAGTGCAATGTTTACAAATGCGGAGTTGGCAGATGCCCATTTGATGTATGGATTAGCACGGGGCAATAGTCGTGGCGCGGTACGTTTGTATCGAGACAGATGTCCACAACGAAGGTGTCCCGACAGGAAGACTTTCGAAGCAATTGATCGGCGTCTTAGGGAGCACGGAACATTCTAGCCTATGACTCGCGACTGGGGAAGACCTAAACGACAAGGATGAGGCAATTCTTCGTGCAGTTGACGATAACCCTAATGTCAGCGTCAGAGAAGTTGCTGCTGTACAAGGTAACGTTGACCACGTTACAGTATGGTGAGTGCTACGGGAGAACCAGTTGTTTCCGTACCACGTACAGCGTGTGCAGGCACTATCAGCAGCTGATTGGCCTTCACGGGTACACTTCTGCGAATGGTTCATCCAACGATGTGTCAATCCGCATTTCAGTGCAAATGTTCTCTTTACGGATGAAGCTTCATTCCAACGTGATTAAATTGTAAATTTTCACAGTCAACATGTGTGGGCTGACGAGAATCCGCACGCAATTGTGCAATCACGTCATCAACACAGATTTTCTGTGAACGTTTGGGCAGGCATTGTTGGTGATGTCTTTATTGGGCCCCATGTTCTTCCACCTACGCTCAATGGAGCACGTTATCATGATTTCATACGGGATACTCTACCTGTGCTGCTAGAACGTGTGCCTTTACAAGTACGACACAACATGTGGTTCATGCACGATGGAGCTCCTGCACATTTCAGTCGAAGTGTTCGTACGCTTCTCAACAACAGATTCGGTGACCGATGGATTGGTAGAGGCGGACCAATTCCATGGCCTCCACGCTCTCCTGACCTCAACCCTCTTGACTTTCGTTTATGGGGGCATTTGAAAGCTCTTGTCTACGCACCAAATGTAGAGACTCTTCGTGCTCGTATTGTGGACGGCTGTGATACAATACGCCATTTTCCAGGGCTGCATCAGCGCATTAGGGATTCCATGCGACGGAGGGTGGATGCATGTATCCTCGCTAACGGAGGACATTTTGAACATTTCCTGTAACAAAGTGTTTGAAGTCACGCTGGTACGTTCTGTTGCTGTGTGTTTCCATTCCATGATTAAGGTGATTTGAAGAGAAGTAATAAAATGAGCTCTAACATGGAAAGTGAGTGTTTCCGGACATATGTCCACATAACATATTTTCTTTCTTTGTGTGTGAGGAATGTTTCCTGAAAGTTTGGCCGTACCTTTTTGTAACACCCTATATATATATATATATATATATATATATATATATATATATATATATATATATATATATATGTGTGTGTGTGTGTGTGTGTGTGTGTGTGTGTACGTGTGTGTAGCTTGCCAGAGGATAGCTCCGAAAGCTAGCAACTCTTCTTTCTTTTGTGTGCACCTAACGACAACTCAACGCTACTGCTTTCCGTTGAGTGGTCTCCTTTAATATTAAAGTATTTACATTCTACAAAAACTTTCCTACAACAAAATTAATTTAGTGTCACAAAGCCGTGGGTAAATGACACTGATTGCACGATTGTAGCAAAAAGAAGAATGAAATTAGCCTTGCTACTGTACCTGTGCGTCTGGTCATGGGTGAGCTTACTTGAATTTAATAAAATGGCGAAAAACTCCTAACTTTGTTCTGTCCTACACAAGCTGATGCCACCAGATATTCTCCTCATAGTTGCAGAATAATTGCGAGTAGGCTACATATGATAAAGAAGGATGGCGCCGGAACTTGTCTACCAATTAACGCGGCCTCTCAACCTGCAAGAAGTCGCCAGGTGAAGACTGTTTTCTGCTGCCGAAGGTGAAAAGCAGAGAGTCTGCACTCCACCACCGTGTCAGTAAGATGAAGTGAAGAGAAAGGCTGCCCAAACAGAACTCTAAGTTTGCTCCGCGCTTAGTTTTGGGTCTACATCACGCAGCAATGAGAAAAAGATTGGTAGTCCTTATCCAATGGCGTAATTGTTTTGTTGTTGTCTACCTCCTACCAAAAGCTGGCCAAAAAGCTCAATCTTCAATTGGATGGTCTGCTGCCTTTCTGTTCTGAGAATTCTGCACTCGAGAACTTACGTCACCATTTCGCTTCTTTATTCCACCAATGAAAGGTCTTTTTTAAGAACTTCCAACATGGACCTCTCTCGTCGTCTGTGGGAGAAGAAAAGAAGCTTCCATTCTATCAAAGCTTTGGAGTCTGTTTGTCGCACGCTTTCACCAAGCGTCAAAGAAATATAGTCTGAAAATGTTCCGCTGTTTTCGGAGAAGCAGGGAGATGGTCATCTCTTCAAAATGGCTCTACTTCCACCTTCCTTCTTAGAACTTCCTGAGCGAGATCCAATGGATCCAATGCTTTCGGGAAGAAACATTTCGCTGGAATGTTCTAGCTGTAAACTGTATATTTAGATGCTGAGGCCAGTCTCCGTGGGACATCGTTTTGTAAGCTTTCTGCTGAATTCTCGTATTGTGCCCCGCATCCTAAAAATCATTAGGAAATGAATTTTGTTACGCACCGCCACACTGTCGTCAGAGCTTAAGCAACACAGTCGTCCAACGAACTTCCTGCCCTGTGTTCGTATGGGATCGGTGAGTGTTGCACCTTGCATGGTCGGCTTACATATCCCTCGGTCTGACACAGCGGGGCGTTTTCATCTCACACTCCAAGGTCTGTCGAAAGCCAGCTCTCCGAGGATCCCCTGCCCACAGGCGAATCAAGGAAGAACTACGAAGATCGGTGATAAGTAATGTAATATATTTTTCCTCGGGCAGTTTCAGCTGGAAAAATGGGGAATTTGTTGTGTGACATCGTGAAATATCCGAACTTGAGTCCTTATAATTTCGTGAAATTCCGGCAGGTGGCGGCGCTATAGGTAGCTTTCAAAATGCCGCCTGTAACGGAGGTGCGTTCAAGCACAGAGCTGTCATTGAGTTTCTACTGTCAGAAAAACAGAGCATCGCAACCATTCATAGGCGCTTGCAGAATGTATGCGGATATCTGGCAGTGAACAAAAGCACAGCGAGTCGTTGGGCGAGGCGTCTGAGATCATTGCACCAAGGCCGCGCAAATCTGACCGACAACCGCGTCCTGCTGGCCGCACACAGCTGTGAATCCTGCAGTGTTGGAACGTGCAGACACTCTCATTCAAGGTGATCGACGGATCACAATGAAACAGGTCGTTGCACAACTGAGCGTCTCTGTTGGTGGTGCTTACTCACTCGGGGTATTCAAAGGTGTGACCCCGCTGAGTTCCTCGCCGCCTGACAGAAGACCATGAAGGGCTACCTATGGGGAATTGATCGCGTTTTGCGAGGCTGACCTTGCCAATATTTTGTCGAACATCGTTGCAGACGATGAAACATGGGTTTATCACTTCGAACCGGAAACAAAACAGTAATCCTTAGAGTTGCGCAACATTATCTCTCCTTCCTCAAGGTGCAGCGATCAACTCGGAAATATGTCGTGCTGCCCTCAGGAAATTAAAGAAACGACTTAAGCGTGTTCGTTGCCACTAAAATGCAAACGAGTTTCTTCTTCTCCATGACGACGTAAGGCCTCACACAAGTCTGAAAACCCGAAAGGAGCTCACAAAACTTCATTGGACTGTTCTTCCTCATCCACCCTACAGCCCGGTTCTCACATCTTCCGACTGCCATCTGTTTGGCCCGATGAAGAAGGCACCCCGCGGGATGCAATACGCGGATGATGGGGAGATCATTGATGCAGCAAAACGTTGGATCCGACGTCGACCAGTAGAGTGGTACCATGCGGGAATACAAGTCCACCCAATAAGGCGGTGTAAGGCCGTCACATTAAACGGAGATTATGTTGAAAAACAGTGTTTTGTAGTCAAAAGAGTGGGGAAGAATATGGTATACTGGAATCCTGGAATAAAACCTACGTGCTTTCAGAAAAAAATGTGTTGCATTATTTACTGAACGGCTCTCGTACCTTTAAATGCAGAAAGACCCAATTAGAATACAAAGAAGAAAAAGATGGTTTGACCTCTACGAGCACTGTTATTGAATTGTGACTCAATTAAAATGTAAGTTGATTGGCACACATGTTTTAGCCGATGATAGATTAGATCTGCATATCAAAATAATGAGAAATGTCAAGTCGAAAATGACTTGACGCTTTTCACTTTCTTGTATATCTTCACGACCAAGAAGCTGCGGGTACTCCCATCTTCCAAGGTATCAACAGCTGTGTGCCCAACACAGGACTGTACGCATACGTTCCTGGTTTGACGAAAAATCTGGCATTATGTCGCACTTCAGCTGGCGCGCTAAATCAACCAATCGTGTTCCCATACGATATGGCTGAGGCTATTTGAAGCAGCAGATGAAACGGAGGAATAAACATCTTCACAGTTTGATAACTTTATGAAATCTAATTATAAATGAGTGGTTTCAACTTCATATGGCGTGCCCGAAGGAACCTTAGGAGTCCCTACCACGCTGAACTGAGGCAATACCTTTTACGCGACGTTAGCTTCATGTCTACTCGGAGGGGGGAGAAACCAATGTTGTGTCTGGTGTGTTTAGTGTACACTGAGGCGACTAAAATCATGGGACACCTCCTAATATCGTGTCATACCTCTTTTTTCCCAGCGTAGTGCAGAAAATAAACGAGACATGGACTCGAAAAGTTGTTGCACGTCCCCTGTAGAAGTGTTGAGCCATGCTGCCTCTACAGCCGTTCATTATTGCAAAAGTGTTGCTGGTGCAGGATTTTGTGCACGGTATGACCATTCGATTATATCCCAAAAATATTCGATGGGATTCATGCTGGGGGATCAGAGTGACCAAACCTGTCGCTTAAGTCGTCCAGAAGGTTCTCCAAACCAGTCGTGAACAACTGTGGCCCAGTTACATGGTTGGGAACATGAATGGTTGAAATTTGTCTCGAAGTAGGAACACAACTGTTTCCAGTCAATGATAGAGTCAGTTGGACCAGAGGACCCACTCCATTCCATGTAAACACAGCCCACATCATCACAGAGCCACCACCAGTTTGTGCAATGTCTTGGTGACAACCTTGGTCCATTTCTCCTTGGCGTCTCCACCACATTCGAGCCCTACCATCCGTTCTTACCAACTGAATTCGGGACTCGTCTGAACAGGCCACGGTTTTCCAGTCGTGTATGGTCCACGAGGCTAGTAGAGGTGCTCCAAGCAATGTCGTGCTGTTAGCAAAGGAACTCGCGTCTATCATCTGCTGCCATATCCAACTGACACCAAATTTCGCCGCACTATCTTAACAGATACATCCGTCACACATCGATTTCTGCGGTTATTTTACGCAGTGTTGCTTGTCTGTTGGCGCTGCCAACTCTATGCAAACGCCGCTGCATCGGTCGTTAAGTGAAGGCCGTCGGTCACTGTCTGAAGTTTGGTATTCTCGGCACACTGTTGACACTGTTTATGTCAGAATATTGAATTCCCTAACGAACTCCGAAATGGTATGTCCCATGCGTCTAGCTCCAACGACGACTCCGTGTTCAACGTCTGTTAATTCCAGTCGTGACGTCATCGTCACGTCTGACATCTTTTGACACGAATCACCCGAATACAAATGACAGTTCCGCCAATACATTACCCTGTTATACTATGCGTACGCGATACTGCTGCCCTGTGTACACAAGGTGCGTTCCATAAGTAATGCGACCAAATTCATAAAAGATCATTTATTGAATATATTCGTACAAATAATCAAAAATTTTCAAAATAGCACCCTCTTGCGTCGATACACTTCTGGAGGCGGTGTTTCCATGCCTCGAAGGCATCCTGGAATGCCTTAGCCGGAATGTCCTTTAGAGCTGATGCAACATGCTCCTGGATGCTTTCAATCGTGCCCCAATGTTTTCCTTTCATGACTCCTTTTAACAGAGGAAACAAAAAAAAAGTCAGTGGGAGCCAGGTCAGGACTGTAGGGAGGCTGGGGAACCAATGGGGTCTTGGTCCTGGCCAGCAAATCGTTGACAATGAAGGTGCTGTGAATCGGCGGGTTGTCGTGGCGAACTTTCCACGTGTCCTTGATGTCGCTTCAGCAGCGCGAGACCCTCCTTTTCAGTCTTTTGAGCACTTCCAAGTAGAAAGCTGAGTTCACTGTAGTTCCGGTAGGTACGATTCGTGGTGGACAATGCCTCTGACGTCAAAGAAGACAATCAGCATGGTTTTGATCCTGGACTTGTTCATGCGTGCCTTCTTGGGACGGGGTGACGATGGTGCGTGCCACTCTGATGTTCAAATATGTGTGAAATCTTATGGGACTTAACTACTGAGGTCATCAGTCCTTAAGCTTACTCACTACTTAACCTAAATTATCCTAAGGACAAACACACACACCCATGCCCGAGGGAGGACTCGAACCTCTGCCGGGACCAGCCGCACAGTTCATGACTGCAGCGCCTGAGACCGCTCGGCTAATCCCGTGAGGCGTGCCACTCTGAACTCTGACTTTTTGTCTCAGGGTCCTACTCAAAAATCCCCAGAGATAACTGAGTTTACAAAATGAGGACCATTTTCACAAATTTCCAACAATTCTCGGCACGGAAGCACTCGCATGTGCTTGTGTTCGTCGGTCAACACGTTTGGGACGAGTTTGGCACACACCTTTCTCATGTTCAAATCATCGGTCACAATGCGGAAAATGGTTGTTTTTGACATGTTTAGAGTTTGTGGTATCAATTGAAGACTCAGCCGTCTGTCAGAGTTCAAACAATCGCGCACACGCGCCACATTTTCGTCGACTCGTGCGGTTGATGGCCGTCCACTGCGAGATTCGTCGGTGATCTCCTCTCGGCCCTCCACGAACGACTTGTGCCATAGGAAAAATTGTGATTTGGACAAGAAATCAGTCCCAAAGGCATGCTGAAGTAATGGAAACGTTTCTGTGGCTGACTTCCCGAATTTAACGCAAAATTTGATAGCGTACCGTTGCTCTACAGAATGATCCATTGTGCCGTGTTACATAAACTCAAAACGGGGTTGACGGAAACGCACATCCTGCCTTTCCCGCAGCTCGCAACCGAATGAGGCAAAGAGCGTTTTGAAGCTAACATCCCCCCTCCACTTAGCCCAGCCAGCTACAACACGCTGTGGTGCACCGTTGTGTCAGAAAAAAAAAAAAAATTGGTTGCCTTACTTATGGAACGCACTCTGATTGTGCAAATCGCTATCCCACGACTTTTGTCTCCTCAGTGTAAAGTCAGATTGTCCAAACTCTCCTGAATGAATAAGGCTCTTCTTAGGGTCCACACGATATTTCGCTGTTCCTTTTTGTGACGTCTGTTGTGCAGTAAGCACTGTGCGGAAGGGTGTCGGGCAGGTGCGAGTTCTCCCCACCCCCTCGCCCGTGAAGAAGATCTCCCGTGTGCGGGGCGCGGAGGGTAGGCGCGCCGTCAATTTGCAGTAACTCACGCGTTTATCGCGCCCTTTCGTCTGCTGATGCCGTGTGTAAATAACGGCACGCATCGACGTTTACCCTCACAATAAAGCGACCTTATCTGGCCGTGACGAGTGTCACCTAATGAGCGCATCAGCTGCGCCCATCACCCGGCACTGACCCCTGAAACAAACGTCCCAGCCACACCTCGCTGCACCCAGCATTGGAATTCGACGCACGTGTGCTGCCAGAATGTGTTATTACTGATGAAGCCCTCAGACGAACACAAATTACTAAAGAGGGGAGCCATCACGATTTCTGGTCGATGAGATGAAACGCCATATATAACGTCTGGGAAGGGGAAATGGGAAATCGTCTTCACTCAACCCCTTTTTAGGTACATTTCGGTGGTCTCACTTAAGTGCTCCGTAAATCATTTCAGTAAAATCCTTGTCCCTGCAGTAACAGCGGATAAGTCAGTAGTTTTACCATACCACGGTGGGGTCATACACCAGGAAGAATCTTATGGAAACAGACGTCAGACGCAAGAGCCTATGCTTGTAATATGTTATCGCTGTCTTCAAACCGAAAACTGGTTTAATACAGCTCTCTACGGCAGTGTATGCTGAGCAAGCTTCTTCATATCTATAAAACATTTGTGAGCTGCAACGTTTGAACCTGTTTACAATGTCTCGGTGTTCTTCTAAAATTTTTACTCCACTCGTCACCACACACATACATTTTTGGAACTGACAATTTCTTGATGTCTCAGGATGTGTGCTATCAAGCGATCCACACCTTAAGTCAATATCGCAATAAGTTAGCTCAGAGTGGATGATATACTTTTACTGTTTAGTAGATCGTTTATCATGAACCGAAACTGTGTTCGGGACCGGGTTCGAGGATGGACCTCTGACTTTCATGGACTGCCCTACATGGGCCGATCCAATGTTTCAAACAGCCACCAGTTCCGTTTCCTACATTTCATCAGATCATCACGAGCAGTTTTGTAAAATTCTACAAGGAACCTTCTCTTGTTTAATGCTGTACGTTGTACGTGCCAAATACTAAAACATATTTGTTTTGTTATGTTGTTGTTCATGTAGTTAATGCAAAATTGTTAAATAGTTTGGGCGATAAAAGCTGTTATGCCTCGCGCCACGTTGCACTTGAAAATATGTCTCGACCACGCTTTGGGTACCAAAATGCAATGTCTGCAATTACGATTTAATCAAATACAGTCTGTGACTTAAATTTAGAAGATAACTGATTTGTATAGGCTTAGTCTATGCTTAAAGTGTTCAATTAATTCATTAAGCTGGGCGCTGGCCTATATACCGGAACTCTATGCAAACAAGCTTCAGTGTGCAAACAATCATCAAAGAGGGGTTTGCAATGTGATACAGAAATATGGCGTATCAGACAAAGAAAAATTTATGTCATCAAATACTTGTACTGCACCAATGGGAAATAAAGAGCCTGAAAAAATGCTAAATATGGAAGACTGACTTAGAGAAACAAGTGCCGAGCGGCTGCTCGCAGAGTAAGGTTTTCGTAAACGCGACTGAAAGTTCTGGGCCTCAGTGGGACGAGGCTTTGGAATAGCAGAGGATTAACTATTCTGGAACTCCCTTGCAGGTGGTGGTCAGAGTTGCAAAGCGGGCGCAGCTACGTGCGGTGGATCACAGATCATCCGGATGTGACAACCTGCGATGCTGTCAGCAACAGAGTGTAGACTGGGAGGCAACGGCAGACAAGTTGAGGCTACTATCTCGAAGCAGCTGTTGCTAGTAAGGCTTCATCACTCCTCAAATACTCCAGCAGAACATTACTTTCCGAGTTTTCTCCAACCAAACAAAATTGCATAATACAGTGTTCTCCTGCCATCGCTCTCCTTTTCCATGGTTTACTCTCAATAGTTCATGCTCTGAACATTCTCTACCCAGATGAGGGTGGTATTACTATTCGTAGGTTGAATTGAGTCCTCTTGGCGCTATTTGTATAAGAGCCAAACAAGATCCACAGAAACACGTTGCGATAGAAATTTCCGAGCCTGGGTGCCTCGTGAGGTGTTCCTCTCCGAAGTCATCTGCCGAATAACAGCTAACGTAATGTTTTCAGGAATACCTCTGCTTGATGCATACGGAGCGTTCAGTAAGTAATGCAACGCTTTTTTTTCTTGGTGAGTCCCGGTTGAAAAATACGGACTTTGTTGTGGGATATCGCGGTGTATTTCTACTTCAGCCCCTACAGTTTCAAGAGGTTCCGAAAGGTGGCGGCGCTATACGTAACCTTCAAACTGGTGTGTCTAGCGAAGGTGCGAACCGATCACAGAGCTGACATTGTGTTTCTTTTGGCGGAAAACCAGGACTTCGCCGATATAGGTGCTTGCAGAATGTCTATGGAGACGGAGTGAATAAAAACACGGCGAGTCTCTGGGCGATACGTCTGTCAACATCGCAATGAGGTCGCTCAAAACTGACGGCCGATCGCAAGCAGTTCTCCTCCGAAGACAAAGTTCAAGTCTTCACCCTCAATCGGCGAAGATATGTCGATGGTATTCTGGAACTCTGAAGGGGTTATTCTGTTTGATGTCCTCCCTCATGGTGCACCGATTAACTCTGAAGTGTACTACGATACCCTCAGGAAATGGAAGAAACAACTTCAGCGTGTTCGTCGCCACAAAAATACAAACTACGAGGGCAGTTCAATAAGTAATGCAACACATTTTTTTTCTCGGCCAATTTTGGTTGAAAAAACCGGAAATTTCTTGTGGAATATTTTCAAACATTCCCGCTTCGTCTCGTATGGTTTCATTGACTTCCGACAGGTGGCAGCGCTGTACGGAGCTGTTAAAATGGCGTCTGTAATGGATGTGCGTTGCAAACAACGGGCAGTGATCGAGTTTCTTTTGGCGGAAAACCAGGGCATCTCAGATATTCATAGGCGCTTGCAGAATGTCTACGGTGATCTGGCAGTGGACAAAAGCACGGTGAGTCGTTGGGCAAAGCGTGTGTCATCATCGCCGCAAGGTCAAGCAAGACTGTCTGATCTCCCGCGTGAGGGCCGGCCGTGCACAGCTGTGACTCCTGCAATGGCGGAGCGTGCGAACACACTCGTTCGAGATGATCGACGGATCACCATCAAACAACTCAGTGCTCAACTTGACATCTCTGTTGGTAGTGCTGTCACAATTGTTCACCAGTTGGGATATTCAAAGGTTTGTTCCTGCTGGGTCCCTCGTTGTCTAACCGAACACCATAAAGAGCAAAGGAGAACCATCTGTGCGGAATTGCTTGCTCGTCATGTGGCTGAGGGTGACAATTTCTTGTCAAAGATTGTTACAGGCGATGAAACATGGGTTCATTACTTCAAACCTGAAACAAAACGGCAATCAATGGAGTGGCGCCACACCCACTCCCCTACCAAGAAAAAGTTTAAAGCCATACCCTCAGCCAGTAAAGTCATGGTTACAGTCTTCTGGGACGCTGAAGGGGTTATTCTGTTCGATGTCCTTCCCCATGGTCAAACGATCAACTCTGAAGTGTATTGTGCTACTCTTCAGAAATTGAAGAACCGACTTCAGCATTTTCGTAGGCACAAAAATCTGAACGAACTTCTCCTTCTTCATGACAACGCAAGACCTCACACAAGTCTTCGCACCCGAGAGGAGCTCACAAAACTTCAGTGGACTGTTCTTCCTCATGCACCCTACAGCCCCGATCTCGCACCGTCGGATTTCCATATGTTTGGCCCAATGAAGGACGCAATCCGTGGGAGGCACTACGCGGATGATGAAGAAGTTATTGATGCAGTACGACGTTGGCTCCGACATCGACCAGTGGAATGGTACCGTGCAGGCATACAGGCCCTCATTTCAAGGTGGCGTAAGGCCGTAGCTTTGAATGGAGATTACGTTGAAAAATAGTGTTGTGTAGCTAAAAGATTGGGGAATAACCTGGTGTATTTCAATGCTGAATAAAACAACCCCTGTTTCAGAAAAAAATGTGTTGCATTACTTATTGAACTGCCCTCGTACTTCTCGCCACAGAAATACAAACTACTTCTCCTTCTCCATGACAACGCAAGGTCTCAGGCAAGACTGCGCATCTTAGAGGGGCTCACAAAGCTTCATGGACTGTTTTTCCTCATCAGCCCTGCAGCCCGGATTTCGCACCTTTCGACTTCCAATTGCTTTGTCCAGTGAAGGATGCACTCAACGAGATGCAGTACGTGGATGGTGCTCCCATGTCAACCTGTTAAGTGGTACCATGCCGCCATACAGGCCTTCTCAGTAAGGTGGCTTAGGCCGTCGCAGTGAACCGAGGTTATGTTGGAAAATAGGGTTTTGTAGCCAAAACAGGGAGGAATAATATACTAAAAAGCTGGAATCATTATGAATAAGAGGCGTATCTGACGATTGATTCCGACTATACATAGCAATTAGGGTACAAAGAGTAGACGTAACACGAATAAAACAAGCTAAAAGACTAATTCAGCACTATTCAGAACCAAAATGCACACAAATGTGAGTTTGTCAGGGTAGTATGTTAGGACCAATACTGTCCCCGATAAACGGACTGAATCTAACATCGTCAGTCATACGAAAATTTTCTCTTTGATGTTGACAGCAGTGTTATAGCCATTGAGAAAGCAAGAAAATTTCTGTTGGAGAAAGCAAATGAAACTGCCAAGGAAGTTTGCAACTGATCAATATGCAATAAAATTACATTGAACATAAAGAATACAAATGCCCTCAATTTTAGTTTGAACTGGGGAAAATGACAGTTATATTAAAATTCAATGATACTTCTATAGATTGCTTAACAAACTCAAAATTCCTAGCAGTGAATATTGATTCAATTCCACAGAAGTGTCGCAAGCAGAGGGCGATATACAAAATAAGTAATCGTCTTCAGTTCCCGTATAAACGATCACAAGTCTGTGCTACATAGAATGTAAAAGCGATACAAATAGAGTTGTCGCTCTTATACAAGTCACTAGTCTTGAAGCTACTATTCCATTCGGGCGTCGCCAGTCGGTCCGGTGCTTATGTCCTCTTCACATAGGGGCCGCTGCTGTTGCGTTGTCATCCTAGAGAGTGATAGGTCAGTGTGCGATTGGCGTCCCAGCCATCTGTTCCCTGTCGTTCCCGACTGGCTTGCCGGCGCTTGACTTTACGCCCCCTCCTCCTCGCCCCCACAAAGCGACGGACCGTCGTCTTATAAGGAGCACGACAGAGGAGGCAGGAGCGTGGACGCTCGAAGGGACCGGAAAGAGTGGGTGCAGGTCGTACCCCGCCATCCGGGCTTCGCTCTGGTGGAAACGTATCCCAGAAAACGCCCAGAAGGATACGCGTCCACCCGCTGAGGCCCATACGAAATTGTAGAAGACGTCGGCTGCTGCGGCGAGGGCGCGTCCAGCTCCATCGGTAGGACGAGGTGAAGAAAGCGAAGGTTCTGTCTCAAGGGGTCGTCCTGGGGTGTCATGATGACACCCTCTGGCGGCTGCTGCGGCCGCGCTGTCTTCGGCATCCGTGAATCTGGGGGAAGAGATGCAGAAGTATCACCGTGGACATGACAGTGAAGAATTTGACTACGATGTTGGCGCCGCAATCCTTCTGTGCCTGGACATGTGCCAAGTCGACGAAGGATCTCGCCTCGCGCCCACCGTCTGCTGTCGCTGAAAACCCCGAAAAACACAATATCATGAGGCGCGAAGCGATACTTGCGCCTTTCCTTGGTCGCCGGATGCTGAGGATGGTGGAGCAGGTGGAGCGGTGTCCGATAATCTATCTCGTGGATGCGAACTATAGGAGGCGAGAAAAAGTTGCAGTTCTTGATCCCTGGTGTGTGCGGTGCGAAGTTTGGCCATCTGCTGCTTGAAGGTTCTAACAAAACGTTCCACTTCGCCGTTGGACTGTGGATGGAACGGTGTACTAGTTAGATGTTGTATGCCATTGCGTTCACAGAATGTTTCAGATTCATTTGCCATGACCTGAGGCTCGTTGTCCAACACTGTGTCATCAGGCAACCTTCGAGGAAAAAAATAGAGGACAACCCCTGAATTGTGCTACGTGACGTTGTCGAGTTCATTGGCACAGCAAACGGAAACTTGCTTTAAGAGTCTACCACAATCAACCAACGAACGTTCCAAAAAGGTCCTGCAAAGTCTATGTGCACACATTGCCATGGTGATCGTGACTTAGGCAAAGCAGAGAATTTTTGTGGTGGACCGAACTGATTTTCCGCACTTGTTTGACACTGTGACTTTGTCTGTTGTATTTTGGTGTCCATACCCTGCCAAGTACAGTGTCGACGCGTTAACTGTTTCGTACGAACAATCCCCCAGTGTCCTTGGTGAAGTAACCGCAACCCTTCTTTTTGCAAAGCTTTGGGGATCAACACACGTGACTGAAACTTCCTGGCAGATTAAAACTGTGTGCCCGACCGAGACTCGAACTCGAGACCTTCGCCTTTCGCGGGCAAGTGCTCTACCAACTGAGCCCCCGAAGCACGACTAACGGCCGGTACTCACAGCTTTACTTCTGCCAGTACCTCGTCTCCTACCTTCCAAACTTTACAGAAGCTCTCCTGCGAACCTTGCAGGACTAGCACTCCTGAAAGAAAGGATACTGCGGAGACATGGCTTAGCCACAGCCTGGGGGATGTTTCCAGAATGAGATTTTCACTCTGCAGCGGAGTGTGCGCTGATATGAAACTTCCTGGCAGATTAAAACTGTGTGCCCGACCGAGACTCGAACTCGGGACCTTGTGGAAACATCCCCCAGGCTGTGGCTAAGCCATGTCTCCGCAATATCCTTTCTTTCAGGAGTGCTAGTTCTGCAAGGATCGCAGGAGAGCTTCTGTAAAGTTTGGAAGGTAGGAGACGAGGTACTGGCGGAAGTAAAGCTGTGAGTACCGGGCGTGAGTCGTGCTTCGGTAGCTCAGTTGGTAGAGCACTTGCCCGCGAAAGGCAAAGGTCCCGAGTTCGAGTCTCGTTCGGGCACACAGTTTTAATCTGCCAGGAAGTTTCATATCAGCGCACACTCCGCTGCAGAGTGAAAATCTCATTCTGAACACACGTGACTGTTCACTCTCATTCTGAACAAGAATCACACCTTTCTGTACAGTGTGGCTATGCCGATGTGCAAAGTATCGGAGCAATACAGAATTCTTTATGCTGTGCAATGAGCGAGGCCAAGATGTGCGAATGTATTTTAGCAAAATGTTCAAATCTGAATCAGCTTCCGTGGTCTGCTCAGTTTTCCTGTAGTTCAGAGGAAAGGATTGAAGCAATTCAGAATTGTGAACATCGATGTGGCAACAAGATGCAGCAGAAGCGTCGAAGCATGTATCATGGCGAATCGGAAAACGTGAAAGTGCGTCCGCATTAGCGTGTTGAGCTGTCGGGCGATACACAATCTCGTACTGGTATTTGCAATTTTTGGGCTGTTCGTACAGGAACCGGCTTCATCGGATGACAGAAGGACTGCAATATCCGTTACTAAGATGAATTTTCTGCCATAAAAATAGTGCTGGAAATTGATGACACCATACACAACAGCTAATCCCTATTTCTCTATTTATGAATAAATGCACTGAGCTTTGGACAACATTTTTCATGCGAAAGTAATAGGCCTGTCTTTATCACCAAATCTGTGCGAAAACACTACACCGATTCCGTAAGAGGAAGCGTTAACTTGCAAAACAACTGGCTTGTCAGGATCAAAGTGAACCAAGCATCGATCACTGAGCAATGTATCTTTAAGTTTTTTAAAAGCTTCTTGCACTCATCTGTCCAAACAAAGAGAGCGTTGCGATGCAATGGAGCTGCGATTTGTGCAGCATTCGGTATGAAGCGAATATAATAGTTCATTTTCCCTAAGACTGACTGCAATTCTACGACATTGCGAGGAACTGGCAGGTCTCGTATGGCTAACAAATGTGACTGAAGAGGATGTACACCTTGACTTTTTATGACATGACCATGATACTGCAACTTTGGTTTTAAAAAATCACATTTGTCCAGTCTAGACTTTAGTCCTGCATCAGATAACACACGAAACAAAGGACGAAAATTTGCAATGTGTTCTTCAGGTGTATGATCTGCAACGACAATATCGGCCAAATAGTTTAAACAGTTTGGTACTTGAGCAGTCAGCTGTTCCAAATACACTCCTGGAAATTGAAATAAGAACACCGTGAATTCATTGTCCCAGGAAGGGGAAACTTTATTGACACAATCCTGGGGTCAGATACATCACATGATCACACTGACAGAACCACAGGCACATAGACACAGGCAACAGAGCATGCACAATGTCGGTACTAGTACACTGTATATCCACCTTTCGCAGCAATGCAGGCTGCTATTCTCCCATGGAGACGATCGTAGAGATGCTGGATGTAGTCCTGTTGAACGGCTTGCCATGCCATTTCCACCTGGCGCCTCAGTTGGACCAGCGTTCGTGCTGGACGTGCAGACCGCGTGAGACGACGCTTCATCCAGTCCCAAACATGCTCAATGGGGGACAGATCCGGAGATCTTGCTGGCCAGGGTAGTTGACTTACACCTTCTAGAGCACGTTGGGTGGCACGGGATACATGCGGACGTGCATTGTCTTGTTGGAACAGCAAGTTCCCTTGCCGGTCTAGGAATGGTAGAACGATGGGTTCGATGACGGTTTGGATGTACCGTGCACTATTCAGTGTCCCCTCGACGATCACCAGTGGTGTACGGCCAGTGTAGGAGATCGCTCCCCACACCATGATGCCGTGTGTTGGCCCTGTGTGCCTCGGTCGTATGCAGCCCTGATTGTGGCGCTCACCTGCACGGCGCCAAACATGCATACGACCATCATTGGCACCAAGGCAGAAGCGACTCTCATCGCTGAAGACGACACGTCTCCATTCGTCCCTCCATTCACGCCTGTCGCGACACCACTGGAGGCGGGCTGCACGATGTTGGGGCGTGAGCGGAAGACGGCCTAACGGTGTGCGGGACCGTAGCCCAGCTTCATGGAGACGGTTGCGAATGGTCCTCGCCGATACCCCAGGAGCAACAGTGTCCCTAATTTGCTGGGAAGTGGCGGTGCGGTCCCCTACGGCACTGCGTAGGATCCTACGGTCTTGGCGTGCATCCGTGCGTCGCTGCGGTCCGGTCCCAGGTCGACGGGCGCGTGCACCTTCCGCCGACCACTGGCGACAACATCGATGTACTGTGGAGACCTCACGCCCCACGTGTTGAGGAATTCGGCGGTACGTCCACCCGGCCTCCCGCATGCCCACTATACGCCCTCGCTCAAAGTCCGTCAACTGCACATACGGTTCACGTCCACGCTGTCGCGGCATGCTACCAGTGTTAAAGACTGCAATGGAGCTCCGTATTCCACGGCAAACTGGCTGACACTGACGGCGGCGGTGCACAAATGCTGCGCAGCTAGCGGCATTCGACGGCCAACACCGCGGTTCCTGGTGTGTCCGCTGTGCCGTGCGTGTGATCATTGCTTGTACAGCCCTCTCGCAGTGTCCGGAGCAAGTATGGTGGGTCTGACACACCGGTGTCAATGTGTTCTTTTTTCCATTTCCAGGAGTGTAGCACTGGAAAATGGCGGGTGCGAAATCATTGCCAAAAGGCAAACGTAAATATTTAAACAAGCCCAATGAGTGTGCACAACTCACACGTGTGGTATTTGAAGATATGCTTCGCGCAAATCAGTTTTGGAAACGTAGCGCCCAGCGCCTAATCTGTCCATGAGATCGTCTGGGCGTGGCAATGGATAAGTATCAATCACAGTTTGTGGGTTGACTGTAGATTTAAAGTCAACAAAGAGGCGAATGCGACCTGAAGGTCTGGGGAGCAAAATCAGTGGACTTGCTCACTGACTAGCTTGTGTTGGCGCAACAGCTCCTGTATATTGCAATTCTTCAAGTTCAGCAGCCACATTGTCCTGTAACGCAAAGGGAACAGTTCTGGTACGGCAAAATTTCAGTTGAGCATTGTATTTCATAGTAATATGTGCGACAAAATTGTTGAGCCTTGCCTAAACCTTAAGAAAATTGTTCCGGACATTCTTTCAGCAAGCTAGCTAAACTGTCTCTTGCATTGAATGCAGTCACTGACAACATATTGTCGTGCATCGTAAAGCCAAACAAACCAAGCGAATCGAGGCCAAATATGTTCGCACAATCGCGTGACTGTAGCACAGTGAAAGTCACCGTTCGTGTATGCGAGTGATACATGGCAGACAAAGCACATTTTCCGAGAATGGGAATGTCTTGTCCATTATAAGCCGTCAGGTGCGTGCTAGTTTTAGACAGGTGTGGGGAGCCTAACAGTTCATATGCATTAAGATTCGCAATGTAACAGAGGCACCCGTGTCCAAATGAAATTTCACACGTTTTCCACTAATATTCAAATGAACAAAAAGTTTTTTGGACTGGCGTAGCAATAAAGAAACTGTTTACTTGCTAGTTTTGTTAATGCCTGCAGCGGGATTTTAATACACTGCATTGATTACATGGGCCTTGTGACTAGATTTTTATGAGTGAGCAGAATTCTTATGTTTGTTTCGTTGCAAACGTACGGATTGTGTGTGACCTGTCTTGTCACAAACGTAACACTGTGCTTGTCTGGACGTGCAATCTTGGCGTTTGAGTCATGAACAGCACCGAGGGCAAGACTTATTTCTGTTCGCCTGCTTAGAGAACTGTTTATGCGGCGCGGCTCGAAAGCGCTGTTTCTGCCTAATAGGCCGGTCATGACCAAGGGATGACTCAACTCGACAAATTGGTGGCTGCTCAAATTTATCAGCTGCTGTGGCACCTGAATCGAACTGATCTAGAATTTTCACTACGTGCTGAAATGATGGATATGACTTTTTCAAAATCTGTTCTAAGTTGGATATCAATTACATTGCACACGATCGCATGAAGCAACATAACATCGAATACAGTGCACCACAAGCACATTTGGATTAACATTTCCTCGTCATACCCTGCAAATCTGTTACCATGCCGTGATAAGTTTGTTCTGTCCGTTTCTTGCAACGAAAGAATTGGTACCTAATTGCCACCACATTCACTTGTTGGTCATAATAGTTAGTTAGAGGATCTACAACCTGATCATAGGAAAGTTCATTCGGAGTTGCGTTAGGGAACAATTTCTGAATGAAGTGAAGAACTGCATGTCCTACCCTTGACAAAAAGTAATGTAGTTTCACAGTATTTGATACCTTATGAGCAATTATGTGGGCTTCATATTGTTGCAAGCACTCGAGCCATTCCTCTTTGTTTTCATTAAACTGGCGAAAAGGGGGTACGGGCCCTATATTGGTGGTTTGATTTGCGAGTAGCTGATGTACCGTATTTAGCAACGTTGAGGTCTGCTGCGTCTGAAACTGAAACATCTGTATTAGCTGCATTGCATCTAACTCTTGCAGCTGTGACATCTGACAAGGGAACCTGCCCATCGCACTCCCCTCAGAATTAGTTATAAGTTGGCACAGTGGATAGGCCTTGATAAACTGAACACAGATCAATTGAGAAAACTGGAAGAAGTTGTGTGGAACTGTGAAAAAATAAGCAAAATATACAAACTGAGTAGTCCATGACCCACATAAGCAACATAATGGACAATGTAAGCTCAGGAGCACCGTGGTCCTGTGGTAGCGTGAGCAGCTGCTGAACGAGAGGTCCTTGGTTCAAGTCTTGCCTCGAATGAAGATATTACTTTCTTTATTTTTGCATACTTATTATCTGTCCGTTCGTTCATTGACATCTCTGTTCACTGTAATAAGTTTAGTGTCTGTTTTGCGACCGCATCGCAAAACCGTGCGATTAGTAGACGAAAGGACGTGCCTCTCCAATGGGAACAGAAAACATTTGATCGCAAGGTCATAGGTCAACCGATTCCTCCACAGGAAAACACATCTGATATATTCTATACGACACTGGTGACGGCATGTGCGTCACATGACAGGAATATGTTGTCGACCCACCTAACTTGTACACTTGGCGAATGGGTAAAAAGATTCTTCTACCTTGCCCGATTTAGGTTTTCTTGTGGATGTGATAATCACTCCCAAAAAAGTGACGAAAACATAAGAGTTTGTCGCATAAACTGAAAATAAAAAATTAAACTTTTCACTCGATGGAGGATATGAACCAAGGACCTTCCATTCCACAGCTGCTCACGTTACCACGAGACCACGGCGCTCCTGCACTCCCGGCTCCCTTAATGTTGCATATCTTCCCATGAACTACTCAGTTTGTATATTTTGCTTATTTTTTCACAGTTTCACACAACTTCTTCCTGTTTTCTCAATTGATCTGTGTTCAGTTTTTCAAGGCCTATCCACTGTGCCAACTTATAATTAAATCTGAGGGGGGTGCGATGGGGAGGTTCCCTTGTGAGCAGGAGGTGGGTTGCTCATTGTGGAATAGGCAAATGCAATAAACAGACAAGGCAAGCAATAAAAATAAGCACACAAGCAAAGAAAATTTCTGCGACGCCCACCTGAAAACACATTAGCAAAAACACTATAAGAGACACCGATAATATTGTAAACACACCCCTGCAACGAAAAGACAAGGTACCAAAACACAAAAGCTAACGAAAAAAGAAAATTTTGTGGCAGCCAGTCTCTGGGTTCTTCTTACACTTCAATGCCAAATATTAAGTCTCCATGCTCGTCGTCAAATATTTGGTGTCTAGGAAACCTGCCTACTCGGTATGCTTGACAAACATGCAAACAAATCGTATTAATGAGTTTTATTACAAAAGGAAAAGGTACAATATTTAACTATGTCAGTTACACAGAAGTGTCGC
The DNA here is from genome assembly GCF_021461385.2 of Schistocerca piceifrons. NCBI lineage: Eukaryota > Metazoa > Arthropoda > Insecta > Orthoptera > Acrididae > Schistocerca > Schistocerca piceifrons. The sequence goes on from NC_060138.1 coordinate 825,877,613, forward strand.
AAGCAAAGAGTGGCATACAAAATAAGCAATCGTGTTTAGTATAAACGATCACAAGTCTGTGCTACATAGAATGTGCAAGCGATGTGAATAGAGTTGACACTGCCATACAAGTCACTAGTCTTGAAGCTGCTATTGCTGTGGCCGAGCGGTTCTAGGCGGTTCAGCCCGGAACTGCGCTGCTGCTAAGGTCGCAGGTTCGAATCATACCTCGGGCATGGATGTGTGTGATGTCCTTAGGTTAGTTATGTTTAAGTAGTTCTAAGTTCTGGGGGACTGATGACCTCAGATGTTAAGTCCCATAGTGCTCAGAGCCATTTGAACCATTTTTGAAGCTACTATTCCACTGGGGCTTCTCCAGTCGGTCGCGGCACTTCACATAGGGGCCACTGCTGTTGCGTTGTCGTCCTGGAGAGGGGTCGGTCAGCGTGCGATTGGCTGACGTCTTCTCACCGCCCGTTCTCTATCGTTCCCGAGTGGCTTGCCGGCGCTTGACTTTATGTCGTAACTACGTGCTATAACCTGTGTAAATAGTTGTTACATAGACAACACAGAATATGGGTTTGGTAAGAAATGCAGCACAAGTTAATAACAATGTGGAATATCTCTGTCGCTTCACACACCTCCTTGCATTTATTTTATTTTCTGCTCTATCATACTGATATGGAGGTATGCGGACTCAGTTTTTCAGGCAAGCAAATGGTTAGTTGCAGTACCCAAAGTGAAAGTCAAACACTGTTGCTACAGACTTGATGTCGGCTTATTGTGTGTTTAGTGTTACATTATGAACTGATGTGTGTAGTGTGTAGGGTGACTGGTAATTGGAAATGAATAACAGGTTTGTGCATCACGAAAATATCTTAATAATTTACCTGGACACGTGTAATTCCTGTAAAATCCTTTTGATGTAATGTTTGAAGACGTAAAACCCTCTTCATATGCCATGTTCTAAATTATTTCATTTTGTACGTTGACAGAGTCAATCAGGAAACATGACTGTGATGAAGTATATGTATACCTCTCGGAGGTCTAGGCAGAGTTCACACAGAGTTTGTTCAGAGGCTTGTCCGGATAAGGTTTTGGCGAAATAATGTATCAGGTGACTGGGGTATCTGGAATTCAATGTATCGTGCTGTCAGAGAAGCCAAATATTGGCTATTTATTTGTTGTATTGTTTTGGGCTGTGTTACTTCTGTTACTTGTGAAGCAACCGACCACGTGTAAAATTTTGCCACCACTAACACCCCACGAAGTCTGTTTTAAGCGGAGATAAACCTTTGGAAAGGCTCACTGCGCAAGATTCTCCGTTATACTGACAGAAAATTCTTAGCATTTCTCCAATTCCGAAAGAGCAGAACAACTTTTTCAACATTGTCCAAGCTTTTTGAAGAGCACCCCCGAAGAGGACCCTTTCAGCAAAGAAACATTAGATCTCGCACAAAGCGTACTTCCCTCAATGTATTAGGTTGAGAGAGATGAGTGGGTTCAGTTAATGCCAGATTGTGACATGAATAAGAGCAGTAATAAGACCTGGAGATTATTACTCTGTCTCAGTAATGATAACAACCAAGCCAGCATCCATGCTAATATAAAGGCAGACTAAATTGCACATCAGCTACAAGTAAACGGGAAACCAACCCAATCTAGAAAGATAAATAAGAAATCAGTAACACAACGACGTGACCAAGAGAGTAAAATCCTGTCTCCACCGTTTACTGAAGCTGAATTACAGCTGGCACTCAGTAAGTGCAAACTGGGTAAAGCGGCTGCATTGGACGGCATATAGAGTAGGTTAAGAATTTTGGTCCTGTTACAATCGCTGGCTACTGGATTTAATGAACAACTGTCTCCAGGACTGCAAGATCCTCAAAGTGTGACGGAAGGCTAGAGCCATTGCTATCCATAAATCAGGCAAAGTTTGCCTGAATCCCAAAAGCTATGTACTTATTTGCTTGCTCTGTCCCCTCTACAAAATCCTGGAGAGGCTCATCTTCCACAGACCGACAGAAAAAGCGGAGCCTTTTTTTACACCAGAGCAAGCCGGCATCAGGGAAGGATAAAACTGTACATCACAGAAATTAAAACTGACACAGCACATCAAGGATGGCTTCGAGGAACGATTCGTCACAAACACTGTATTCATTTGTCTCTCTGCGGCTTACGTCACAGCCAGTCATCACGTTCTTTTAACGAAAGTATATGACATCACCAAAGACCTCAACCTCGTGTGCAACGTCAGAAACCTTCTCCAAGCTTGCAGAATCTTTGTGGAATTTCAGGGAGAAAGAAGCAGTTGAAGAACACAGAAGAATGGGTTACCGCGAAACAGTGTGCTCGTACCATTGTTATTCAACATCTACGTTAATGATTAGCCATTGCCTGAAGGAAGTCTATGCTGATGACTATGCATTTGCTGATCAGGCCGACTGTTTTGAGAAGCTGGAAAAAAACTTTTCTAAATCTGGAAGAATTTACCACCTACTTTAAGGACAAACATCTGAAGCCGATTCCTGACAAAACTCAGACCTGTGTATTCCATTTCAGGAACAAAGAAGCAGCTAAAATAAACTCGGAAGGAATTGCTCTTGAATACTATCTGACTCCGAAATATCTGGGAGTACATATAAGAAACACTGTCTAAAAATGAAACACGAAGCATCTGCTAGAAACAACACAGTTCCGAAACTGACAGTACCACATTTGAAGCTTACCCACGCATCGTGAGAACTTGGGCATTAATGCTGTGTTACTCCAGAGCTGAATACGCATGCTCGGCATGGAACAAGTCCAGCCATGCCAGAAATATTGTTTTGGCAGTTAATAAGACCTGTCACATTATCACGAGCTATTTAATAACTATACCCGCAGATAAACTCAACTTTCTTACTGGCATAGCCCCTCCTGAAATTAGACACGAGATAGTTGCTAGGCGTGAAAAGCAAGGCGATGACTACGAAAGCCCACCATTTATAAGGCTGTTAGCCAGCACATCCTCGGCTGAAATCAAGAAAGAGTTTCTTGGCAACTACTGAAGCTCTTACAGGAACACGACAGCAATCAAGGATCTCAAAGTGTTGGGGGAGAGTCAAAATTTGAATGAAGGTTCCGAAGGAAGAGCTACCCCCTGGCCACTCAAAGGACAACAGGGAAGGCTCTCAACAAACTGCGCTGTAGTACCACGAGATACAAGACCAACCTGCTGAATTGGGGCCTTCCTGCAGAGTCAGTTTTTTTTGCAGATGTGGAGCTGTGCAGACAAAAGCATCTATTACAGTGTTCTTCAGCAGCAGCCACATGCGCTGTGAGAGACGTGATGAGGGTGACAACGAATGAACTCGACGTGGTCAATTTCTGGCCAACGAATGTACAAACTGGTGTCAACGATCGATTTCCATTTGTTGATTTTATACTTTGTGACGGCTGGTTATAATTACTGTGCAGCTACTCATGGAGGTCCAGTATGGACTGTAATTAAGTTGCGGCAGCGAAACTCGGTAGATATGCTAATGCGTTACAGTGGAACCGATTTACCCCAAGAAAAAGTATTTCCAATTTTGACCATCAGGTGCAAATCTGGTGCTGTGAATGGAAGAAAAATGTATAGAAATGTTTCCATAAGTAATGGATTAGGAAATGGGCATGGGCAGAAAATGTCAAACAAGGGAGAATGTCATCTTGGCGGTAATTTACAGCTTATTAATGTTACTAATTATTTAGTAGTGAAAATCGGGGAAAAATAACTCTAACGTTATCATTATCTGCCGGTCACCTCCAGAACACACAGGAAGTTATTATTCAATTTGTGTGACTTATCACTAATAAGGCTTTTCAATTAATTCTTGGCTTTAATTATTTTCCTGCTGAATTCTTGCAGCGTCCTTTATGAGACACATGGTATTACTACCTATTGAGGCTATGGCATAAATATCGGGACCTTTTTCAAGGATTGTTGTAAAGGCTAGCTGCATACTTCTGACGAATAGTTTTGCAATATTGCTGAATATGCAGTAAAAGCTTGTCTCTCGTGCTAGACTAAAGGTGTCTTCATTGTCATGGTCCGGCCAAACATAGATGGAAGGGAAGTGTCAGGCAGTTCTAAGAAACCGCTTCGGCTATCCGTGCAAGAATCACGACCAGACTCAGGCTTCCATATATCGTCGTCCATGTGTCACAACCTGCACTGGTATGCTAAGTATATGCATGCATGCATGTGTGCTCCGTGAGTATTGCGAGAGGAACAGCCTTTGTGAGCGCAGTTGGGAGCCTGGGTAGCAGTCAGCTTACGTTGGTACTAATGACGTCTGTTGCCTGAAATATCAGACTATTCTTAGATCTTCCGGGAGGCTGAAGAAAGTTGTGAAGACAGCTATTCTCACTCATGGCACCTCTTCACAGCAGTCGATTTATAGCATCGTTACGAGGATTGATCTAGATCCTCTGGTCTGGAACGTAGTGGAGTACTGTAATGGAATGGAACATGTACATAAGGACATAAGGAGACAACAAGGTTAATGTTAGGTGCATTAGTTACCCTAAAAGATGACACGAAGGCAGACACAAAAGTGGACAACATCGAAAAGACACGCTGGCCAACTATTTCACGAGCCACAATAGCTTTCTGTGAATGGACAGGTGTAATGCAGGACGGAGGAAGTTGCCGAGGATTGACGCCAGGCTCAGAAATCCATCAGTGCCAGTGGGTTTGCGCATTGAAAAATGCCAGAGTGCGTCCAAAAAGTGAGCCAGCAAATCTCAGCCCCGCATTTAAATTGTATCTCCTTTTTAACATAATCTTTTTTCCTAAATTCGAAACATATAGGCGAAGGGAGTGGGTTTTCCACCGAGTTACAGGGGTTGGACAAAAATATGGAAGCACCAAAACGAAAACACATTACCATTTCTAAAACGGCTTAGGAAACCCTTTGGCATTGGAAACTGCCTGAGATCGTCTCGGAAAAATACGGGTGGTGTATAGTTGTCGAGTTAATTTTACTCTATTCTTCCTGCAAAATAGCGGCAGTTCGGATAACTGTGATGGAGGTGAATAGCGTTCACGCACTCTTCTATTCAAAGTATACCGCAAAGGCGGAATAATATTGACCTTTGGTGACTATGGTGGGCAGGGGAGATTCAACAATTCGTCCTCGTGCTCACAAAGCAAGTCCATGACGATTAGAGCTGTTTGAATAGGGACCCTTTCCCCTTGGAACAGAGCATCACCATTGGGGAACAAACACTGCATCATGGGATGGACCTGATCAAAATGGTTACGTAATCCTTGGCAGTAATGTTGCACTGCAGAGTAACCATGGGGATATGGCGGTCCAAGTCATCACTGAACTACCACCTTTTTTCACTCTTGGGACGTAAACTCGGAGAGAAGCCCGAAATAGTGAGCAACTAGACTTGTTAGAACAAATGTCTTTCTGCAATTGCTCCATAACCCAGCTTTTACAGTTTCGGTACCACGTTTTCCTGCTACGGGCATTTGCATCAGTAATGAGTCGTATTCAAATTCCATCTCACCTAGCTGTTTCTTGCTTATGAAGCTCTCTTCGTGTTGTTTTGGTGCTGACAGGATTCGAGAATGCACCGTTCAATTCTGCAGTGACTCTTGCAGCTGTCGTCCTCTTATTTTCCGCCGAAATCCTCTTCAATGAAATGAAATGAAATGACGGTGTGGCATTGATGGTCTGGAGGCCCCATCTGGGGAAGTTCGGCCGCCGGGTGCAAGTCTTATTTCAGCTGACGCAACATTGGGTGGCTTGCGCGTCGTGATGATTAGATTAGGATGATGACAACACAACACGCAGTGCCAGAGCGGAGAAAAACCTCCTACCCGGCTGTGAATCGAAACTGGGTCAGCTGCATGGTAGGCAAACACGTTACCACTCAGCTAATCTGGCGGACTCCTCTTCAATGACCGTCTATCACGATCACTCAATACACACTTTCGTCGGCGTTGTGACTTGGCGGATGATATTCCTGTATGCGAGGTACAGGTGTAAATGTTCGATATGGTGCCCCTTGAAACACCAAACACTTCCGCTACCTTGGGTACAGAAGCACACACCATTGGAGCACGAACAGTTTGCCCACGTTTGAAGTCAATTAGCTCCAACATAATACGCTCACAACTATCCAGAACACTATTCAGACCAGGACTGACATTTGTATCGTATTGAGGACTTTGCCCAGTGACATTCGTGGTCAAATACAACAAGGTAACATGAAGGCTTGGACAGCATTTGTATATACATGCAGGCATCTATTAATCGTGGTGTTTTATGAATTTTTGCATCTGGGAAGGCTGGTCCCTTCTTCTTACTCTAAAAGCTGAAATACCGTCGAAGCTATAACAAACATTCGTTGTACAAGCTGGCCAGCTTGCACAACGACTCCGCTTGCAAAAGCACTTCGTTGTTGATACTCAGAAGTGGCAGATGCGCATGACTTCTTCCTCGGTGCTCATCAGCTGACCAACAGCTTTGACAATAGTACTGCACAACATCAGTAGGAAATTATGTATCAGTTACCTTGCTCCATCAGCGTCTCTTTTCCCTGTACACAAACAATTCATAGCCTAGCCGCTTCTGTGCAAATAACAGAAGATAGAACTTTCAGAAAATTAGCCAAAATGTTTTGAAAGTGGGTTGTGACAATTATAATAAAAAAACAATGTTACCCAGATTGAACTTTGTTTATTGTGGGGTGAGAACCTGGTGACGACATTGCCGTTTTTATGATACTTCACATGCTGCATGCAAAGTGTGGCTCTGTCCTTTGTACAACAGGACACAGAGGTGAAGGTGTAGGCGGGGGTCATTGTCTTTGCGCAGTATGGAGCAGATCTCGAACCGTTCTTTTCCGAAGCACAATAACGGCAGTTTACGCCTTATACCACAGCAAGGTCTAAAAGAGGTACATTCTCTCTTTACTGACGGCTGTGTACCTAAGCTTCCGTAGTCGCTCAGATAGATACAATCTAACATACATAAATAAATAAGCTTAGGAATGAAAGCATTTAAAGTCGCTGAAGAGTGAAAATACGAATGGACCTGACGAGGGCTCCCTACAGATCCCAGGAGGAGCACAAGGAACAAGAGAACGATAGTTAGTCGTGCTCCACATTACGGTTACAATCGGTATATATTAGCTACAGGAAGAACAACCTGTATTACCTTTTTCCTAACGGGTAACAATCTATGCTCATTATAACACAGCTACTCTTTCAACATCTGGCTGAGTTTTTGTTGCTTTTTTGTAGCTGCAGCATCAGGATCACAAATCATCTAGGTAACATCCCAAAACTGTAAATTATTTGTGCTCTATTGCAGTTCACGAAATTCGACACCTGAGCAGAGATAAAATTCGAAATGGTTGTGTCTGTGTTGTTAAGAAGGACAGTGGGTTTTTCCTTCAGACATGAACGCATATCTGAAGCAAAAAAGCAATGCAGCTACTGCAGCCATCAAGAAATACGAGAAATGTATTCGCAGCTGCAAATATGAACAACCATATTGAAATGACGACAATGAGAATTTGTAGTAGCCCAAGACTCAAACCCACATTTCCCACTTTAGACGTACAGTCGCCTTACCGCTTCGGCTATCCGTGCACGAATCACAGTCAGACCCAGTCTTCCATTTGTCGCCGTCCACGTGTCAAACCTTACATTACGTTAATTCCCACACAGAAATGACATATTTATCGAGAGTTGAGGGCCTGGTATTGGCGGATAAATACGAAATAGCAGAAGTACATTGTAACGTTCCTTCGGACATGCATTAAAGCTGTCAATAAATACAGGAGATGTATTCGCAGTTGGGAATATGAAGCACCATCGGTTGTGTATTGGAATGACAATGAAAATTAGTGCCAGACAGGGACTCAAACCCGGGTTTCCAGCATTCATGGGTGTCCGAAGGAACATTACATCGTACTTCTTAATTACACAGATAATATTACACTGTTGGCCATTAAAATTGCTACACCAACAAGAAATGCAGATGATAAACGGATATTCAATGGACAAATATATTATACTAGAACTGACACCTGATTACATTTTCACGCAATTTGGGTGCATAGATTCTGAGAAATCAGTACCCAGAAGAACCACCTCTGGCCGTAATAACGGCCTTGATACGCCTGGGCATTGAGTCAAACACAGCTTGGATAGCGTGTTCAGGTACAGCTGTCGACACGATACCACAGATCATCAAGAGTAGTGACTGGCGTATTGTGACGAGGCAGTTGCTCGGCCACCATTGACCAGACGATTTAAATTGGTGAGAGATTTGGAGAATGTGTTGGCCAGGGTAGCAGTCGAACATTTTCCGTATCCAGAAAGGCCCATACAGGACATGCAACATGCGGTCGTGCATTATCCTGCTGAAATGTAGGGTTTCGCAGGGATCGAATGAAGGATAGAGCCGCAGGGTCGTAACACATCTGAAATGTAACGTCCAATGTTCAAAGTTCCGTCAGTGCGAACGAGAGGTGACCGAGACGTGTAACCAATGGCACCCCATCCCATCACGCCGGGTGATACGCCAGTATGGCGATGACGAATACAGGCTTGCAAGGTGCGTTCACCTCGATGTCGTCAAATACGGATGCGACCATCATAACTGTAAACAGAATCTGGATTCATCCGAAAAAGTGACGTTTTGCCATTCGTACACCCAGGTTCGTCGTTGAGTACACCATCGCAGGCGCTCCTGCCTGTGATGCAGCGTCAAGGGTAACCGCAGCCATGGTGTCCGACCTGTAGTCCACGCTGCTGAAAACGTCGTCGAACTGTTCGTGCAGATGGTTGTTGTCTTGCAAACGTCCCCATCTGTTGACTCAGGGATGGAGATGTGGCTGCACGATCCATTACAGCCATGTGGATAACATGCCTGTCATCTCGACTGCTAGTGATACGAGGCCGTTGGGATCCAGCACGGCGATCCGTATTACCCTCCTGAACCCACCGATTCCATATTCTGCTAACAATCATTGGATCTCGGGCAACGCGAGCAGCAATGTCGCGATACGGTAAACGACAATCGCGATAGGCTACAATCCGACCTTTATCAAAGTAGGAAACGTGATGGTACGCATTTCTCCTCCTTACACGAGGCATGACAGCAACGTTTCACCAGGCAACGCCGGTGAACTGCTGTTTGTGTAAGAGAAATCGGTTGGAAACTTTCCTCATGTCAGCACGTTGTAGGTGTCGTCACCGGCGCCAACCTTGTGTGAATGCTCTGAAAAGCTAATCAATTTTATATCACAGCATGTTCTTCCTGTCGGTTAAATTTCGTGTCTGTAGCACGTCATCTTCGTGGTGTAGCAATTTTAATGGCCAATAGTGTATTTAGTATTTATTCGCCAACAGCAGGCAGTCCACTCCCAATAAATACGTTCTTCCTGCATGGGAATAAACGCAACGTCCGAGTGCAGATTCTGACACATGGAAATAGCGAAATTTGGGTCTTGCCGTGGTTCCTGCACGAATAGCCGAAGCGGTTAAGGCAACAGCTCACGTAAAGCGGGAAAACCGCTTTCGAGTCCAGCTACGACACAATTTTCACTGTCGTCTGTCCAATATACAGCCGATGGTTTCGATATTCACGGAGTTGTCAATTGTGCTGGTGGAAAGTTGGAACTCGGCTTTTAACTATACTCACTCGTTCCCTGCAGATATAAGCCACTAACTTCAATAAAAAATTTTAATGATGACACCAATGTACTGTAACTAATAAAAAGTGACACGTTATTTCCTGTAATTTATTTCTCAGCATTCTATTAGATGGAGAACCGAATTGCGATGTAATTCACATCGTAATTACGGCACAGAATGTTTATTTAGTTGCACAAGACTTTCGAAAGCACATAGGGAGCCCGCTCACGTACGGCGGGATGATTAAGTGCCGTAAATCAGCTGTCGGTGGTGATTTATAGCGGCCGATTTCCCCCCTCCCGTGCCGTCCCGTCCCGGCCGGTGCCGTTAGTGGAGCAAGCCCCGCGCCGCCGCGACAGGGGAACATCGCCCGCCCGCCGGCCGGCTGCGGCTGCGGCTGTCGCAAGCGCCGCGCGTTCCGCACGCCCGCCCCGCTGTCACAGAGGGACTTTCTCCGCCGTTTCGCAGCCACAGCTGATCACTCAGTAACCAAGTTTCGGCGTGGCTCATTTTGTGGTCCAGAGCGAAACCGGCGGTAACACGGCATTTGTGCCAGGCCCAAACCGAAATTAACGACCACTAGTTTCTGATGTGGAACATCACGCTTTCGCAATAACGAGTACGTCTCAAAAGCTCTACGTAACAAGCCAGTGTCATATAAAAGAAAGGGGAAAATATGTATGGTGTGCGTGAATGTGAGATAGCGGGAATTATTTATTTCGTTCAGTTCGCAGCTCTTGGTCTCGCAGTAGCGGGTTCGATTCCCGGCGGGGTCAGGAATTTTCACCTATCTCGAGATGACTGGGTGTTATTGTGTCGTCTTCATCATCATCATTCATCCCCATTACGGTAGGGGGAAGGCAATGGCAAACAATCTCCACCAGGACCTTGACTAGTACGGCGGTGCGGGTCTCCCGCATCGTTCCCCTACGCTCTGTCACGGAGTATGGGACTTCAGTATCATCTTTTCGTTCATTCATCGTCCTCCGTTGATCCCGTCAAGAGCGAGAATCTTCAATGATAAGCAAAGAGTCAAGTTATTCACAGTCCATTCACGCCGGCCGGGGTTGCCGAGCGGTTCTAGGCGCTACAGTCTGGAACCGCGCGGCCGCTACGGTCGCAGGTTCGAATCCTGCCTCGGGCATGGATGTGTGTGATGTCCTTAGGTTAGTTAGGTTTAAGTAGTTCTAAGTTCTAGGGGACTGATGACCTCAGAAGTTGTCCCGTGGTGCTCAGAGCCATTTCAATCCATTCACATTGATGTAGCCACCGCCTATGTTCGACTTGAAGGTATAGTAACCACTCACAGACGGGAAGGTGGCGGTAGTATCAGTGGATGGTGTATAACTTGTGTGTGTGCGGTGTCGTAATGAGGAAACAGAACGATTTCTCTGATGTCCAAAAGCGCATGATCTTTGGCTTTCACACAAAAATGGAAGCATTTCAGAAATGGCTGAATTTGTAAACTGTTCGCTTGCTGCTGTGGATAAAGTATACCGTGCATGGGAAAATGGCGCTATCCAAACCGGCGCTGCTGCAAGAGTGGTGCATCATAGGCCATAGATGATGGGGCTAACAGACGGCTGTGGAGAATACTCAACACGTTCCGCCCCCTTGATCCCCCTCATCCCCTGGTTGCTCCTCTCCTCTCCAACCCCCACCCTCTGCTGCCCCTTCACTGTTGTGTCCCCCCTACCCTCCATCTCTACACGCTTCATCTCCTTTCCCAAGGTGGCTTCCATCAACTTCCCTTCCCAGATGATGCCCTCTCTCCCTCCATTTATCCCCCTTATCAACTCTGATCCTCATCTCACCCTCCTTTCCTCTGTCCTTTCTCCAGGCTCCCTCTTCCCCCCCCCCCCTTCCATCCTGTTTTTTCCCCACCTACCCTCTCTCTGCCTCCCTTCTCCCCCCCCCCCAGAATACTTCTCCATTCCCCTCCTCTGCCTTTCCCCACTCCCTCTCGCATCTGCCCAGCTCACCCCCCCCCCCCTCACTCTTATGAGTCCTCGTCCTCCGTCGGCTCCTTCCCCCCCCTCCCACCCCACTTCGTTTTTCCTCTCCTTTCCCCCTTTTCTTTCCCATCATCTGTCCAGGTTCCCCCCATCTGCTCTCGGCTGTGGTGTGTCATATTTGTGCCAACTTTTTAGTGCAGTGTTCCAGTGAGTGTTCAGTGTTGTGCGTCTTTCCAAAGTGTTGCGAACAGAAATCATGCTGTCGCTGGGTGTGTTTTGTATATCTCTTGCGAACGGAAACCAGACTGTCGCCGTGTTTTTTAATTCTCTATCTATTATCTTCCTGTTTGCTTCCTGTGAATTTTATTAGTATCACCAACCCTTTGTTTTATGTTTTCAGTTCCACAATTTTCCGCCATTTTACCATTTAAGTCACAGATTTTATCGCCTGCTTTTATTATTTATTACCTTCATTTTTAAAATAAATTCTGTAGGCTGAAGAGCGACGTACTGAGCTGCTGCCAGCCCGCCCCCTTAGGGGGGGATGTGTACGAGCGGATGGACGTGCAATAGTTGAGCAACTGACCGCCCAGATGAACGAAGGGGAAACTGCACGTCCACTGAGAGGGGACAGGTAGCCTTTTCAGATGAATCACTTTTTATGCTCCATCGGACAGACGGTCGTTGGCGTGTAGGGCATGAAACGTCTGAAGGCAAGTGTCCTGTGACAACAGTCGAAAGTTTCTAGCCCAGAGCGGGGAGCGTTATGTTCTGAGGGAGGTTTTCATGACATTCCCTGGATGATCTCGTCTTTCTGGAAGGTACAGTGGATCAACACAAATATGCATCTATCCTTGGAGACTACGTCCATCGCTACCTGCTGTTTGTTTTTCCTCGACACGATGGCATCTACGAGCAGGACAATGCAACGTGTCACGCAGTCTCGCAGTGTATGTGCTTGGTTGGAATAGCACTAGGATGACTTTACAAGACTACCCTGGCCACAAACTCCCAGGATTTAAACCTAATCGAGAATCTGTGAGACCGCCTCTATCGGGCTGTTCGCGCTATGGATCCTCAACTGGGAACATAATGCGGCTGGCCACGGCACTGAAATCGGCATAGTTCCACATCCCTGCCGGTACCTTCCAGAACATCATCGACTATTCCTACATGTCTCACAGGGGTTCGTGTTGTATAAGGTTGTTATTCTCGCTGCTGACATGTAGCCACATTAATGTGACGGGATAATGTGTAAGGGGCGATCAGAAAGTTTCAGTTCGAAGGCCTTTCAGTCCAGGCATAATATGTCAATCAGGCAAATTCGCCGTGAGCATTGGGGCAAACATCCCACCGATGCACACGGTTGAAGATACCGTTTGCACCGTATACTGCTGCGTGAAGAAGTCCGTAACTGCCTGCTGCACAACCTCGTCCGACAACAACCGTCGATTATTCAAGGCCCTTTTTGGAGGGACTGAAGACGTGATAATCGCGTGAGGAAACATCAGTAGGCCGGGTGCACGAACGTCTTGCACCTGAATTGGAGTAACTTCTGCGCTACGACATTTGCGCTCTAGAATGAAGTGATAGTTAAATCAAGACCCTACTCTGCCGACAGACGTTGATATACATCAACGGGGACAGTTGAAAAGGAGTGCCCCTACCGGGACTCGAAGCCGGCATCTCCTGCTTACGTGGCAGATGTTTTATCCATCTGAGCCACAGAGGGCACAGAGAATAGCGCGACTGCAGGGAGTTATCCCTTGCACGCTCCCAATGAGACCCATATCCCAAACTTAATGTCCACAGACTACATTAGTGATGCCCCTGCCCGTCACACTCATTACTCGCGGCAGATAATCTTACCGCACATGTCCGAAAGAAAAGATACCATCTTCATATATAGTTCAGGCTAACCGGCCATTGACCTCCTTCTTCTGTGCGGATGCACACGTATTGCCCGAACTCTTACGGGACTCGGTAAGATTGTCTTCTGCGAGTAATGAGCGTAAAGGGCAGGGGCACTACGAGTGTAGTGTGTGGACATTAAGTTGGGAATGTGGATCTCACGGGGAGCTTGCGAAGGATAAGTCCCTGCAGTCGACCTATCCTCTGTGCTCTCGGTGGCACAGATGGATAGAGCGTCTGCCACGTAAGCAGGAGATCCTGGGTTCGAATCCCGGTCGGGGCCCACATTTTCAACTGTTCCCGTTGATGTATATCAACACCTGTAGGCAGCGTAGCGTCTTGATTTAATTATCACTTCATTCTAGAACGCTGCATAGTCACAGATGGTATCTGTTCTTTCGTACATGTCATAAAGAACAGATACCATCTTCGTGTATATTTGCGATGTAGGGACGTGCGTTATCGTGAAGCAGCAGCATCCATTCCACAATTTTGGTTTTCGACAATAATGCTGCCCCGTACATATTCTTGGTTCTCCGATAGATGTTTACCGGTGTTTGTCGTCTGGCAGTGAAGAAAAGAACAACTATGGTTCAAATGGCTCTGAGCACTATGGGACAACATCTTAGGTCATCAGTCCCCTAGAACTTAGAACTACTTAAACCTAACTAACCTAAGGACATCACACACATCCATTCCCGAGGCAGGATTCGAACCTGCGACCGTATCAGTCCCGCGGTTCCGGACTGAAGTGCCTAGAACCGCACGGCCATCGAGGCCGGCTAAAGAACAACTCACGTTGACTTTATCTGGACACATTTGGTAATAACATCACCATATTTCACTTTCCCACGTTTGCTGAATGCACGTCGGAAAATCACAAATGACACACTCATCCCCTGCCTACGTGTCGGTGCTCCTATACCCACAGCAGAGTCTCGCTACTTAATATATACAGTGCAGCAACGCCCTCAAACGAAAACATTTTGATCGCCCCTTATACGTTAACGAAACACAAAAGATTCATAGAAACTCTGTCTGTATCCTATATTGACGATAAATCATCCCTACACGGCTTAATGCTTATGCCAGCTATGTTTAATCAAGTAAATTAGTGAAAAAGCTGCTGCTATAGATAGAACATCCGCCTCCTCAGTTTACTAGGTAGCTGCTGTTTATCTGCTGTTGACAGCTTAAAATTTGGTTGATTGAACGGTATTTTCAACAGAAAATGTCCGCATGCATATTTAAATACTGCCTGTCTCCGTTGCCGACGTCCGTAACGGACGGCGTACGTTGGAGTTCGACTTGGAGGTAAGTCGGTTCGAGACTTAGTGGTGGAAAATTTTAACTGCCAGTATTTAGCCGCAAAGGGAAGGAGAGGTGGTGGCGAAAAGTTCCTGACCACCAGTCTTTGCGCGAATATCCTCCAGTAATTCCAGTCAGCTCCGCAATACTTATCAAGCGACAGTGATGCGTCGGTGCGATTGGAGCCTTTAAGTTTAGGAGCTCGCTTGTTGCTATTTAGGAGGAGCAAACTACGTGTCGGCACCGGGTTTCATCCTCTCCCTTCGCTTCATACCAAAAAAAAAACTACTGTATAACCACTCATCACAGTCCTCCACACGACAAAGATACACACTTGACACTTCTTGATACGGCGCAGGAATGCAACGGAAAATCTCCTCCACTATGACTTAGCCCAGAACGGCGATGCACGATTCCTGCATCTGTCTCCAACGCTTATTCCATGAATATGGGACTAATTTGACTTTGATGTAAATTATGAGTCCTATATACAGTATATACAGTACATTAGTACATATCGTCCAGTTTTGCAATGTACTTGCTGCTTGCCATATAACTATCAGATCAAATCTAAAGGCCGTAGCCGCGTGGGGTAGCCGCTCGGTCTAAGGCCGTCTTGTCACGGTCCGCACCGCTTCCCCCGTCGAAGGTTCGAGTCCTCCCTCGGGCATGGGTGTGTGTGTTGTCCTTAGCGTAAGTTAGTTTAAGTTAGATTAAGTAGTGTGTAAGCTTAGGGGCCGATGACCTCAGCAGTTTGGTCCCATATGACCATACCACAAATTTCCAATTTTTAAAGGCCGTAAATTCAGTAATACCTAAGAATTACAATTACGAACAACTTAAACTCGAATGAACACCTAGAAAATTTTGTGATGGAGGCCAACGAAAGACTGCGATTTATTGGCAGAACACTTAGGAAATGCAACAGATCCCCAAAAGAGATTGCCATCACTAAGCTTGTCCGTACTCTTCTGGAGTACTGCTGGGCGGTGGGAGATCCTAACCAGATAGGATTAACGGAGTGCATCGAGAAAGTTGAGAAAAGAGCAGCACGTTTTGTATTATCGAGAAGCAGAGGGTAGAGTTTCACGGAGGTGGTATAGGATTTGGGGTGGACATCATTAAAACAAAGGCCTTTCTCGTCGCGGCTGAATCTTCTGAAGAAATTTCAATCACCAACTTTCTCCTCTGAATGCGAAAGTATTTTCTTGACGCCGACCTCCGTAGGGAGAAACGATCATCATAATAAAATAAGGGAAATCAGAGCTCGCACGGAAAGATATAGATGTTCGTTTTCTCCGCGCGCTGTTCGAGACTGAAATAATAGAGAATTATTGTGAAGATCCTTTGATGAACCCTCTGCGAGGCACTCAAGTGTTATTTGAACGATATTCATGTAGATGTAGAACTTCTCAATCGATAACGCTAGATACTAAGGTAATTTGACCGGAAACTGATTTTTGTTGTCAGCAAATAAACCTTTAAGGAGCAAACTTATTCCGAAGTGAAAATAAGAATTGCAAGGGTGTTGCAAAAACTTCTGTAACATGTACAGTTATCTGTTTAACACAATATTCTTATTGCCGACTTCTTCTGAATGGAAATTTTATCTACCCGTACCTTAAAGGTCCATTCTCCTAAGTCAACCTATATAATAAGCAATTTTTACGATTTCTTTAAGCAAAAACTATTGAAGCAGCCAATGTAAATACTTTTGCATATCAGTTATCGACTCCTGGACTACTTTTTCTGATAAGATGAAGTTTTCTCGGGTTATCAGTCGAGTCAAGGCGGCAACGTTTCGACAAGTTTCCTACTTATTATCAGGTAAACTAGACGAGTAGGAAACTTGTAGAAACGTTGCCGCAGAACGACGCCTTGACCCGACTGATAACCCGAGAAAAATTCATCATTGCGATTTACCGAGAAAGCCTCCATTCCCAAGTATGTTTTCTGATTTTTTTAAGTAATTGCCATCGTTAACCTCCCCCCCCCCCCCATCCGAGGAGTTAATGATCATCTGTCCAAAATTATGTATGTACATGGCGGAAGTCCTGCAGTTTGAAAATATTATCTGAAATCAAAAAATAAACAATTTTCTTAATCTATAAGACATAAATCATGGAGTACTAGCACGGTATTGTGAAATTAAAAAAAAGAGAATGACGGACGTTTAAAACAAAGATGTAGTTTTGTCGTGTGTTATTTATCACTGTTTTCCAATAACTAATGAGTAAATTAAAATAAAAAATAGCCTTTTACTCCTTGTGGAAATACCTGAAGAGTAACTCAGCCAAATTTCAGAAAAAAATCTTAATTAGTATGCCTGCAATCCTTTCCGTCAGGTTGAAATACACTGTATCTGAAGCTGACTGAATTAATTACACTGCCTCAGAAGATAATTCTGTGACAATATGGAGTGAAAATATGCTAAACAAGCGAACGATTTTGTCCATAGGTCAACACAGTGAGAGACGATTTGAGGACAAAACGTGCTGAACTGAGCTTATTGATGAGTTTATCCAACTGTTGACTTTATTTTCTTATCCTATTATATCCCAAGGAATTTTACACGCTATTTTCCATTCAGAGTATGAGCATTAATGCCTATTTCTAGTGATAACAGCTGATTATTTATTGCTTTAAACTGGAGGTCATTAGAAGCGGAAAACAAGGTCGGATTGAGGAAGGTTGCTGTGGATACCGGCCGTGACCTTTATCTTGCGCAAACAACGCAGATGGCAGCAGTAAACCGCCTAAATATGTCTCAATTCAGGGAAAGGACAAAGTAACGGGAATATTCGTACATGCGAAGAGAAACAAAATGGTTGTTAACAGATTTCTGGGCGCCCTTCTGCTTGAATTACGCCTTATATTCGGTGCGAGATGAACAAATGCACACAACAACAAAAATTTTGCATCACCTCGATTTCGAGAGTTCTGGAACCTGTACAGAAAATTCGGATAGAGATTAACATAAACATCATTTCCACCCCTTTTATTGCTCATGAAAACCACACATTGCATGTTGTACCACCACACAGCGAGACCTTCAGAAGTGGTAGTCCAGATTGCTGTACATACCAGTACCTCTAATACCCAGTAGCACGTCCTCTTGCACTGATGCATGCCTGTATTCGTCGTGGCATATTATCCACGAGTTCATCAAGGCACTGGTCCAGATTGTACCACTCCTCAACGGCGATTCGGCGTAGATCCCTCAGAGTGGTTGGTGGGTCACGTCGTCCATGAACAGCCCTTTTCAATCTGTCCCAGACATGTTCCTTAGAGTTCACGTCTGGAGAACATGGTGGCCACTCTAGTCGAGAGATATCGTTATTCTAAAGGAAGTCATGTACAAGATGTACACGACGGTGGAGCGAATTGTCGTCCATGGAGATGAATGCCTCGCCAATATGCTGCCGATATGGCTGCATTATCGGTCGGAAGTTGACATTCACATATCTTACAGCCGTCACGGCGCCTTCCATTACCACCAGCGACGTACGTCGGCCCCACATAATGCCACCCCAAAACAGCAGGGAACCTCCACCTTGCTACACTCGCTGGACAGTGTGTCTAAGGCGTTCAGCCTGACCGGGTTGCCTCAAACACGTCTCCGACGATTGTCTGGTTGAAGGCATATGCGACACTCATCGGTGAAAAGAACGTGATGCCAATCCTGAGAGGTCCATTCGGTATGTTGCTGGGCCCATCTATATCGCGCTGCAGGGTCCCTTAGTTGCAAAGATGGACCTCGCTATGGACGTTGGGAGTGAAAAGAACGTGATGCCGAGGTCCATTCGGTATGTTGCTGGGCCCATCTATACCGCGCTGCATGGTCCCTTAGTTGCAAAGATGGACCTCGCTATGGACGTTGGAAGTGGATTTGCGCATCATGCAGCCTATTACGCACAGTTTGAGTCGTAGCACGACGTTCTGTGGCTCCAAGAAAGGCATCATTATTCAAAACGGGGGCGTTGCTGTCAGGATTCCTCCGAGTCATAATCCACGGGTAGGGATCATCTAATGCAGTAGTAACTCTTGGGCGGCCTGAACCAGGCATGTGATCGACAGTTCCTGTCTCTCCTTATCTCCTCCATCTCCGAACAACATCGCTTTGGTTCACCCCGAGACGACTGGACACTTCCTTTGTTGAAAGCCCTTCCTGGCACAAAGTAACAATGCGGACGCTATGGAACAGCCGTATTGACCGTTTAGGCATGGTTGAACTGTAGACAACAAGAGCCGTGTACCTTCTTCCTGGTGGAATGACTGGAACTGATCGACTGTCGAACCCCCTCCGTCTAATATGTGCTGCTCGTGTATGGTTGTTTACATTTTTGGGCGGGTTTGGTGACATCTCAGAACAGTGAAAGGGACTGTGTCTGCGATACAATATTCGCAGTCAAACTCTATCTTCAGGAGTTCTGGCAACCGAGGTGATGCAAAACTTTTTTTGATGTATATAAGTGGTGCATAACAGTCACCTCCGGCAAAACTGTACCTGATTCAGGAAGTTTCTGCAGCGGAGGAAATCGTCTATGCAGCTTTTTATCGAAAATACCCGACAAAAATTCAGTCAGATGCGGATGAGGGAGCTGAGGAAGTAGCATGAGATAATTTACTTCATCGTCTCCTTCATTAAAACAGTCTTTGGTAATTTCGGAAGCGTGATTGACACCATTATCTTCTACGTAAAGAGGTCTTTGGAGAGGGAACATATTTTGCAGCATTGTGTAACACAGAATACTCACACAACACCCATTTCGCCTCCTCCCCCCACAAAACCCACCAACCTATCGTTGAATCTCTTCCATGCTTCATGGCGGCATGGAGACAGCATGATAGGCTTCCGTAAGCTTTCCCCCAACATAAACACGTCCACTTGTAACCTCGACTGGGAGCTACAGTTCGTCTGAGCAGGAAACATTCTCAATTTTTCGTGGTGTCCAGTTAAACTGCTCGCCATACCAATTTTGTCGTTTCGAGGCATTTCGTGGTATAATCAAAAGTTTTAAAATAGTATTTCTGCCTCGTGAATGTTTGCCTCATCCGGTAAAACTACAAATCCTCGACATCGCTGCGGCCGGAAAAAAGATCCTGCAAGAACGGGACCAACGACAACTAAAGAGAATCGTTCAACGTGACAGAAGTGGAACCATTCCGCAAATTGCGGCAGATTTCAGTGCTGGGCCATCAAGAAGTGTCATCGTGCGAACCATTCAACGAAACATCAACGATAAGGGCTTTCGGAGACAAAGGCCCAACCGTGTACCCTTGATGACTGCACGAGGCAAAGCTTTCGTATCGCGTGGGCCCGTCATCACCGCCGTAGGACTGTTGATGACTGGAAACACGTTGCCTGGTCGGAAGAATTTTGTTTCAAATTGTATCGAGCGAAAGGACGTATACAGGTATGGAGACAACCTCATGCATCCATGGACCCTGCACATCATCAGGGGACTGTTCACGCTGGTGGAGGCTCTGTAAGGTGTGAGGCATGTGCAGCTGGAGTGATATGCGGAGTGATATACGTCTAGATACGACCCTGACAGGTGACGGTTATGTAAGCAACCGGTCTGATCACCTGCATCCATTTATGGACATTCTGCATCACGACGGACTTGAGGAATTCCAGCAGGCCAATGCGACTCCCCACACGCCCAGAATTGCTACAGAGTGGCTCTAGGAACACTCTTCCGAGTTTAAACACTTCCGCTGGTCACCACACTCTCCGGACATGAACATTATTGAGCATATCTGGGATGCCTTACAACGTTCTGTTCAAAGAGATCTCCATCCCCTTGTATGGACATCCCTGCAGGAGTCATGGTGTCAGTTCCCTTCTGCACTACTTCAGACTATCGTCGAGTCCATGCCACGTCGCCGACCGGAGTGGCCGAGCGGTTCTAGGCGCTACAGTATGGAACCGCGCGACCGCTACGGTCGCAGGTTTGAATCCTGCCTCGGGCATAGATCTGTGTGATGTCCTTAGGTTAGTTAAGTAGTTCTAAGTTCTAGGGGACTGATGACGTCAGTAGTTGAGTCCCGTAGTGCTCAGAGCCATTTGAACCATTTTTGAACCATGCCACGTCGTGCTGCCGCACTTCTGCCTGCTCGCTGGGGCCCTACACGATATTACGCAGGTGTACCTGTTTCTTTGGCTCTTCAGTGTTTAAGATGGAATATGGTTTACCTATATGAGGATCAATAGCGGACCTAAGATTGAACCTTGAGAATTCCATACTTGATTCCCCACAGTCAGAAGAATCTCTCCTGTTTACATTGACTGAATTACTAAGCTTAATTTTCTGCATTCTTTTGACTAGATATGACGTTTTCCATTGATTGGCTATCTTTTTTATCTAGGAAGATATTGTAGTTCACACAGTCAAAGGCCTTTGACAGACTACAGGAAATAGCAACCGGAGCAATTTTGTTAGCTGATGCTCGTAAAAGTCGGTGAGTGAATGAATAAATGGCATCCTCAGTAGACCAACTGGTCTGAAATCCAAACTGTGATTTGCTAAGGATGTTATAGTTTCTCAGGTGGGATACTGTTCTAGAATACATAATCTTCTCAAAACATTGGGAATATGATGTTTTTTCCTCCTTCATGCCTACTATCTTTACAGTGGATGCAGTTTCCAGATACCTATAAGAGCAGTTGTTTCCATTTGGTTATAGTAGGACGGGTGACAACAGTCATGCCATACTGATATTTTAACACAAGAATACAATTCGCATCCGTCTTCTATCATCGTTAGTAACAGACTAATGTGTATAAATTCTTGCCAGCTAGGCGGCAGGCTGCAACACAGCGTCATAATTGCTAACGGGAGAAGCTATCGTTGCCGAGATTGTTCCGCTGTTGCCGCTCTCGCCCTCATCTTGTTGTTTCCTTATTCGTTTTCATTATTAAGTAAACTTGCGCAGTCAGTATTATCAGAATTTAATGCAAATTGCCCAAAAGGTAATCTCAGTTTTCTCACGTCAATAATATATTAATTTCGTGTAACATAGTTTTGTTGCCAAACTAGCAAATTCTGTCCAGATTTCAGTACTCTCTATTCAGTGTGACAGATAATTGGAGAACGAAACTTCTCATTTATGTGGTCATCAGGATTTTCTCTACAATCGTTTATGTTGCACCGGCCCTTCGAGATACTTCTGAGGTATTCGAAAGAAGGACAGAAGTGATTAATGACCCGTTGACGACTAAGTCATAAAAGGCACGACACAAGCTCGACACGAACCCAGACTTTTGCTTAAGCGATTTAGGAAAACCTACACTTCCTAAATTCGTATCTGTTCCTTCACCATTGTGCCACCTCGTACGTTGAAACCCCTTGGCAGATCGACCGTATATCTATTAGGCTCCACGAGACACATATGCACTCTTCCTCTGATACTAGTCAACAGCTGCACGTGGTCACGCTTGGGCCCAAGTACCGTGCGAGTTTTTTTTTTTTTTTCTCCAATTTGTTGGCCTTTGGGAGGTGCCCATTCAGCCAACTCAACAGTGGAATGTTCCTTATGACGAAAAGGACGTAAGAACAACAGATACCCAGCTCCGGTGCTAGGAAATCTCGACCCCAGACGCGAATTAAACCCGGTCCCTTTGCTTGGCAATCCGCCACGCTGACCGTGATGATGATGTTGATTTGTGTGGCGCTCAACATCGTGGTCATCAGCGTCCGTACAAATTTCAATCCTTCAATTTCCAGTCTCGCCACTACCCGAATGATGATGAGATGATGAGGACAACACAAACACCCAGACCCCGCGTGGAGAAAATCCCCGACCCGGCTGGGAATCGAATCCGGCACCCCGTGATCCAGAGGCAGCAACGCTAGCCACTAGACCACGAGTTGCGAAATGCGCTAGCCGTGCAGCTGCCAAGGTGGACACCGAGCGACTGATGAAACGATTAAGGATCTGAACTCGTATTCGAGAGGAGCGGGCCGTCCGGTTGTAGGTTGTCCATAGATTCCCCGAATCGGTTGGAACAAATGCCGGGATCGTTCCTTGTAAAAGGACCCAACGTCTATTGCAACTCATTTCTGCACCATCTATAATGACCTCGGTGGCCGTTGTGTCCGAGCGGTTCTAGGCGCTTCAGTCCGGAACCGCGCTCCTGTTACGGTCTCAGGTTTGAATCCCGCTTCGGGCATAGATATGTGTGATGTCCTTAGGATGATTAGCTTTAAGTAGTTTTAAGTTCTAGGGGACTGATGATCTCAGATGTTAAGTCCCATAGTGCTTAGACCCATTTGAGCCATTCTTTATAATGACCTCGTCGACGGGATGTTGAATCCCAAGATTACTTCCCTCCTTCTACTCCGATTTCAGATTTATCTAAATGTAACTCAGTTAACTCGTTTTCACAGCAAACAATTTCCCCAGATCCATTTTTTAAAATTAGTACAATATTCTGTTTATTAAGCTATAAATCACTACAAAATCCACAATAAACTCACTAGGTAGTGCCTCATATGGAGTGATTTGCGAGGCCTCACTTGCGGGCGGGAGTAAACCTCTGCTGACGCCTGCGGATACTTCAGTAACGCACGTAATGCAGCTGGCGTGCGTACATTGGTTGCAAACACAACAGTCACTACGCAGAACCACATGTGAGACGTTCTGTCGTAGAACGGAAGTAGCAGTGACACGACAAACGACATGTGCATGATTTTCATTGCTTTCTATTACCGGCCGAAGTGACCGTGCGGTTCTAGGCGGTGCAGTCTGGAATCACGAGACCGCTACGGTCGCAGGTTCGAATCCTGCCTCGGGCATGGATGTGTGTGATGTCCTTAGGTTAGTTAGGTTTAACTAGTTCTAAGTTCTAGGGGACTAATGACCTCAGAAGTTGAGTCCTATAGTGCTAAGAGCCACTTGAACCATTTGCTTTCTGTTTTAAAGTCCGCCGCACCCAAAAAGATCGTAAATACTGAAGTTCCCGTGACATTTTATGGAGTTTTGATAAAATGTCGGCGTCGATTTCCTATTAAGATATAATTTTCTTCTTAAACCAAAAAATGTTCGTTTAGAAAGCCGAGAAAATTTAGTACTCGCTCTTCAAATACTCAGAACATTTGTTCTTACGATACGGAGCTCATAATCAATCTACAGGTCGAATATGCAAGTTGTCGGAATAGTGTCAGTTTAAACGTTTCGTCAGGAATTGAATCAGACGAGACCTTTTTAACTGTTATTGCCAAGTCATACACTGAGCAGCGGACAATAAAAAATGGTTCAAATGGCTCTGAGCACTATGGGAGTTAATTTGTAAGGTCATCAGTCCCCTAGAACTTAGAACTACTTAAACCTAACTAACCTAAAGACATCACATACATTCATGCCCGAAGCAAGATTCGAACCTGCGACCGTAGCGGTCGCGCGGTTCCAGACTGTAGCTCCTAGAACCGCTCGGCCACTCCGGCCGGTGACAATATATATATATATATATATATATATATATATATATATATATATATATATATATAAAACACTGTGGAAAGAGAAAATGAAGTTGTTCTGTTTACAAGCGACACATCAGCAAGGAATTATCCGAATGGGACGGAAGGAAATCGGTGGACGTGACGTGCATGAACAAACAAATGATTACAATTTCAGAAAAATTTGATGATTTGTTCAAGAGAAAAAGCTTCACAAACTGAGCAAGTAAATAGCACGTTGGTCCACATGTGGCCCTTAAGCAAGCAGTTATTCGGCTTGGCAATGACTGATGGCGTTGTTGGATGTCCTCCTGAGGGAAATCGTGCCAAATTCGGTGCAATTGGCACGTTAGATCGTCAAAATCCCGGGTTAGTTGGCCACTGCCCACGATGCTACAGATTTCCTCCACTGGCGAGAGTTCCGCCGATCATGAAGCAATAGAAACTCTCGCCGTGTGCGGGCGGGTGTTGTCTTGCTGAAACGTAAGACCTGGATGGCTTGTCACGAAGGGTAACAAAACGGGACGTACAATATCGTTGATGTACCGCCAGGCTGAAAGGCTGCCGCGGATGACAACCAAAGGGGTCCCGCTATGAAATAAAATGGCACCTCAGACCATCACTTCCGGTTGTCGGGCCATATTGCGGCCGAAAATCAGTTTAGTATTCCACCGCTGAGCGGGATGCCACCACACACGTCTCCACTTATCATCGGCGCTCAGTTCGGAGCAGGACTCATCGCTGAAGACAACTACACTCCAGTCAATGAGATTCGATACCGAACGTGCCCAGCACTGCTCGAAACGAGCTTGTTGGTGTACTAAGGTCAATGGTAGAAAGGCACAAGGGGGGCGTGAGCTCAGCCCCCTTTTTGTGAGCCTCCTATTAATGGTCCCTGTGGTCACTGAAACACCAGCTGCGCGTGGGATCGATGATAATAATGAATCCGGTGTCCTGAGTGCCTCCCTGACGATTGCTCGGTCCTCACATTGTGTCGTCTGTCTAGGCCCTGTTCGGCCATGGTTCACCGTTCCTGCCAACATCGTTGAATAGTGGCATCGCTCTCATTCAAATGTCGAGTGATTCGCCGATTGATCCAACCGGCTTCTTTGAGTCCAGCTAGACGTCCTCTCTAAAATGCCGACAGTTGCGTACATCGTTCACGTGCCTGTCTGCAATGCTTAATTACTGTCCTTGTATCGACAAGTTCCCTGTTTACTATGCTTGCGAACTGCGCGTTGAAATTGCGTTGTAGTGTCACACATTCATTGGCGACCAAAGTTTACAGTTTCGCATTTCCCGTCAATACTTGTATGAATATCAAGTTGTGACTGATTTGCATAACTGGTTTCCTCTTTTTTGTGTTATAGAGTGTGTTTGTAAAATTGTTTGTAACTGTCTGTAGGACGATTTTTTCACATTATCTAGTCTCTCATCGCCAGTTATTCTTAATAATAATAGCTGCTCTGCAATACGAATGTAAATTGATGGAAAACTTCAGGAAAAACAAGTTAAACAAGTTTCGGTCACGATACTTGTACCAGTCACGCAATGGGAGGGGATCGATCGAAGGCCTCTTTCCATCATATCGGAAATTTCCTTCGACTTACCACACAAAGCTTTGTTCGGTTACTGGTGCAGCGTGTCAGCTTCAGTACAAAGAAAACAATCACACATCGTGTGAAGCCTTAGGTGGGTTGCGATTAAATGCAGAATTAAGTGTCTAAGAAGAGACCAGTTCAAACTGTGATAGAGTAATGCACTTCTGCAGTTACGGTCTTTCCTGAACTCTCCAAAAGAAAAATACAACCGAATTTTTCGCCAACATTTCGCTAAGCGAACAAATACTTGTGTTCAAACAATCACTGTTAACTTGAGATCTGCCGTTGGTCCGTGTCTGTGTAAAGCAATATAGCATTGCTGGTCCGCTTTGATGCAAACACCTATTATTTATTGACTTCCTGAAACTGATTTCAGCGCAATACCACCATCATCTGTGGCTTTCTTTATCCTAAAACAGGAAAAATTGGCATCGTTACGGATATTACGAAAAAGCGTTATAACGTGTCTATTGTTTGTTTCGAGATACTTTGCAAATAATTTTATATTACCTTTTTTTTAATTCAAAGCCATTGCATATTTTATATGTTTATTGCCGTTTGGTGGCTTAAAGCACGTGATCTGAAAAGGCACAAAAGCAGCTGTCGCTAGCAAATATGAAATTGTAAACTAACAGACTTCAGTGTTCTTACAATTCGAATTTGCGTGGTATTGTGACACAATTTTGGTGGTCACTGGGTTGTAACGCAATCTATCATGTAGTCCCGTTTAATTGTGGTTTTTACTTGCTCTGAAAACACACAACAGCGGAACTTTTCACCTTAACAGTAACTCATACATTATGCCATATTATTGTTGACATATATCACGAGATGATCGCGTATCGCGAGGAAATATTTTAAAGGCTGTAGCGGGAATTCTGACGACATCTGTTTCTTACTTTGGTCTCCGTGTTGGATGGGGGTGGGTGGGGGAGCAGTCATGCGTGTCTGTCTGTGTGTGTGTGTGTGTGGGTGGGTGGGTGGGTGTCGGTGTGTTATTTCTGTTCTGTCTTCTCTGTCTGCTCTCTTAAAGCAGTAAAGAGTGTGACACAGGACACAGGACAGAAATAAAACACACCCACACACACGCATGATCACTCCTCCATCCCACAAAGAGACCAAAGTAAGGAACAGACGACGTCAGAATTCCTGCTACAGGTTTCAAAAACGTTTCTCACAATACGCGATAAATATAGCGATACGCGTCAACAGTAAGATGGCGTAATGTACAGCATGAGTTACTGACAAAGTGAAAAGTTAAGCTGCTCTGGGTTTTCAGAGCAAGTAAAAGCCACCAACAAACGTGAGTACATGATAGATTACCTTATAACTCAGTGACTACCAAAATTGTATCACTGTACCATACAAATTCGAATTGTAATAACACTGACGTTTGTTAGTTCACAATTTCATATTCGTTAATAACAGCCCCTCATACCTTTGATGATGACACGCTGTTTGTCGAAAAAACGGAAAAGAACATAAAAATTATTCAACGACTTTAATGCAAACGATTAAGTACTATAATACTATACTCACAATATCTGGAACCAAACAGTACACACGTAATAACGCTCTTTAGTAATGTATTGTAATGATGCCAAGTTTGTCTGTTTTAGAATAAAGACCCACTGATAACAGTGACATTCCGCAGGAAACAGAGTGGGGAAATAAACAGTAAGTGTTTGCATCAAGGCGCACCCGCTATCCTATATTTCAGTTCAAAATCATGGTTGTGAATCTTGACAGAAAGGGACGCTTCTCGCCTGTCTAAACAAGCAATATTCTTAGTAAAACAATACAAAGTTCTACGAACTTGAATACAGGAACTATAGCCTCAATTCCGACAGATATTAAAGAGGCTATGGAGGGGTTCGACAAGGAAACGGTAGGAAACTATGACTAATGGGTAAGACAATCTAAATTCGAGGATTGTTCAATAAGTGATGCTCCACATTTTTTTCTCAGAGCATATTTATTATCAAGAGTCAGAATTTGGTGACAATACACACCAACATGTCTTGTCCATGTCCTATTTTTCTACGAAGTCTCCATGACGTTCTATAGCCGTACGCCAACGTTGTGCAAGAGCATGTATTCCCTGTTGGCAAAAGCTCTTGTCCTTTAGGCGTAGCCATGTTTTCACTCCTTGACTAACACCCTCATCATCTTCAAAATGTGTTTCCAGTAGAGAATTTTAAGGCTCCAACAATTCAGATGAAATGGCCTATCTTTGAATCTTGTGGTCCGCTGTGAGCATTCGTTGAACTCATCGTGAGCACCTCTTTAAATATCCGAGAGTCTCGATCATTGCAGACGCACTTCCAATGCTGACCGACAACCGTAGAGCCAATTGTCGAGTCGTGATGTGCTGGTCGGCACGAGTAATGGCATCCGCACGATTCAGCATGTCTGGAGCAGTGGCTGTGACAGGATGTCTCGAGCGCGGCTGTACCCCTATCAACAGCAGCATCGCCATACACTGCACACAAACGTTTATGGATGCTCACCACGGTTTCTTTTTCTTCACACAAGAATTCAGTAACAGCACACTGCTTGTAACGTGAGTCGTATGTAGAAACCATTTTGACGCTGCACTATGGTTCTGCCATCTGCTAGAACGGTTCGAAACTTCACCGGTGCACAGAATAACATAAAACGCGAAGCACGAACAAGGACGTTTGTCTATGTATATTAATGGCTTTTTTTTAAAAAAAAAGTGGGGCATTACTTGTTGAACGACCCTCGTACACTACAGCGTAAGGCAACTAAGGCAGTCATTCAAAATACGCTGCCGGAAGAAAATGTAACTTCTTCATGTAGAAGGTCATTGTATTGAGAAGTGAGGTGACAGATAGTTCATCGCTGTAGGAGTACATTAAAACAACTTCAAACCAAATGAAACACGCATATCATAGTAAGGAGTGCTTAAACAGTTGCATCAATACGTAGTGTACTGCCCTCTGGCAGCAGAACAGGCGTGTATTCTCGCATGCAAACGATCATAATGATACCGAATGGCATTCAGCGATACATTGTCCCAAGCATTATACGCCTTTTGTTGCACTTCAGCAGTAGTTCTTGCAGGCCCTGGAGGACGAGTAAGTTCTTGTTTCATCGTGTCTCATCAATCGGGAGATATTTAGTGATCTTGGTGGCCATGGCGGTTGTTGCGCATCACAACGAGCTGGTTGCGTTGCAGCAGCCGTATGTGAACGTGCATTGTCCTCCTGAAAAAGGACACCACCTTTCTGTCGAAGAAATGGCAGTAGCACGGGGATAACAGCCTGTGCAACGTAGATGATGTTCGGTTAGTCACTGCTACTCTCAAAATGCATCGACCTTGAAGCACGCCTATACTATGCGGACGTCCAGAGCCTGGTCTACGGACATGGGAATGTTCCATAGACCACCGTAAAAAGTAGCGGGACACCACCGATACAGGGTGTACGCAGATACAAAATGCGACCCTGTTCAGACTGCTGCAGCTATTCAACAAGAGAATATATTCGTCGTGGTGGCACGGTTGTACCTTAGAATGGAAGTTTGACACACTGTTCCCCTCTAAAATTAGCGCAGTTGCTGCCTGAAAATCAATACTGATGACGCACAGACAGGTCTTGCGCCATATGGTCGCCGACGACAGTGTCAAATGAATCACTAACACTACAACTCCTCAGTATGCGCATAGCACACCCAGGTGTCACTGAACACAATCCTAGAGGCTGCCGTATTTTTTCCAGCATTCTTTGTGGCCACAGCGAGTAACTAGAGCGAATTACGTTTTCATTGAGCTACAGCGAACAAATTTGTGGATTTTCTGAAGCACGCTAGCATTTTTAATGTTTATAGCTGACAAATTATGACATAGACTTTCTTTCTTTATTTTTTACTGGATCAATGTGCTTTCTGTGGATATTAGTGCAGTGTCTGTATTCGATGGTGTCTGAATAGTTCTACGCAGTGTTCTTTCCGGGATTGAGTATTCCGTCGGACATGCATGCATGTTCGAAGGAACACTGCATCGAACTATACAGACAGCGTCAAATACAGACACTGCCCCAGGCAAGGAAACCTGATGAGAAAAACAATAAGTCTCAAGCTGTGTGGTGATGGTTCAAAATGGTTCAAATGGCTGTGAGCACTATGGCATTTAACATCTGTGGTCATCAGTCCCCTAGAACTTAGAACTACTTAAACCTAACTAACCTAAGGACATCACACACATCCATGCCTGAGGCAGGATTCGAACCTATGACCGTAGCGGCCACGCGGTTCCAAACTGAAGCGCCTAGAACCGCACGGCCACTCCGATCGGCTGTGTGGTGATCACATAACTGTACGAGCCCTCTGGGAAGCAGACACTGCGACATAGTATGGAGATTTGAGTCGGTCCTGGAGGCGGCGTGCTGGGATAGCCGAAGTGATTAAGATGATCAGTCCCGACAAACCGGAAATCTGCGTTCGAGAGCCGGTCCGGTATGAAGTTCCATAATACACTCGTGGAAATTGAAATAAGAACACCGTGAATTCACTGTCCCAGGAAGGGGAAACTTTATTGACACATTCCTGGGGTCAGATACATCACATGATCACACTGACAGAACCACAGGCACATAGACACAGGCAACAGAGCATGCACAATGTCGGCACTAGTACAGTGTGTATCCACCTTTCGCAGCAATGCAGGCTGCTATTCTCCCATGGAGACGATCGTAGAGATGCTGGATGTAGTCCTGTGGAACGGCTTGCCATGCCATTTCCACCTGGCGCCTCAGTTGGACCAGCGTTCGTGCTGGACGTGCAGACCGCGTGAGATGACGCTTCATCCAGTCCCAAATATGCTCAATGGGGGACAGATCCGGAGATCTTGCTGGCCAGGGTAGTTGACTTACACCTTCTAGAGCACGTTGGGTGGCACGGGATACATGCGGACGTGCATTGTCTTGTTGGAACAGCAAGTTCCCTTGCCGGTCTAGGAATGGTTAGAACGATGGGTTCGATGACGGTTTGGATGTACCGTGCACTATTCAGTGTCCCCCTCGACGATCACCAGTGGTGTACGGCCAGTGTAGGAGATCGCTCCCCACACCATGATGCCGGGTGTTGGCCCTGTGTGCCTCGGTCGTATGCAGTCCTGATTGTGGCGCTCACCTACACGGCGCCAAACACGCATACGACCATCATTGGCACCAAGGCAGAAGCGACTCTCATCGCTGAAGACGACACGTCTCCATTCGTCCCTCCATTCACGCCTGTCGCGACACCACTGGAGGCGGGCTGCACGATATTGGGGCGAGAGCGGAAGACGGCCTAACGGTGTGCGGGACCGTAGCCCAGCTTCATGGAGACGGTTGCGAATGGTCCTCGCCGATACCCCAGGGGCAACAGTGTCCCTAATTTGCTGGGAAGTGGCGGTGCGGTCCCCTACGGCACTGCGTAGGATCCTACGGTCTTGGCGTGCATCCGTGCGTCGCTGCGGTCCGGTCCCAGGTCGACGGGCACGTGCACCTTCCGCCGACCACTGGCGACAACATCGATGTACTGTGGAGACCTCACGCCCCACGTGTTGAGCAATTCGGCGGTACGTCCACCCGGCCTCCCGCATGCCCACTATACGCCCTCGCTCAAAGTCCGTCAGCTGCACATACGGTTCACGTCCACGCTGTCGCGGCATGCTACCAGTGTTAAAGACTGCGATGGAGCTCCGTATGCCACGGCAAACTGGCTGACACTGACGGCGGCGGTGCACAAATGCTGCGCAGCTAGCGCCATTCGACGGCCAACACCGCGGTTCCTGGTGTGTCCGCTGTGCCGTGCGTGTGATCATTGCTTGTACAGCCCTCTCGCAGTGTCCGGAGCAAGTATGGTGCCTCTGACACACCGGTGTCAATGTGTTCTTTTTTCCATTTCCAGGAGTGTATTTTCAGAAAATCGTGTAGTTTACGATGTGACGTTGGTAATAGCGTTTTAAGAGGACTTCAGTGACAATACATCCGCAAAACTTGACCAAACAGTGACAAGTTAACAGAGCCGCAAACCACCTCCCGCCGCCATGACAAGAGGATCCAAAATACCTGCCCTACTCCATCAAATGTAAACAAAGACATAACTTACGAACGGTTCCTTTGTTTACGCGTGCGCTTGAAGCGCATCAGCCTGTATCCAGCTGTTATAGAAACCAGACAACTTGTTCATAAAATACTGAAATTATCACAATTTATAAGACAGTCAGAATAATAGGTATAGTTTTTGCTCATGGTGAATGTTGCCAAAATGTTAGAGCCACAGAGCGGTTGTATGCTGAGCTGTAACCTTACCGTTCCGTCCTCGTTATCTGCCTTTGCAAGCATTGCTATAAAAAGTTAAGATACTGGAAATGCGAAGAATAACATACACCGACGAAAAAGGAACATTTCTGTAGCCCTTTCTGGAGTGTATTGTGCAGTTGTCAACCGGCGCGTTAACTCACTTCAAACATACAGCTCTGGATCGTGATAGGCTCTCTGGTCTAGGCACTCTGCTTGATTCAGGCCCATTTCATAAGACAATTTGTTTACGAAAATTCTTGACAGCTTAAAACTGGCAAATGGATCAGGGCGCAGAACCACGCATTTAACTTGTATCAAGTAAACAATCGATACGGACCTCATGGCCGAACTGAAAACCAGTAGCTCTCTGTGGCTCTTCCAGATTTTAATTATGCTCTACAGAAACAAAAGAACCCGCCCCTGTTCTAGTAGCAGTGTACTGTAGGCCTCTGGAGAATAGAAGCGTTCCTAATGATTGAAAAAAAAAACAAGTCATTCCCGTTTCCAATAAGGACCGTGGAACAGACGCACAAAACTATTGACCTATACAGCACTGGAAATCAGTTTTAAGGAGTGGATATTTGCAGGAAGATTAACATTGTCGGTACTAATAGTTGCGCAGAATGTATATGCAATAATATGAAATTCTGTAAAGCGACAAACACAGTCAAATGGCACCGCATTTGCTACCAGTAGTACAGCAAAAAAAATGGTTCAAATGGCTCTGAGCACTATGGGACTCAACTGCTGTGGTCATAAGTCCCCTAGAACTTAGAACTACTTAAACCTAACTAACCTAAGGACATCACACACATCCATGCCCTAGGCAGGATTCGAACCTGCGACCGTAGCGGTCGTGCGGTTCCAGACTGTAGCGCCTTTAACCGCTCGGCCACTCCGGCCGGCGTGGTACAGCATACAACAAGAAATCAGAAATTCATGTGGTAGAGAACTCGATATAAAGGGCACTTGGCTCTATGCGATGTTATCGTGTGCGTTACTGCAGATAGGAAACAGACACCATTACTGACAGTGCGTGTTTCGTACATAAACCACGATTGTGAAAATGCCACTCGGAGAATAGTTATCTTGGTATGCTGAAGGAAATTGGACTATCTAATCGTCAAATTGCCAAGAAGTTAAACTGTTCAACAACAGTGAGTGATAGTTTCGTTGGATTGGGGGCACTATATGGACAGAACGGAAAATATGGGCAAAGTAGAAAATTATCTGAGGAACAGAAAGGCTTACTTTTGCGCGAAGCAAGAACCACAAACCGTTATTCTTCTCAACTCATTGCTGGTTTACACTTTCAAGTAGCTGCCACACGTGTACGACAAATTTTGTCACATGACAAACATCTTGTATTCAAGAATCGTCTTCCGAAACACGCTCTGACACCCAAACATTAATAGGATGGATTGGATATTGCTGAAAAAGCATATGTCATGGACTACAGAATAGGATAAAGTGATCTTAAATGGTAAGAAGAAGTTTAATTTAGTTGGAAACGATGGATTTCAATATTATTGGCATGATTTGAGAACAGAGCAGCAGTTACGGATGAGCAGAAATTTTGATGGTGGAAGTGTTATCATTTGGGCAGTCATCTGCGTTAAAGGTAAATCATGCACTGCTTGGTGACATGTACACTGTACACTGAGATGCTAGAGACAGAATCGATTAGACTGTATGAGGACCTAGGGGATGAAAACCTAATGTTTCAACACGACACTGTATCTATGAGTATGTATGGTTCAAATGGCTCTGAGCACTATGGGACTTAACATCTATGGTCATCAGTCCCCTAGAACTTAGAACTACTTAAACCTAACTAACCTAAGGACAGCACACAACACCCAGTCATCACGAGGCAGAGAAAATCTCTGACCCCGCCGGGAATCGAACCCGGGAACCCGGGCGTGGGAAGCGAGAACGCTACCGCACGACCACGAGCTGCGGACTGAGTATGTATGTTTCGGCTATAACGAGAAAGTGGTCTCAAGATAACGATGTCGATATCTTGCCCTGGTCTACACTTAGCGCCGATATGAACCACTCGGAAAACCTTTGGGGGCGTGTTTATCGCAATGGAATGAAATATGAGGCCGTATGTGAGCTGAAACTAGCTCTACGCCGGCCGCGGTGGTCTAGCGGTTCTGGCGCTGCAGTCCGGAACCACGGGACTGCTACGGTCGCAGGTTCGAATCTTGCCTCGGGCATGGGTGTGTGTGATGTCCTTAGGTTAGTTAGGTTTAAGTAGTTCTAAGTTCTAGGGGACTTATGACCTAAGATGTTGAGTCCCGTAGTGCACAGAGCCATTTGAACCATTTTGAACTAGCTCTACGAGAAGAGTAGGTGGCAATTTCACTGCAGCAACTACAAACTCTAATAAAATCAATGCTGAAGAGAGTTTTTGAGGTAATTAGGAATATCGGAGGCTTCTGGACAAAGTACTAACGATTCAATAATACCACAGGGCAGTGAGTGCCTTTATACTAGTTTCCATCCAGCAATTGCGAACGCCTTATTTTGTTACTCGCGTTGTAAAAGAAACTATGTCATTTTGTCATGATTGTTTATGTCTTATATGTATCTACTACTTTCGTAGTACATTCGATACATGTATGCTTCAGACATTGTGCTGTTACTTTCCTGCTATTTCTTACTGCCTGTATACTGATTTCCACTACTGCATGTCGGACGTCGGTCTGTTGTAGAATTTTGGAACATGTTCCTCTATAGGCATCAATATGGTTTCCGAAAACAACGGTCGTGTGAAACCCAGTTCGCTCCGTTCCTCCACAAAAGCAAAAGCAGCAGAAACAGGCTGCCAGGTAGTTGCTGTGCTCCTCAACTTGTGAAAGCTTTTCGTTGCAGTTCCGCATTGCCGCCTGATGAACAAAATGTGAGCGTACCGAATATCAGACCAACTGCGCAACTGGATCGAAAACTTGCTAGCAAAACGAACGCAGCTTGTCGTTCTCAACGGACAGAAGTCTTCAGACGTAAGAGTAATTTCGCGTGTGCCTCAAGGGAGTGCTATAGGACCATTACTTTTCACAAAGTGTGTAAGTGGCCTAGTAGATAAAGTCGGAAGTTCCACGAGGCTTTTTGGTGACCACGCTTTTGTATATACAGAAGTCGAAGCGCTAGAAAACTGAAGCGAAACGCAGGGGTGCCTGTAGAGTATCGACACTTTGTGCAGGGAGTGGCAATTGATCTTCAGCAGAAACAAATGTAATGTACTGTGCATATATGCACAGAAAGACCGTTTATTGTACTGGAAGCAGTGATTTCCGTAAAATATGTAGGAGTATGCGTGTGAGATATTTAAAATGGAACAACCGCATAAAATTAATAGCAAGTAAGGCAGATGTCAAACTGAGATTCATTGCGAGAATCCTCAGAAAATGTGGTCCACCAAGGCGGACGCTGCGAGAGAGGAGTTCCGCATCACGATGTGCTTTTCTGTTAAAATTCCGAGAGCGTACGTTCCTCGAAGAGTTAACCCACATATTGTTTCCTCCCACGTATATGTCGTGAAAAACCTCTAAGGGTAAAATCAGACGCATTCGAGCCAACAAGGAAGCTCACCAACAATTGTTCTTCCCGTGAACCATTCGTGGCTGGAACGGAAAAAACGGGGGAGCGACACTGGCACGCAAAGTAGTTTCCGCCATGCATTGTAAGATGATTTGCGGAGTACAGATGTAGATGTAGAGGGAGATGTAAATGTAGATGCTCCCCAGGTCTGGTGAAACGTAGTAGCGGAGAAAATCTCAGCCACAGCCTCAAGTCTCATTCCACTCACTCGGGCTGTTAATTCAGTTAGTAAAAAGTGACTGAAACGACAAACTGTGTTCGATTTATCACAAGTTCTAGTAACTTACTGCCGAAATGTTTGAAACAACGTCCTAGTAGTCAATCTCCGGGAAAGCAGCTGTGTTGAGGTAATGCTAGGCACGGATTTGGGTGATCCCCGGGCTGTCTCTGTTGTAATTCAGAACAACGAAATTACTTGTTTTGTGTTTTTCTCCTGTGGTTATTTACTTGAACCAGTTTCTATTTCCGGAATATATTAATAAATACCTAGTTACGTAATTAAGCGATATTCCTGAATTTCACAATGCTCTGTTACATATTTACGAAGAGAAGACACGAATCAGAGGTAAACGACCTAAGAACATTCGAAAAAAGCATCCAAACAACACAGGGACACGGCCTGCGGGCAGCGAGATACTAGAACTAAGTTTTACAGTTGTTTCGTGAGGCCAAAAAAATTACAATTTTGTATTAAAAGCACCTAGCTGTGCCAGATCATTAACAATATCACACAATCTCCAGTACGAACGTGATGATGCGTCGCGTTATCGCAACACAAATTATTCTTCGCTTGGAAATACGAAGTTCAATAAAAGTAAAAATATAACCATAATATTACCAAATAAATTGCAATGATTTATCGGTGATTTGCTCGTACGTCCATTCATGAAAGCGAGGTTTGAGTTTTTGCTGCCTCATAAGCTTTCCTATCTTCATTTGCTTTGGTATCTAGGCAGTCAATTCCAATATTACTCGTCGTGATACAAGGGATCAATCGTCGTAATCAATGTGTGCTCTCTGTACTGTACACAGTTTTCGTGATTTCTCTGCCAGAGGTCAAGATTAACGACGTTATCTACACTGGAGGGGTAGATAGTTCGCGAAACGCTACGGTAAAGGCAGATGGTTTGAAGCATGCTGTTACTTAAGTGAAAAGCTTTTAAATTTTTATGTGTGATACTACCAGATAAGCAACAACTTCATATATTTACTTACCAGCATTAGGTGGACGATGAATCGAAGCATCACTGGAAAAAATAAAAAATTATCGATTACTTCGTGCATACTATCAGTAATGGCTAAAACTTAATTTCTAAGTCAACTACCGCTTCTTCCTAATGAATGGAAGACTAGTATCGGTATGCATTCTGTTAATGCTGTAAGCGATCTTACAATGGCTGTATAATGCACAATCCTCCATTTATCTCGTCTTCGTGCGGTATACGATTGTTTGTCGGTCTGCTGCACTTTCCAGCAGTAAATAGACTGCCGGAAAGAAAATGAGCACATCTTTTTAGAGGTTTCCAATTCATTCAAGATTTATTGTAGCAACACTGCATATGGAGTACATGAAATGACTACATTTACAGATCAATAGCAGAAGCGGTTCTGAGATACCAAGTATCGACCTGTGCTGATAAACCCGTGTTGTTATGTCGTGTAGCCTCCACGGACAGCAATGCAGGCACTGACTCTGGCATCTAGTCGATCGAACAGATGGCCAACACTGTACTGGAATACATTATTCCACGCCTGCTTGACCTGTTCACGTAGTTCTATAAGAGTTGCTGGTCGACGAGTCGTCGCCCAAGTCACTTGTTGTCCAATCATATGCCACAAGTGCTCGATTGGAGACAATTCTGGTGATTGTGTTGGCCAGGGATGTTGCTGCACCTCTCACAGAGCTCGTTGAGTTTCACTGGCAGTGTGTGGGCTAGAGCTATCCTGTTGGAACAACACATCACCTTCCTGGTGCTAGCACTGGTTAGCGTCCCCTCCAGAAACACTAAAGGTGAACGAGCGTGGTAGCTTATTGCACCAAAGACCATAAGGCCTGAGGGGGAGGGGGCCAGTGTTTCTTGGACGTATGAACTCTAGGAGAGAGCACTCACCAGGTCTACGTTGCACGTGCGAACGACCATCACTTGCATGTAGACAATATCTGCTTTCATCGCTGACGATAACGGCGCACTATTCCATCTTCCCAGTGATACTCTGACGGCACCCGTCCAGCCGTGCTTCAAAATGGTTCAAATGGCTCTGAGCACTATGGGACTCAACTGCTGTGGTCATAAGTCTCCTAGAACTTAGAACTACTTAAACCTAACTAACCTAAGGACATCACACACATCCATGCCCGAGGCAGGATTCGAACCTGCGACCGCAGCGGTCGTGCGGTTCCAGACTGTAGCGCCTTTAACCGCTCGGCCACTCCGGCCGGCCCCAGCCGTGCTCATCGACCCTGTGGCGTGAGTGGAAGACGGGCTAGAGATGTGTGCCCATAGTCCCACTGCTAATTAACGGTTCGCAGCAGTTCGTGTTGACAAGTCTGTGCTCACAAGACCCTTATTTGTGCTGTGGTAGCTGCACAATGTGCCACTGCTGCCCTTACAGTACGGCCATCCTGGCGGGCATCTGTGCTGTGTGGACATTTAGAAGCTCGTCTGAGAGTGTGAGAATGTTCACGGGACCAAAGACGTCAGCGTCGCTGCACAACTAAGGCAGCACGTCCCAGCTGTGCAGCAATTGTCCGAAATGATCGTCCCGCCACTCGGAAAACCACAGTTTGACTCCTTTCACAGTCGCTGATTTGGCTTTAGGAAATACGGGTCTGTCTTCGTGGTATGGTTGCCTTCATGCTTCACACGTTTGCACCGCACTGAGCCTTCTGGCTGTGAGCATTCCCTATAAAAGGGTAGACACAGATGCCGATCTGCCAGCTATGCCACTACCTTATATGTTGGTGGACGAAGCTGAAACGATTATCAGTACATCTGATATCCCCCCATCTGCCATCATCGACTTTCCAAATAACTACTGTTCTTTTCCAGCAGTGTATATCTTCGTTACCCCTTTAACAGCTGAGGTCGACTATCACGGCGTGTATCGATACTTTTGCAAAGCTCTCCTAATTTACGCGAAGTTTGGTACACGCTTTCCTTGAGGGACATGATGTCGTTTGACTACGTCTGTCGGCCGGTGTGGCTGAGCGGTTCTAGCCGCTTCAGTCAGGAACCGCGCGACCACTACGGTCGCAGGTTCGGATCTTGCCTCGGGCATAGATGTGTGTGATGTCCTTAGGTTAGTTAGGTTTAAGTAGTTCTAGGTTCTAGGGGACTGATGACCTCAGATGTTAAGTCCCATAGTGCTTAGAGCCATTTGACTTCGTCCGCCAACCGAAGAGAATTGTATAGGGAATGCTCGAAGAACTATCTCTCGATATGTTACAAGAGTGAGACGCAGGACTGGGGCAATTCATGTAATACTTCCCCACAGGTAATCTGCAACATCTACCTCAAATGCTGTGATACTGGCAGGCGAAGATTACTGCATCCATGATTGGACCATACTGACTGTGAATCGATGTTGATTTACTTTCTGGACCTACTTGCACAAGCGCTCCTGTTTCTGGCGCCACAGTTCCATTACTGTTCGCTCAATAACGTGCACTTTCGCTTGCCAATACAAGTGACTATGAGCTTTGGTGATTCATGTTAACAGAATATTCCGTCGGTTCTTGATAGAACAACATTATAATAAATGAAAAGCACCAGTTTGCTTTTGTTCTACAATAATACTTTTATTGTTACCGGTTTTCGGCTTACAAGGCCACCTTCAGACGTTTACTGAGTATTACCACCAAAAAAGTTAAATGTTTGCAAACAACATTGGAAGAGAAGTAACACATCTAGACTGAAGTAGAAACACACAGTAAGTAACATCTTTGCAATGGAAAAGTAAAAACTGAACAGTACATAATTAACAATGAAGCAGACAGGAAAACCTTTAGCACAAAATAGGAATAGCATGCCTACATAACAGGTTCTATTAGTAAACAAAACTAATAAAATAAAATAAAATTAGTACTAGACAAGACTACATCAGGAGGTATGAAACATAGATAGTGATACACAAACAATTTAAAAGAAGAGACAATTATCAATGTAACTACAGAATACATAAGGAACTTAAGCAATATCAATAAGATAAACAGAAATAAATAAATGCAGGAAAATCGAGGAGTTTGAAGGAACCTACAGTTTGAGAGTCTGGTGGTACTGCATTTTAACATTAACATTATAATCAAAGCAGTGGCTGTGTAACAGTTTTCATTAAATAAATGAGCAAAGTAAAATATGAACAGTATTTGATGAGACAACTACAAGGGGTGTTAAACATTGACAGTAATACAAGTACCAGTTAAAAGAAAGACTTAACTATTGAAACTACAGTCTATGTGGAATACAAAGACAACTTCAACAAAACAAAAGAACTTAATGAATATAGGAAAATAGGAATATGTAGGAAGAGAGAGTGTGGGAAGTAATGAACAACAGAGATGATTATATGAAGTTTAGGAGAGGGGGGGTGTTGAGCTGTGTCTGGTCATTTAGGATCAGAGCGGTTCTAGGCGCGCAGTCCGGAACCGCGTGACTGCTACGGTCGCAGGTTCGAATCCTGCCTCGGGCATGGATGTGTGTGCTGTCCTTAGGTTAGATAGGTTTAAGTAGTTCTAAGTTCTTGGGGACTGATGACCTCCGATGTTAAGTCCCATAGTGCTCAGAGCAATTTGAACCATTTAGGATCAGATCTGGACTGTGAGCAAGATGTTTGTTAATTTCCAGGCCTTCCAGCGGGTTGAGTTTATGGCCTTTGTTTGCTAAGTGAAGTACATGGGACACTGGCTGGTAGTTGT
The DNA here is from genome assembly GCF_021461385.2 of Schistocerca piceifrons. Classification (NCBI taxonomy): domain Eukaryota; kingdom Metazoa; phylum Arthropoda; class Insecta; order Orthoptera; family Acrididae; genus Schistocerca; species Schistocerca piceifrons. The sequence goes on from NC_060138.1 coordinate 825,918,351, forward strand.
GACCCTCACTCAGTACAAGCTCAGCAAATGCAGAGTCTGAATTCTGCAACCTCCAGCTGCGTTCATGTTCAGCCAGCCTAGTTGATAAGTCTCTGCCTGACTGACCAATGTAAAATTTGTCACAATCAGAACACGTGATTTTGTATACCCCACTGTTGGCTAATAACTGTATCTTGTCTTTGCTATTAAAAACACACTGGGCTTTAGTGTTCCTGACATAGTAGAAAAGCCTATACTTGCAGGATTTCAGTGCTTTGGCTGCAATCTGTGATTCAAATAATGAACATAGCATTTTTTCCAGTCTACAAGATTTACAGATTTATTTATTTTATTAGTCTTCAGGAACCAGAGTTTGTGTCCCTTAAGTCAGTGACTACGAGTTTCTATAACTGTTATCATGGCAATATCACAAAATAAATTAGAAACATAAAAATGTTAATATTTTCCTTTTATGCGACATTAGCAAACCGCTTTTTTAGACACGTTCGAAGATTTAATTAGAAAAATATTAAAAAGCAAACTTTTATCTCAATATAAAAACGAAGGAAACTTTCAATGGCTCTGCATTTGACAGAGTTCTCGTATTTGTATCCTTTTATATTTGTGCCCCTTAACATTTGTGAAAATTGGCACACATACGAGTCTACATATGGCCGAAACGAGCTTTACGTCACAGATTAGGTATTTCACAACGCAAAAATGATTTAGAGTACGGAACTGTAAATGATGTTTAAACCTTGACAGTTCAGTCCTCGCGTGCTCGCCCAGAGCCTTTAAACTTCGTAGCCCGTAGTGAGACAGAGCCTGGATTTGTTTCTGGGAAATCTCCCATCACGAGCTTTTGATGCAAGTCTATACTCCCTTCACAGTGGTTGTTAGAGGATCGTAACGAAGAAGTTGGCATTCAACTGTATCTGATAAATGTTCTATAGACAGCATGTCAGACAAGCGTGCATGTCGAGAAGTCGGTATCCGTCCTCCAGCGGAGCTGGCTTACGCCTCCCCCGTAATGCAAGTAATTCACTATTGTTTAAACAAAAACGCACACCGTATAGCTCATACTATCTGCTCTATTATGCTGTAGCTAACCATATCTGAAATATCCTAACAGACCCGTGGATTTAGAGGCCAGTTTATCATCTACCTGCAGTTCTGTTGGCAGAACACTGGAACAAAAAGCTAAAAGAAATGTGGTGGGGTGCTATGTGTTGTAACAAGTTATGGTGCGATGGACTAGCTTGGTCGTGACCACGTGGTTTCTAAGATTTTGGGTCTGTTATTCTAAACATTCTCTTTCCGTTTCTCTTGCCAATATATCTTGATTTTGAGACAATTAAGTCCGTTTTAATAAAGAAAATATAAATTCCGGAGATAGAAGGCATGTCAAGAACAAGTTCAAGATGGGTATACTGATTTCGTCAAATTACAAGAGGTTCAAATAATGGGAAAGTACATATGTTATTGTCAAGCTCCATTTTTAGACTCAAATTACGTTAAGAAATGGTCGCATGTTAATCATACCTCGCAAGTTGTGGACTCCAGGACAAAACCATTTGAAAACCAAGGACATCCCATGCTTGAAATAAACTCAAGAAGTCTACTTTTTCTTATATTTTCAGAAAAGGAATGAATACAAATAGGAATTACGAGATAGATAATTGAATAAAGCAAGCCTCCCAGTTGTCAATATGGCATTTGGCATTTGAATGCACTCAGGAGACTGTGGCAAAATTGCAAGCAACGTGTTAGCACATATACAGTAATAAAGTATAATAAAATACATTAAGTCAAAGTAAGAGATATCTAAGTCATTGGTTGAGGGCCAAGTGTGCCTTGAAGAAGCAGTACCAAAGAAAACATTCTAATTATTAATTTCATGAAGCAGTTTACAAACTGTGACTCAAATAGTTTTTCTGAGACAAGAACTGTACTGATGAAAGTAGTGAAAAATTAATTTTATCTTGTAAAACAACGAGGGAACTCCTCAATCCGACATGTCGAAACGTGCCCTGATATTTTTTGTAGAGAAATAATACACCGAAAGAAACAGAATGCCAAAATTTTGAATGCTAAGACACACCGCAAGCAATGAAAAAAATGTGAAAATCTGCCAAATTACCAGCTCGCCAGGCAGCTGTAGACACGTACATCCGTGCTGTAGCTGCAGCAGATAGCCTATGCGCGACATGGTGCCACATATGCTTGGTTGGCGGCACATCGGTAAACACACGCTGATGAGCCAAAACATTATGACCACTGCCCACCACGAGGTTGAATGCGTGCCTCCTGGTGGTGTTGTGAGCACGTGATGCAGTAAGGAAAGACTGTAAGCGGAAGAGAAACGTATGAGCAGTTATTAAGGCCAAGATACGAACCGCAAATGCGGAAATCCGCTGATATATGTGGTTTCGACAAAGGGTACAATATTCGGCGATGCGCCTGAAAACGAGAATCTCTGAAACGGCGAAGTTGGTTTCTTGTTGGCATACTACTGTCGTGAGTACTTTCAGAAAGTGGTTGCAGGATGGTGAAACAACGAGTAGGCCGTATGGTATTGGACGATCATGTATCATAACAAAACGCAGTGGTCGGAGGATCAAAAATGGTTCAAATGGCTCTGAGCCCTATGGGACTTAACTGCTGTGGTCATCAGTCCCCTAGAACTGAGAACTACTTAAACCTAACTAACCTAAGGGCATCATACACATCCATTCCCGAGGCAGGATTCGAACCTGCGACCGTAGCGGTCGCGCGGCTCCAGACTGAAGCGCCTAGAACCGCTCTGACACTCCGGCCGGCTCGGAGGATCCCCCAGTGTGTAATCCAGGATAGGCAGCTAGCTATCTGTGCAGGCACAGGTGTTTCGAAGCACACCATTTAAGGGTCATTGCTGAATGTGTGTTGATTCAACGAGATCGTAGTTATGATTGCATTTGGCACAGCACCACTGTGGATCGACAGAAGCGTCTTACCTGTCGAATGAATCGCATTTCTTGTTACACCAGGTCGATGGTTGGGTTTTTATTCGCCGTCATCCAGGCGAATAGCTGCCAGTAACGTGGACAAATGCAGGCCGGTGAGGGCAGAATTATGTTATAAAACACACTGAGTTGGGCTTTCATTGAATCTGTGTGGCTGTAATCGAAGGCATCATGACAGCAGTGAAGGACGTAAATCGCTTCATGTTGAAGACTCCCACAATGCCGATGACATTTTCCAGCGGGACAACTGTCCTTGTTAAAAGGTCAGAATCGTGCTGCAGTGGTTTGAGGGGCATCACAGTGAACTCACATTCATACCTTGGCCAGCAAATGTTCCGGACATGTACCCATTGGAACACATATCGGGCGCCAGCTGCGTGCCCGTAAACCACCATCCCACAATTCACGGGAATTGCTTGACCTGTGCGTAGACGTATGGCGCTACTTCTAGAATCCTGTCAAGGACTTGTAGAATCCATGACAATCAGAATCTCTGTCGTACTGTGTTTGAAAGGTGGAACAACACGCTATTAAATAGGTGGTTATAATGTTTTGTCTCATCCGTGTATAATATGACACAACGCGATCGTAATTTGTAAAGCGAATTTCAGTGTCTTTTGAGAGTTTCCCTGATACAGTTGTTCTGAGTTACTATTCATTCGAATTTGCAACTCATTTAATATCTATAATACTTAGCAGTTGCCTTGTGGTATCGCTAAGTGCTAACAATGGAGGTAACACTGAATTATTTTTCTTTGTGATGCTTGCTGATAGTATCTTCTTTGCGCAGGCTTCAGAGTTTCACAGTAATGTGAAATCCAATAAATGCAATGAATGTTTTCAACATTGCAAAAATGAAACATAATGAACGTGGCATGAAACTGAAATCACCTGCTTCTCCTGAAGACCTATATGAGGGTTTCTTATCACTTAATTTCTTGGCTATTCATTGCAGTGTTGTCGACGTTTCGAAAGAAATCGTGAAAACATTAGAAGAAATAGGAATTAACTTGGACTGTTCCATCAGTTGTGATTCGATCGATGACTGTTGTGCCAATGATAGTGCAGAACAAAAACAAGGTACCTTCCAGCGCCAAAGTAAACGTGCACAGTAATAGAATTCATTGAGAAAGAAAAGGTTGTAATTTTTGTGATTATCAAATGAAGGAGAAAAAAGCTTAAACTTACGCAGGGTGTAAAGCCTGTTTCGTTTTGTAAAGTCTGACCATGAATTATATAAACGGAAGAGTGGTTTGCAGGGTGTATGAAATATACGCCAAAGTGAAACTCACAGAAGTGTAAAAGAAAAATTATTCAAATGATTCAGAGCTGCTTGTGAGAGTCAGTGCACCATTGCTGAGGAAGCGCTATGAGACAGGTGAGACTGGGTGCTCCCAACATCATTGATTTCCGGACTGCTTCGACGTGGATGAACAGATTCAGGAAATTATGCGGAAAAGTAAGTCTCAAAATTACTTAGTTTATGTTAAGTAAACGTGTATTTGTCATTGATAGGTAAGTCTGTAAAGTTGACTTGAAGACGAAGCTTCTTGTTAACACCTGAAAGCTTTTTATTAAACCAGTAAGTCAGACGTTGTCCAAACCGCACTGAATAATTTTGAGCAAAAAGAAAAGAGAGAGTCTCCTTTTTTATTTATTTACAACATACCTCATCACATTATTTGTAACACTGCATACGTGTATATTGTGTGTGTGTGTGTGTGTGTGTGTGTGTGTGTGTGTGTGTGTGTGTAGTGGAGTGTAATAAACGGATCAGCAGCAACCGCGTCACACGCCCTCACTTCAGGAGGCGATGAGGGGGGGTTTGTTATTTACACCAGGACGTTGGCTCAAAGTCGTGATGAGGAACCTTACGCCACCACCCCTCCTCCCCTTGCTGGCCAAATAATCGCCACGGAAGTTTTTCCACCACCAGGATTCCAGGATTCGAATCGGGTCACTCTCAGGTCGAGCCCCACTGCACGAGCATGCTTCGTTGGACCGGCGTCGGCTCGCGTGGGAAGTGTATGGGGGGGGGGGGGGGGACAGAGTGGGCAGGGCTCAAATCCTGAGGCCTCGCCACAGTGTCCCCGTCACCGTCACTGATCCTTTGGGGCATGGGAAAGTGGGAGACATGCGAATCAACAGAAGCGTAAGGCTCTTTTTTATTTTTTTAGTTTTTGCTATTTTTATGAAATTACGTGGGACAGACACCACCTACACAGAAAAAGAAACAGAAGGAAGGGTAAAAAAAATTCGCGTATTTTCAGCGCGCCTTCCACCTGCAGAGGTCGGGGGTAGAATCGATCATAGATGGCTGGAACTCATACACTGCCAGAGGGGGTAGATGACTTAACTCCTGGCACTCCCCTACTAAGCGGAGATGTAACAAAGACCCTTCATAGAAAGTAGGGAAATAAAAGTCGGTAACGTGGCGTGTGTTCGAGTGCTTAATAGGCTGTTTGTAAATAGGTTCAGAAGTTGAGGCTGGATTTTGCTCTCTCACGGGATATGTAACTGCCGCCCATCCACTGGATCAAGAACCCAAGTAATGGTATGATATTTGGCGGCGGCAAAATATGTGTCCTCCAGGTATAGAAATATTCGCATTGTAAAAATCCTTGGTCGTGGGTGGACAAGAGTCTGGGAGGCTAGTTTGTGCATAAATGTAGTAGAAGGAAAAGGCTGTAAAGTGAGGCAAGTGTCACACGATGTAGTCAACAGACACCAGGTGTGTGATAGATGCATGTAGGAGGGTCTCAAGCAAGATGCATGTCAGAGATATGCTCTGTATGGTCTGCCTGTGGTACTGATGTATAAAGTAACAGCTTCCATGCTCTTTGATGCCACAAAACGATTGAGGAACTCAACGTGCTGAAGTGTGTCATGGCTATGCAGGAGGGTCTGTCAGATATCGTTGCGGATGACGTGTAACATGCAACGGAAATTCGTCTCAGCTGTGCTTGCGATGAGGGGGGGGGGGGGGGGGTAAAGCGAGTGGCCAGATATTGGGATGCTAACAATAGCAGCATGGGTGCCACTTCACTTTACTGGAGACCTCATCCGATGTACATTGAAGAGCTTTGGCGACTTTCAAGGCTCCGTAATGCATAATCAATTCAAGAACTGTTCGAATCTTGGAACCAGAGAGACGAGGAGGAAGAGGTCAGCAACGTACGCCTGACAGCGAAAGGTATGATGGAGAAGGGTGAGTCTGGAGAACTCGACTTCAGGAGCTCTAGAGCAATAGCATGCAGGGGGGTAGAGAGGGAGGCGCCCTTGCCGAATTGAGCGGCAGATGGGTACTCGCAATGCCAAACGTCCATTGACTTGAAATCGTGAACTGGCACCAATTTAAAGGCGTCAGCGAACGTCGATGAAGGGAGGTGGGATGTAAGTGTGGGCTGCCGACAAAACAGGAGTGGTGACGCACTCTGTCGAAGGCACTATAGAAGTCTATAGCGTCAACTGCTGCATGGAGTCTGCAAGTCGCCGCAGTTGCAATTAGGTCATGGCATCCGCTTTTGGCAGTCTGTGTGTTAACCTGGCCCCCAGGCATCATATGCTCTGGGGAGGGGATGCGAGGGAGTATCATCCAAAGACGCATTGCCACTAAGCAGGTGAAGATCATGTAAGCTGCATTGACAAGGGTGAGTGGTCTATAGTTTGTGGCTGTCTAACCGCGAGCTGGTTTGTGGACCTGAATGATGATGCCCTAACAAAGGAAAGTGGGACTGCTTGGTCGGAAGCCATCAGTTTCTGGAACATAGCCGTCCACTGTGTTGACATGAGCCCCTGGAAGGTTTGGTAGAAATCAATCGGTAAGCCGTCGATGCCATGCGAACTGTTGACTGGACCCACATCGATTACGTTGTCGACTTCATCTCATGTGACTGCCACTGTTAAAGCTCTGATTCAGTGTTAGAATGTGTGTGATGTAATACAAGATGGAGTTGTCCACAAGCAGCGATATCTTCTTTCCTGTAAGTACGTTGGTAGTTTTCAACGAACGCGTTGATGACATTATTCTGACTCGTCACCTGCGAGTCACCAGGCGTCACCAGAGTATCATTGAGCTGTCGATGAGTGGTGTCGTTCGCCAGACTCCGTGGGATGCATGAATGGAATTTCCGATTCCACCTGATCAAGGCATTGTACCCCTATCACCACCCACTGCACTTTGCGGCATTCCAGTGCAGTTTTCCTCACTTTAGTTATGTGCCACTCCATGTGGTTGTCTGGGGTTGGCGACTGGGTGTCCAGGTCTCAGAGAGTCGTACAGTAGAAGCTGATGGTGTTGCGGTGCCATTCGGCCAAGTCTTTCCTGTATCTCATCAGTTTCCTCCAGTTCGCCAGTTTGGGGCAGTACATCCACCACGTCAATGCCGAGCGGTCAGCCACAGTGTGGCCATGTCACAGTGATTTGCTGGTGAGAATTATTCTGTTTTCATGGCGCAGGTTAGGGCGGAAGGAAGACAGTTCAGATGTATGCATAATGGTTGGAAAATGCCAGTGGCCAGCATTTGACATCGGTATCACAGATGTAAGATCTCGTGATACATATATCTTGTCTAGCTGGGCTGCACAATGACTAGTAAGAAACATATGGCTAGAACGGTCGCCATGTTGCACTTCCTAGGTATCGTGGAGCAGAAAGTCCTACTCCACTATATGTAGTTCTTGGCATGTAGTATAGTGGTGACCTTTTGGGTGTATAACGTGGTTAAAATCACCTCCTAGAAGGCATTGTTCCTATCACCCTAAAAATGGAGGGGAAATGTCTTCTGAATAAAACTGGGCCCATTAATGTTGTTGGTCAATACTCAATGGTGCAGAGACATTAATGACACATGTCCTCACGAAAGTGAGTAACATGCCCCAAGCTGATGAAAGGAAGGTGACGTTGGTACCAGGAATCCCTTTACGGATGTAGATGGCCACTTCATGGTCCATGAGATCACCAGCAGAGGCATGTGCAGTATAGCCATTGATATCTGGGAGACTGGCCATGTGAACTTCCTGCAGGAGGGAGAAATCAGTGTCAGAAGCCCAAAACATCTCCCACATAAAGTGGATTCTCACTTGTGAATGGATGTTGTTGGTATTTATTGCTGCTGTATGATAGGCCTAGAGGTGTATCAATGGCAGCTGAGCGACTGCGGCGTCGACGGAAGAATGTGTGCATTGTGGTGGAACATCATCCCACTGCCACCAGGTGATTCAGAGGAGAGTATGATTAGTGGAGTGGCACTGACGATGCAGGATCCTGTAACAAGTCCTGTTCCTTGACCTCCTCTCCATACAGTACCGTGGAGCCAGGAACCGATTTATCATCCATTTGGCCCTCCAAAGATGGAGAAATGGTCGATGGTGCAGTGTCGGCTGTGCTATTTGCATTAAATATTTCGGCGTCTTCGCTGTGCTGATGGAGGATGGTTGCAGGGACATCGGTAGATGTCGCAAAGCTCACATTGTCTCCTGTGGCTCAAGCAGTTTTGTGGGCGCCGTTCAGATCGACGGCGGCCTCATGTTCGACCTACAACGTCTCCTCTTGGCCAGAGACGGCTCGGCGCCTTCTCTTGCGACATTTTGGAGAATGTTGTTGCCGTTTACGGCTTTCCATGTCTGATGACGACAGGGTCACATCTCTCTGGCAAGAAGGCCACCATATGGACGATATGCGAGTCAATCTCCGTCTTCTTGCCAAGGATTGGGTCATTGGCTGGCTGCGTCAGTACCTCTGAAGTAGGCTCGACGGCCATCCGAGGCAGTGGGCCGTCCGAGGCTGCCTCCGTTGGGCTTCGATCAGGCTCAGTTGTCGCGTCTGAGTGTCACTACAGAATGTCAGAAGAAGGAAAGCACCATTGTAGGTAACAGGTTGTACTGTAGTTTGTGATGCAGGTGGTCCCGCGGTGGATGGAAGTTATGTAATGTGCCTTTGTAGGCATCTGGACCTTAGGTGGCCTTCTTTGTAGCACCCAGAATAGGTCCGAGGCTCGTCGTCCTGCACAATTATTGCAAAGGATCCAAGGATGGGACATAGCTTCCGAGATTAATGCTGACCTGTCGGAAGCCATTCAAGACAGAATATTTCCGAAACTGCGTCCATTTATCTGCGACATTCCTGTGGAGTGTGCCGTAGGCCGGTGTGCCGTGACGATTTCTTCTGCTGGAAGTTCGAACGGTTATTCAAAAACGCATATCGTACGCATGCCTAAGCCTGCTTGGTTGACAGTCACAACCCCGAAATTGGCTTCAGCATGACAGAAGTGGAGCCCCTGTTTGATCTAGAATAGGATGTGTTTGCACGCCCCTTCGTTAACGATTTTTACGTAGACCGCGGTGTTAACGGTGGACAAATGTATTCCTACGATGTCGATCGTCAGGATCTTCACTTCCTCTCGCAGAACACGCTCCACCTCGAGTGCCTTGGGTCGGGCATAGTCGTTGAAGAAAGTAAATCGGAGTGTACTGAGAGACCATGAGCCGGCACGTTATCAACGGCCGCCAGAATGTAAACAAGGCGAGCTCTCGCTCCGCCCACAGGAACACTACTGCGTTTCCACACCGTTGTCCTGCCAAAGGCAGACTGTGCTCGGCCATGGAGGTGGCTAGAGAGAGTCATTTGTACAGTCGATGAATTTCTATACACATTCGTTTACAATAATGGCAGTGATATGTATAAATAGATTACCGTTTCTGCAGATGTATGTCTCTCTTCAAGAACACCAAGCAGAATTAGGACCAAAACTAAAGAAGTAGAGTGTTTACTTACAAAGTCTTGTAACTGTCATAACAGACTCTGGAGAAATGGGAGCTAATAAGTTTCACTGTTTCATACAAAACATCTACTACTTGCAGAGAATAATTCATTGTTTTTGTTGGAATAATTGTCCTGCACATAACGACACCTTGCTTCTTTAGAAGAACGACGAAAACACTGTTAATACAATCCGGATTCCACCTGGAACTAAAGTGCGATTCTGTCACTTGATAAAAAAGTTTTTCAAGAGTTAAAAGCATTTTTCAGCAAACTGACGGACAATATAATTTCCGACAACTCTCTGTACTTTCATACCTGTCAGGGAACAGTGTTGTTCAGTCATTTCTCCGTTGTCAATCTGCATCACCACATTTTACGAATTTGATCAAGAATGCCTGGAGCGCAGCACAGTATGCGGAACAACGACTACAACCATTCCTTACTCCAGTGCCTTAATGCGTTAATTTTTCTCTTATTAACTGTGTCTGATACAAGGAAAATATTTGTTTTCATCATCCAATAGATACTTCACATTTTTGTGACTGCAGGGAATAAACAAAGAACTTCAAATGGTTCAAATGGCTCTGAGCACTATGGGACTTAATATCTGAGGTCATCAGTCACCTAGAACTTAGAACTAATTAAACCTAACTAACCTAAGGACATCACACACATCCATGCCCGAGCCAGACCGCAGCGGTCGCGCGGTTCCAGACTTAAGTGCCTAGAACCGCTCGGCCACATCGGCCGGCCTCTTGGCACATAGTACAGGGCACATTGGATTTAATATTTCCGTAGCAGTCAACTGATTTTTCCCAAAAATCGACTACCACAGAGTGCACAAGCAGTTCTTACTTTCTCTCGTTTCTCAATCAGGTTTTTCTTTATAGGCAATGTTGAGTTTGCTCACACCACCATATCGAGTTGTCGTTCTACATCCATTCTTTTGCAAAACTATCTTTAGGTGTAAAAGTTGTATGGCAATGTTGGCTGAGTTATCATATGGGGTGGGTTTACCGCATACCGTGAAAGACGTTTGTACTCCGCGCATATTGGCCCTTTTCTTGGGGATATGTGAAAGTTTTGTCGTATGCCTGTATGTGCAGTGAAGGTGTCTACAATGGGTGTATGTATAGTATAATGTTGTGTCTGTGTTGTATGATGACGGTGAGAGAGGGAAGAGGGTGAAACTCCGAGCGGGCACATAGCCTACACCTCTTGAATAACAACGAGGGAATCCAGAATAAAAATTTTACTCTGCAGCGGATTGTGTTTTGGTAGGAAATTTCCAGGAAGGTTAAAACTGTGTGCCCAACCAAGCCTCGAACTCGGAACCTTTGTCTTTCGCGGGCAAGTGCTCTACCGAGTGAGTTATCCAACCACGACTCACTACCAGTCCTCATAGATTTATTTCCACTAGCATCTCGTCTTCTACTTTCCAAACTTCAATTTCTTGCCAAACTTTCAGTAATAGCCACTCATGGAAGGTACTGCGGAGACATGGCTCTGCAACAGCCTCGGGGATGTTTTCAGAATGAAATTTTGAGTCTGTTGTTGAGTATGCGCTGGCATGTCTATGCAGTGTCCTTTCTTTCAGGAGTGCTAGTCTTACAGGTTTTATAGGAGAGCTTCTGTGAAGTTTGGAAGGTAGGAGATGAGGTATTGGCGGAAATAAATCTCTGAGGACGGCTCTAAAAAATGGCTCTGAGCACTATGCGACTTAACTTCTGAGGTCATCAGTCGCCTAGAACTTAGAACTAATTAAACCTAACTAACCTAATGACATTATACACATCCATGCCCGAGGCAGGATTCGAACCTGCGACCGTAGCGGTCACGCGGTGCCAGACTGAAGCGCCTAGAACCGCACGGCCACACCGGCCGGCGAGGACGGCTCTCTTGGGTAGTTCAGTCAGCATAGCACATGTCCGCCAAAGGCAAAGGTCCTGAGTTCGAGTCTCGGTCCGGTACACAGGTTTAATCTGTCAGGTAGTTTTAACAACAAGTGAGCCGAGAGATTAACGTCCTCACCTGACGGACGGATCACCATGAACAGTGTCGCATGCCCTCACTTCATGAGACACTGCAGAGGTTTGGAATTTAATCCAGGACATTGGCGCGAAGACTGATTTAGACAAACTTGACACCACCCTCTTTCTGACCAAATATTGACAACGAAACTTTTCCACCTCCAGAAATCGAACCGGCTTACCTCCGAGTCGAGAGCTACCAAAAGGCCTGCGTTAGCGACCTCGGCTACGGACGCGGATATTTCTCGGTGAAGCAGCCCTTGTCTGAAAGTAAACGTTCTCTACGTACTAGAGTTTCCAGTTCAACATTTCTTCATAATATAAACCTGTCGATCACGTATCGATGTACACATTTGGAATTTAGTTTAGCTCCTGTGCCTCAAAACACACACATCAAATGGCTCTGAGCACTATGGGACTTAACATCTGTGGTCATCAGTCCCCTAGAACTTAGAACTACTTAAACCTAACTAACCTAAGGACATCACACACATCCATGCCCGAGGCAGGATTCGAGCCTGCGACCGTAGTGGTCACGCGGTTCCCAACTGAAGCGCCAAGAAACCGCACGGCCACACCGGCTGGCTAAACACACACATCAAAAAAAGTTCTGCATCACCCCGGTTCCCAGAACTCCAGAAGATAGACGTTGATTGTGGATATTGTATCACAGACACAGTCCTTTGATTATTCAGAGATGTCACTAAACCCGCCCAAAGATGTAAACATCGTGCACGAGCAGCGCCCATTAGACCGAGGGAGTCCGCCAGCCTATCAGTTCCAGTCATTCCACCAAGAAGGAGGTTCAGGGCTCGTGTTGTCTGTAGTTGAACCATGCCTGGACGTTCAATACCGCGGTTCGATCGCGTCCGCTTTGTTACTTTGTGCCAGGAAGGGCTCTCAACAAGGGAAGTGTCCCGGCGTCTCGGAGTGAACCATGTTGCTCGGACATGGAGGAGGTACAGAGAGACAGGAACTGTCGATGACATGCCTCGCTCAGGCTGCCCAAGGGTTACTAATGCAGTGGATGACCACTACCTACGGATTATGGCTCGGAGGAACCCTGACAGCAACGACACCTTGTTGAATAATGCTTTTCGTGCAGCCGCCAGACGTCGAGTTACGACTCAAACTTTGCGCAATAGGCTGCATGATGTGCAACTTCACTCCCGACATCCATGGCGAGGTCCATCTTTGCAACCACGACACCATGCAGCGCGATATAGACGGGCCCAACAACATGCCGAATGGACCGCTCAGGATTGGCATCACGTTCTCTTCATCGATGAGTGTCGCATATGCCTTCAACCAGAAAATCGTCGGAGACGTGTTTGAAGACATTCCGGTCTGGCTGATTGCCTTAGACACACTGTCCAGCGAGTGTAGCAAGGTGGAAGTTCCCTGCTGTTTTGGGGTGGCATTATGTTAAGCCGACGTACGCTGCTGGTGGTCATGGAAGGCGCCTTAACGGCTGTAAGATACGTGAAAGCCATCCTCCGGCCGATAGTGCAACCATATGCATGAAGAAGTCCGTCATTTCCTAATACACATCCTCGTCCAACAGGAATCGTTACTCTTCAACGCTTTTTTAAGGGACAGAAGGCGCAATAATCGCATGGGAAGAGATCAAGACTACAGGGCGGGTGATCGAGTGTATCCCACTTGAGTTTGTGTAACTTCTGCATAACTCCCAGATCGACCGGCGTCTTGTGTCGAATCGTGACCAGCACTGAACTTTGATGTACCATTTCGCAACTGTGGATTTCGACAGACATGATGCCACATACATATTCTTGATTGCCCGACGGGTGTATACCGGTGTTTGACCTAAGGCAGCTAAGAAAAGGCTCACAGCGCGTTAGTCTTAAAAATGGCTCTGAGCACTATGGGCCTTAACAGCTGTGGTCATCAGTCCCCTAGAACTTAGAACTACTTAAACCTAACTAACCTAAGGACATCACACACATCCATGCCCGAGGCAGGATTCGAACCTGCGACCGTAGCAGTCGCGCGGATCCGGACTGCGCGCCTAGAACCGCGAGACCACCGCGGCCGGCGCGTTAGTCCTGTTTAGATGCATTTGTTAATAACGTCGCCACGATTCACGTTTCCGCGTTCACCGCTCTCACGTCTAGTAGATACGAATGCGACACCAATCCCTTGCCTTCATGTCAGTGTTCATGTACCCGCATAGAAGTTGCTATACTTTGCAAATGCGTTGCAGCAGCGCCCTCAAACAGAAAGTTTTTGATCGCCCGTTACAGGTCTGGTTGGCTGGACGGCGATTTGAACCAACATCCTCCCAGATGCGAGTCCAGTGCTTTACCGCTGCGCCACCTTGCTCAGTCACACTGTTGGACGTCCGCTTTATGTACCAGATATTGCAACCATTGACTTGCACTTACTTCCCACATGTGCAGCCATTTACGGGTGGAAAACATTTAGAGTTCAAGCAGAAGTTACATCAGTAGTACATGGATGTTTTCTGACTTCAAGAATTGCATCTCAGGAAGAAACGAGTGCTTCATTAACATCATCATGATGAAGTATTCTGCTTATTGGCCGGTTCCTGTCACCATTACTGTCTTCATCTGATCCTGTTCCAGAGCAACTTTTTCAGTCTTGTATCTTCCTCTTTCCAATTGATCCTACATTTTTATTCTGTTCCTCCCTTTTTTCTTTTGTCCTTCCACTATACCTTCGATAGCTGTTGTCAGAATTTCTTTTTCTCGCAGTAAATGTCCCACCCATTGTGCTTTCCTTTTCTTCACCAGGTTTAGAATTGTTCTTTGTTCTTTCACTATTTCCAGTAGTACTTCAATGTTCTACCGTTTTCTGTTCTTTTCTCCACTGTCCTCCAAATCCACATCTCTAATGCTTCATTTTTGTCTCTTTCTCTCTTCTTCAATTTCTGGCTTTCGCTACTGTACAGGTACAACACCAAAATAAGAATTTAAAAATTATATTTTAACTGCAAACACAGTTTGCTGCATCATAAGCGCTCCTTTTCTGGGTAGCTTGCTTTCCTAGTGCAGTTCTAGGTCTTATTTCTTTTTCACTTTCCCAGTTACCAGTTAATGTACTCTCCGATTATCTGTGCTGTGCAACCTGTTCAATTTTACCTTCTTTTGTTTCCACTCTCATATCTCATTTTTCATCCGCTTTCGTCCCCTTAGTTTCCTTTGCTTACATCTCCATTGACTACTCTTGCAATCCTTCTTCACACTGGAATAATGCTGAAACTTCCAGGCAGATTAAAACTGTGTGCTAGACCGAGACTCGAGCTCGGGACCTTTGCCTTTCACGGGCACGTGCTCTACCGACTGAGCTACCCAAGCACGACTCACGACATCTCATCACAGCGTCAGTTCTGCCATGAGTCGTGCTTGGGTAGCTCAGTTGATAAAGCACTTGCCCGCGAATGGCAAATGTCCTGAATTCAAGTCTTGGTCCAGTATACAGTTTTAATCTGCCAGGAAGTTTCATATCAGAGCACACTCCGCTGCAGAGTCAAAAATATCTTTCTGGAATACTGTTCTTTGCAAAGATATTGTTTGATCTCCAAGCAGTGTTATGTTATCAGCAAATCTGCTATAGTTGGTCTTCCGTAACGAAATGACTATTCCTTCGCTCTCTGCTTCTAGTGTCTCCATTATCTAGTCTTCGACATATGTGATAAACAGAGTTAGTGAAAGACAATATCCTTGCCTTACTTCTCTTTCGATCTCAAACTGTTTCTTAGCTTCATGTTTGCTTTCTGCGTTATGTGTAGCTCCTTAATTAGTCTTCTGCGCTTACAGTTCTCCTGCTTCAGTTTTAGTATTCCCATTTATTTTGTCTCATTCCACTCGGTCAAAGATCTTTCCTATGTGTATGAACAACACACTTATTCCTTTTTCGGTTTCTACATGTCTTTCACCAGTCATTCTAATTAGTACAATAGCATTTCTTGTATATGTATAATCAGGGTGAAAGAAATAAAAAGGAAACGGGATGGGAAAGAGACAGGAAGGAAATAACGACTTCCATCCACACAGCGCATAGTGGCAATGCAACGGCAAGAGTTGGAAGTTGTGTCGGAGCAGGGCTCATTTTTTTCGAAATCTCAAGAGTCCCTTGCACCTTCGAGTGGTGGAACACCCAAACGTGTTTTCCCGAAATTTTTATGGAGATTCCATTTGTAATTCGTTCAGCTCATCATGTCGACAAAATAAACATCAAAATCTCACGGCTTGTACGTACCAGCTGGAGGGCGGGCCTTGAAAGGCGCTTCATAGAAAATTTGTAAAGAATTGCTTGCATGTGGGTTTGCGAACAAATGCCCAGTGTCGATCATTACGGAACGTCCAATAACCCTGTTCCTCTTTTTCTAGTCTCGACCATAATCGTAGCGGACAGTATGGCCTCGTATTTAACTGACAGCGTTGGTTTTCGTTGCGGGGTAACAAATCACGTTCAGCAATAAAAACGTCAGTAGAGTGATCTGAGCAGGTGTCTGTCGCGTAACTAAAGCCAAGATACGCTGCGCATGCCTCCAAGCGTCAGACGACGGACCACATGAGAATCGGTGGGCGTCTGGGTCGCCCACACAGTGAAGCCATAGGGGTGTGTCGGCGTGGCGGATGCAGTGCAGACGAAACTGGTTGACCTGTTTGCCGTTGAAGGTTGTATACCAGGCAGATTGGACGTTGGCGTCGGAAAAGTCTGCGTGCACCGCTTTCGATACATGGCGCCACATGATGTGGAGAAACTCCTGTTCGATGAGATTGGGGGACTGATGCATTCGTAATGCGCCGTGTATAGTATTTATCGAGAGTATTCGTGGGAGTGGTAAAGATTGGAGGGTGTGGTGGAATGTCTGATAACACGACTGGGACTGACGTAGATACTGGCGCATATTCACATAAAAGCAGCACAGTGGGGTACATCGAGCAATGGTGCCGAACTTTCTGTTGGGAACTAACAAAAAGTGCAGTAACTCTGTCCAGCACGTGGAATAAGCAAAAACCCACCACGCTCCTATGGGAGGGCAAGGGAGGCACATTGTACTTTGAATAACATTCTGGTACAGACGAAGGATCCCACTGCCACAGACATATGACGGGCGAGGGTACTCGGGACTGAGAACACTTGTGCCACATGAGGGACATAAGTAGCGTGGTAGACACTCACATATCGTGAACGCTGTAAAATGTCAAGAGATCTAAACTGGTAATCAATGAGACCAGCCTGGGTCGTTTGGAAGAGACGTCTTCTGTTCGTTTCCGCTGAACGACCCAGGCAGCGGACTGTGGTGGCCACAATTAGAGGAGCAACAGATCTCTCATGTACGCCATCTCAAATGAGCAGAACCTGCGATTGGAAAACATTAAGAGAGCTGCCCAGTGCCTTATCATACGTCACCACCCATGTAACATCCGTGCAGACATCTTCACTGCGTGGGTAGAGGATGAGATTGTCAGCCTAGACCGTACAACAGAAGCATTGTCCATGCAATGACAGGTCCACCAGGCGTTGGCAAAAGTTCCCGGAGTAGGGGTTCTAGCACCAAAGCATATGGTATAGTGGAAAATGCACAACCCTGTTGGATGTTGGACAGAGCACTCGATCGCTATAGACCAGGTGAGGCGTCTGTTATACAGTATTCTTGAAGTCGTGCAACTCAAGAGGCGCATTACCATTGTTACTATATGTACCAGAAAACCCACGTGCTGGAGGGCCATCATCAAAAAGGTGTGATGGTGACAGTCAAATGCCTGACTGAAGCCAAGCGATGCAAATGCAATATGTAGATGGCGCCACTTGGTGTATGCTATCATGTTCCTGTAATGGCAAAGAGTTGTGTGAATATTTTTGTCACCACCCAGGGCAATGTGATTGAGGAACGTGATATACAGTGCTGCCTTCCTCAGTTGTGATGCCAACAAACGAGTGAAGATATTCATGCAGCTTTTGAGTAGAGTAATGGGGCAATAATCCATGACTGCCGATTGGCGTAGGGACCTGGATAAAGACCCCATCAAGGAAAATGACAAGGGCTGTCGTTGTTGGGATCATCAGTTCACAAAAAATTGACTTCCAAGTAGGTACCAACAGATAGCTAAACACTTGTAAAATTCAAGGTAAGGCCATCGGGTTCTGGGACTTATTGGCAGCTCCAGCATTGATAGCGTCTAGGACTTCATCCATGGCCACATCTTCCTGAAGGTTCAAGGCCACATCCTCCAGTATGGTGTTCATAGTGAGTGCTGCTACCTCATCAATTAAGGTTGGTCTAAGTGAGATGGTAGTATACAACCGGGTGAAATGGGAATGAAAAGTGTGACTAATGGCCCATTGCATAGTATAGTGTCGTCCTTCTGCACTGACGAGGTTGTGTATGAGAGCTTTATGACGATGACAGTGTTCTGTGAGGAGGTGATACATCGATGACGTTTCGTGAGGCATACAGTCAGGGGTGTGGGACCTAACAATGGTTCCTTCAAAGTATCGTTGTATGAGTGAAGTGATCAGCGCTTTAGTATGATGCACTATCATGCAATGGATGGGAGAGAATGCCATCAAAGTGCAGTCACATAGGATCGCATAATAAGGGCGCATGGTGCTCGTATGCCATGCCTTAACGTCTTTGTCATATCACATCAATGGCCAGCGTAGAGCTGGTTTCCCACAGGATAGCCGCCAGGATAGGGTGACATCGACGACAGATGGCCCAGACGTCCTCAACGATCTGTTAGCAGTCAGGGGCAGTCAGGTGGGCAATGTTTAATTTCCACAGGACATCACTGTACGACACCCATTGGCAGGCCAGGACGACATTACAGATGTAGGTCTTGTGGCTGAAGAAAGCCAGAGGCCAAATTTTGCCATGTCATGTGTCATCAGCAGGGGAGCGTATGAGGTAGGTACAATTGAGGCGACTGAACAAGTGCACCGTATAGTATATAAAACCTTTGTGGGTACCATGAACCTTCAGCCTTGTGTCAACAAGCTGAGTAGATCGATGGTGACAGAGAGGTAATACACAGATGTCATGGGAGTTGATCAGTGTGCCCTTGTGTGAAGTTGAAGTACCCACCAAGGACAGATCATCTAGGTGACCCTCAAAAAGCGGCGTTACCTTATCAGCAAGGAAGGTGTGTTGTTTGCAACATCAACAGGAGCCAGACGGTACTTATACATTTAGGATGGGAATGCTGAACAGTGGTAGGGCCATAAGCCTAGCATTATGAAGGTACGCTACACATTCAATGGGGAGTCCTGAAAAGGAGGATGGCCACCCCACCGCCACTGCCAGAAGCATGGTAGACATGAGCCGTATAGCTAGTGGGAGCTTAGAAATCAGCGACGATGAGTTTATGGGCGAGGGCAATGTCAACATCAGCAGCATAAATGGCGACTCTACACACTGTCAGTTGACGTGGATCCAAAAAGCGGACAGATAAATCGTTGCAGTAGTGTTGTTGACGTACTCTCACTCTTGGTATGGAGGGTCCTGCAGAAATTTCCAGCTGGCATGAAACATCTGGCTCGGCAACTGTGACCACAATCACTGGATGGAAAGTGGGTTGGGTGTCACTGTGGGGCACTCCTCAGTGGATGGGCCAGCATCCAATCTGCTCCATTGTCGACATTGTTCGCCCAGGAGATCGAAACAGGTGTGGACGACTGTCATGCCCACCAAGGGCTAGGGGTAGTGGCGTTGCCATGGTGGCATCTGGGGAACCTCCTTCCACGGAATCCATCGATGTTGGGTGGGACTGGAGGTGGCAGAAAGGATGCTCCACAGATGAGACATCAGAAGCAGCCACTTCTGTCGTCAGGATGCCCAAAGGGAGATCACTGTCTGGTATCTGGTGCACTACACATGTCATATGAAAGATTGTGTCGTCTGAGGATGTTCGACTTCGCTCCTTTCCTGTTCGGGGCGACCGCTGCTTTTGGAGGTGCTGTTCTGTATCAGAATGCAGCCATACTTCGGCCAACGTCTTGCCCATCTGGAGTAATGCAGAGGTGGGCACCACAGTCGATTCGATGTCCATCACATCGGGCGGGCCGTCCATCGAGCTCTGGGATCATAGAAAATGGTGCTGATGAGGTCTCATCAACTCTGTTGGTCCTAAGGAGGAGTTTGCATGAAGAACAGGCGCATCCTGAAGTGATGCATCTGGGTTGCACACAGCCGAGGGTTAGGTGTCAGGTACAGAGATGATTGTCGCTTTGGGAGCTGTACCACCGGTCGGGATCTGGACAAACGGCGACAGAGACAATTGGACCTAACATGCTCCTCTTGTCCGTATCCTGCACATTTCAACAGTGGGCCATCATACATGACGATTGTTCTCACACTACCTATCAGAAGATAGGACGGTATGTGTTTAAACAGATCGATGTTGATCTGTTGAACACCATTTAACACGTGATATAGCCTGCCGCGGTGGTCTCGCGGTTCTAGACGCTCAGTCCGGAGCCGCGCAACTGCTACGGTCGCAGGTTCGAATCCTGCCTCGGGCATGGATGTGTGTGATGTCCTTAGGTTAGTTAGGTTTAAGTAGTTATAAGTTCTAGGGGACTGATGACCTCAGATGTTAAGTTCCGTAGTGCTCAGAGCCATTTGAACCATTTTGAACACGTGATATATCGTGAACGTTTGCCATTTTTCCTCGATGTGACCCACAACGTTCCCGTGGTGTCGGAAGGCTTCAATAACGAAAGGGAGCTCAAACACCCAAACTGTTCGAACACCAAAAGCAGCGTGGTCTACTGTCACCTCCCTAGTATGCATGTCAGAATGTTGTCCATTACGTCAGCGAATGCTGCCTCCGTCGTCATTTTAACATAGACGATGCTGCCGGTGATAGAGAAGTGAATACCAATCACTTCTGTGGGTCCAGGGGTTGGTCTTCGCAAATGAAGTGTTCGATTTCAAAAGCACGTGGTCGTTCATGTTCCGCTTGGAATATAACTTTAAGTGTCGCTGGACGGTAAGTGTGTTCTGTGGGGTACAATATTAATGGACGCGACGCGCTTTCTGTCAGATCTAAATTCCCAACTTCCCGCTGGCCGCATCGTAGCGACCCCAGCCCATTAACCCCTTACTCCCATATCTGTGATTCCCGTAGAAGCTTGGATGTTGGCTGTGCATCCGCACTGAAGCTTTTTCAGCAAGACGTCTTCGCGTCCCTAGAATTATAGATACGAGTGGTGTCAGTTCCGTCAGATATGTCGGACAGACCAGATACTACTCTGTCTACAAGTATTTCCAGTACCGCTCCCATCGTCTATGAGAGTGTGTGGAAAGTAATGCTTCCGAATAGTTTTTTTGTGAAACCGCTTAAGGGGCTCCGGAAAGGCTCAAAATCATGAAAAGCTCAATTTTTACTTTTTTGCGTTTTCTGAATCTGCAGACTATTACCTTTTAATAGATATATAATTTATTCAATTCCGAAGACTACAACTATTTTTAAATTTTTTTTGAAATGTGTTCTACATGGGCGTGACCCACTGTGGCGCTGTTAAACTGCTGTCAAATGGTGTTATTATTAACGTCCGTGTTCATCAGGTACATTTTAGTGATGTTAGATAAAGTATGTGTTGTGGCTAACCTGTGATGGTTCAATATATATCGCTGGTGTGATTGTCGATTGTTTCATGTTTATTTACTCTGTCGTTATCTCGAAAATATTCGTAATTAATTCTGTTTCTTGAGTCTCTGTTTTGCTGAAGTATAATAATGAGTAAAAGTAAAGTTATTAGAAATCCTCTGAAAGCTTTTAAGAAAAGGAGAAATGTTGGAAAGCCAAAGGTATGTGTTATTACTGTAAACAATAAAGACGATAACCAAGTGAGTGAACCTAACCTCTCAAGTACACCTGCCCATAGCAGTGAAAGTGGGAAAGAAAATACTTCACAGAAGAAGCTTGGTTCAATGAGTGAAAACTATGAATGTTTTACGGGCGAATCGGATGTGAATGAAATATTTGATATGTCGGTTCTCAAAGGAATTTTTTCAAACTGTGTAAGATGTATTCATTGTAGTGAAGTTGGTCTGGAACTCTCCATAATAAAGCACGTAGGACTTGCTAGTGAAATACAACTGAAATGTGATAAGTGTTCATACATGACCACCTTTTGGAACAGTGTTGCAGTAACTGCAACTGAAGAAAATGGTAGCAAAATCTACGAACACAACCACGAGCGATGCTTGCTTTAGACAAGGAACGCCTTCGGGCTGCAGACAGGGCTGTAAAGAGTCTAGAAATACAAGCAAGAGTAAACAGGAGGAGGAACAAGAGGAAGCTGGAGGAGGAGTTTGCAGAGGATGAAGATAATCCATCCTATGGACCTGGAATACACTAAAAAGTTAATCCAATCTTTGTCGCTCGATTCCCAAAACTTCTATTTTCTCATACTAATTACATGTTTTCTAAGGATCTTCCAAACATATTTGTTTCAAACTTTCAGTAAATGTTGCACAGTACCTTCTGCATAATTTAACACAGCCTTTTTCCAAAAAACTGTATATTTTTGAATATATAAATAAAAAATTGCAGAAAAATGTTGTGAATTTTCATTACAATTGAAAAATAACTGAACTAAAATTTCGTAAAATCCCTGTGTTAAGTTGTAGCCCATATTCCAATAAATAATCTGTAAAAAGTTCAACTTCCTACCTCAAATACTTTGTGAGGAAAGATGTAATTTATAAGCGTTATTTTAACATTGCAAGTATAGGGCGTTCCAGAGCCCCTTAAAAGCTTTTTAAATGAAACAAACGTTATTATCATTCTACATCTGTAGTCTTCATTTTTACATATTTATTTCTCTGGAAACGAAAACATTACACCCAATGAGAGGCCAATTTATTGATATCGTCCCTACTGAATGTTTGACTTTTTTGACGGAGCCACAGCATCGCCTCTGCCTGCAGCTCTTTGTCACCATCAATGTGAAGTCTTCGAAGGTATTCTTTTAGTTTCGGAAACAGATGAAAATCGGATGGGACCAAGTCGGGAATGTGTGTAGGACGATCGCTGACAGTGAGTCTAACCCGTGAGATTGTTACAGATGTCATAGTGGTCGTGTGTGTTGTGGCATTTTTATGCAGAAGGAGAGGGTGCTCAATGTTTGGATGAACTCTCTGGGTGAAGCGTTCAGTGAATTCGAAAGTAAAATCATACGTACCGACTTGACAGAAAATCCTAGGAAGTTCTGGTCTTACGTTAAATCAGTAAGTGGATCGAAACAGCATATCCAGACACTCTGGGATGATGATGGCATTGAAACGGAGGATGACGCACGTAAAGCTGAAATACTAAACACCTTTTTCCAAAGCTGTTTCACAGATGAAGACCGCACTGCAGTTCCTTCTCTATATCGTCGCACGAACGTAAAAATGGCTGACATCGAAATAAGTGTCCAAGGAATAGAAAAGCAACTAAATCACTCAACAGAGGAAGGTCCACTGGACTCGACGGGATACCAATTCGATTCTACACAGAGTACGCGAAAGAACTTGCCCCCTTCTAACAGCCGTGTACCGCAAGTCTCTAGAGGAACGGAAGGCTCCAAATGATTGGAAAAGAGCACAGCTACCAACACTTTCACAATACATATAAATGACCTAGTAGATAGTGTCGGAAGTTCCATGCGGCTTTTCGCGAATGATGCCGTAGTATACAGAGAAGTTACAGCATTAGAAAATTGCAGCGAAATGCAGAAAGATCTGCAGCGGATAGGTACTTGGTGCAGGGAGTGGAAATTGACCCTTAACATACACAAATGTAATGTATTGCGAATACATAGAAAGAAAGATTCTTCATTGTATGTTTTATACGATAGTGGAACAAACACTGGTAGCAGTTACTTCTGTAAAATATCTGGGAGTAAGCGTACGGAACGATTTGAAGTGGAATGATATATAAAATTAATTGTTGGTAAGGCGGGTGCCAGGTTGAGATTCATTGGGAGAGTGCTTAGAAAATGTAGTCCATCAACAATGGAGGTGGCTTACAAAACACTCGTTCGGCCTATACTTGAGTATTGCTCATCAGTGTGGAATCCATACAAGGTCAGGTTGACAGAGGAGATAGAGAAGATCCAAAGAAGAGCGGCGCGTTTCATCACATGGTTTTTTGGTAAGCGTGATAGCGTTACGGAGATGTTTAGCAAACTCAAGTGGCAGACTCTGCAAGACAGGCGCTCTACATCGCGGTGTAGCTTGCTGTCCAGGTTTCGCGAGAGTGCGTTTCTGGATGAGGTACCGAATATATTGCGTCCCCCTACTTATACCTCCCGAGGAGATCACGAATGTAAAATTAGAGAGATTCGAGCGCGCACGGAGGCTTTCCAACAGTCGTTCTTCCCGCGAACCATACGCGAGTGGAACAGGAAAGGGGGGTAATGACAGTGGCACGTAAAGTGCCCTCCGCCACCCACTGTTGGGTGGCTTGCGGAGTATAAATGTAGATGTAGATGTAGAATTAGAAACACGATTACAGCACTCTGTTTTCACGTACCGACATAGTTACTTTGCACACCGCCATGTTACGCGCTACTATTCGGAGCTCTCCAGTGGCAGAGGGCGCAAATACGTAGACATGAGGACTAAATACGTAGAATGGTAGTAACGCTTGTTTTATTTAAAAAGCTTTGAGAGCTTCCACATAAAAAATTAGAAGGCGTTACTTTTCAGGACGCTTTTGTAAAATCAAACTGTTTCTCTTCCATTGCTCGCATCAGTCTACAAGTCAGTACCATCAACGTAATTTTGGCATTATGAGAGACGAGTTGTTCCGCTTTTTGTGCATTTCTTGGCACCAGACTTTTGGTAGCTGGAACCGTCAAAGACTTCTGGCCACATACCGCTTTAGCACATTTAATTTTACAAAGCCGCATGCATGGACCTAAAAGGAGAGTACCTTATGAATCAGTGCTTTATTTTGCCTTATAATTCCAATCTTTCATTGCCAGGTCGAGAAATTGCCTACCTTGCACTTGTACAGTAGTCATTTAACTTTCGAGAAGGACGCAACTGACTGCCATACAGAATTTTATTCAAGTGGAGCTTTCTAATTTAAGTCAAAGTTATCAATTCACTACGAGTAATTAAAAACACTCTTTCTTACAAATGAAGCTGCCGGTTATTGGTGTGGGAGACTACGGCAGTGTGGAAACTGCGTTCTGCTGCTGTCTGCCAGCACGTGTACACGAGCCGTGCGTGTGGAGAGTCCTGGCCGTGAAGAGGAAGCGGCCTGTCACGGGCGCGTTTCTTCAGCAGCAGCCGCAGCAGCAGCTAGAGGCAGGGCAGCGGACAGACGGCTCGTCGCGCCGTTATCCTGCGTGGCTGATGGCACGGCAGGAATGCGGTCCAGCCGCCCAGCTGCGCCGTACACCAGCCCCTGCGCGAGCCACCTCCTACAATAGGCACGTATTTGTTTCTTACCGGCTGATTACTTGCTCCATGTCACAGCAGAACGCGATACTACTCCTGAGAAAGACGAAGAATGACGTAGCGATCCACGATAACAGGTCGTTTACTGTTGAAATTCTAAGAGCGAACTTCTTAGAACTATCAATCAATATATAGTTTCCGCCTAGAGATATCCCACGAAAAACCCATGAAAGCAAAGTTAGACAGAGCAGAGCTCATACCGTAGGTTACCAATAGCCATTCTTGCAGTGCTTAATTCGCTTAGTTTCCTCCTACAGATATCTCACGAAAAGTCCACGAAAGCAAAGTTAGAGAGAGCAGAGCTCATACCGTGGGTTACCAATAGCCATTCTTCAAGTGCTTGATTCGCTACTGGAACTTAAGACTTTAAACCCTAATCTTCCTTCTTTTCTTCTGAGGGAGACGCAATGTGTTCATTCCACAGGAACGTGCTGCAGGGATAATACCTGGTCTCTGTCCTCGAGATTTGCTTCCTTCCTACGGACAATACATATCAGAAAACCTAGGTTTTCCCATTTCAATCACATTTGAAGTCATGTGAATTGTACGTTTATGCATCAGGCCTCTTCTGACTCCTTTTTGCTTCCAGTTGCTAGACAGAACGCTCTACTTTTTTTTAAATGTACAGGATAGCTCCCGAAAATGAAGGTGTTCTCATGTCCCCAGTTTTCACAAAAATACCGGGGAAATTTGCTAAGTTTGAGGCCGAGATTCGAAGCTTCAGCTTTCTTAGTCCACATTTAGAAGAAATAGCTCCGTGTCGACAGACTTTGGCCTAACACCTAGCATACTTTGCTGTGAAAACCGTCACTACGAATACTGCGTATGTTATACTACGATCTCCTCCTTTCACGGGGCCTCGAAAACTCTGAAGTGAATTACGACAGTGCTCCAAGTGGAGATCAAAGTACGCGTGAAGTGTCAGGCGTTTTATAAGAATCTTACGATGATTGTTGCATAGGATGCCGATACGAAGTTTAAAACCATCAAAGACATCCATTGTCAAGGGTAGTACTATTCTTAGAACGTACTGTACGACATAGTTCAGTGCCCTCAATTCCAGTTTTTGCAGAAACTCCCCTCGGGGGTTTTGTACCTATTATTCAGAGCCATACTGCTGAATTAAGACCACTGCATATTTCTCACCGATTTCTACCGACCCCATCACTGCTCATCTCCCCTTCTTCCTATCTGTGCCTGCCTCCTGCTTCTCCCTCGCTGGCTGTCATCTCCTTCTTCCCCCTTCCCACCTCACGTTATCCTGCTAGTTCCAATACTAACCTGGTGGTACTTACCCCTTCAGTATTACTTTTCAGATTGTAACTAATATTTGTACCAAATCTGACTGAAATCGTTTCAGGGATTAAGGGAGAGTTTTAACGCGTTTCTTTGCTCGCGTATGCATAAGTAAAGTATACACTCCTGGAAATGGAAAAAAGAACACATTGACACCGGTGTGTCAGACCCACCATACTTGCTCCGGACACTGCGAGAGGGCTGTACAAGCAATGATCACACGCACGGCACAGCGGACACACCAGGAACCGCGGTGTTGGCCGTCGAATGGCGCTAGCTGCGCAGCATTTGTGCACCGCCGCCGTCAGTGTCAGCCAGTTTGCCGTGGCATTCGGAGCTCCATCGCAGTCTTTAACACTGGTAGCATGCCGCGACAGCGTGGACGTGAACCGTATGTGCAGTTGACGGACTTGGAGCGAGGGCGTATAGTGGGCATGCGGGAGGCCGGGTGGACGTACCGCCGAATTGCTCAACACGTGGGGCGTGAGGTCTCCACAGTACATCGATGTTGTCGCCAGTGGTCGGCGGAAGGTGCACGTGCCCGTCGACCTGGGACCGGACCGCAGCGACGCACGGATGCATGCCAAGACCGTAGGATCCTACGCAGTGCCGTAGGGGACCGCACCGCCACTTCCCAGCAAATTAGGGACACTGTTGCTCCTGGGGTATCGGCGAGGACCATTCGCAACCGTCTCCATGAAGCTGGGCTACGGTCCCGCACACCGTTAGGCCGTCTTCCGCTCACGCCCCAACATCGTGCAGCCCGCCTCCAGTGGTGTCGCGACAGGCGTGAATGGAGGGACGAATGGAGACGTGTCGTCTTCAGCGATGAGAGTCGCTTCTGCCTTGGTGCCAATGATGGTCGTATGCGTGTTTGGCGCCGTGCAGGTGAGCGCCACAATCAGGACTGCATACGACCGAGGCACACAGGGCCAACACCCGGCATCATGGTGTGGGGAGCGATCTCCTACACTGGCCGTACACCACTGGTGATCGTCGAGGGGACACTGAATAGTGCACGGTACATCCAAACCGTCATCGAACCCATCGTTCTACCATTCCTAGACCGGCAAGGGAACTTGCTGTTCCAACAGGACAATGCACGTCCGCATGTATCCCGTGCCACCCAACGTGCTCTAGAAGGTGTAAGTCAACTACCCTGGCCAGCAAGATCTCCGGATCTGTCCCCCATTGAGCATGTTTGGGACTGGATGAAGCGTCGTCTCACGCGGTCTGCACGTCCAGCACGAACGCTGGTCCAACTGAGGCGTCAGGTGGAAATGGCATGGCAAGCCGTTCCACAGGACTACATCCAGCATCTCTACGATCGTCTCCATGGGAGAATAGCAGCCTGCATTGCTGCGAAAGGTGGATATACACTGTACTAGTGCCGACATTGTGCATGCTCTGTTGCCTGTGTCTATGTGCCTGTGGTTCTGTCAGTGTGATCATGTGATGTATCTGACCCCAGGAATGTGTCAATAAAGTTTCCCCTTCCTGGCACAATGAATTCACGGTGTTCTTATTTCAATTTCCAGGAGTGTATTTCATTTCTTTACAATTTACAAATATTTATTTCATTTGTTTCAGTCATTAACGTAGGGCTGGTCGAGTCACTTCGGGAGATCTTCTTTGGAAATCGGCCTTCATTTTAACGCAAATGTTGATCAGTATGGACGGCAGCTTCTGCTACTACTGTCACGCCTAACTCTCGAACCATAAAACAGAAAACAGAACAAACATCTATTACAGTAAGATATTATTGATCACAGTATACAACGTCTTTTCATTTCAACATGTTTAGAATACTAATGATTGCTTACAGTCCATGTATTACGTGGCGGAGACTGCTCGGTGGAACAGGGTACTAATCAACGTATCTTCACAATTTATTAATAATCCGTTTCTCATCGTGTTATGTATCTTCTGTATCTGTATCATTTTTAATTATAACCACCTGGTACGTTCTTACATTTCTGAAATAGATTTTCTCTGAGGTCACTTCTACCAGTTTATTTCGCTTGGGTTTTGTTGTTCAAGTATTCTTCGATACAATCACATACGAGTATTTGTTAAAAAAATAGTCCAAATGGCTCTAAGCACTATGGCACTTAACGTCTGAGGTCATCAGTCCCCTAGACTTAGAACTACTTAAACCTAACTAACCTAAGGACATCACACACACCGACGTCCGAGGCAGGATTCGAACCTGCGATCGTAGCAGGCGCGTGGTTCCGGACTGAAGTGCCTAGAACCGCTCGACCACAGATGCCGGCAGTATTTGCTTAGACACTTGTCTTTGTCTGAAAGTGGGCTGGAAAGTGATGAAATGGGCTTCAGAAATTTGGACTGAGGGGGGAGGCGTGTAGTTATGCAAAGCCACCGCGCCAGATTGGCATACTGGCTAGCAATGCTGCCTAGAAATCAGGAGACATGAGTTCGAATCCCAATCTTGGTACAAAGTTCCATTCATTGCTTTCAATCTGCATATATACATAACAGATCTTCGAGGCTTGAAAGTGTGTGTGATTGGTCGGAAGAGTGTGTTCCCATCGTAATTCTCTAAGTGTTTATACACTACTGGCCATTAAAATTGCTACACCATGAAGATGACGTGCTACAGGCGCGAAATTTAACCGACAGGAAGAAGATGCTGTGATATGCAAATGATTAGCTTTCCAGAGCATTCACACAAGTTTGGCGCCTGTGGCGACACCTACAACGTGCTGACATGAGGAAAGTTTCCAAGCGATTTCTCATACACGAACAGCAGTTGACTGGCCTGGTGAAACGATGTTGTGATGCCTCGTGTAAGGAGGATAAATGCGTACCATCACGTTTCCGACTTTGATAAATGTCGGATTGTAGCCTATAGCGATTGCGGTTTATTGTATCGCGACACTGCTGCTCGCGTTGGTCGAGATCCAATGACTGTTAGCAGAATATGGAATCGGTGGATTCAGGAGGGTAATACGGAACGCCGTGCTGGATCCCAACGGCCTCGTATCACTAGCAGTCGAGATGACAGGCATCTTATCCGCATGGCTGTAACGGATCGTGCAGCCACGTTCAAATGGTTCAAATGGCTCTGAGCACTATGGGACTTAACATCTGTGGTCATCAGTCCCCTAGATCTTAGAACTAATTAAACCTAACTAACCTAAGGACATCACATACATCCATGCCCGAGGCAGGATTCGAACCTGCGACCGTAGCGGCCACGCGGTTCCAGACTGAAGCGCCTTGAACCGCATGGCCACACCGTCGGCGCGTGCAGCCACGTCTCGATCCCCGAGTCAACAGATGGAGACGTTTACAAGACAACAACCATCTACACGAACAGTTCGACAACGTTTGCAGCAGCATGGACTATCAGCTCGGAGACCATGGCTGCGGTTACCCTTGACGCTGCATCACAGACAGGAGCGCCTGCGATGGTGTACTCAACGACGAACCTGGGTGCACGAATGGCAAAACGTCATTTTTTCGGATTAATCCAGGTTCTGTTTACAGCATCATGATGGTCGCATCGGTGTTTGGCGACATCGCGGTGATCGCACATTGGAAGCGTGTATTCGTCATCGCCATACTGGCGTACCACCCGGCGTGATGGTATGGGGTGCCATTGGTTACACGTTCGGTCACCTCTTGTTCGCATTGACGGCACTTTGAACAGTGACGTTACATTTTTGATGTGTTACGACCCATGGCTCTACCCTTCATTCGATCCCTGCAAAACCCTACATTTCAGCAAGATAAAGCACGACCGCATGTTGTAGGTCCTGTACAGGCCTTTCTGGATACAGAAAATGTTCGACTGCTGCCCTGGACAGCTCATTCTCCAGATGTCTTACCAACTGAAAACATCTGGTCAATGGTAGCCGAGCAACAGCCTCGTCACAATACGCCAGTCACTACTGTTGATGTCCGCAGCTCGTCGTCGTGCGTTAGCGTTCTCGCTTCCCGCGCCCGGGTTCCCGGGTTCGATTCCCGCCGGGGTCAGGGATTTTCTCCGCCTCGTGATGACTGGGTGTTGTGTGATGTCCTTAGGTTAGTTAAGTTTAAGTTGTTCTAAGTTCTAGGGGACTGATGACCATAGATGTTACGTCCCATAGTGCTCAGAGCCATTTTGAACCACTACTGTTGGTGAACTGTGGTATCGTGTTGAAGCTACATGGGCAGCTGTACCTTTACACGCCATCCTAGCTCTGTTTGACTCAATGCCCAGGCGTATCAGGCCGTTATTACGGCCAGAGGTGGTTGTCCTGGGTACTGATTTCTCAGGATTTATGCACCCAAACTGCATGAAAATGTAATCACTTGTCAGTTCTAGTTCAATATATTTGTCCAATGAATACCGTTTATCATCTGCATTTGTTCTTGGTGTAGCAATTTTTTTATTGCCAGTAGTGAATATAGCTCTGCCTGTTGTCAACCAATGTTCTCACATTTCTCAATAGATCTTGTATGAGGGCAGCTTTTACCTGTTTTTCCCCTGGGTTTTGTTGGTTTCAGGAACTTGTCGACCGGACGTGGAACAAAGGCAGCAGAGGTCGTCCGCGGGGCGGCTTGCTGTGCAGAAGAAGAGCCGTGGCAGGCAGCCGGTCGCCGGAGGCCGCCGTGTAAACACGGGAGTTACTTCCCGCACAGCGAAAGTCGCTAATGGACTCTGAAGTAGGTTACGACTGTTTCTACTTAACCGCGGCGCATCTGCGGCTGATCGCTGCGCCCTGAGCCGGGCTGGCGGCCGGGCCTCGCTGGCTTTACTGCGGAGACGCGACAGGGCCACGGAATAATAACCCCGTGACAAGATGCGCCGCCGACGGTAAACAATGACGTCTGTACTTTATTACCGCCGGCCGTAATAACGCGCTGATTTATGGGAGGCGCACTCCGACGTTTCGGAATTAAATCAACTTTCGTACTTAATTACAAAATCACGCGAATGAATAATGTATCCCGCCCGCTGTCCCGCGGCAGTGTAGGATTTAAATTCGTACGAATGTGTATTAAAATCCGTCTATAAATCAAGCGGCATTTTTCTCGTGTGCATTTTGTATTAGCGATACTTTGAAATCGTAATTCTGAAATACTTTGTAATTTGAATTGTGCGGCACATTGTTTGTTCGGCAATATTTTGCTGCTAGAGCAAACATTTATTCGAAAGCGACATTACCTGTGGTTCAATGTCGTAGCGTTGCGGCGAAAAGAATTACTTTAATTCCGCATAAAAAACAACAGGACCATCAAGGATGAGCCGCATTGTATGTTTGTATATAACAGTTCCTGTTATCAAACTGACAATCTGATAGCCGATCTCGGGCTTAGAAAAAAAAAAAAAAAAGGATTACAAGGTGTTAGTTCGAGACCAAAGGTAGGTGAAATTGTAGGTCATACGAGTGCTTTCACCCTCCACATATGAAAGGTGTATTAGGCAGGCAGATTGTAATAGCCTACAAACCTGCTTCTACTGTACCCTCATGTCGTACTTCCGATAAACACAGTAACAGGGGCAGAAGCAGAACAGACATTGAAAAATTCACTACTATCACTCGATGTTTTACTCGGAAACCCCGTGAGAATCCTGCTACCCCTGAGATCGCCAATAAATTACTGAGATCATTATAACAATTAAGATTGGAAACTTTGAAAGGTCTCTGTTGGATTCCTTTCATGTTAATATCTTAAATCTGTTGTCATTTACGGCATAAATTCCTCTTCTAAATTTACTGTGGTGTTTCTGATTATCTGGGAGGAGACTGAGCAGTGAAACGCGTTACTTTTACACATAAACAAGAAATATCTGTCACACTACTACACTTTAAAACACAGTTTATATGTAATTCATGTCACACAGTCTCATACGGAACCTACATCCGCTTTCTTTTATATACTGTATATGAAAGATACTGTCATCCCCCTTCCCTTCTGTGTGAAAGAATGAATGAGCAAATGTATTTCTAGTTGGATGCTTGAGGGTAGCAGACAAGCCTGTCTGCTAGAGAACAGTAGGACCAACGTCGGAACAGGTAGCTACGCTTTGTAAAAGCAGAGAGGTTTCTATTCTTAGTATGGTCCTGTCCGTCCCTTGTCATGTTGGTATAGGAAGCTGCCTCTCTGGCCACTTCCGTTTGTGCCACCCTCAGGAAGGGACCAGGTCAGTCTGTCCGCGGCGAGCGTCTGAAGTGGTAAGATCTCCTGCTAAGCGCGTGTCTGCTAAGTCCATAGGACAATGGATTTCTTAAGTTCAGCCTAACTGAAAATTTAATCACCTTTTCAGGTTTAGCTCTAAAATATCTAATGTTATCTTAAATTGCAACGCAGTGTATGTCGAGTGTGATGTTCAGAATATCTTCCAGTAGTTACTTTGTCACTACTTTGTGAGTAAAGTGGAACCACGTGTTGATCAGTAACTCTTACTAAGATCATCAATCTTAAATGCGAATGTGCGTGAGATTATAACGTCTCGTCTTGACAATATTTTTCAATATAGCAACTTTTCTTTATGTTCAACCCACGTGGGGTGTACTTTGTGAGACCAGTACCACGTGCTTATACAATTGTTTGACCCATCAGGTTAGTAGTAAGACGATAGTAACCAGTTCGAGGTTTTTCTTTTGTAAATTGCTTTTCGAACTAATTTATTTTAATCATCAAAATTATTGTGAAGTTACACTCTTTGTGTAAACCAGGTTGGCCACGTGAAGCATGTGGTGTAATCATCAAAGTAGCCCTCAGCTATTCTTTTCGGGAAGATTTCACAGAGAGTTAGTATGAATTTAGTACACCAGTGTGTGGTAATTACATGACGGACAGGATTGCGCTACGAACATAACTTCTTTGGGTGAAAATTGAATCGGTTGGTTGTGGTTAATTTCCTCTTGCATATGTTTCAACGTTCTTCGTGTGTTATTTTATGAATGAAGTGTTGTATGCAGTTTCCCAATCTTGGCTCCATATTAGATGTGTTCCGTAAGATTACAAACTCACATTTTCACAATCCTAAATAAGGCATGCTCCGACTCATCCAGGTTATCTTTCAGGTGACTGCCCACCGTATCCGAGTGCAGTCTTCCTTGGTTATTGCCAAGCGGTGGATTATTCCTTGAAAGATTTCCTTCCATGTTTGGCTTTCAAAGGTAGTCAACCTTGTATGGAGCAAGCTCCGAGTTACATCTACGGTTGTTAGCCGTACTACGGTGTCGTAGCAGGTGGAGAGGTGATACTCCGATGTGGCGCGTCCCAGGTGGCGGATAGGGGGGTCCTCACCGGTTTACCGGCGGATTTGAGCGAAATAAAATAGCTCTCGCGGACCAAACACTAAACATATATATATATATATATATATATATATATATATATATATATATATATATATATATCGCCAGTTGCCGTATGACGATTAAAAGATTGTAATTAATGTTAGTCTGGTTGGGAATTTGGTAAAATAGACTGGATACCTGGTGAACAGTTGCTCAGTAATGCAAGGTTAACATCCCCAGGCAGCTCACAGCTTTTAACCCGCTTTTATTGTCTATCTGCACCACTTTCATAACAAATTAATGCAACAACCTTATAACTTACAGTGTTACAACAGACCCATCAATAATGCATTTACTACGACATGACCCATGTAATAATTCATATATTAGAAATTCGTACTTCGTTAACATGATTCGAAAACTCTCTTCAGACTGAGGCAGTTACGATAGGATACCACAAATACACCTAGAGCGATGAGGAGTGGCACAGTCATTATTAAAGTGACGCGGGTCCACTGTTATGAAATTTTGTAAACACAACAGTCCGTGATCGCAGATATTTATTTATTCAGTTACTGGTTTCGATAATCATGATCATCTTTAGTTTGATCTAAAAAGAGGAAACGCGCATATTGAGGAAAATTTGTGCGTAATAGTAGGCGGTCAGCTATTGCAAGTAGTCTCGTAATATACATGTTATGGAAGGTTGGCAAACATACCTAGCTTCATCAAGTTAGCACAGTATACAAATGAAATATATAGCCATAAATGGCAACGTCAAATAGAGTAAAATAATGATGAAATGGTAAAGACGCATGACTCTTAATGTCTGGTCGTCGATGGCGTACTGTACTTACAATTACAGTGCGAAACGCCTGAGGATGGCCGTGGCCGCTAGAAGTCACGGGCCGACGGCAGTTTGCAACAGTGTCGTTCTTTGTTGTTGTGGTCTTCAATTCTGAGAATGGTTTGATGCAGCTCTCCATGCTACTCTGTCCTATTCAATCATCTTCATCTCCCAGTACCTAATGCAACCTGTATTCTTCTGAATCTGCTTGGTGTATTCATCTCTTGGTCTCCCTCTACGATTTTTACCCTCCCCGCTGCCCTCCAATACTAAATCGGTGATCCCTTGATGCCTCAGAACATGTCCTACCAACCGATCCCTTCTTCTAGTCAAGTTGAGCCACAAACTTCTCTTCTCCCCAGTCCTGTTCAACACCTCATTAGTTATGTGGTCTACCCACCCAATCTTCAGCATTCTTCTGTAGCACCACATTTCGAAAGCTTCTATTCTCTTCTTGTCTAAACTATTTATCGTCAATGTTTCACTTTCATACATGGCTACCCTCCGTACAAATACTTTCAGAAACGACTTCCTGGCACTTAAATCTATACTCGATGTTAACAAATTTCTCTTCTTCAGAAACGCTGTCCTTGCCATTGCCAGTCTACATTTTATATCCTCTCTACTTCGGCCATCATCAGTTATTTTGCTCCCCAAATAGCAAAACTCCTTTACTACTTTGAGTGTCTCATTTCCTTATCTAATTCCCTCAGCATCACCCGATTTAATTCGACTACATTCCATTATCCTCGTTTTGCTTTTGTTGATGTTCGTCTTATATCCTCCTTTCAAGACACTATCCATTCCGTTCAACTGCTCTTCCAAGTCCTTTGCTATCTCTGACAGAATTACAATGTCATCGGCAAACCTCAAAGTCTTTATTTCTTCTCCATGGATTTTAATACCTACTCCGAATTGTTCTTTTGTTTCCTTCACTGCTTGCTCAATATGCAGATTGAATAACATCGGGGAGAGGCTACAACCCTGTCTCACTCCCTTCCCAACCACTGCTTCCCTTTCATGCCCCTCGACTCTTATAACTGCCATCTGGTTTTCGTACAAATTGTAAATAGCCTTTCGCTCCCTGTATTTTACCCCTGCCAACTTCAGAATTTGAAAGAGAGTATTCCAGTCAACATTGTCAAAAGCTTTCTCTAGGTCTATAAATGCTAGAAACGTAGGTTTGCCTTTCCATAATCTAGCTTCTAAGATAAGTCGTAGGGTCAGTATTGCCTCACGTGTTCCAGTATTTCTACGGAATCCAAACTGATCTTCCCCGAGGTCGGCTTCTACTAGTTTTTCCATTCGTCTGTAAAGAATTCGCGTTAGTATTTTGCAGCCGTGACTTATTAAACTGATAGTTCGGTAATTTTCACATCTGTCAGCACCTGCTTTCATTGGGATTGGAATTATTATATTCTTCTTGAAGTCTGAGGGTATTTCGCCTGTCTCATATATCTTGCTCACCAGATGGTAGAGTTTTGTCAGGACTGGCTCTCCCAAGGCTGTCAGTAGTTCTAATGGAATGTTGTCTACTCCCAGGACCTTGTTTTGACTCAGGTCTTTCAGTGCTCTGTCAAACTCTTCACGCAGTATCGTATCTCCCATTTCATCTTCATCTACACACTCTTCGATTTCCATAATATTGTCCTCAAGTACATCGCCCTTGTATAGACCCTCTATATACTCCTTCCACCTTTCTGCTTTCCCTTCTTTGCTTAGAACTGGGTTTCAATCTGAGCTGTTGATATTCATACAAGTGGTTCTCTTTTCTCCAAAGGTCTCTTTAATTTTCCTGTAGGCATTACCTATCTTACCCCTAGTGAGATACGCCTCTACATCCTTACATTTGTCCTCTAGCCCTCCCTGCTTAGCCATTTTGCACTTCCTGTCGATCACATTTTTGAGACGTTTGTATTCTTTTTTGCCTGCTTCATTTACTGCATTTTCATATTTTCTTCTGTTACCCAAGGATTTCTCCTAGCCCTCGTCTTTTTACCTACCTGTTCCTCTGCTGCCTTCACTACTTCATCCCTCAAAGCTACCCATTCTTCTTCTACTGTATTTCTTTCCCTCATTCCTGCCATGTGTTCCCTTGCTCTCTCCCTGAAACTCTGTACAGCCTCTGGTTTAGTCAGTTTATCCAGATCCCATCTCCTTAAATTCCCACCTTTTTGCAGTTTCTTTAGTGTTAATCTACAGTTCATAACCAACAGATTGTGGCCAGAGTCCACATCTGCCCCTGGAAATCTCTTACAATTTAAAACGTGGTTCCTAAGTCTCTTTCTTACCATTATATAATATATCTGAAACCTGTCAGTATCTCCAGGCTTCTTCCATGTATACAACCTTCTTTTATGATTCTTGAACCAAGTGTTAGCTATGATTAAGTTGTGCTCTGTGGAGAACTCTACCAGGCGGCCTCCTCTTTCATTTCTTACCCCCAATCCATATTCACATACTACGTTTCCTTCTCTCCCTTTTCCTACTACCGAATTCCAGTCACTCATGACTATTAAATTTTCGTCTCCCTTCCGTATCTGAATAATTTCTTTTATTTCGTCATACATTTCTTCAATTTCTTCGTCATCTGCAGAGCTAGTTGGCATATAAACTTTTACTACTGTGGTAGGCGTGGGCTTCGTGTCTACCTTGGCCACAATAATGCGTTTACTGTGCTGTTTGTAGTAGCTTACCCGCATTCCTATTTCTTTATTCATTATTAAACCTACTCCGGCATTACCCCTATTTGACTTTGCATTTATAGCCCTGTATTCGCCTGACCAAAAGTATTGTTCCTCCTGCCACTGAACTTCACTAATTCCCACTATATCTAACTTTAACCTATTGCATGGGGGCTTAATTAAATAATGAATGCAAATACTTTCCAATCTTAGTCGCTGTCTGTCCCATTACGAAGTCTCGTAAACGGTTGGCCCTGACCAGTATTAGTACGCAATGTGACTGCATAGAACAACAACAAAGAATGAAACGAAATTTGCGGTACTACAATTAATTAATTAAGTCCCCAGCAACTATGAAAGCTACGAAACAACAGGGCACGAGTGTCGCTGTTCTGTGTGTGGAAGTGTGATTCAACGTACACATCTGGCACGGTTCTTCCTCAATACCACAAGATATTTTAAATACCATTTATACTGAAGTAATTAAAAAATAAACAGAAATACTATAATTGCACGTAGAAACCAGAAATACAGTCTAATACAAAAACACGAGCCAGATGCTTTGTTGACTGAACCTGTGACCAAGAGGCATTATTGTTTAAGACATTGAAATAATGAAAAAAAGGAATTTTTTACCTTCATATCTATTGACGAAAAGCACACTCTGATCATTACAGCATCCCCAATCCAACAACATCTGTTGTCTAGCCCATCAAAACAATACTACAAGTTCTGAACAAGCACTCACTACCGCAACTTCTCAACTACGACTCACCACTGCTACATCTCAACAAGCACTGCCTGCTACGACTTCTCGACAAGAACTGCCAGTGGAGGCGGCTGAATAATACTCTTTGGCGCAATCTCTGGCGCTGTGGCTAAGTGTAGCCACCTTTCATATGCCCCTCCTCCACGGGCCAGAATTTGATGGTATTTTTGCCAGCATTGGTGGTGAAAATACCACCAAATTCGTCCAAAAAAAATACAGACAAAAATAAAAGATAATATTAATAAGTAAATATCACTTCACTAAATAAATTTTGGCTTTGCACTGACCCTTCAATAACCTAATATATAAAATACAGCAAGGAATACAAATGCTTTCATACATATGATTTTACATAATAGTTTACATAAGAATTATTCAATCAATGGCACCCAGTAATGTTGAGCAAGTGCAGACACCAACAAGTGACATCATGTCAGTAGAAGCAGTCCATCAGTGGCACACAGTAATGTTGAGCAGGTGCAGACACCAACAAGTGACATTATCTCAGTAGAAGCAGTCCA
Source organism: Schistocerca piceifrons (assembly GCF_021461385.2). Lineage (NCBI taxonomy): Eukaryota > Metazoa > Arthropoda > Insecta > Orthoptera > Acrididae > Schistocerca > Schistocerca piceifrons. Next base: position 825,956,957 of record NC_060138.1, read on the forward strand.
TCAGTGGCACACAGCAATGTTGAGCAGGTGCAGACACCAAAAAGTGACATCATTTCAGTAGAAGCAGTCCATCAGTGGCACACAGTAATGTTGAGCAGTTGCAGACACCAACAAGTGACATTATCTCGGTAGAAGTAGTCCATCAGTGGCACCCAGTAATGTTGGACAGGTGCAGACAGTAACAAGTGACATTATCTCAGTAGAAGCAGTCCATCAGTGGCACACAGCAATGTTGAGCAGGTGCAGACACCAACAAGTGACATTATCTCAGTAGAAGCAGTTCCATTAGTGGCACCCAGCAATGTTGAACAGGTGCAGACACCAACAAGTGACATCATTTCAGTAGAAGCAGTCCATCAGTGGCACACAGTAATGTTGAGCAGGTGCAGACACCAACAAGTGACATTATCTTGGTAGAAGCAGTCCATCAGTGGTACACAGCAATGTTAAGCAGGTGCAGACACCAACAAGTGACATCATTTCAGCAGAAGCAGTTCCATTAGTGGCACCCAGCAATGTTGAACAGGTGCAGACACCAACAAGTGACATCATTTCAGTAGAAGCAGTCCATCAGTGGCACCTAGCGATGCATGAACAGGTGCAGACACCAACAAGTGACATCATTTCAGTGGAAGCAGTCCATCAGTGGCACCCAGTAATGTTGAACAGGTGCAGACAGTAACAGGTAACATTACTTCAGTAGAAGCAGTTCCATCAGTGGCACCCAGTAATGTTGAACAGGTGCAGACACCAACAAGTGACATAATTTCAGCAGAAGCAGTCCATCAGTGGCACCCAGTAATGTTGAACAGGTGCAGACACCAACAAGTGACATTATTTCAGTAGAAGCAGTTCCATCAGTGGCACCCAGCAATGTTGAACAGGTGCAGACACCAACAAGTGACATCATTTCAGTAGAAGCAGTCCATCAGTGGCACCCAGTAATGTTGAACAGGTGCAGACACCAACAAGTGACATTATCTCAGTAGAAGCAGTCCATCAGTGGCACACAGCAATGTTGAGCAGGTGCAGACACCAACAAGTGACATCGTTTCAGTAGAAGCAGTTCCATCAGTGGCACCCAGCAATGCTGAACAGGTGCAGATAGCAGTCCATAATATTCACTATCACTAATCACACTGTTCATCAGAGTTTATCAGCAGAAATTAAACATTTCCAAGTGGCACACATCAATGTTGAACAGGTGCAAGCACGAACAACAGTTTGAATGCACACACAATTGCTTTTACAAAATTATTATCAATGCTCTTACACTAAACATACAAATAATAATAAACACACAAATGATATCAGATAATTGTCATATTAAATACTACAAATACACAAATATCAGTAAACCTATAATATTTATGGGTGTCAGTGCAAGCCACAACGAAGAAGTAAAATAATATTTAGGAGATAGGTCGGTACCAATTATTTGGGATTAGGAAAGGAAAACACACAAAACACACTCATTCATCTTTCATCCACATTAAGTACTACTGTGTAATTAAATAGTGTTAACTGTGTAAATGCAATTCTGTCAATGATTTGATGTTCGCCATGTGTATCAAGTAGTAGTGGCAGCAATGTATAACAGTCAATAATAGTTAGTCTATGTCATAGTCATCATGTCAAGACCAATGTTTGCCAAGCCAAATCAAATGTACAGTTGCTGAACAACTGTCAGTGTACCAAGACATGCAAACACTTCCTCTCTCTAAAAAAAAGTATATACTTCTTAGTGATTTAACAAAGTGTGTGTGTAGACAATCTTCCTTCCAGTTGAGTTTCTAGTCTGCCATCTTCATCCTCGATGTTCCATAAATACCAACAAAAAAAAAATATGCTCCTCACTTACTTTACCTCTTATCCACCAAAACTCCAATAATCATCAGCATCACATAATCTTAATACTTCAATAATACCTCTTACGTCGATACATATAAACCTTATCATCAATATCATTTACCTTACCTCTTGTCCACCAAAACTCCAATAATCATCAACTTCACACAATCTCAATACCTCAATAATACCTCTTCAATACGTCGATACATATAAACCTTATTACCAATATCATTTCACTTCCATAACAACTCTTTCGTCTAGTCAGTCTCCTCGAACAAATACAGATAAAATCCTAGTGCAAACTTCAATTCATCATCCCATGGAATCCGAAGACACAATGTCCACACAACCTCTGTGTAGTCCACCTGAGCCAAATCTTCCACTCATTATGAATTATAAAATACATTTTGGTTACCTTGTCCATCATAAAATAAAAGAAATGCATACATGACCTCTAACAGCCTTCAGTTTGAATAACTTTCAGTAAGTAGGTGCGAGTACGTAGTATGAAAGATTACATAAGACTTTGAGGGAATAAATTGTAATATTTCACAGTGCGTACACCACTTTAAGAATCATGGCAAAACAGAAGCAAACATGTGGAGTATTTCTTGTGTCAAGTGTCACTTACTATTTCAATTGCTCACGAAGAATGCAGTGTAATAGCTATCAATGGTCTAAACATAGTGTTGGTATGTCATGTCGTTAGCTTCCTTCCTATTAGCATAAATTTATACAGCTTCCATGAAACCTCCAGCTCATGTGACTTCAATGAAGTTTCTTGTACCAATGTCGTTTGTAGAATTATAGCAGTTCATTTTCTTATCTTAAAATATAAAGCACTGAGCGTAAGCAAAACATGCAACAGCGAGTAAATATGCCAGTAGAGAACAGAATGTCAAGCACAATCCCTACAACGAGGCACTGCCAAGCGAACAATCTATAATTAATACCATAGTGTGACCTAAACTCTGTGTTCGTACACTGTACATCAGCATTGCTATATTCTAAATTGAAGAGTAGTTATGACAACAAAACAGAAATGTGTAAATATGCAATCCATACGCAATGCAGCAAATATGTATCTCACATAATAAACAGGTCATTAGCATCATATTAGCATAAGCAAATAAATGTTCATATGTAATCTTAATAAGTAAACATGAAGGCGCAAGCAGATAAATCACAAAGTATAACCTACATACATAACCACATCAATACAATTAATCAGGTGACAATTATAATTTAAATAAATAAGCACAGCAGGCACATAATAGAAAAATATGACATCAGTGAAAAAGCAGTGCAGCCAAGCGATGCATAATATACATATGTAACAACCCTGTTCATTAATCAATCAGTTTCAAAATCAGTAAACACAAAGTATAAATCAAGTAATCGCGAGCAGCAAATTACGTCTAAGGTACGTACCTAAGTGGAAATATGTTACCTGAAGAATAAACTCAATTAATCGTTACCTTTTTAGTTTATTACTTTCTTCTTCGTAATTACATTCTTCCTGAAATTTTCTCGATAGCAAGTCCTCTTAACGTCGGACACACACAGAATTTACCTGAAGGTCTTAAATATTTTATACAACCGTATCCTGAAAAATACTGAACGTTAATAACATAATTTATCAAGTCACTATAGCTTTATACCGAATTTAATCAGAGAAATTAGACTGTGTATTTGTTTACGGCTGTCAGTGCATTCGCACTGAGCGCTCGATCAGCTGTAGGCGCGTGACGTAGGAAGTGATTGTTTGCGGTCTACGACTGCCTTGTGCGGCGCGCAGACTTGACTGTTGCTTTGAGTATGTGCCGCCGCCAGAACACGCCGCGGTATCCTTGCATTCTCCGTGTGTTTACGTATAACTGTTAGTTTCTCAAAAGTATGTCATTCCACAAAAATTTTAACGTTAGATATATGATGTATTCATTTAGAGCGTCGAGATTTAAGAGTTTCTACTTCGACAGTGTTATCATGAATAATTTTGCGAACTCTATATGGACCGTTATAAAGCAGAAAAAATTTGCGACACAAGCCTTTTCCTTTGTGAGACAAACGGTGAGACTTAATTAACACCTTTTGACCAACTGACAAGATTTTTAAACGACCAGGACGTTTAGCTGATTTCTCTCTTCTAGCAGCCGCAGATGCAATATTTTATAGAGCCAGGTTGACAACTTCAGAATGCCGCAGTTTCCGTGAAGGCGGAAAAGGAACGATTTCAGAAATGCGATTTGTCGGTGCTTTATTTTTTAATATCAATATAGGTGCTAAAGAAGTTGAATCATTAGGGAGTTCATTTAGAATGTTTTGAAAAATATGAAGATACTGATCCCACGTTCTGTGATTCTGATGACAATAAAGACGACACAATTTATTGATTTCCTTCATCCATCTCTCTGAAGCGTTAGGTTGAGGGTGAAAAAGTGAAATGAAAATTGGTTTAATCTTACGACGCCGTAGAGTACGAAGCCAAATTTTAGAGCGAAACTGTGATCCATTATCTGATACAACCTTATCAACATGACCCACTTCTTTAAGAAAATGTTTGATGAAAGCATTAGATACGGAACGAGCTGTTGCTTTGCGTAAAGGTGTAAAACACACATATTTTGATGTCATTTCCACTGCTACCAAAATATACGCAAAACTGTTAGTAGAACGAACCACTGGACCGAACAAATCGACTGCAGCCATGTCCTTTAATTTCGCTGGAATGCTAGGAAACAACGGTGCTCTGTGAGAAATAGTTGGCGGCTTAGCCTTTTGACATAATTTGCATTTGGCAAGAACAGATCGAATACGTTTTTCCATATTACTGAAGTAGCAATTTTCTCGTAATTTATGAAAGCATTTTCTGGGACCAAAGTGTGCATAACTGAAATGTGTATACTAAATCAATTTATTACACCACTCATTAGGAATGCAAACTAACCAAAAAGAGTTGTTGACCGATTTTCGTTTAAAAAGAATATCATTGCGAACTAAATAATACTGTCTAATCGCTACGCTTTCCTTTCTCCTCCACTTCTCCTTAATGTCCTTCCAGATTGGATCCTTATTTTGCTCCTTAGCGATGTCCTGGAGCGAAGACGAAATAAAATTCTCAAACGCAACACCTTGAATATACATCAAACAATAATTGTTTTCTTTGCAGTCCTCTTCAGCACTTTGTTTCAAACCCATAGGTGCACGTGATAAAGCATCAGCAATAATATTTGAAGAACCCTGTATGTAAACAATACTAAAATCAAATTCCTGTAGATACAGCGCCCATCGTGACAATCTTCCATGTGTTAATTTTGCTGACATAAGAAATTCCAGAGCCCAATGATAGGTGTAAACCTTAGTATGTCTGCTATGCAAAAATATGCGAAATTTTGTGAAAGCCCAAACAACAGCCAAAGCCTCAAGTTCCGTAATCGAATAATTCTTTTCTGACTTAGAGAGAACACGACTTCCAAATGCAATAGTTTTCTGTACTACAACGCCGTCTTCTTCTATCTCTTGCAATAAGTGCGCACCTAGGCCTTTGTATGATGAGTCCGTCGCCAAACAAAAATCTTTAGATAAATCCGGATGTGAAAGAAGTGGAGCAGCAACTAAAGCATCACGATGTTGTTCAAATTCTGACTGAGCTCCCTCATCCCAACACCAATTAGAATTCTTTCCAGATAGTTCACATAAACGAGGTGTGGCCAAATCGTCCAATTTAACAAAGCATCTAAGAAAATTACAGACACCAAGGAAGCTACGAACATCACGTTTTGTGGTAGGAACAGCATAATTATGAATAGCGTCTAGTTTCTCTGGATCAGGAAGAATACCTTCTGTAGAAATAATATGACAAGAAATTTCACCTGAGAACGACCAAATTCAGATTTTTCCAAGTTCACTGTAATGCCAACTCTTGCAAAAATACGTAATAATGAATCCAAAATTTTGTTATGTTCACTCCAAGAACGTTTAGCAATAAGAATATCGGCAACATATGAAGTAATATTGTCACGAAGATGAACAGGTAAAATTTCGTTTAAACTACGAATGAATGCTGCTGAAGGTACAGTAAGTCCAATCGGTAATTTCCGAAATCACTTTTGGGTAAAATAGTCATATCCAGTTATTCTTTACCGACTCTCTGGATAGATTGATAGTTGAAGAGTTGTTTTTGATAGATACAAAGAATAGTAAAAGAGTAGGCAGCAGTGCAGAAAACTAAAAGGGAAATAGCACCACTACAGCTCGGGGCCCTGTGCACGCTACGGCACATATTCACTTAGTGTAGCGAATCCCCTGAGGACTTTAATAGCCGCACATAAATTCCAGTTTGTGACTTAGTGGCAAATTTGGTGGAAGTGCATACATAAATTGATCTAACCATGAACATGGATGTATGTCGTTCTTAGAATTGCGAAAGATCTTAAATTTCCGAACAGTTAAGAAGTGTTTATAGTCAAAGTTTTCTCCCCGTGGCGACAAAGACCTACCGCATCTGTCCCAGTCCGAATGTCGATTATTGTCATGTTCACGCGCCTGGCGCTCTCTTGTTGCCTCTCGTAAATGAAATAAATTATTGTCTTCAAAGCCCTCTGCTATCTGTGATTCTAAATTTCTTCTGCTGTCTATTCCTACGATTTCGCCTTCAATTTGTTTGACTTGCTTTCGTAATGCCTCAAATTCCCTTTTGACGTGTTCATTAAATTTCCCCTGATTTTCAACATGTTTATTTATGTTCTGGTACTCTTCGGTTTCTGCAAATGGCAATGGAGCTGTATCATCTGAATCTCTGTCCCCATTTAAACTAAGACTTGTCAATTTATCTGAAATCTCCTCAACTCTTTCCGATAAGTCACCTATTTTTTCTTTCTGTTTATTTACGTCATCTGTAAGTGTCGCGACTCGGGTTTCGGTATTGTCACATTTAGTAGTTAACTGTTCATACTGTTGTGTTAAGTTATTTATTCTGTCATTTGGTACGGATTCCTCGATTCTTTCAAGTATTTCTTCCTTATCGTGTGCACGTTGTAAATTTATCTCTGAAAATTTTTGTACTATCACGCGATCTCTTTCTTCCTGTTCTCTGTCCTGTTCCTCTTGTCTAATTTCTATTGAAATTAAAATATTATTGTGAGCATTCAAAATCAGTTGTACTTCTCTAATTTCTTTCTTTGATTCGTCTTTCATGTTTTTGAAACATGTCCCTATTCGTGAGCCTAACTGTGTTTCCATTGTTTCCATCTCGGTTTTAATTGTTCCTATTTGTGAGCCTAACTGTGTTGCCATTGCTTTCATCTTGGTTTTTATTGTTCCTATATCTGTTTTAATTGTTCCTATTTCTGATCCCAAAATTAATATAGCACCCATCAACAGCTCCATATTAACTGGTTCGAAATTCTTTTCACCCCTAACATTTCCCGCAAAACTAACTTCTTTCGTCATAGCTGTAAAGCTATCTGTGTTCGATATTATTTCAGAATCTTCTATCGTTAATCTCGTATTCTGTGAATTTTCTGATTGAGAAAAATTTTGAAATGGTTCCGGACTATTTTCCCGACTTATTAAATTGTTTTCCACTTCATTATTCATCATACTTGTTGTGGCGTAACAAGACAGCTACGCCACACTGAAGTAGCCGAAAGGCACGCGTAATCTCACGTAGGCTAGATAGAGGTCTGAAACAGGATACGTAATAATTGGTAGCAAGAAAAGTACGTAGCTGTGATAATACTTAACTTTTAATCCGTAATTTGTACACAGCATTCCTTGATGATACAAGTGAGACTCTATCTTAAAATGGTTAATGGTGCCTTGCTAGGTCGTAGCCATGGACTTAGCTGAAGGCTATTCTAACTGTTTCTCGGCAAATGAGAGAAAGGCTTCGTCAGTCTAGTCGCTAGCAATGTCGTCCGTACAACTGGGGCGAGTGCTATTCCGTATCTCGAGACCTGACTTGTGGTGGCGCTCGGTCTGCGATCACACAGTGGCGACACGCGGGTCCGACATGTACTAAATGGACCGCGGCCGATTTAAGCTACCACCTAGCAAGTGTGGTGTCTGGCGGTGACACCACATTCCTCCCCCGCAAATCGGCGAACGGTCGTGTTATAAGGCTTCCGCCCGCCGTGGGGAGGACCCCATGTTGACGTATGCGATGAGGTGGGGAGCCTAACAACAGGCGAGGCTGTGCCACCCGCACCCGGCCATTCGGTCCGAGGGGAGCTAGGAAACGCCTGAAAACCTAGTCCAGGGTGCACGCCAACATGCGGTGTATGCACCCGTAAAGAGACAAGAGGGGCCGAAGGGTCGACCTCCATTGCGTCGGGGTATCCGACGCGCGATGACGTCATGTGGTCCGGAGCGGGCAAGAGTTCCATGGCGGAGGACGGCTGGTCACGGGAAGCGATCGGCGGCGCGTGACCCAGGGAGGCGCTTGGCGGCCGCAGCGAAGCGTCGAATGCGGGCGGCGCCGGCGGGAGAACAGGCGGCGGCGGCGGCGGCGGCTGCGGCGGCGCGTCACCATGGGGCAAAATGGAAGGCATCGTCGGTAACACCTGGGAATGTGGCGAGCCAGTAGATGGGTCCCCAGGGCGCTGACCGGACGGCACCGTCGCTGAAAGCAGACGGGGAGCGGCAGAACCCGTGCGACGACAGAGGCGCAGCTGATTGAGATGCCGACGCACCTCACCAGAGGCCCCCAAAACCAAATACATCGCGCGGCCGAGGCAGCGAAGAATGCGCCCTGCGAGCCAACGCCGTGAACCTCGATAGTTGCGATAGAATACAACGTCGCCTGGAGCAAAAGCAGGAGTCTGCCGCTGCACAGGAACCTGATGCGGCGGGTGTAGCAAAGACATCAAGGTTCGATGAGGACGACCATGGAGCAACTCAGCTGGCGAGCGACCATCTCGGGACTGAGAGCGATACGACGACAAAAAGAGCAACAACGCGTCCTCCCGAGAATGCGATTCTTTCAACTTCAACATCTGTGACTTGAAAGTCCGGACCAATCGTTCAGCGGCACCGTTTGACTGAGGCGAAAACGGCGCGGATGTCAGATGTTGAATACCATTGGCCTGGCAGAATGACTGAAATTCTGCGGACATGAATTGTGGGCCATTGTCGGAAACAATAGTCTGCGGAAGACCTTCAATGCAAAAGATAGCAGACAACGCTTGGATGGTGGCAGAGGACGTCGTGGAAGACATCCGGACAACAAAAGGAAAATTACTGAAGGCATCTACCAGAACCAACCATCGAGCATTCCAGAATGGACCAGCAAAATCGATGTGCAAGCGTTGCCAAGGGGAAGTGGCTTTTGGCCATGCAAAGACTTTCCGCGGCGGTGTGCATTGTTGTTCGGCACACGCCATGCAAGAAGAACACATAGTCGTAATCGCAGCATCGATTCCGAACCAAGTACAGTGCTGACGAGCAAGTTGTTTCGTTCGCACTATACCCCAATGTCCTTGGTGAAGAAGCCGTAAAACAGAGGACTGTAACGAACGTGGGACTGCGACTCTGGACTGATCATTATCAGAACGCAACAACAAAACACCACGTCGAACAAAAAGTCTCTCCTTGTGAGCAAAAAATCGGCGAACCAACGGATCCTCGATCCGAGACTTTGACAAAGGCCATTGCGTAGCAACAAAACGCAAAACGGTAACAAGGACAGGGTCAGCAGCTGTGGCTGTAGCTACACGACGAAAATCAATCGGAAACGATTCGACCACTTCATCGGTTTCCGAATCAATGAACATGCAAGCAAGTTCGGAAGAATCGAATGCTTTATCCTCAGCAACAGGCAAACGGGACAACGCATCGGCGTTTCCGTGCTTAGCAGTGGACCGATACAAGATATCGTAGCAGTACTGCGAGAGGAAAATAGACCAGCGAATGAATTTCTGCGCTGTACGCGGAGGTACAGGCTTGTTCGGATGAAAAAGCGACGTCAAAGGTTTGTGGTCTGTGAAGATGGTAAAGTGACGACCATACAAGAAATCATGGAACTTAGTAACACCAAACACGAGAGCCAAAGCTTCTTTCTCTATCTGTGAATAATTTCTTTGCGCAGACGAGAGCAATTTGGACGCAAAGGCAATAGGGCGATCATGCGATCCATCTTTGTGCGCAAGCACAGCACCGATCCCGAAATCCGATGCATCTACCATCAACAAAAGGGGTTTCTGGGGATCGAATGGCGTAAGGCAAGTATTAGAAAGCAACGCCGATTTCAACTGGCGAAAGGCGCGTTCGCATTCCGTCGTCCAGACGAACGGAACACCCTTACGGCGTAAGCTATGAAGCGGAGCTGAAATGGAAGAGGCATTGCGCAGAAAGCGATGATAATAGTTAATTTTACCCAACACACTCTGTAGCTGCTTCACATTCTGTGGCGAAGGCAAATCTTGTATGGCATGGAGGTGCTCTGGACTGGGATGTATGCCTTGTGCATTTATGACATGTCCCAGATATGGTAAGTCACGTGCAAAAAACACACATTTGTCCTTCCGCAAGCGAAGACCATTTTGTCGCAATACCTGAAATAATGTTCGTAGGTGTGCTAAATGCTCGTCTTCTGTCTTTCCGGAGATCACAGTATCGTCCAGATAGTTCGCAGCAGTAGGGACCGACGCACAAACAGTTTGTAAATATTGCTGAAACAATGCAGGGGCGGATGCACACCCGAAGGGCAGTCTTTTGAATCGGTACAAACCAAGATGCGTGTTAACCACCAAGACGCGCTGTGACTTGGGGTCCACTGGGATTTGCAAGTACGTATCTGCTAGGTCCAACTTGGAAAAGTATTTACCCGGGCACAGTTTATCAAAAAAATCTTCCGGGCGGGGTAAGGGAAAAGTTGCAATCACGAGTTGTGGATTCACTGTTGCCTTAAAGTCCACACAAAGTCTCAGTTTTCCGGAAGGTTTTGGCAAAATTACTAAGGGTGAGGCCCAGAGAGAAGCTTGCACACGTTCAATTACACCTTGTGATTCTAAATCGTTTAATGTTCTTGCGACCTCATCACACAATGCGTGGGGAACATTGCGCGCTCTGAAAAATTTCGGTTGCGCATTTACTTTCAGTTCCAAATGTGCTTCATAGTTTTTAGCGCAACCTAAGCCCAGTGCAAAAACGTCTGCAAATTCTTCACACAGACGAGAAACACTGTCTGAAGGCACAGTCTGATTCACTGATAGGACCTGATTTACAATAGACAAGTTAAACAACTGAAATAAATCTAAACCAAACAAGTTCACTGCAGAAGAAGAATGAAGAACGTAAAATGACACAAGTTTTGTTTGTCCCTTGTATGTTGCAAGAAGAGTGCACTGTCCGAACACAGGGATAAGCCGTCCTGAATAACTTTTTAACTGAACATTTGCGGCACGCAACGGAGGTTTGCCCAGTTGTTGGTACGTGTCGTGATTGAGCAATGAAACTGCAGCTCCGGTATCGAGCTGGAATGGTATGACCTTGCCATTAAAGTCCAAATCTACAAAAAGTTTATTGTCCTGCTGACGACAAGAGCGACTGTCTCGTGTAATTTGAAGTGATACAGGTACAGCATCACTTGCATATTGACGTGATTTCCTCGCGACGTCGACGCACACTTTTTGTGGGATGAACACAGTCACTGTTAGAGAAAGTGGCACCGGACGAAGTGGAATTAACTACATGAATGTCCATGGGCGAAGGTCCACGAGCCTGAGTGTCCTTGGTTCGATTCCGGCGCGAAGCAAAAGGCCTGGAATGATTATGATTGTCTGTTCGGAGCTTTTTCTGGCAAACACTTTGAACATGTCCCTTCTTATTACAGAAAAAGCAAATAGCTTGGCGTGATGGGCAATTGTCACGCGAATGTCTAGTTGCACACCGCGGGCATGATTTCACTGCATTTGTATGCTGTCGCGGTACACCTGGTTTAGAGCGTGGCGGCAGCTGCGCGGACGTGTGCGAGGGAGGGCAGTTTACCGGGCCGCGCAGCGCGCCCGGCGGGCCGGTTAATGTTACACACGGCTGGCGAAGTTTCAAAAGATTCCTGAGCACAGTCAAGTGTGTCTTGCCTATCCAATACGTCTATCACTTGTTGAAGGGAGGGATTGACGAGTTTCAAAATCTGTTCCCGTATGCGAACATCAGAAACGTTCTGTGCAATTGCATCACGTACCATTGTATCTGAATAAGGGAGTCCACATTCACACTCAAAAGCACAATCCCTTGTAAGGCCTTGCAATGTTGCAACCCACTCCCTATTAGTTTGACCGACCGTACGTTTTGTACGAAAGAAAGTATACCTTTTTGCAACGACATTGACTGTTTCTTTGAAATAGGCGTCCAATGCCGACAAAATTTCCTCGTAAGACAGAGTCGCGACGTCGCGTCGGGGAAATAATTTCACTATCACACGGTACGTTTGCACCCCTACACACGCCAATAAATGAGGCTGCCGCTCGTTACCTTGAATTCCGTAGGCGGCGAGATGAAATTCAAACTGGCGTGACCACTCGGTCCATGTTTCTTGCGCAGGGTCATAGGCCCTAAAAGGCGGTGCAACTGCATGTTGTGGCTGCGGTAGCGGTGAAGCGGCGGCTGTCGCATCGTGTTGCAGTGCACGTTGACCCTGGACGAGCTGTCCAAGAGTATCCAATAACGCCTGCGTCTGCTGATTCTGCAAGCGATAAAATTCGGACAGTACATCTGGCGAAGCCATGACACAAGTAAATGTAAGCAATGAGAAAGAACAAGATCCTTTCCGTTAACTCGTCGCCAACTGTTGTGGCGTAACAAGACAGCTACACCACACTGAAGTAGCCGAAAGGCACGCGTAATTTCACGTAGGCTAGATAGAGGTCTGAAACAGGATACGTAATAATTGGTAGCAAGAAAAGTACGTAGCTGTGATAATACTTAACTTTTAATCCGTAATTTGTACACAACATTCCTTGATGATACAAGTGAGACTCTATCTTAAAATGGTTAATGGCGCCTTGCTAGGTCGTAGCCATGGACTTAGCTGAAGGCTATTCTAACTTTCTCTCGGCAAATGAGAGAAAGGCTTCGTCAGTCTAGTCGCTAGCAATGTCGTCCGTACAACTGGGGCGAGTGCTATTCCGTATCTCGAGACCTGACTTGTGGTGGCGCTCGGTCTGCGATCACACAGTGGCGACATGCGGGTCCGACATGTACTAAATGGACCGCGGCCAATTTAAGCTACCACCTAGCAAGTGTGGTGTCTGGCGGTGACACCACAATACTGTTCTCCTGTGTTGGCGAGTTCGCCATGTCAACAATTTCGTCATTCTGACTATCCATCATTTTTGCCTTTTTCATCGATCGCGTAATCATTTACAAAACATACAAAACTCGTCACTATATGAAAATTACACACAATGAGACTTTATCTCCAACAATACCATTCACACGAAATGTTTCCCGACAAACACGCCTAACGAACAATTAAAACCTTCACAATTGCACAAAATTGTCAGACCTGTATACAAGACATCAAAAATTAAATTCTGCCAATATACCATTAAAAGAATGACAAGACACCTATAAATGTTCAGTTACCAAATCTACACATGCAATATAGAATACAATTACTAAACTACAAATTACTACAACAATACTAATGTCTGCTATTTTTACTATCAGAAGATTCCAAGGGACGATCTGAAGCAGCGGTCGCCACGTGCATGTGGGGCTTAATTAAATAATGAATGCAAATACTTTTTAATCTTAGTCGCTGTCTGTCCGATTACGAAGTCTCGTAAACGGTTGGCCCTGGCCAGTATTAGTACGCAATCTGACTGCATAGAACAACAACAAAGAATGAAACGAAATTTGTGTTAACACAATTAATTAATTAAGTCCTCAGCAACTATGAGAGCTACGAAACAACAAGGCACAAGTGTCGCTGTTCTGTGTGTGGAAGTGTGATTCAACGTACACATCTGGCACGGTTCTTCCTCAATACCACAAGATATTTTAAATACCATTTATACTGAAGTAATTAATAAAAATAAACAGAAATACTATAATTGCACATAGAAACCAGAAATACAGTCTAATACAAAAACACGAGCCAGATGCTTTGTTGACTGAACCTGTGACCAAGAGGCATTATTGTTTAAGACATTGAAATAATGAAAAAAAAAGGAATTGTTTACCTTCGTATCTATTGACGAAAAGCACACTCTGATTATTACAGCATCCCCAGTCCAACAACATCTGGTGTCTAGCCCATCAAAACAATACTACAAGTTCTGAACAAGCACTCACTACCGCAACTTCTCAACTACGACTCACCACTGCTACATCTCAACAAGCACTGCCTACTACGACTTCTCGACAAGAACTGCCAGTGGAGGCGGCTGAATAATACTCTTTGGCGCAATCTCTGGCGCTGTGGCTCAGTGTAGCCAACTTTCACTATCCATTTCCCTTTTTAAATTTTCTAACCTACCTACCCGATTAAGGGATCTGACATTCCACGGTCCGATTCGTAGATTGCCAGTTTTCTTTCTCCTGATAACGACGTCCTCTTGAGTAGTCTCCGGCCGGAGATCCGAATGGGGGACTATCTTATCTCCAGAATATTTTACCCAAGAGGACGCCATGATCATTAACCATACAGTAAAGCTGCATGCCCTCGGGAAAAATTACGGCTGTAGTTTCCCCTTGCTTTCAACCGTTCGCAGTACCAGCACAGCAAGGCTGTTTTGGTTAGTGTTACAAGGTCAGATCAGTCAATCATCCAGACTGTTGCCCCTGCAACTACTGAAAAGGCTGCTGCCCCTCTTCAGGAACCACGTGTTTGTCTGCCCTCTCAACAGATACCCCTCCGTTGTGTTTGCACCTTCGGTAGGGCTATCTGTATCGCTGAGGCACGCAAGCGTCCCCACCAACGGCAAGGTCCATGGTTCATGGGGGAGGAACAGTGTCGTATAATGTCAGAAATATCATCTTAAACATTCTGCACAAAACTGAAACGGATACGTTGAAATGTAATTAAAGGAAGAGCTAGAGTTCTAACATGAATCAAAAGAGAAATTGTAGCTTAAACTGTATAAGATTGCTGCTAAGAAGTTCCTTGGTTGATTCGCTGAAGGGAACCGAACAGCGAGGTCAGCAGTCCCATCGGATTAGGGAAGGAAGCCGGTCGTGTCCTATCAAAGGAACCATCCTGATATTTGCCTGGAGCGACTTTAGGGAAATCACGGAAAACCTAAATCAGGATGGCTGGACACGCGTTTGAACCGTCGTCCTTCCGAATGCGAGTCCAATGTGCTAACCACTGCACCACCTCTCTCGGTACTAATAAGTGTCTATGAAATATGCACTACAATTAAGTTAATTGTTAGTAGCATGTCAAAATGTATAAAAGCCGTAGGCACAATGGCCATGCCAAAAACAGATCCAAAAAACAGCAGCAGACGAGGAGCCAAGACATAATGCAAAACGCACAGAATCAGAAACACAAGTAATAGAAGATCTAAGGCTAAAAAAAAAATATCATAATGATATGTTTTTTGAAATTATAAAAGCTAGTTCATAGTGGTTGTCTAGGACGTATACACTGCGCTGTTAAGTATCTGCCCCGAATGTTATTCAGACTGTACATTGAGTTAGCTGTGAAGGAAATCAAGGAGAAATTTGGAAAGGGTATTAAAGTTCAGGGAGAATAATTAAAAATTGTGAGGCATGGTGACGTCACCGCAATTCCGTCAGAGACTGCAAGAGGCGTGGAAGTGCGGTTAAATGGAACGGACAGTGTCTTGAGAGAAGGATATGACATGAACACCAACAACAGTAAAACATGGGCGATGAAATGTAGTCGAATTAAATCAGGCGATGCTGTGGGAATAAAATTAGGAAATGAGCCATTAAGATATTCGATATGTTTTGCTGTTTGGGCAGTAAAATAACTGATGATAGCCGAAGTAGAGAGGATATAAAACATCGACCGGTAATGGCAAGAAAAACGTTTTTGAAGGAGAGAAATTTGTTAACAACGAGTATAAAATCAACCGTTAGGAAGTCATTCTCGGGAGGCATTTGTGTGGAGTTTGTCTTGTACGGAAGCGAAATATGGACTACAAGCATTTCAGACAAAAAAAGATGAAAAGCTTTCGAAATGTGGGGCTACAGAAGAATAGTAAAGATTAAATGGGTAATAGTAAAGATTAAATGGGTAGACACGTAACTGATGAGGAGGTTCTCAATAGAATTGGGATAAGAGAAATTTGTGTCAAAACCTGACTAAAAGAGGGTACCAGTTGATAGGACATATTCTTAGACATCAAGAAATCATCACTTTATAATTGGAGGGCAGAGTGCGCGGTAAACTTTGTAGAGGAAGACCAAGAGACGAGTACAGTAAACAGATTCAAATGGTTAACTTAATCTTCAGTCGGTCCTTGGTAGAATAAAATTACAATAAATGAAAATCGCTAGTTTGATTTTGTTCTAAAGTATTACTCGGTATCGCGTTAACTGGTTTTCAGCTTACAAGGCCATCTTCAAACATTTACTAACTATTTCCCCAACGAAGTTACAATGTTTGTAAAGAACATTGGAAGAGAAATTACACATCTAGACTGAAGCAGAAATGTACACATCTACATTTATGCATAGAGATGTGTAACTTCTCTTCCAATGTTGTTTACAAACATTGTAACTTCTTTGGCGACGATAGTCAGTAAATGTTCGAAAATTGTCTTATAAGCCAAAAACCGGTAAACGCAATAAAAGTCATATTTTGTTGTTGCTGCTATGTTATTCAGTCCTGAGACTGGTTTGATGCAGCTCTCCATGCTACTCTATCCTACGCAAGCTTCTTCATCTCCCAGTAATTACTGCAACCTACATCCCTCTGAATCTGCTTAGAGTATTCATCTATTGGTCTCCCTCTACGATTTTTACCCTCCACGCTGCCCTCCAATACTAAATCGGTGATCCCTTGATGCCTCAGAACATGTCCTACCAACCGATCCCTTCTTCTAGTCAAGTTGTGGCACAAACTCCTCTTCTCCTCAATTCTATTCAATACCTCCTCATTAGTTATGTGATCTACCCATCTAATCTTCAGCATTCTCCTGTAGCATCACATTTCAAAAGCTTCTATTCTCTTCTTGTCTAAACGATTTATCGTCCATGTCTCAGTTCCATACATGGCTACACTCCATACAAATACATGCAGAAACGACTTCCTGACACTTAAATCTATACTCGATGTTAACAAATTTCTCTTCTTCAGAAACGCTGTCCTTGCCATTGCCAGTCTACATTTTATATCCTCTCTACTGCGACCATCATCAGTTATTTTGCTCCCCAAACAGCAAAACTCCTTTACTACTTTAAGTATCTCATTTCCTAATATAATTCCCTCAGCATCACCCGATTTAATTCGACTACATTCCGTTATCCTCGTTTTGCTTTTGTTGATGTTCGTCTTATATCCTCCTTTCAAGACACTATCCATTCCGTTCAACTGCTCTTCCAAGTCCTTTGCTGTCTCTGACAGAATTACAATGTCATCAGCAAACCTCAAAGTCTTTATTTCTTCTCCATGGATTTTAATACCTACTCCGAATTTTTCTTTTGTTTCCTTCACTGTTTGCTCAATATACAGATTGAATAACATTGGGGAGAGGCTACAACCCTGTGTCACTCCCTTCCCAACCACTGCTTCCCTTTCGTGTCCCTCGCTTCTTATAACTGCCATCTGGTTTCTGTACAAACTGTAAATAGCCGTTCGCTCCCTGTATTTTACCCCTGCCACCTTCAGAATTTGAAAGAGAGTGTTCCAGTCAACATTGACAAAAGCTTTCTCTAGGTCTATAAATGCTAGAAAAGTAGGTTTGCCTTTCCTTAATCTAGCTTCTAAGATAAGCCGTAGGGTCAGTATTGCCTCACGTGTTCCAGTATTTCTACGGAATCCAAACTGATCTTCCCCGAGGTCCTCTTCTACTAGTTTTTCCATTCGTCTGTAAAGAATTCGCGTTAGTATTTTGCAGCCGTGACTTATTAAACTGATAGTTCGGTAATTTTCACATCTGTCAGCACCTGCTTTCTTTGGGATTGGAATTATTATATTCTTCTTGAAGTGTGAGGGTATTTCGCCTGTTTCATACATCTTGCTCACCAGATGGTAGAGTTTTGTCAGGACTGGCTCTCCCACGGCCGTCAGTAGTTCCAATGGAATATTGTCTACTCCGGGGGCCTTGTTTCGACTCAGGTCTTTCAGTGCTCTGTCAAACTCTTCACGCAGTATCGTATCTCCCATTTCATCTTCATCTACATCCTCTTCCATTTCCATAATATTGTCCTCAAGTACAACGCCATTGTATAGACCCTCTACATACTCCTTCCACCTTTCTGCTTTCCCTTCTTTGCTAAGCAAACTGGGTTTCCATCTGAGCTGTTGATATTCATACAAGTGGTTCTCTTTTCTCCAAAGGTCTCTTTAATTTTCCTGTAGGCATTATCTATCTTACCCCTGGTGAGACAAGTCTCTACATCCTTACATTTGTCCTGTAGCCATCCCTGCTTAGCCATTTTTCACTTCCTGTTGATCTCATTTTTGAGACGTTTGTATTCTTTTTTGCCTGCTTCATTTACTGCATTTTCATATTTTCTCCTTTCATCAAGAAAAGTCAATATTTCTTCTGTTACCAAAGGATTTCTACTAGCCCTCGTCTTTTTACCTACTTGATCATCTGCTGCCTTCACTACTTCATCCCTCAGAGCTACCCATTCTTCTTCTACTGTATTTCTTTCCGCCATTCCTGTCAATTGTTCCCTTATGCTCTCCTTGAAACTCTGTACAGCCTCTGGTTTAGTCAGTTTATCCAGGTCCTATTTCCTTAAATTCCCACCTTTTTGCAGTTTCTTCAGTTTTAATCTACAGTTCATAACCAATAGACTGTGGCCAGAGTCCACATCTGCCCCTGGAAATGTCTTACAATTTAAAACCTGGTTCCTAAATCTCTGTCTTACCATTATATAATCTATCTGAAACCTGTCAGTATCTCCTGGCATCTTCCATGTATACAATCTTCTTTTATGATTCTTGAACCAAGTGTTAGCTATGATTAAGTTGTGCTCTCTGCAAAATAAAATTAATGTTAATACAATAAAAGTAATACTGTAGAAAAAAAAGCAAACCAGCGCTTTTCATTTATTATAAGGTTCAAATGGATGTGGACTGCAGTAGTTATTCAGAGATGAAGAGGCTTGCACATCATGCGTAGCGTGGAGAGCTGGTTCAAATCATTCTTCGGACTGAAGGCCACAACATGAAGTCAATTTACAAAAGTAAAACAAATTAGACGCCATAATTTAGGAGCTACAAGACTTACATATGTGTAAAAATTCGTCACATTTTTCGCTATAACGACACGAATACCGCATCTGGATATATTTGAGGTGATCCACCCTAGCTGCTTGGCACTATAAAGGTCTATGACACCACAACGTTCTTGGTATTACATAGGCAATGTGAGGTAAGAAGAAAAAGATGCAGAAATTGCACTAAATGTGGAAAATGATAGTGAAAAGGACGGTTTTCTTTACAATTTGACCGGGGGATACCCACACTTGTTACAGCGCTGAATAACTTCGTATATTGGTCACAACTTACCAATGTACATTGTAGCTTGGAATTGAAAAGATGAAGTCAAAATAAAGGCAAGTTTATTTATAAATGAAAAGGAGCATTTTTCAATTCAGTTGCAGTATACGTGAATAGGATGATAATTAAACTGACGTATACATTGTCCTTTCACTTGCGGTACAACCGATGTCACTTCAGTGAAACTTAACACTTACCAAGGTACACAACATTCCTAACCACTTTACAGAATATCAACACATCCCAATAATTTAACTGAAAGGAGGAGAGAGCGAAACTAAGTGGTATCTGGATTTCAGTCGTTCACCGTGGGAGCCGGCCGTTGTGGCCGAGCGGTTCTTGGCGCCTCAGTCTGGAACCGCTTGACCGCTATGGTCGCAGGTAGGAATCCTGCCGAGGGTATGAATGTGTGTGACGTCCTTAGGTTAGTTCAGTTTAAGCAGTTCTACGTCTTAGGGGAGTGATGATCTCAGATGTTATGTCCCATAGTGCTCAGAGCCTTGAATCACCGTGGGAGGAGGAGGTCGCGGGGAGATAAAAATAGCATACAACAGCAACCGACAGCACCCAACTGCCCCCGAGATTCAAAACATATGACGTCGCGTCTATGCGCGGGTGCATGTGGAAACTGAATTTTATTTAAGTCAGTAGCAAGCCAGGGTGTGTTGCTCTAATCATGATACACTAGTGTATTAATTAAACCTAAATGATCGCCAAATAATAAGCTAACGCTTAAAACACATGCCAGAACATTAGGAACAGGAAAAAAGGGTCTCATAGGATAGACATAACAAAAATGTACATTTAGTAGGATGTACCAACATTACAAGGCCTTTAATGAACCTTTCACTTTGCAGTGGAATGTGTTCTTCCTCTTGAAACTTAGCACCCTGTTTCGCGCCCACTGCTCAACCATACCCAAGACCTGCCATCAGTGTAGTGAAGTTGTGGGTGCGTAGTATGAGTGCGTTACTCGCAAAAGGTCCGACGTACAGTTACAATCAGCTAAGAAGTTTCATTAC
Source organism: Schistocerca piceifrons (assembly GCF_021461385.2). Taxonomy (NCBI): domain Eukaryota; kingdom Metazoa; phylum Arthropoda; class Insecta; order Orthoptera; family Acrididae; genus Schistocerca; species Schistocerca piceifrons. The sequence goes on from NC_060138.1 coordinate 825,977,480, forward strand.
TAATTACTGAACATAAGGCCCTGAAAAGACGGCGAGCAAACAAACATAATCAATGCAAGAGAAGGATAATGAGTATTGGGGTAGACGTTCTAGGCTGCAAGCAATAATTCCCATATAACATCCGCACATCCGAGAATGTAATTGGACGGAGGCTCGGTGGAGAAAGGGGGGGGGGGGGTACATGCTATGTACCCTCCACTCCACACCGTACAATGCTTATGGATTTCGTACTTAGCTACACCAAAAATTATTAAATACGTAATTTCAGGTATGTGTGTGTCGAGTGGTTGGTATGAGCTCGGCTTATTTGACTTCACTGGGGACTTGTATGGTGCTAGGAAACCACAAATTGTTGTGACCGTATGGATCGATCTTAGCTGCAATTTGATGTTCACTCTGTATGACTGTCTAGGCGATATACATATAACTGCCACGGTTAAGTAGACTCTGTCAAAGAAGACCACATATAACCTGTCAAGACACCGTTATTTCTCACTAGCCTAGCTACCCTCCTCAGACAAAGGTGATATGTCGTCTAGAGAATTCTCTGCAGAGGGTATTTACACACAGTACTCTGTACATAAGGTCCGCACGATTATTTGAAACAGACATGATCGAACGCTGGGCACAGTTCCAATGTTGTGAAGATAGGAAATATTGCACACGCCTGTTACATCTCTCTGTGTATTCTGCTTGTTTTGTTTGGGGTTCACTGCATGTTTTATGGCAAGCGCATTTCGCAGAAAAATATATCCAACTCAATATGCTTCTTGCACATTTTCCACCTAAAACTCTGAACTAAATAGCACAAGGGTACAAAATTTCTGAACTGAAACTAAAACTGAGAGTAGGTGTAATGTAACTACATACTGACTTAGTGATCAGAGACTATAGTAAATTGCTTCCATTAATAAAGATTCATAAAATATGGCATTATACAAATATTCGATGCACTACTTCAAAACATTCTGTGAGATTTAGCGTTTTAGAAAACTAGATATCTTCGCAGAAAGAGTTTATTTTCACAAATATTCAGCGAAAATATCTTACTACGTACAAAATTTTCTGTTCGGTAGAGATCTGTCTCACTACAAAAAAATTGTCACTAACTGATTGTCGTATATCTGTTATTACCTGGTGATACTATAAAATGCTTGTGGAAAACATGCAAAGAATTAACCAGGGCGTAGCGAATGCTCTATCGAACACTTCGTGACAGAGGATATGCATCATGCAGCTTAAGGAAATTCGAGCTTGAAGGTGCCTGAGGACAACGTACGCAGCGCAAATGGTTCAAATGGCTCTGAACACTATGGGACTCAACATCTTAGGTCCTAAATCCCCTAGAACTTACAACTACTTAAACCTAACTAACCTAAGGACAACACACACACCCATGCCCGAGGCAGGATTCGAACCTGCGACCGTAGCAGTCCCGCGGTTCCGGACTGCAGCGCCAGAACCGCACGGCCACCCCGGACGGCCGCGGCGCAAATCCTCTGCCGCAACCTATCGTCCCCAAATTTTCTCTCTGTGCCACGTGGCGGAAATGATTGACCCTCAACAACACCCGACACTTCTATGAAACTAAGTTTCAATAGGGAAAGTGCATACCTGCACTACAATGGGGATATCCGAAACCGCTCCAATGCTACGTTTGCTGGACATTGGCTTAGAAGGGAAGTTAATATTACTTTATCTTTCTGATCACTTGGCTATGGAAGATCTAAAATTAGATGTTTGTTAAGCCTTAATTGACACAGATACGGCATCAATTATTAGGATTTTGGTCGTCAACGGAAAAAAAATCGAGCGGAGTCGCAAGTTCGAGTCCTCCCTTGAGCATCGGTGTTTGTGCTGTTCTAAGCGTAAGTTAGATTAAGCAGTGTGTAAGCCTAGGGAAGCAGTTAATTCCATAAATTATCTGGGAGTAGGCATTAGGAGTGATTTAAAATGGAGTGATCATATAAAGTTGATCGTCGGTAAGGCAGATGCCAGACTGAGATTCATTGGAAGAATCCTAAGGAAATGCAATCCGAAAACAAAGGAAGTAGGTTACAGTACACTTGTTCGCTCACTGCTTGAATACTGCTCACCAGTGTGGGATCCATACCAGATAGGGTTGATAGAAGAGATAAAGAAGATCCAACGGAGTGCAGCGCGCTTCGTTACAGAATCTTTTAGGAATCGCGAAAGCGTTACGGAGATGATAGATAAACTCCAGTGGAACACTCTGCAGGAGAGACGCTCAGTAGCTCGGTACGGGCTTTTGTTGAAGTTTCGAGAACATACCTTCACCGAGAAGTCAAGCAGTATATTGATCCTTCCTACGTATATCTCGCGAAGAGACCATGAGGATAAAATCAGAGAGATTAGAGCCCACACAGAGGCATACCGACAATCCTCCTTTCCACGAACATTACGAGAATGGAATAGAAGGGAGAACCGATGGAGGTACTCAAGGTACCCTCCGCCACACACCGTCAAGTGGCTTGCGGAGTATGGATGTAGATGTAGAAGACCTCAGCATTTTGGTGCCGTAGAACTTACCACAAATTTCCAAATTTCTAAAGCGAGCGGAAGAAAATTCTAAGCAGATTTTCTACGATACTTGCATTTGGTGGCCGTCATTTCGAACATTCGTGGCTGTGTACGAAATGATACGTTTTGCCATTAATTTCTTACCAACATGATAGTATTTTACAACCATATACACAGTGTGTCCCTGCTCTGTTAGGACTGTGGCTGCGAAAAAAAAAAGAATCATTGATTATGATCGTAAAATCACTGTATTTTTTTTTTCAAATAGTCTCTCCTTGAGTCAATAAACAGCTAAAATCGTTTTAAAAGTGCTTTAAAACACATGCTACAGTCCTTTTATGGAACTGCATTTAGTACTGCAGTATAGTTTTCTTGTACGTCCTCAGCTGCATCGTGTTTATGTCCTTTCGAAAACTTGATATTGCTTCTCTGCACCGCCGTGTCAGATGCATACTATTACATTCGCGGTAATTACGGCTACTGGACTGTAGCAAACACTTTGACCTTGAACTCGGCTGTTGTTGAAACTTCAAAGATTGCAGTGCCACAATTCGCCACGAGATAGCATCGCAGTTTGGAATTTCCCACAAGCCGTCCTAACGGAACTGGGATGCACTGTGTATTGTGTGTGCTGCAATATTATCACGTTGCCTAAATGAAAATGGGAAATGTTACAACATAAACGCCTCGACCGAACACTATTAAACTGATACTCAGGTATTTCCGTGGCAGCTCGATATAATGATTAAAATTTCATCTACCTACAAGCTTATTTTCAGTACTTCCAGTACAGAGAAGGGCCAGTCCCACAGATAAGGAAGTTGGGGGTACGTGGTAGCTACTGAGTGTATCTAAAGATACTGGAGACAGCAACACAGGACAACAAAAATGTGTACACGCGCAGCGTTTCACTACCTTTCCGACTTTGAGGAAGGTCGTATCGTTGGCATTAGGGCCATGTGAACATCCTACGGACAGATGGGATATTCATTTGGATGTTCCGCAGTGCTGCAAAACGATTGGTGACGAGATGGACTCGGGACATCAGTGCTGCAAGGTGATCAGAAACCTGTTCTTCCAGAAGGACTGCACCACGAGAAGATCGCAGCATTCTTCGACTGGCTCTTGCGATAGTATGGATGTCAGTAGTTGAAAGCCGGGCAGAGATTACGAACAGAGTGTCACCACGAACCATCGGCAATGGATAATTAGAAGCTGGATTGTCATACACAGTTGCCATGCGTCTCTTGCAACTGATACAACACCATTTGTGTAGTGTAGGATGCAGAGTTAGAGGTATGTGGGGTACTGAGTGGTGTTCTGTGATGCTGAGTGACATGTCTCGCTTCTGTCTGAAGCCAGCAGGTCGCTCGACATCAATTAGTCCATAGACTATCTGGTTGAAAGTCAGAGAACACAGTGGTTCTCGACAACTGCACCTCTACAATCAGAGAACACTGGTTCTCGACAACTGCACCTCTACAACTCCTGAAATCATGTTCTAGGGAGCTACTGCATACGGCAACAGGACGATCTGGTGATTTTTGAAGGGAGGCTGAATACTCGAAACTACAGGGTGACAATTACTGAACCATATGAAATAAAATTGTCGTAACTCCTGATCGGTTTGCGTTATGGCGTTCAAACTGCACGGTTGGGCGCGGGGCATGATGGGAATTAGTATGCGCGCGCGCCCGCGCCTTGTTGCTGTCAGCCATTTCCATGTGAAAAGTCACAGTATAGCAAAACTGGCACATTTAGGGGACTGAGAATCCGCATTTCACGATCGAGAAGTCTCTTCGCCTTCAACGGGTGCTTATCTGATGTACAGTGTCCAGCCAAGGAATAACGATGCGATATTTCTTGATGGCACGTTGACTACCAAACGGTACATAAAGTCTTTGGAGGATGATTTCATGCCCATCATACAAAATGAACCTGATTTCAACTAGATGTGGTTCATGCAAGACGGAGGTTGATCCCATCGAAGCAGGAGTGTGTTTAATGTCCTGGAGGAGCACTTTGGGGACCGCATTCTGGCTCTGGGGCACCCAGAGGTCATTGTCATGGGCCTCGATTCTCTGCCATATTCTCCGGATCTGAACACGTGCGAATCGTTTTTGTGGGGCTATAAAGACAAGGTGTACAGCAATAACTCCAAATCCATTGCTAATCCGAAAAGAGCCATTCAGGAGGTCATCGACAGCATCACTGTTCCGACGCTTCAGCGGGTCCATCTGCGCAACATCATCCCCAATGATGGCAGGCATATAGAACATGTCATAGCATAAATCCGAATAACTTTAGTGACGTTTACATGTTGAATAAAGAGTGTGCACTCCGTAGTTTGTAACTAAATTACGTTTTTTTAATATAGTTCAATAATTGTCACCCTGTATGTTCCAGGGATGGTAAATCCTATTCTCATATTCTTCATGACCATGGTACCAAATCGTATATTCCAGCAGGACAACGCAAGACTCCACAATATAGTTCACGCCATAAGGAATGTACGTATCCCTGAGTTTCCACCCACAGAGCATGCCTCGGAGGCGATGGAAATACGTATACTTCCACACCATCTCGCAATTAAAAGTGTTCATGAACTGACAAAGCATTTGTTGGACGTATGGAAGGGTATTTCTCCCATTGACATCTGGAAGCCGTTTTCTTGCCCAGAGGAGTCGCACATCCCAATAATACTGATGATGGACGTCAATCCTGAGTGGAAAGAAAGTTTAATCTTTTACTGCCCATTAAACGTGATAAAGATTTCCACAAATTTTAATAAAAATTGGATTGGTGCTTCTGTAACACCTTCTATATACGCCAGTTTGTAATTAATAAATGGATGACATGGAGTGAAAAGAAATGTAAAATATAGGGGAAGATTTCATATTACTAGCAGACAGGTTTGAGCTGATATTTAGTTTACCTGGTATTTAATGTCGGGGTTAACTTTGTTAGACGTTCAACAGGGCATTTATACGTCTTGGGAGTCTGTTGTACGCTTTCAGAACGGACCATCCATTTACAAGAGCATTCGAAGAACCTTGAAAAAGTAATTGTGTAGAAGAAACAAGGGATGCTATATTTCCTTGTGGTTTAAATAAGTGCTCACCAAAGCAGCAGCTTTGGGAACATGCTAAAGAAAAGAAATTACTGTCAATATTTGATAGAAAAGTGGATGAATGTTGTGGTTTACGGTTCGTAATAACCAAACTGTGCGCCATTTTCTTAAGTTGAAACACAGACTTCCCATCAAGCCTCATCGAATGAGAACAAATGACACTGTTAATGGTGGTGTGGCTGTTCAATGGAGAGGATAAGGTCGATGGTCGCGCTGGTGTTAGTCCAGAGTGGTAGGCTATGAGCAGCCAGAAAATTTTCCCCTCCTGCTCCCTCCCCTTTCATTTCCACGACTATCCATAGCAACAAAAACACTACACTAGTGAATACAAGCACTCATCAGATGAAACAGTGCGATGCCTGAGACGTTTTGAAGTCTCGAACACCTATGTTGCAGACTGAAGCAACGAATGAAAATTTGTATCAAGGCTGGGATTCGAACTGGGATGTTCTGCTCACTAGACTGATGCAGTATGGGGAACATCAAGTGGGTTGGGGTGTAAATATGGACTTGGATTGATGAAGAAGATGTGTTAGAGTAGTCCATACAGTTTTGCAAAGCCACTGTGCCAGTGTAGTGTAGTGGTTAGTGCATTTGTCCAGTCAGTAGGAGACCTGGATTTGAATCCTGGCCTGGTTGCAAAGTTTCGTTCATCAATTCAATCTGCATATATGCATCACAGATGTTTGAGACTTAAAAAGATATCTGGGATCATATTGTTTCATTTGATTAAAGCACTTATGCTTGGGTTTCATGCAGGATCCCCAGTTTCATTTGATGCTGATGTGCTATTTTAATTCAGTAGGAGAACCTTCAAATTCTGTTCGAATTTACAGGAATATTAAGCAGGCTGAGGCGTGAATGGGTATTTGGATTAAGGAGGGAGGTGCGCTAGGGCAGTCCGTGCAGCTACGCAGAGCTACTGTGCCAGGGTGGAGTAGTGGTTAGCGCATCTGCCTAGTGTGCAGGAGAGCTGGGTTCGAATCCTGGCCTTGCTACAAGCTTTCATTCACCACAAACACTCATGACAACCCTCCATTAAGTAAAGCTACACATCTTACACTTTAACCACAGGTCCTAGGAAGACAATGGCGAACTCACGACTTTTGCAAGAAAACTGTGAGGCTCCTCCAATATTGTCACTCTATTAGAGATGAGTACAAACATATGTCAGTTAATCAAGATTAGTGTATGTCAGACGACAAACTCAGAGTTTCCCAAGTTTCTAAATCCGCTCACATATCAGGAACACAATGTTAACTAATCGATTCATTCTAAGATAAAATTTGAGAACAATTACTTTCGAGAATAAAACGTGAATTATCAATGAAATCATTTTATAAATATTCAGTACTTGACGTAGTTTGTACTCCAGAAGTTAATTCAAAACTGATATTAAATGAAACAATGCTACAGAAGTCCGGCAACGTCGTGTTAACTCGGCCGCGACAGTGCATCTAACAAGTTAATAACGAAAATGAATAAGATATATATGCCGCCCCTGTTTTCAAGCCATTAGAGACTAAGGCCTAGGAAATCAAACTTTTCCGTGTACTAGCAGTTTCGTATTAAGGCAATTATCGTTGCCTGTCATACGCTGTCTATTTTGAAATATCTTTATTCAGAAGGCACGAACTTTTGATTGTGCTTCAAATGGTTCAAATGGCTCTGAGCACTATGGGACTTAACATCTATGGTCATCAGTACCATAGAACTTAGAACTACTTAAACCTAACTAACCTAAGTACAGCAAACAACACCCATTCATCGCGAGGCAGAGAAAATCCCTAACCCTGCCGGGAATCGAACCCGGGAACCCGGGCGGGGAAGCGAGAACGCTACCGCACGACCACGAGCTCCGGAGAATTGATTGTGCTACTTGGGTTACTGATGTTTCTCATATACGAGGGTGAGTCAAATGAAAACCTTAAATATTTTTTTTAAATATTATTTACTGTGTAGAAGTGGTACAAAGCTGTATCACTTTTCAACATAATCTCCCCCACGCTCAATGCAAGTCCTCCAACGCTTACAAAGTGCATAAATTCCTTTAGAAAAAAATTATTTTGGTAGTCCTCGCAACCAATTATGCACCGCGTGGTGTACCTCTTCATCAGAACGGAACTTCTTTCCTCCCATTGCGTCTTTGAGTGGTCCAAACATACGGAAATCATTTGGGGCAAGGTCTGGTGAGTATGGTGGATGAGGAAGACACTCAAAATGCAGGTCTGTGATTGTTGCAACTGTTGTACGGGCAGTGTGGGGCCTTGCATTGTCATGTTGCAAAAGGACACCTGCTGACAGCAATCGACGTCACTTTGATTTGATTGCAGGCCGCAGATAATTTTTTAGGAGATCTGTGTATGATGCACTGGTGACAGTGGTCTCTCTAGGCATGTAATGCTCAAAAATGACGCTTCTTTCGTCCCAAAAGAGAGTCACACAACCTTCCTTGCTGATGGTTCCGTTCGAAACTTCTTAAGTTTTGGTGATGAGGAATGGTGCCATTCCTTGCTCGCTCTCTTCGTTTCCGGTTGGTGGAAGTGAACCCAGGTTTCGTCCTTAGTAACGATTCTTGCAAGGAAGCCATCACCTTCTCGTTCAAAGCGCCGAAGAAGTTCTTCACAAGCATCAACACGTCGTTCTCGCATTCCAGGAGTCAGCTACTGTGGCACCCATCTTGCAGACACTTTGTGAAACTGGAGCACATCATGCACAATGTGGTGTGCTGACCCTTGACTAATCGGTAAACATGCTGCAGTGTCATTCAGTGTCACTCGCCGGTTTTCCTTCACTACATCTTCAACTGCTGCAGTGTTCTGTGGAGTCACAACTCGTTGTGCCTGACCTGGACGAGGAGCATCTTCCACTGAAGTCACACCATTTGCGAACTTCCTACTTCATTCGTAGACTTGCTGTTTGCGACAAACATGCATCACCGTACTGAACCTTCATTCGTCGATGAATTTCAATAGGTTTCACACCTTCACTACGCAAAAACCGAATAACAGAACTCTGTTCTTCCCTAGTGCAAGTCGCAAGTGGGGCGGCCATTTTTATACTAATACTGCGACGGTGTGTGTGTATCTGCACTATGCTACCACCTAAAGGCCATTCTGCACGCTGTTTCTAGCACGCTTACCAACTTACAGGATAACGGCGCGAATCTTCAATTTGCTATTACAAATTTAAGTTTTTCATTTGACTCACCCTCGTATATAATGTTTCGAGACATTATTACGAAGGATATATTCTGAAAGGGTGGTGTAAATACCGATGTTCTGTGTAGCAAATGCCGCTTTCTACACATTGGTATTTTGCTTTCATTTCGCAGCACCCGGTAAACCGTTTCATTTGAACGTGGAAGTAAATTAAGTTCTGCTATTATTATCACATATAGGGGTTCTCTATTATCTGAGTGTGTGAGTATATCTCTCTTCGTGTGTCTATCACGAATGCGTCCATTAATATAATGTTTCCAAGTCATTAGCGGTCTCTTCTGAAGCAGCGTGATAAAACGTGTTCCACACAATACTCTATTGAAAGGTTCTTTCAAAAAGACACACTCTACAGCGAAGTAATATATGCTTTTACGTGTTGATACTGAACAGAACCTTTTCATTTTGTTAGCTTGTTTAGATATGCAATTTTATGAGGCGTTTCTCTGCGGGAAACATAGACTGCGAGGATGAGAACGAGACGTACAGAACAGTTTTTTTGCTCGTTACGCTTGATAACGGCATTGTATCTACTCTGCTAAACTAGAGTGATGTTACAATTGTTTACTGTGTTTATAACGCATTTCTTTGTTAATTGATGTCGTTCGTATAGTTCACGTACAGTTCACATCCTATGTCGTTAATGACAACGGACAACGCTGGACTCAGAAATATTTCAGCGCATTTTAGATGCTTATTTATGCTTCATACTTCCCATCTAGCCGTCGCTGCTGCCATCGTAAGGTCTCGATGTGCCGAAGGCACCCGACAGAGATATTTCTAGTAATAAAGCTAATATAAAATAAGTATAAATAACATTAGGAACTTAAATTGATGCACATTATTACATATTTCCGCAGGCTTTGATCTCTATGAGCGAAGTAAAGAAGTACCTTAGAGCTGCACAAGAGGTTTTTCCTCCAGAAGAGTGTTCATGAAATAATTAAAGTAGAACAAATATCTTTAAAACAATATTGTTGTTGTTGTTGTGGTCTTCAGTCCAGAGACTGGTTTGATGCAGCTCTCCATGCTACTTTGTTCTGCGCAAGCCACTTCATCTCCGAATAACTACTGCAACAAACATCTTCTGAATCTACTTAGTGTATTCATCTCTTGGTCTTCCTCTACGATTTTTACCCTCCTTACTTCCCTCCAGTACTAAACTGGTGATCTTTTGGTGCCTCAGAAAGTGTTTTACCAACCGATCCCTTCTTCTAATGAAGTTGTGCCACAAATTCCTCTTCTCCCCAGTTCTATTTAGTACCTCCTCATTAGTTACGTGTTTTACACATCTAATCTTCAGCGTTCTTCTGCATCTCCACATTTCGAAAGCTTCTATTCTCTTCTTGTCTAACCTGTTTACTGTCCATGTTTCACTTCCATACATGGCTACACTCCATACAAATACTATCAGAAAATACTGCCAGACACTTAAATCTATACTCGATGTTAGCAAATTTCTGTTCTTCGGAAACACTTTCCTTGTCACAGTCAGTCTACATTTTATATGCTGTCCACTCCGACCATCATCAGATATTTTGCTTCCCAGATAGCAAAACTCATCTACTACCTTAAGTGTTTCATTTCCTGATGTAATACTCTCAGTATCACCTGACTTAATACGACTACATTCCGTTATCCTCGCTTTGATTTTGTTGATGTCCATCTTATATCCTCGTTTCAAGACACTATCCATTCCGTTCAGCTGCTCTTCCAGATCATTTTCTATCTCTGATAGAATTACAATGTCGTCGGCAAATCTCAAAGTTTTTACTTCCTCTCCATGGATTTTAATTCCTACTCAAATTTTTCTTTCGTTTCCTTTACTGCTTGCTCAGTATACAGTTTGAATTACATCTGGGTTAGGTTAGAACCCTGTCTCACTCCCTTCTCAACCACTGCTTCCCTTTCATGCCCCTCGACTATTATAACTCGCTTCTGATTTCTGTACAAAATGTAAATAGCCTTGTGCTTCCTGTATTTTACCCCTGACACCTTCAGAATTTGAAAGAGAGTATTCCAGTCAACATTGTCAAAAGCTTTCTCTATGTCTAAAAATTCTAGAAACGTATGTTTGCCTTTCCTTAACCTATCTTCTAAGATAAGTCGTAGGGTAAGTATTGCCTCGCGTGTTTCAACATTTCTACGGAATCCAAACTGATCTTCTCTGCGGCTTCTACCAGCTTTTCCATTTGTCTATAAAGAATACGTGTTGATACTTTGCAACCGTGACTCATTAAACTGATAGTTCGGTAATTTTTCACACCTTTCTTTGGGATTGGTATTAGTATATTCTTCTTGAAGTCTGAGGGTAATTCGCCTGTCTCACCAGATGGAATATTATATAATATTAAATAATTTATTTACTAGAGATAAATGAGAAATGTTATAATTGACCTAATACATGAAATATAGCAATGCCACTCAATTCGACATACAGAAATACTTGCAACAATCACAGCACGCTCTTTACTCAAGTGATAACTTTTGCAAATATGAAAACATAGAAACTATGAGTAGAGCAGTGCCTTGGGTTGAGGAACAACAAGCAACGGTCAGTGAAACATACGAAACAGACGTGACTTTGTTTTTTCCGACCGCTGAGGTGGAAGGAAGTACTTTCACCGCACTTCTGGGTAGGATATTGACGCGTGGAGTCCTCCTTCAGCGTGCGGACCCATCAGGGTGCAGTGCTTGTAATATACCGATTTACATGCGCCACATTTTAACAGAATGCGTTTTATATCCAGACTGCCTGAGTATCCGACCCTGTTCAGGTATGAAGTTTTATTCCAATCTTCTATTACTCCATCTCCTCCTCACCCATCTCTCTGTCCATCTCCCACTCTCTTTTTTCTTTGTCTATCTCCTCTTCTTTCCTTTCTTTGTTGGGAGGGCTTTGTTTCAATCTCGCGTCCAGCCATCCTGATTTATGTGTTCTGTGATTTCCTAAATCGCTTCAGACAAATACCTGAATGGTTCCTTTGAAAGAGCACAGGCGATTTCCTTCCTCATCCTTCCCCCATCCGTTTGTGTGCTCCATCTCTAATGACCTCGTTGTCGCCGGGACATCAAACACTTACCTTCTCGTCTTTCTCAGATCATCGCCGTTTCTCCCCTTTCTCTGTCAGTCTCCCCATCATCCCTTTTTCTGTCCATTTTCTCCTCTCCCTTTATTTGTCCTCCTCCACCTTCCCCCCACTCTCTGTCCATCTCTTCTTACGCCGTCTCTCTGTCCAAATCCCCCTCTTTTCTTCCTCTGACCATGTCTCACCTGTCTCTTTGTCCATCTCCTATTCCCTTGCCATCCATTTCCCCCTCGTCTCTCATTGTCGACCGCCACCTTCCCCCTGTATGTGCCCATCTCCTCCTTTCCACTCCCAGTCTGTTCATCTCATCCTACCTCTTTCTCTCTCAACGTTATCACTCCTACCCCAATAGGAGGTTGTTGGTTCTTACCCCCACAGTATTGCTTGCCAGATTATAGGTTGTGTGTGTACTAAGTTTGTTTGAAATCTGTCCTTGGGTTTAGGAGGAGCTATGCCCACGTGCAAACATATCACACGTATTTCACATTCAGTTAATGTGTTTCACACAGTATACATATTTCATCTCTATCTCAAGTGAATTTCACCCTGCAGCTTCGTTTTCACGCAGCTCAATGTTTATGATGCCATGTCGTACAATGAGATAACTTTGTAGCTACATTCGGCAGCATATGTGGATACTGTCTAGCAATGGAGTTAGTAGTAAGTAAGTGATAAATTAAAACGTCATGCCTGACGGTACAGTTTTACAGTATGAACAGTGAAAATATAGTAAAAGATAAGCTTTCTTCCTTCCAACATTTAGCGGAGGTTATCTGTGACAAAAAAATTCGCTAAAGATTTGAAATTATGTGTAAAGTTTGTTTTACGTCTCAGATACAGTATGAATAAAGTCTGGGTATTCGGGCATTCTGGGCTACACTACTTTTCCACATCCAGCCCTTTGACAGGTAGGTGGCTTTTACCCCCACAGCAATTCTTTCCAGACCGTAAGCATGTGTATACCATTTTTGGTTGAAATCACTTCAGTGTTTTAGGAGGAGATGTGGAACATATACACAAACTTCCTTCTCTAAAATAAGTGTGGTTGTGAGGGCGGAAACTAGCTTCCTAGCTAATCAGTTCTTTATTTTGGGTGACAGTCAAATAATCTGGTTCATTTTTTTAAGATCCTGTGCAAAGTCTGCCTTCTATATATGTCATTATGTCGAAGGTTTTTATTGTCTTGCCAGGGTGAATGGTTCATTTTATTGTTATCTCAATGATCAGTCACTCACATTACTCCAGTTATTGTGTTGTTATAGCCGATGTATTTTAACAATGTAATTTGCTAATCCGATATTTACCGAGTCTTAAGTAATCTGTGCTTGTGTGTGGGAGTGGGAGTGGGCCTGAGTGAGAGAAGAGCAGAGTGTATCAGATTTACATTTAATATTTACATTTTGAAACCTAATTTTAAACATTTTAGCCACATTATTACCAAATTAGTTCAGAAAGCTCGCTGACAGCCTCGGTGTTGAGCATCCTCTACAGACAAACAACCAATCCGAATAAGCATTTGGGAGTAACTATCTCAATTGTAATAAAATTCAAGTGGTTTTAACGAGTTAGATCAATTCTTTTTACATTGGAATGATACACAGCAACAGAAAAACTCAAAACCACAGCAAAGCAAGGAACAAAATGCAGATGTGAACAGAATCGTAGTAGGAACATATTATGATTGCAACTACAACGTTATTAATGACTATCTCCGCAACCGTGGCGATGTTCGATTCGGATGTAACCCGTCCTAATGCTGCAGATGAGAGAAAATATCGTCGCCAGTATTTAGCCGACGAAGAGAGGAAAGATGTGGGAGTAAAGTCTATAAGCGCTAGCCTTCGCACAAATCTCTTGGATTAAAGTCCAAGCCTCTCAACAGAGTCTTATCGAGAGAGGGAGAGGGTGCATGTTACATCGCTGTTGGAGATTCGCTGACGTATAGTGGTTCATTGTTTGTTTTGTCACCTGTAAAGCTTGGGTAGCTCAGTTGGTAGAGCACTTGCCCGTGAAAGGCAAAGGTCCCGAGTTCGAGTCTAGGTCCGGCACACACTTTTAATCTGCCAGGAAGTTCCGTATCAGCGCACACTTAACTGCAGAGCGAAAATTTCATTCTGGAAATATTCCCCAGGCTGTCGCTAATCTATGTCTCCGCAATATCCTTTCTTTCAGGAGTGCTAGTTCTGCAAACTTCGCAGGACAGCTTCTGTAAAGTTTGGAAGGTAGGAGACGAGGTACTGGCAGAAGTAAAGCTGTGAGGACGGGGCGTGAGTCGTGCTTGGGTAGCTCAGTTGGTAGAGCACTTGCCCGCGAAAGGCAAAGGTCTCGAGTTCGAGTCTCGGTCCGGCACACAGTTTTAATCTGCCAGGAAGTTTCACAAGTAATACATATAACACAGTATATAAAGACAACAATATGTATCGACAAGCCACTGTTTGGCAAAGACTTCTTACTGTAAAATCACAGCCAAAAAAATTATTTAAGTTTGGCCAAAAACTACACATGCTGTTTGTCGACTTCAGAAAATCATACGATTGCATTCATGGGAAAAGTATGCTGAAGTGTCTGGAAGAGTTCGGTTTTGCCAAGAAACTAGTAAGCCTCATGAAGGCCTGCCTGATGGATACTACAGCAAAGGCAAAAATTGGAAATAATGTGATTGAAACATTCAATATAAAAACTGGGCTAAGGCAGGGCGATGGACTGTCACCTGTTCTTTTCAATCTCGCATTAGAGAAGATAATGCGAGAGATGTCACCTAATGAACCCACAGGACTCGAGACAGGAGATGTGAACATCAAGTACCTCGGTTATGCCGATGATATAGTGCTACTATCGCCAATGGCCTCGCCGCAGTGGTAACACCGGTTCCCGTCAGATGACCGAAGTTAAGCACTGTCGGGCTGGGCTAGCACTTGGATGGGTGACCATCCGGTCTGTCGAGCGCTGTTGGCAAGCGGGATGCACTCAGCCCTTGTGAGGCAAACTGAGGAGCTACTTGATTGAGAAGTAGCGGCTACTGTCTCGGAAACTGACATACGGCCGGGGGAGCGGTGTGTTGGCCAAATGCCTCTCCATATCCGCATCCAGGGACGCCTGTGGGCTGAGGATGACACGGCGGTCAGTCGGTGCCGTTGGGCCTTCATGGCCTGTTCGGGAGGAGTTTAGTTTAGTTTTTATAGTGCTACTATCTGGGTCGCAAGAAGAATTAGGGGAAATGGTTGACACTCTGGAAACAACAGTGAGGAAAATTGGACTTCAATCATGACAAGATGGAATATATGGTTCTACACCGCAGACATAATGAAAAAAGGTTTAAATGGTTTTGAGCTCTATGGGACAACATATGAGGTCATCAGTCTCCTAGAACTTAGAACTACTTAAACCCAACTAACCTAAGCACATCACACACATCCATGCTCGAGGCAGGATTCGAACCTGCGCCGTAGCAGTCGCGTGGTTCCGGACTGAAGCGCCTAGAACGGTTCGGCCCCACCGGCCGACTAGACATAATGAAACTCAAGAACCACTTCCACCCTTACAGACAACTGAAGGTTCTTATCGTCTAGTCAGGGAGCTCAACTATCTGAGTGCAGTATTCAGAGATGAACCATCCAGTAAAATCGAAATAAAGGCAAGACTACAGGCAGGTAATCGCTGTTGGCACGTCCTTAACGCTCTCCCCAAAACCAGAAGTTTGTCAAGAAATTTCAAAATAAACATCTAGAAAACACTCCTACAGCCACTCCTACATCCTACTATATGGATGTGCCACCAAGTACAACCAAGCAAGATCTGAACAGACTGATGATATTTGAAAGGAAAGACTATCGGAAGATTTTTGGACCAGTTTACGATAGTGAGAGTGAAAAGTGGAGGACTCGTCACAATACAGAGTTGTATGATGTTTGCAAAGAGCCGAACATCGTGGCTATAATGAAGACACCACGACTCCAGTGGGCAGGGCACGTTGCTCGAATGCAGGACAACCGATGGCCGAAAACTGTACTCAACACCAAGCCAACCGGCAGAAGGTCCGTAGGAAGACCTAGAACTCGATGGAGTGACTGCGTATCCAAAAAACCTTCAGACAGTGGGACTGTTGGAAGGATGACAGAAAGGAGCCGAAGACAGGCTGAAGTGGAGGCAATCTCTCAAAATTAAAAATGGCTCTCAGCACTATGGGACTTAACATCTGAGGTGATCAGTCCCCTAGACTTAGAACTACTTAAACCTAACGAACCTAAGGACATCACACACATCCATGTCCGAGACAGGATTCGAATCTGCGACCGCAGCAGCAGCGCGGTTCCGGACTGAAGCGCCTTGAACCGCTCGGCTACAGCGGCCGGCTCAATCTCTCAAAGCAGCGCGCGGTCCATTGGGCCTGATCGCGTACAGTAAAGTGAGTAAGTATATCATCTTTTAAATCATTAGACTTTTCTTGAGCGCACATCCCTTGTTTCTTTGATGGCAGCTTACTTCGCACGTTATCGTGATTCGAAAACGAGTCAACATTTTTGAAAGGTCATTTAAAGTAATTTTATGTACTTGAATTAATTTTCAGTTCTATCGCTTTTGAAGTGAACCTAATCGATGTGACGATTTATAGCTCCGATCATTTTACGTAATATTTATATTCTCAGCAATCGAATACTTACAGATCAGTTCTAAGATTACTAAAAACTGTGGGCGAGAAGAGACGCTTCAGTGGAACGGGGCGTTAAGTCTGGAGACCTCAATGCCGCCGTTCAGGATAAGGAGGGCTGCGTGCCAACGTTGGGTTTAACCCTCACTCCTCCTTCGTCCATCATCTTCAGCATCACGAAAACGACTTACCACCCTTCATCCATTTTTCATAAGCACCTATACTAAACAACGACGCTGGTAATAATAATTTCCTATGGCACATCGGCTAAGTGGATATCTTTCAATCGGATGGCACTTCGGTGACTTGGTGTGTGCTACATCTGTCTCTATAATCCAAGTGGAGAAAGGGGGCCTGTAGTCTGACGTGGAATAAGAATCACCTGCCGTACTTGGCGACTCCTCACGTTGTTGTGAGGTAGTCAGAAAATTTCCATGATCCGACCGGTAATCGATCCCCTGACATCCCGGTTTCCGGGCATGCGCTTTACGCCTGGACCACCAGGCCCGACAACAACAAGGTAAAATGCAAATCACCGAGATGGCGTCGTCTATAAAGGCTTTCTCGTGGCTGCGTGCTTAGCGAAGATATGAGTATTCAAAATGTTACTTAATCTGTATGACCGTACATTGTTTCTTTACTGTTATGTCATTCCTGGCAGCGAAAAGGTGGGGAGGGGGGGGGGGGGGGGGGAAGGGAGCGTTTGGGGAGAAGTGGTGGCGGGCGAAAGACTGACTGCTCTTAAGTCTAAGCATTTTTTTGGAAATACGATGTGCTCTAAACACATTTCAAAATATAAAAAAAAATACAGATTACGTTATTAAACATATGATTTTGTTATGGTGGCGATTATTTGCAAAGTGGACGTAGTGGCGTTAATGATATGGTGGATAATCACGTCGGTGCTTTAGTAGGCCAGAAAGATAACGAGGAAGGGGGTGGAAGAGGCATGCAGATGCCAGAAGGAGAAGGTGGGCGGGGCTTGGAGAAAGGAATTAGCCCGTTTAGCAGGGCGTGGATTCATATAAAGGAGCATACAGTTGTGTTGTCTTGTAGAATGCTGCAAGCGGTAGGATGGGAGTGGGATTCAGTGAGAGTTCGAGGATAGTATGAAGAAGGCATGTTTTCATCACTGAAACAAGTAAATACCAACAATACCAGGAAAAGATGGCCGGCCTGTGTGGCCGAGCGGTTCTAAGCGCTTTCGTCTGGAACCGCGCCACCGCTACGGTCACAGGTTCGAATCCTGCCTCGGGTATGGATGTGTGTGATGTCGTTAGGTTAGTTAGGTTTAAGTAGTTCTAAGTTCTAGGGGACTGATGACCTCAGATGTTAAGTCCTATAGTGCGCAGAGCCATTGGAACCATTTTTGAACTAGGAAAAGAAAAGAATACAGTAATAAGACATTTAAGAATGGCAGGAAGTGCAGGGTAACTAACTAGAAACAGTGGCCGCAAGAAAAGTGGAAAAATCGAAAACAACGCTCTGCTGAAGGGTAGAAAGCACTCAGAATAACTTTTACTAAATTAATGCAAATGGGTCAACATTAAGACTGTAAAAGGAACTGAATTCCACTTATAAATGTAGATGTGGCACCGGATAAATTGTAAGAGTACGTTGAAGGTCTCTACGATGGAGTGGAACTATCAGCTGACGAAGCAGAAGTAGAAACTTTTGTCGATTTGGGAGATATGAGATCCAATATCAGAGTTAGAGCTTGATATGGCCTTGGAAGATTTGTGATCAAATAAGGCAGAAGAGATAGATAACTTTGCTTCGGAATTTCTAAAAACATTGAAGTTGGTGTGTAGAAGCTATGAACTGAAAGTACGCCATCGCACTTTTGGAAGATTATCGTCCAGACATCTTCGGAGATGGGAAAGGCATACGAATCGTACACTAATGCACAAACAGCTTAACGTTTCAGACAGCCAACGTGCTGACCAGAATAATACGCAGAAGATATAAAAAAATAAGACTTTGTTAGATGACTACTATTACTTTGGGCTTGGAAATGGTAAAGGCACCACAGGCGCGGTTATGACGATTTATAATGTAGACAAGTATTTTAAAAAAATCAAGATACTTTCACAGGATTTGCCGACTTAGGCAAAGATTTTCATGACGTAAAATGGTTCAAGATGTCTGAAATTCTGAGAAAAATAGGTCTAAGCTGCATAAAAGACATGTAATATATATTATGTACAAGAACCAAGAGGGAACGATAACAATAGAACATCAAAAGAGAAGACTACTTATGTTCAGCCCATACAATGAAGAAGTAACCGGAGAAATAAACTGCAATTTAGGGTAAAAGGACAGCAATGATAAGGTTGGCTGATGACATAGTTGTTCTTAGTGACAATCATAAAGGATTACATTAGCTGTGATGGAATGAAGAGTCTAACGAGCACAAAAATGGAATGAGAGTTTGCTCAATAAAGAGTAAAACAATGAAGAGTAACAGAAATGAGATAAGCGATAGACTTAACTTCGAAATTAAGGACCACATAGAACACGAAGGCATTCTGCTACCTTGGAAGCAAAACAACACATTACGAACGAAGCAATGAGGATATAAGAACCAGACTATCACAGGCAAAGAAGACAGTAATCGCCAAATTAGTATGAAACACAGTCCTGCAGCCATTTCGATTGAGCTTCGCTGCACTCACTACCGGTTTCTTTCCTGAGTGACTTGCGTTTCTGTATTCCTTCCTTTCTTGGAAGTTTATGTATTTGCATCTTTCACTGACCAATTTATAGGCTCTTTGGATCATGGCCTATAGCAATCGAATCGTTTGAGATTTGAAGTTAGAGAAGGATTTTAAAATTAAGTGCACTGATAAAATAAAAAAAATGAGGATACCCTCAGTAGACTTGACGAGGAAAGGTATTTGCGAAAAACATCCAATATAAGAAAGGACAGAAATGATAGGGTGTATGTTAATATATCAGAGGATAACTACCATGGTACAGTAGAGGGCTAAAGCTGTAGGGGACACCAGAGATATGAATGTATTTCGGAAATACTTGAGAGTTTTGCGTGTAAGAGCTACTCTGACATGATGAGGTTGTCGCTGAAAAGGTACTCGTGCAGGAGTGCATCAAACCAGTCAGAAGAGTGATAACAGAAAGAAATGTCGAGGCTGAGAGAGTGGAAATAGAAATCATTGTGATAGTAAGGGACTGTGGCATTCACGTGAAACGCGAAAGTGTAATTTTTTGAGGCATGCGGTGTTGCTCAATGGAGTAAATAATTTAGAAGCTATTTGTGACAAAAAAGTATATTTTCAGTGATAGATGGGGGATGTAAGGAGTGAACTGCATGGAGTATTTTGTCGATGAGGAGGACGATGAAAGTTATTTGAGGTCCTGTGGGAAGGATTTGCATTGCACATATAAGAGTACGCGAGTGGGATAAGTTACAGGTATTACACATGTGGATTACAAGACGGGTCATTGTCTTAAAAACAGGGTATCTACATTCTTCATATGCAAGGCATTAATACGTAAGGCATTATTATACCACTAAAATATGATTACTATGCTCTAATAATAAATAACGAATACGCATTTATAGAAGAAACTCAATAAACGAAGTCAATTGCCCAGACCACCATGGGAGACTGTCTCCAATAACCAATAAATCTAATTAACATATACAATGGATTCATCATAAAAGTAGTGAAACCAACTTTCGTAAATGTACTCTCTATCTTCCACAACGTCGAAAAGATGTCCACTGGCACGAACCACATGATGCACATGATACGTAGAAATTTATTTTCAAATTCAGTAAGCGTATATTCCAAGAAGAGTCGTGCGAAATGACCACCAGGTGAAAATCAAATAAAGTAAAGCTCATTCGGAAATTTACCGAGACTCGTTGCTAACGTACACTATGCGTGAGTTGAACAGGAAAGGGTACGAGAAGTACCCTCCGCGACACGCCATAACGTGACTTGTGGAGTACAGATGTAGATGTAGATGAAGTACAACGCACGTGTTTTGCAACGCGATTTGTAAGGACTACGCAGTTGATAAAGAAAATACTTTATGGGCGGATTCAAAATGGTTCAAATGGCTCTGAGCATTATGGAACTTAGCATCTGAGGTCAGCAGTCCCCTAGAACTCAGAACTACTTAAAGCTAACTAACCTAAGGACATGACACACGTTCATGCTCGAGGCAGGATTCGAACCTGCGACCCTAGCGGTCTCGCGGTTCCAGACTGAAACACCTAGAATCGTTCGCCACAGCGGCCGGCTATGGGCGGACTCTGATCAGATTTTCTCCTATCCGTTTGAAATAAGATCCTTTTAATATGAATCGCCGGACTCGCTTCTATTGGCTAGAGAAATTTAATGAATGGAAAATTCCTGCAGCACTGTTTTAACCGCTGTTATTGTCATATTACTATGAGAAAACATATTATTCGATCACTGTATTGGAAGTTACACACCACTTGTAGTTTCCACTTTGGATACAACTACTCCTTTGTACGTACTTGAGTTTACGGAGAGAAAAAGTTTCAGTAGAATAGTTAAAAATGCTGGTAGCAAACAGTCACTTAAAACAAAATATATTAATCATGACGGAAACAACAGACTATCTTTAGACTTTAACAGGCGTAGCTAAGTCCGATCCTTCGATAAATATCCGCGATAGTTTGCTGTTTCTCTATTACAGTGAGACATGGGCTGACGTGGAAAACTAATACAGAAATGAGCTTAAGAGCAACCCCTGTATTCTAAGGTAAGAACTACTTCTACACAGTTTCTGTTGTTCACCTCAAATGTTGCTAACCCTCTCCAGTCAATGGGTGTTCGCGACAGACTCCACAATTTTCCGAATGAGGCACAGCTCCTCACATCGTTTAATATCCAGCGTTTAAGATAATCAAGATTCCTGTTACAGAATCACTGAATATTAGCCTCCAGCTGCACAGATTATAGTTTCTTATTTACTGCAAGACTATCGCTATTATTATTTACATGCTAACATTTGAGAAAGTTTCCAGTGGCGTAAGGGAACACCACGTCTTGCTTAGGCCAAGCCAGAACCTTCAGTATGAGTGCTGGCATCCTGCCAAAAGCAAATTACACTCAGCTTAGGGAAATCCAGCCTCTGCTAATGGTAGCAGACAAAGGCGATTTCCCTTGGCTACAAGCGGAATGAACGCGACTCTCTCGGACTAGCCACCAAATGCGTTCAGTGATTAAAAGTTACGTCCATGCAGCAGTAGTCTCACAGCCCAAGCTTAGTGAAATATGTACAACAATAAAAGAATATTAATTTGGAACAACGTGAAAGGACTCCAAGTATTGAAACAATATTTTTCTGTCACGCAAAGCCATAGATTCGTTTTGACTTACAATGAGAACGGAAAAACAAAATTAAATATGAAACCTCCTTTTTATGAGGCAATCCAAAGAGCAGAACCAGTACCCTAATTTAATTTACGTATAAGGACGCACGTTTCATAAAAACATAGACAGAAACGGTCTGGTATTTTCCCCTAAATAATTACAGACAAGCAGCTAGCACATAAATAAATGTAACGGGGTCGGCATGTGAAGCCAATTCCTTCAGGCACGCACATACGACGCCCGAGTTTCGCCATTAAGTTGATTCGTCACGTATCAAATTATAGTCCAGGGATACGTAAAAGACTGTTATTTTCTAGTATCATTCTGACAAAAAAATTAACGTATCTCTCTAGTAAGATGAACAAAAACTAGGCAGACTTGCATATACTGACAATGACGGACCCATTTAAAACATGTCATGTACATGCGGCAAATAAAAGTTGATCTGATATCGTACCAGAAGCTGCAGAAATACATCCAGTATCACCCATTTCTTCTTACTGGAAAAGAAATTGTGAGAAATTCATCACGCCAGCAGGTGTGGCCGAGCGGTTCTAGGCGCTTCAGTCTGGAAGCGCGCGACCACTACGGTCGCAGGTTCGAATCCTGCCTCGGGCATGGATGTGTGTGATGTCCTTAGGTTGGTTAGGTTTAAGCAGTTGTAAGTACTGAGGGGCTGATGACCTCAGATGTTAAGTCCCATAGTAATCAGAGCCATCTGAACCTTTTTTTTTTTTTTTTAATTCATCACGTAGCGGAATTTTATCTACCTCTACATGCCTGGCAGAGGTTCATTGAAACACTTTTAAGATACTTCTCTGCTGTTCTACTCTCGAACAGTACGCGAGGGAAACGAAAACTTAAATTTCTCCGTGAGCGTATTTTGTGATTTGTCCTATTTTATTACGAAGATAATTTCTCCCTATGTAGGTGGGCACCAACAAAATATTTTCACGAACTTCCAGCATGCTGCACGAGAAAAATAGGTCCGCAACTTGTCTTATAATTGAAATCAATGGTGGTAGCTCTGTCATTTAAGTTTCGTTGAGAGTATCTTTATTTTATTATATTTTTTATTTCTTGGCTGTATTTTACTGTTGTTGAGTCCGCCATAGTGCCGCTTTGGCCATAGTGCCACTTTCATCGCAGCAGGGGCAGTTTTTATATATAGGTTACTGCTTGTGCTTGTCACACTTACGGTAGGGATGATTTATAAATGGACACAGGTGTCCGAAACTAGTCGTTATCGAGAAATAAAAAAAAAAGATACTTCCCAATGCAATTTTATGCCTGAGCTACAAAAATTTATTTCAAAATATTTTCACACTCTGGGGAGAAAGTTGGTATTTGAAAGTTCATGAGAAGGTCCTGCCGCAGCGAAAAACGCCTTTTAATAACTGCCACCCCAATTCGTGTATCGTTTCCGTGACACTCCCCTATTTCGCAATAATACAAAACGAGATGCCCTTCTTTGAAGTTTTGCGATGTCCTCCGTCAAACCTATCTGACGCAGATTTCATATCGAACAGCAATACTCCAGCAAAGGGCGATAACCATAGTGTAAGCAGTGTCTTTAATAGACCTGTTTCATTTTTTAAGCGTTCTCCCACTAAATCGTAGTCTCTGGATTGCTTTCCCCACAACATTATCTACGTGATCGTTCGATTTTAAGTTATCGTATTTGTAATCCCTAAGTATTTAGCTGAGTACACGGCCTTCAGATTTGTACGATTTATCGTTTAACTGAAATTTACCGGATTACTTTTAGTGCTCATGTGGATGACTTCACACTTTTCATGATTTTAAGTCTATTGTCACTTTTTGTACCATAGAGATATCGTGTATAAATAATTTTGCTATTCGTTTTAATCATCTAATAACATTACATTACGGTAAATGATAGTAGCATCTGAAAACAATTTAAGAGGAATACTCAAATTTTCCCGTAAATGGTTTATGTCGATCAGCAACAAAAGAACGTCTTCCTGGCGGAAGGTCAGACATTACTTCTGTTTTACGCAAGACTTTAGGTCAGTTACTACGAACTGGACTTTTCTGGCAGGAAACCACGAATCTAGTCACACAACTGAGACGACACTCCATAGACACGCAGTTTAATTAGAAATCGCTTGTGAGGAACGGTGTCAAATGACTTCTGGAAATCTAAAAATATGGAATCAATTTGGAGTCCGAGCTAGTTGTGTTTTCCAAGAACAATGGTTCCTGAATCCGTGTTGGCTATTTATCAAAAAATTGTTTCCGTCGAGGTGATGCCTGATGTTCAAGCACAGTATATGTTCCAAACACATTCTGCAAATCGACGTTAGTGGTATGGGCCTATAATTCAGCGGATTACTCCTATTTTATTTCTTGAGTACTGATGTGACTTGTGGAACTTTCCAGTCTCTGTGTACGGATCTTTCTACAAGCGAGCGATTATATATGACTGCTAAGTTTGCAGCTATTAGCCTTGCCTTTCTTAAGTGTTTTAAGCTGCTTAGCTACTCCAAGGACATCTACTTCTAAGTTACTCCAGTGGTGAGAAGTGATCACGAACTCAACAGGGTAATATAAGTCAGACTTATGCTGGAAGTCAAGAGCAATCAGATATTAAGGAGAGATATGATATAAAAAGTAAGGAAAAGTAAGTCGAAAAACTTCATCTGGTAGAAGAATATAAAGTGTACAACTTTTGAACTGCATTTATGTTCCTAAAAAACATGCCTACTTTTTTTACAAATCTATTTGTGGAATTCGGATTTTAGTTACATAAACATATCGGGCTCAAAATTGTTCTCGAAAAACCAATTTAAAGGCCTACTTCATTTCCAGGAATGTTTCTAATGGAAATGGGGCTCTCGCGTTGTGGGTTCTGAGAGGTATTCAGCCAACTAGGAACATGGCTACGAACAAAAGAGCGCTTTACAATTTTCTCATACATAAGGTAGTGTAAGTGATGGAAGAAATAATTCTAAGTGTTAGGATAATGTCAGGGTTCAACGAAGGTTGGAACACTGAGCAAACGGATTACTCAGCTGTGTACGCCATTATCAGCCAAAAATTCGTACATTCTCTGGTTCTGTATTTGTTTTACACCCATATATGTCGATTTACTAAGTATCTATGTTTCCTTCATCTTCCCCATTCTTGATTACAATGATTTAATTTTGTGCTTCTCTCCTCCTTTTCCGTTCCTACACTCTTAGAATGACAGGGTGAATGGTTGCGTCAGAAGACTGGGTTTTCATAGTGTCTGATGGTGCCTAAACTTCTTGTCTGATACTGTGGCAGTTTAGCCATCTTTTGTGAAGGATTAGAGAAAGGCAAAGAGATCTCGTTCCTTCTGCTAAAAGTGCTACAGCGATTAAGTTTGCAGAGTGCGGAAAGGGTACTTTCTCTGACGACTTCTGCTACCTGTGGGGTCTCGAACTGGCTAGGGATCTGTTCAGTGGTTCCTGGGATTTTGGAAAGAGAGTTTACTCAAGCGCGCTCTTGTGAAGCAGTGAGTGTGGTAACTGAGTCTGTGTAAGTTTCAGCCTAGTTTATGTCTTAATCCATTTCTTTTGCAGTTTCAGACTGTGATAATCATGCAGAATTGTTGTTGTTGTTGTTGTGGTCATCAGTCCTGAGACTGGTTTGATGCAGCTCTCCACGCTACTCTATCCTGTGCAAGCTTCTTCATCTCCCAGTACCTACTGCAACCTACATCCTTCTGAATCTGTTTAGTGTATTCATCTCTTGGTCTCCCTCTACCATTTTTACCCTCCACGCTGCCCTCCAATGCTAAATTTGTGATCCCTTGATGCCTCAAAACATGTCCTACCAACCGATCCATTCTTCTAGTCAAGTTGTGCCACAAAGTTCTCTTCTCCCCAATCCTATTCAGTACCTCCTCATTAGTTACGTGATCTACCCATCTTATCTTCAGCATTCTTCTGTAGCACCACATTTCTAAAGCTTCTATTATCTTCTTGTCTAAACTATTTATCGTCCATGTTTCACTTCCATACATGGCTACACTCCATACAAATACTTTCAGAAACGACTTCCTGACACTTAAATCTATACTTGATGTTAACAAATTTCTCTTCTTGAGAAACGCTTTCCTTGCCATTGCCAGTCTACATTTTATATCCTCTCTACTTCGACCATCATCGGTTATTTTACTCCCTAAATAGCAAAACTCCTTTACTACTTTAAGTGTCTCATTTCGTAACCTAATTCCCTCACCATCACCCGACTTAATTTGACTACATTCCATTATCCTCGTTTTGGTTTTGTTGATGCTCATCTTATATCCTCCTTTCAAGACACTGTCCATTCCGTTCAACTGCTCTTCCAAGTCCTTTGCTGTCTCAGACAGAATTACAATGTCATCGGCGAACCTCAAAGTTTTTACTTCTTCTCCATGAATTTTAATACCTACTCCAAATTTTTCTTTTGTTTCCTTTACTGCTTGCTCAATATACAGATTGAATAACATCGGGGAGAGGCTACAACCCTGTCTCACACCTTTCCCAACCGCTGCTTCCCTTTCATGCCCCTCGACTCATATAACTGCCATCTGGTTTCTGTACAAATTGTAAATAGCCTTTCGCTCCCTGTATTTTACCCCTGCCACCTTCAGAATTTGAAAGAGAGTATTCCAGTTAACATTGTCAAAATGCAGAATATATTACTCAGAGTAGGAAGTGATGGAGTTTCCGTAGCTGTTCAGTTTTACTGGTAGTTCCTTTGTTCAATCTGAACTTAGGGATTGGGCGCCTGGAGTGGCCGAGCGGTTCTAGGCGCTTCATTCTGGAACCGCGCGACCGCTACGGTCGCAGGTTCGTATCCTGCCTCTGGCATGGATGTGTGTGATGTCCTTAGGTTAGTTAGGTTTAAGTAGTTCTAAGTTCTAGGAGACTGACGACCTCAGCTGCGAAGTCCCATAGTGTTCAGAGCCATTTGAATCATTTTTGAACTTACGGGTTGGGAGCGTGGTGTGTTAGCTTTGCTTAATTTCAGTTAGAATTCGTGTTTCCCGGTGAGAATATGCGTGTGCCTACGTTTCTTATATTATTTATTCTTCTGTTTCATTACTTTAACCTGTGTTCAGTAATTTCTGTCTGCTAGGGGTGTGTCTTCGTTCAAACCCACGCGTTTAAATTTGATTTGGAGAGTCCTTAGTTCTCGGAATCTGTTTCATCTTGCAATTTTTTCTGGGTAATTTACTTATGTGGGTAATTTCTTCCACGGAATATCCGACTTTTCTGGATTTTTATATTTATTCTTGGTCTGACTTTGCTTGGTTTGGGCCACCTGACTGAAAAGCGAACGAGCTTTCAGCTCATCGGTTTTTAGTCCTTGTTATATGCTAGTAGGGCTTAAATTACATTACCTTCACCCGTGTGTTGTGTCTTACATGCGTTTACGCCCTGATTTGAATTTCGGATAGTAATTCTCGCTCAATTCCACGGCTTGAGTTTTCCGTGTTATGCGTTAGGCCGGTGGAGAGAACATTTTATGACTATATGTGTTTGTGATGTGAGCTGTAGTTCTTCTAGTTCCTTTCCTGCCTTCTGCATGCTGTTAGTGTGAATGCGAAATGCGTGAGTGATTCCTTACCTTTAAGTTATTTCTGATTTACGTAGCCCTAATGATTTACAAGCGTATCAGGCAAGGTATCGTATTATTTGCTGCACTCGCGTATTATTCAAGACAGGCACCAGTAACAATTATGTTTTCGTATAAATATTTAGCGCTTTATGAATCGTTTATGGTACAATAAATTCTCAGTACGAGTTAAACTGAAACTCATTGTTACTGCTTGTATTTCAACCCACACATCCCAATCTTTCCAGAAAGAGATTTTCACTCTGCAGCGGAGTGTGCGCTGATATGAAAATTCTTGGCAAATTAAAACCGTGTGCCGGACCGAGTTCGAGTCTCGGTCCGGCATACAGCTTTTATCTGCCAGGAAGTTTCATCCTAATCTTTGTTCCATAGGATACATATCACAGTGTTTTCCCTTAAGCAGGTATATACAGGTCCATTCATTTATTTGCTTATTAAGTAAAGATTTATTTGGAAAAGTAATGAAACTAGGTCCGGAATGGCCATTTGATTAATAATAGATTTAAGCTATGAGTCATATTTTCAGGTTGCTCCACAGCCAAAGAACTAATATTTTGAATGCACACTATTTAGTGAAGAGAGCCTAATCTTCTACTTATTAAATTCAAATTATTTAGTGTTGAGTGATGCAGTTACGTGGTGTTGGAATTACTTTGAGTTACCCCTAAGATTTATCCAGCAACTGCACCACTCGACCAATTAATCGATTAATTTTAAATAAAATATTCGATAGCATCTACTACCTTCCTTAATAACGACGCTAAACCTGTACTGAATATATCTTTATCAACTGAGTAAATTCCATAACGTAAATATAAATTTCATTCCAATAGATTATTTTCATCAGATACCGCTCACAAGGCAGTACTGTTGCCAACACAGCAAAAACGTCGAGTAGATATTCTGAAGTGGCATGCTCAAAGCCAAGACCTCAAATCCATGGAATATATTCGAGATGCACCGCAGAAGAATTGCTGGCACTCTCTTTTTATACTATATGGAAACCTAGCAGAAAGCATCGCTGAAGACTGAGCTCAGTAACTGTAGAGAAAAAAGCCCTTGATCCAGTTACCTATTCGTCTGTAAAACATTAAAGTAAATTTCATTGAAGTTTATTTGGGTAAGACTGTATAAAAACCCTTTAGTAAGTCAAGAAATACTGACTGCACTAGCTTATATGAACCACGGCGTTTCCTTTACGTAGTACCGGTACGGCGAATGCGAGTTGGTTTTCGTGTGATTGTTGCTCTCAGAAATTACGTCATAATGAGGACAATTGTTGTCAACAATACAAAGTACACAGCAACATTCAAGTTTCGCGTTAATTAAAATGTTAAGTATTAGTGAAATATAAAGAATAGAAAACATTGCGTGTACTGTTTCAGGTGATTTATGTGTTCCTCAGTTGTATTGCGTAACCCAGGCGCGATTGTATCAGGAGCAGATATCTCTGCGCATAAATAGAAACGAACGCGCCAGTTATTTTTTACAGGGCAAGAACATGAGCGACCACTTGACATTAAATCAAGTCAGTCGCGAGCTACGGCTGTAAAACAACTGTGCCTCAGATGCGATAGCACTAATCTCGACGCTGGTCTGATGCAAATGTACTTTCTCGCATGCAAAGGAGTGGGCAGGAAGAAAGACGACATTTACAAACGCAGTAGGAGAACGTGTTATTACTGTGTATCAGCTAGCGAGTATAGAAGTCTCCGCGTTCGTTGGTGTTGAAAGAACCTGAAATTTCAAGATAATATACAATAACCAGTATTGACACAACAAGAAACAAAGATAGCATCCCTGTTCCACGGACTGTACAGAAACACTGGACAACTAGACGAACATAATGCCGATATCCACCAAAAATTTCTCTCAGCGTGCCGTTCCTAAACCGTGCGGCACAGTATTCTGTCGCCTAAGCGTGAACAACACAGTTTCTGATGTCTGATGACGTACGAATGAAACTCCTTGGAGAACGCAAACCGCTATTGGTATGAGACGGACAACGAATACACGTGTCATTTCCCCATACGCGTTCCTACTAGGCTGTACGATGCTAGTGTTTTATTTCCCAAATAAGTGAGGAATTTAGAGGGACCGTGGCGGTGAGAAAGGAGGAGCAAATTCTCATTTGATCACGCCGATGAGGAACGGCGGATTGTTTCGTATCCGCAGCTAACACGTCTCAGGCTTCCACGACAGCGCTGAAATGTCGCCCTGTTACCAATGCAATACACGTGTCAACAACATTGAGGAAGAAAATCTTAAAAGTAATACTGCAGTCCAGAAACGTCACCCTCGTAATAGTAGTTTCAAGGAGCGTGTAGGGAACGATCAAACAATGTGCACTATCATTCTTCATTTACGCTTTATGATGTGTCCAAGATTTTACCACTCGACCCGCTAACAAAGATCATTCTTAGAGGCTTACATCCAGTGACGTGGATATGTTCTTCCAGTAATGGCTGCTATTACGTTGTAAGGCTTTTTAGAAATACTACCACTAGGTAGTGTAGAAAATGGACGAGCTCTGATATAATACCTTCCATTCGAGTTTCATGCAGCTGATCGCTGCAACATACGGGGTGAACCAGAACTCCACCGACTTTCAAAGCTGGCAGTAGGAACCAAAACAAAAAAAAAAAAAAAAATTATATAGTAAACATCTCTCCGCTATCTTGAGAGACATCTTTTATACTGAAAACTCATTGCTTTCCATATTCTGAGTGGTGGTAATAGTACCTCAGTAAAGAGAGAACGAGGACAACGGGCACATTGTTCTCCTTCTGTAAACAAACTGGCTACCTCGTCGGGGCCTTTATGTAAACAAGCCACACTTGTGCTATTATGTCATGTTTATGTAAGTCTGATTTAGAACCAATAATCTTAACAGTTACAATTTATGACCCAAAAAATGGTTTTTTCCCCCTCCCATTCCCTCTACTTCCTGCACCACTACTGTGTAACGTACAAGTGGCAGGGTGTCATCTTATTGACTGAATTATCTTAAATCCTACAGTATATGATCCAAAAATGACATCATCTCTGCCCTGCCACTTTGACACTATAGTGCATGTGCGTAATCAAAAAAATCCAGATGATAATCTACCAGAAAACGCACCAGCACTGTGTTAATGCGCCATCATGACCTTTTCAAAAACGTAAGGAACTTTGTCGTGCTTTATCAGTGTGTTAAGGGGGGTAGGACGTCAAACGGGCCAACATGGAGCAGGAGAGGCATCACAAGACATTTTAATAACCAGTGTCTATACTTTTACAGATAAATTCATACAACTTTGTCAGCATCACCAGGAAGGATTCAGGATTTACACTCATTGCATTGGAAGTTCGAAAACATAACGAAATAAATTTTTTTACGTGTCAGATTCCATCATCTTTTTCATTTGCTAATGGCAGCATTTGTTTCTATAGGTACACTTTTTTTCATAAGCTAGAGAGGTTCTTCGATGAGTTTTGCGCAGCATACATACCATACTTACAGGTGTATGAAACTCTAGAATTCATTTAATTTATGAAAAAACGAATGAGCTGTGATATTTCAAACTTCATGTTTAGAAAAAACACAAATTTTGTAGTTAATTACCTCAATTTTTACCACAGTTTGTAATAGATTTTGAAAATCCTAGAGTTTCATACACCTTTAAGTATAGTTTTTATGCTGTGCGAAATTCATCGAAGAATCTTACTTATGAAGAAAAGTGTACCTATAGCAACAAATGCAGCCATTAGTAGGTGAAAAAAATGATGAAATTTCACATGTAAAAAGAAATTATTTCGTTATGTTTTCTAACTTCCACTGCTATGAGTATGAATTCTGAATCCTTCCTGGTCATGGTGACAAAGTTTCATGAATTTATTTGTGAAAATATAGACAGTGGAAATTAAAATATCCTGTGGTGCCCCTCCTGCTCCAAGTCGGCCCGTTTGACGTCCTACCCCCTTAAAGTACGTCATACTGCACTTACAGTAATTTATGACCAAAAAAAATGGCCTAAACTCGACGATATCTCTGTCAGGTTGCCTTGGTGGAGTCTGATACTGTAAAATTATGGTGAGGTGACAAAAGCCATGGGATAGCGATGAGTACATATACAGATGGCGGCAGTACCACATACACAAGATAACAGGGCAGCGCATAGGCAGAGCTTTCATTTTTACCCAGGTGATCCGTGTGAAAGGGTTTCCGATGGAATTGTAGCCGCACGGCGAGAATTAACAGATTTTGAATGCGAAACAGTAGTTGGACCTAGATGCATGAGACAGCGCATTTCAGTCCAGCATTCTAAGATCCACAGTGTCAAGAGAGTACCGAGAACACCAAGTCTGAGGCATTACCTCTCACTACGAGCAACGCAGTGGCTGACAGTCTTCACTTAATGACTGAGAGCAGTGGGGTTTGCGTAGAGTTGTCAGTGCTAACAGACAAGCAGCACTGCGTGAAATAACAGCAGTAATCAATGTGGGACGTACGACGAACGTATCCGTTAAGACAGTGCGGCCAAGTTTAACGATAATGGGCTGTGGTCGCAGACGACCTACGACTTGACATCGCGTGCAGCGCCCGTTCTGGGCTCGTGGCCATATCGGTTGGATCCTAGACGATGGGAAAACAGCGGTCTGGTCAGATGAGATCCGATTTCAGTCGGTAAGAGCTGATGGTGGGGTTCGAGTGTGGCGCAGACCCCACGAAGCCATGGACGCACTATGTCAAGGGCACTGTGCGAGCTGGTGGTGGCTCCATAATGTGTTCACATGTAATGAACTGGGCCCTGTGATCGAATTGAAGTGATAATTGACAGTAAATGGTTACGTATGGCTATTGGAGACCATATGCAACCATTCATGGACGTCGCGTTCCCGAATGACGTTGGAATTTTTGTAGATGACAATACGCAATGACACGGGGGACAGATGTTCACGATTGACTGGAATAATATTCTGGACAGTTCGAGCGAATGATATGGCCTCCCAGATCACCTGACACGAATCCCATCGAATCTCTATGGGACGTAATCGTGATGGGAGTTCGTGCATAAAATCCTGATCTGGTAACACTTTTGCAATTATGGACGGGTCTAGAGGCAGCCACAGGGGACTTCCAACAACTTATTGATTCCATGCCACCTCAAGCTACTGCATTACGCTAGGCAAAAACATGTCAGACACTATATTAGGAGGTATCCCTTATTGAGTCCATACCAGAGGGAGCTGCTACACTATGCTGGGCAAAAGGAGGTCCGACGCGATATTAGGAAATGTTCTGTTACTTTCATCAACCGCGCGACTGCTACGGTCGCAGGTTCGAATCCTGCCTCGGGCATGGATGTGTGTGATGTCCTTAGGTTAGTTAGGTTTAAGTAGTTCTAAGTTCTAGGGGACTGATGACCACAGATGTTAAGTCCCATACTGCTCAGAGCCATTTTGTTAGTTTTATCACCTCATTTTATGTCTAGTAGACCTATAAATAACATTGGGAAATTTAACAAATAAAAATAGAATCATTTTTAGAGACATGTATGTACCCACATTGTGCGTCACACACAGGACATTGCTAATTTACACTACTGTCCGAAGTTCAAACAACTTCCTCCACCTACTTGTGCTTCTATCACCACCACGAGGACAGGACAGGAGCAATAAAGATGGAGCATATCTTGCATGGTCT
Organism: Schistocerca piceifrons; assembly: GCF_021461385.2. Taxonomy (NCBI): domain Eukaryota; kingdom Metazoa; phylum Arthropoda; class Insecta; order Orthoptera; family Acrididae; genus Schistocerca; species Schistocerca piceifrons. The sequence goes on from NC_060138.1 coordinate 826,010,780, forward strand.
GCTCAGTCTACGCCATGTCACTCCGGCCGTATAGACACCATTTTGCACTGGGTCAGGGGCCGCGCAGGGTAGCCGAGCGGTCTAGGGGGGCTTGTCACGATCCACGCGGCTCCCCCCGTCGGAGGTTCGAGTCGAGTCCTCCCTCAGGCATGGGTGTGTGTGTTGTCCTTAGTGTAAGTTAGTTTAAGTTAGATTAAGTAGTGCGTAAGCTTAGGGACCGATGACGTCAGCAGTTTGGTGCCATAAGATCTTACGACAAATTTCCAAACTGGATCGGGCCGTGAAAGCTGCCTCTACCGCCGCCGATGTGTGCTTCCTATAGTAGCCAGCAGCCACCGAATGCACTGCTTCTGCCCAAATCTACATTTATGTCTACATAAATACTCCGCAAACCACCGTAGGATACTTGGTAATGGGTACTTTGTAGTACCACTAGTCATTTGCTTTCCTCTTTCACTCGCAAATAGATTGTTCAAATGGCTCTGAGCGCTATGGGACTTAACATCTGTGGTCATCAGTCCCCTAGAACTTAGGACTACTTAAACCTAACTAACCTAAGGACATCACACACATCCATGCCCGAGGCAGGATCCGAACCTGCGACCGTAGCGGTCGCGCGGTTCCAAACTGTAGTTCCTAGAACCGCTCGGCCACACCGGCCGGCCCGGCAGGTTTGAACATCACGTAAGTGTTACGGAGTTACTGCGGTAACTCAAATGGGAAATCCAGGAGGAAGATGACGTTCTTTTCGAGAAACACTATTGAGGAAATTTAGAGAACCGGCATCTGAAGCTGACTACCGAACGATTTTACTGCCGCCAACATACACTGCGCTTAAGGACCACGAAGCCATAATATCTTGCATTTTATCTTCATGGTACTAACATGAAATTACGTTTGTGGCAACAGAATCGTTCTGCAGTCAGCCTCAAATGATGGTTCTCCAAATTTCTGTAACAGAGTCTTACGAAAAGAGGATCGTCTTCCCTCCAGAGATTTCCATTTTAGTTCACGACGCATCTCCGTAATCCACAATGAAATTTTCACTCTGCAGTGGAGTGTGTGCTGATATGAAACTTTCCTGGCAGATTAAAACTGTGTGGCGGACCGAGATTCGAACTCGGGACCTCTGCCTCTATTGCATTTTCTGTGAAGTTTGCAAGGCAATGGTCGCAAATCCAGCACATGTTATTAATGAGTTTCTAAAATAACTTCTCTTCTCATACCAGTAATGATTTTCTTACTCTAAATACGGTGTGCAATTTGACCGGTAGGTACATCCCATTGCAATGTCCCTTTCAGGTGCCCAGGTACGTTTGAGCAGAAAGGGCATGCAGAATTTATTTTACAAATTACTAAGTTGGAAGCAACATGTCAAACGTGTTTTGTAATTAGATGTGGTGCTGTTAAACATTATACATTGTGCTTGAGGGTTCTACATTCATTTCAAATGCTGCGTTTGTCTGGTCCTGCGGTGGCCTGCATGGTGGGTGGAGAAGGACTGGACATTGAGGCAGCTGGAAGACAAAGGCCCATCCCTCCACCAATGTGTGGGCCGACCTTGTGATGCAGGTGTCCTATATTGGCCTTCGACCATTCCCTCACCATCGCACAGTGCTGCCTGTCAGGCTATTAAAAACATTCCAGACCCCATCTACGATTTTCACTCTCTGTAATAAAAAATGAGCTTAAGAAAAGTGTGAGCAGCAATGTAGGGCTGTTTGCTGCTGCACCAAATGACGATACAAAAAAAAAAAAATGAAAAAAATGGTTCTGAGCACTATGGAACTTCTGAGGTCATCAGTCCCCTAGAACTTAGAACTACTTAAACCTAACTAATCTAAGGACATCACACACACCCATGCCCGAGGCGGGATTCGAACCTGCGACCGTAGCGGTCGCGCGGTTCCAGACTGTAGCGCCTAGAGCCTCTCGGCCACCCCTGCCGGAAAATGATGATACATCAACATCGATTGCACCCGTACCATATTTCTATGCACCAGCAATTGCATGTCGACGACTTTGGACGTCGTGTACAGTTCTGCCGCTGGGCACAAGAGAAATTACGGACGATGACAGATTTTTTGCACGCGTTCTATTTAGCGACGAAGCGTCATTCACCAACATCGGTAACGTAAACCGGCATAATATGCTCTATTGGGCAACGGAAAATCCACGATGGCTGCGTCGAGTGGAACATCAGCGACCTTGGCAGGTTAATGTATGGTGCGGCATTATGGGAGGAAGGATAATTGGTCCCCATTATATCGATGGCAACCTAAATGGTGCACTGTATGCTGATTTCCTATGTAATATTCTACCGATGTTACTACAAGAGGTTTCACTGCATGACGGAATGGCGATGTACTTCCAACGTGATGGACGTCCGGCACATAGCTCGCGTGCGGTTGAAGCGGTATTGAATAGCATATTTCATGACACGTGGATTGCTCGTCGAAACACGTTCACCCGATCTGACGTCCCCGGATTTCTTTCTGTGGGGAAAGTTGAAGGATATTTGCTATCGTGATCCACCGACAACGCCTGACAACATGCGTCAGTGCATTGTCAATGCATGTGCGAACATTACGGAAGGCGACCTACTCGCTGTTGAGAGGAATGTCGTTACACGTATTGCCAAATGCATTGAAGTTGACGGACACCATTTTGAGCATTTATTACAATAATGTGGTATTTACAGATAATCACGCTGTAACAGCATTCGTTCTCAAAATGATAAGTTCACAAAGGTACATGTATCACATTGGAACAACCGAAATAAAATGTTCAAACGTACCTACGTTCTGTATTTTAATTTAAAAAACCTACCTGTTACCAACTGTGCGTCTAAAATTGTGAGCCATATGTTTGTGACTATTACAGCGCCATCTATCACAAAGCGAAAAGGTGGTCCTATTAAAACATTCATATTTCTTTACTTACTACACGAATATGTAATAAAAAACGGGCGTTCCTATTTTTAAAACAACGCAATTGATATCCGTTTGACCTACGGCAGCGCCATCTAGCGCGCCAACCATAGCGCTATCTGGTTTCCCCCTTCAAGTTAGACAAGTTTCGTTCTTTGTAGTTTTTTCGTTTGACGCCTATTTCGTGAGATATTTAGCCCGGTCACGATCAATGGACCACCATATATGTTACGCTTTGTCCAATACATTGCTGATGATTAAAGAGAGACATATACATAACAAATCTTACATATCTCAAGAAAATGACTTCTCCAAGTTGCGGATAGTAACTGCAGAGGTCCAGAAATTGAACCTTACTCGTTTCGAAACAGATAAATTAATTAATTGACAGCACGACACAGCAGTAACTACATAAGGTCTACTATAATGCTGTACACAGAATTATTATTATTACTACTACTATTATTATTACTATTAGTGGCTGTCGTCAGACACGAAGCATTAACGGCCTGAAATCTTACATTTTAATATGGCTGACTTTAAATGAGGTTGCAGTGTGCAAGTCAAGCAAGTGCTACAATAGTGAGGAGTAATGCAGGGGAAGTATGTTTTGTTAACAGATGTCTACCGTCACTGTGTATAGTTAGCTTTCTTTTCTAAAATAGAGTTGCTGCTAGCACCTGCGACGCACCACGAATTCGTCATACATTCTAGCAGACACGTACACACACACACACACACACACACACACACACACACACACACACGCAAACTAAATATCATTCAACTTTCATAATTTTGAAAATTAAAATGTTCCAAGGAAAGTTGCTCATTCTACAGTTCTGAAAGTGGCAGGGGAAAGACGTTTCTTGTGATCTGTGCTCGTAAATTCGAATTATCAGCATTCATCTCCAAGAATCTGGGACGAAAGTATCTTTACAAATTGATATAGGATAATTCACAAGACTACCATACGCAAAGCCCAACAAGTATTAGGACTGGGACTAGCGACTTTTCAAGCAAATCAATACATACCTGTGCGCAGCTTGCGCTTACAGAAACGATTACGGTATGAATCACATCGGAGAACGCTGATTCTTCCCTGAAACGTCATTTGCAATTCCAAGTGGCATGTCGTATCCGTCTATTATTAATAGAGGATGAACACGCAATCCAACGATAAAATTACAGAGAATGTTCTGGGATATTTTGGAGTATTTTGGTATAAGGCTCCAGTAGTCAACAGCGGCGCGCTACAAAGTAATTACATTTCGTTCAGTTTCTTACACCCGTTACCTTTGTGTCTGCATTGCACTGTAAATATCTGCTCAACAGTGCAAATTTAAACAGCGTTCTGTGTGTCTTGTTTAGAAACAAAGCTGCTCGATTTACTCACGGTAGTTGCTGCTGACAACGGCAAAGCCCACTTTACTCTTCGTCAAGACTGCATTAAGTGTTGCTCAGTTCCGGGTTTACTTTTCAACAATGTTAGCTGCACGTTAACACAGCTGTACGGAGAAGTTTACTAAGGAAGAGATAGGTTATATTCAATTCTTGTATGAGTTCAATGAGTGCACTGAAACAACCACACAACGACGCTATGGCGACCTGTTCCGTCAGGGACGGCATCCATGAGTAATGAATCTTGCCTCATGAGAACTTTTGAACTTGAATTGAAATATTCGATTCCGTGTAAATTTTGGTCAGAATTGAGTAAATTTTTATATTTAAATTATACATGCCACATCTAAAGATAATTTTGCATCTATCTGATCATCAAAGCAACATTTCTCTGGTAATATAATATTATTTTTCACATCGATCCATTTAGCGACCTCCATCTTGAACCATGAAAATTATTAATCACAACTGTTAACTTAAAGGAGTCAAAAACCATTTTAGTGAAGCTAATAATATTATGCTTTAGTCTTCAGGCAAAACAAAATTTCTGTTTTCATTTTTAATTTTTCTTATTTTACTGTAGATAATTCAATCGACCATTACAGAAAGACAGGCAGTCTTTTGTATTGTCAAAGCTTGCAACCTTTATTATGAATTATGAGGCACATAAATCTTTATATAAGTAATAATTTCCAGAAACACTATGTAAATTATACCTGAAGAGTAATTTCAGTTAAGACAGTCATAATAAATTTCATTTGAAGTATATCCTGTTCTAGAAGTATCTGGGAGCTCTGTACGTAATACTTACAGAAATTTTAGGCGCCATACGCGACATAACAGTTTCAGTTCTACATCTACATCCATACTCCGCAAGCCACCTTTCTACAAGAAGGAAGAACACTTATATATGCTGAGATTGGTTGTGTCGAGATTGGTAAATGCAACTATCAAATTCTTTGCTTTGAATTGAAACGCTGAAGAACGCATCTGCTTAACAAAATGGTGTTGTAGAAAGTCTCAAGAATCTATGAGTAAATACTGATGATGTCAATAAGCAACAATATTTCAGCAATATTTACTGAAACAAAAACCCTTGGACTCATTAATTGGGAAGCATAAACAGGAACCGACACCCGAGACAACGAGACACTCGTAGCGAGGTAAGTAGCATTTATCTGGTAATATAATGTTTCTGCCTTATGAAATTATATAAACGTTGACAACACTAGAATAGTTAGTTGACTGTAGAGTATTTACTTTCTGTACAACTACGAATATTTTGATATTATGGGATATGTAACATTATACATATGACAATACTTTTTCATCTGTACATAGTCACTTACATGAAACCAGATATTTTGTTTTGTGTTGTGCTACCTTGGATTTCGTATTATAGATTTGTTCTGTATTGTGAAGTAACTTTCACGGAAAGCGTGGAAACTGGAGTAGCATATAACAGATTTGTTCTGTATTATGAACTAACTTCCACGGAAAGCGTGGAAACTTCGGTAGCATATATATATATATATATATATATATATATATATATATATATATATATATATATATATATATTATTACTCCGTAATGAGCCACGGCAGACTAAGGACCATTCTCCCTAAATATTCAAAAATTATTCATGAATAGCCTCCGGAATTATGGTGCTTGTTTTCGGATACATCTTGTAGATGATGCCTTGGGACAAAATTTGTGAAGCCAGCAAAAAATTGCAAGATATTTCTTTTGAGTCTTGAGCCATCAAGTTTTCAAACATTGAATTAATCAATCTGTATATTAATTCATGGTTCAGTTTGGAATACTTATAGCTCAGTGTATTATACCGCATTAGCATGGACATAATTTCTTGACAATGACGTCTGACTGCTTGAGATGTCTCCTGTCACCAGACAGATGCCAATTTTTCTCTTGTCAGCAAACCATTGAACATCAGAGAGTTTTTTCCTTTATATTAGAGTAAGTTTGGTCGTGCAATGAGGAGGAGATAAGAGTCTCTGGACACCTTCCAACATACAACACCGATTAGCATGGCAGGGGACAACGCTAACAGTAATGTTTATCGCTGAGGCAAAAAGCAATCACTTTGTAAGTGTAGTAATGACAGAAGCCCATGAAGTTGGGAACACAGCGTTTCCTGTGACGTGCGGAGGCGATAGCTTTTCGGTAGTTTAGATTCAGATGTGGTTGTACATTGCTGGAAAAATCATCAGTACACCCTTTTAGAGGTTTACAGTTCACTACTGAAGATTTATTGTTGCAACAGTGCATGTGCAGTGCATGAAGTGGTTACATTTACAGATCAACAGCAGAAACGGTTCTGAGGTACCGGATATCGATCTATGCTGAAATGCCCGTATTACTACGTGGTGTGGCCTCTACGGAAGGCACGTCAGGCATGGGATACGTTATTCCACACCTGCTCGACCTGTTCATGCAGTTCTGTAAGAGTTGTTGGTTGACGAGTGGTACGAGTCACTTCTCGACCCAGAATGTCGGTTGGAGACTTTTCCAGAGATTGTGCTGGCCAGGGAAGTTGCTGCATGTCTTTCAGAGCACATTGAGTTTCACTGGAAGTGTGCGGACGAGCATTATCCTGTTGCAACAACACATCACCTTCCTATTGCAAGAACTACAAACGTACAGGCCCCACAACATTCTGCATATATCGAGCGCTGGTTAGCGTCTCCTCCAGATACACCAAAGGTCAACAAGAGTTGTAGCTTATCGGTCTCCAGACCATAAAGCTTAGTATGGGGCCAGTGTGTCTTCGACAAATGCTCCCTTACAAGACAGCACTCCACAGGTCTACGTCGTAAGTGTGAACGACCATCACATTCATGTAGGCAGAATCTGATTTCATCACTGAAGACGACGACTCGCCATTCCATCTTCCAAGCAATCGTCTTACGGCACCAGTCCAGCTGTGCACGTCGACGCTGTGGCGGGAGTGGAAGACACGCTAGAGGTGCGTGTGCCCATAGTCCGACTACTAATAACCGGTTCGCAACAGGTCGTGCTGACACGTCTGGGCTCACAAGTCCTCTGATCTGTGCTGTGGTAGCTGTACGATCTGCCGCTGCTGCCCCCATAATTCGTCTATCCTGATGAGTGCTGTGCTGCGCAAATGCCAAGAACATTGTGTACGGGTGTGGGAATGTTCACGTGACCACTGAAACCAGCTTCGTTGTACAACTGACTTAGCATATCCAATGTATGTGGCAATTCTCCGAAAGGATGGTCTCGCCACTCAGAAATCCACGATCTGACCCCTTTCAGACTCGCTTAGTTGGCTGTAGGAAGCACGAGTGCATCTCCATGGCATGGTTGCTTGCTTGCCTTACACGTTTGCAGGACACTGACCCTTCTGCCTGTGAGCATTCGCTATTAAAGGGTAGATACAGACAGCGCTCTGGTAGCTTGGCCACCACACTATCTTTTGGCTGACGACGTTGAAACCGTTATCAGTACGTCTGTTATACTCCCGGTTGCATATGCCGCCATCGGATCCAAAGCGACGTCGTCTTTCTAGGTGTACTAATTTTTTCGATTGTGTATTTTAGCCCACAAGTGTGGTGTGTGCCGGCAGCAGAGTTGTCGTATGCTTTAATGTTAACAGCCAATAGGAACGGATTTCGCTGGGTCTGATTACGTAGAGTATCGAACGCTGTCTTGTTTGTGTGGAATCTTATGTTTTTATATTTTCGTAAGTATTGATTGTGTGTTTTCTGAGACCTTACTTTCCAGAGACTCTACACCTACCTATACATCTACATCTATACTCTGCAAACCAGTATGAGGCGCATGGCAGAGGGTTCGTCCCACTGTACCAGTTATTAGGGTTTCCTGCTGTTCCATTCACGTGTGGAGCGTGGAAGGAATGATTGTTTGAAGGCCTCTGTGCGTGCAGTAAATATTCTAATCCGGACATTACTCCCCTCTCCAAACATTACGCCCCTTGACTTTTCTTCTGGCGCTATATCAAGGACAGTCTTCATCACACCAGTTGCTGACGTCTAAGAACTGAAGGCTGGGATACAAGCTGCTGTGAGTACTGTGACAGAACACATGTCAAGGAACACATGGTGGAAACTGGAATACCGCCTCGACATTCTCTGAGCTACCAAGGAGCATATGTTGAGGTTTACTAACTTATATGGTCTTAAAAAAAACAGTTAGTAACACTAACCTATGTAACGGCATCAAATGTAAATTATTGTGTCAAATGGTTATTCTGTAATAAATTGTTATAATCAGGGCAAGACTTTGTGCTCACCATGTATACCCCTAGAGTAATCATATAAAGACAGTTCTTGAAACTTCGTTAATAGATCTTTGGCAGAACTCGTTTCGAGCGCTGCCCTTCGAAGATTGCATTCGCAACTGTGGAAGCGTTAGGTGTTTCAGCAGCAGCTCATGCAGCAGCAGCAGATGATGCAGCAGACCAGTCCCCCAGCAGCAGCAGCAGCAGTAGCAGTCACAGTCCCGGCGACCGCAGCAGCGTCGGCAGCTTCCAGCAGCGCCAGCCGGTCCCTAGCGACGTCAGCGGGTCCCAGCGCCGCCCACCAGACAGCCCAGCAACCGAGCACCCCTGCGACAGCAGCGGACGCGGTTAGCCCATCGCCGCCTCCGACAGCAGATCTCCCCCCCCCCCCCCCCCCCTGCGATCGCCATCCCATCGGCGGCAGCGGAGTGGGGCTTCGACCCCAGGCGGAGTTTTCATCTTCGTCTCCATCTCCTTCTTCGTCTCCATCTTCGTCTTTGTGTGTGCTCCATCACTGTCTTTGTCCCTTGTTTGTCCTGTGTCTCCTGTCCTGTTTTTCCATTCTCACCCTCATAACCTTTACCATGACTACCCCCACCACCACCACAACCACCATGGCCATCATCTGCACTTCCGCCTCCACTGCCACCACCATGATTACGTGGTGAGTCCAGTCGCCCCCCCCCAATCCATCCTCCCACTTCTAACCCTTCCCATCCCTGCACCCTTCATCGCCCCATCCCCTGCTCCTTCAACCCAAGCCACCCCCTTCGACCCTTTCCCTCCACTCCCCCACGCTGTTTCGACTGCTCCTGTGGCCCTCACCTGGGTGGTGGCCCGGAGGGCCACAGCCCACCCCACGCCATCGCCATCACCATCGCAATCACCATCACCAGCACCAACACCAAAACCAAAGCTGGGACCTGTCACTCCCGCCATCTCCCGGTTGCTCCCATCCCCCATGCGTCTTCCCACCCTTTCGCTGCTATTAAGCACCCAAGCAGCAACACACCCACCTCCTCAGCTCCAAAGAAGTCCCAGCCTCTTCCTCCTCTCCCCCCCCCCCCCCGAGATGCCATGTATGTCTCCCCACCTGCCGCTTCTGACACTCCTATAGATACATCCAGTCCCATCCCGATCCATCTCTCCTGGAGGCTTGGAACCTCACCCTGCTCCTACGCCAACACTTTCCCAGAGCCCCTAGCTCCCTCCTCACTCCCCATGGGGACTCTGTCCTTATCACCTCCCCAAGCCCCACCCTCCATTCTGACATCCTCTCAAGAATCCATATCACCTGCTTCAGTCCAAATACTTCCCTCTGCCCTGATTCTTCACCTTCCTCCTATCACCAACCCCAACCCCCCGTGTCGCCTGCCAACCCTCACCACAGTGATCACTCAGCTTAGTCTGACAATCACGGAGGAGGAGGTGTTGGCATAGGTCAAGGCGCACCCCTACTTGGACGTGCGTGCCGTCCACTGGATCTATAATCCTGCCAGCCGCACCCACCTTACGCGGGTTTTCTATGAGCATGCTCCCTCTATAGACTTTCTCCTAAAGGAGGGTGCCCTGCCATTTCATCGCTGGTACAAGGTTGACCACTCCCATTCCCATCCCCAATCCATCCACTACCAGAGGTGTTTGTGCTACATTGCACATCTAATATGTGAGTGCCGCGAAGCCCCAGACTGCCTGCACTGTAAGCAGGCGCACTTCCTCTGGCAGTGTCCCTACCTCCAGTCCTCTCCTTCCTGTAAGACTTGCAATCTTCCCCACCCCACCTATTCCCAGAAGTGCAAGGCCCGACACCCCCTCCACTCCTCTACTCACCATCACAGTCCACTCTCTGGATGCCCCCACCCCTCCTGGCAACTCCATTTGTCCCCACTCCCACTGCCGAGGATATCACCAGATTCATTACCATCGTCTTCCAAAATGTCCATCCTTTCAAGCACCCCCACATCCTTAAGCCAATATCCCTCGCTGCCCACTCCATTTTCCACCTAAGTGCCACCAACTCCCATAACCAAGCCCACTTCACCTTCTCCCGTATTGACACCCTCATCTAATTTCCCGTCATGGTGCGACAGCACCATGTCTTGTTCAACAACATCCGCTCCCTTCCCGTTAACAAGAACTTCCTCATGCATACCCTCATGACCCACCATGTGGATGCCATCCTTCTGAACGATACCTTTCTCCAGCCCCAACATACCATCCACCTGTAGCCCTACACCCTTCACCACTCTGACAATACCCTCCAGATAGCATGTGGTGGGGTAGCCATTGGCCACCACAGCCAGATCCCTGTTTGGCTCCAACCCCTCTTTCCCAACCCCAGGTAACACCTGATCCTCAGTCTCTTCTGTGCCACTATCTACATCCACCCCCCTGCCCCTATTCCTTCTGACTTCCTTTCCCACACTGACCGTACCTTCTCCTTCTATGTGATTGATGCTGACCTGAACATCCATAGTCATCCCACTGCCCAGCTATGGTGGTGGTATTGGTTCCTCACCACCCTCCAGGGTAACCTCCTTCCCATTCCCCAACACCCTCCCCCTGAATCCAATACCATTCCTGATGTCGTCCTGGCCTCCCCTAATCTCCTTGGCCGCATAGTGGTGGATGTCCTCGACCCTATAGGCAGTGACCATCTCCCTGTCCTACTCACCGTATCAGACGGTCGTCTCCCCTGTCCCAGCCCTTGCCTCGACCCTCCCCCAATATATGTCCATGACTATTCCTGTGCCAACTGGAATGCCTACCGGGATACCCTCAGTGCCCAGATCGATTGCCACCCCCTCACCTACCACTCCCATAATGACATTACCCATGCCACCTTCTTTCTCAAGCAGACCTTGTCTGATGTCATGGAGGCCCACAACCCTACTGTCGCCATTCACATGCACCGCCCCACTCTACTCCCACAGGCCGTCCTCCTCCTTTGGGAATCCCACCATCTATACTGTACCTTCTTTTACACACTGGACCGGGACACACTAAGACGCCACTGGCAACTCCAACGACACATCCGAAACTTGCTCATAGCAAGAAACACCGGGACTGGCGACAGACATGCACCTGTCTCAATGCTACCTTGTCTCTTAACTTATCTAAGTATTGGTCAGCCTTCTGCTGCCTTACCGGATCTAACCCCCTCCCCCCCTACTACCCTCTCCATCATGATGACCACCCCTTTCCTGATACCATTTGTAAGGCCAACCAGTTTGCTTCTTACCTCTCCAATATCTTTACCATCCCTGATGATCCTCAGCTCGATTACTCCCTTTCCTCCGACGTCCGCAATCGAACTGACACCCCTGCCACTCACCTCAGTCCTGGCTTCCAGTACTTGGATAACATAGCACACACAGAACTCAACACTCCGATCACCACTCAAGACATCATTGATACACTCTGCACTAAACACAACACTGCTCCCAATTACAACTGTGTCACTTACCATCACCTCTGTGAAGCTCCCGCCTCCTTCCTCTCCACCCTGGCCAGGCTATATAATGTGGTCTTGTCCATTGGCTTCTACCCTGACCTGTGGAAAACCTCCCAGATCCTGATCTTCCTCAAACCCAACAAACCGCCTTCCGCTGTCTCCTCCTACCTCGGATTTCAGCAAGGTCCTGGAATCCATGCTTACGTGATGCATCCACCAGCATCTCCACCAGCACTGCCTCTTTCCCTCTACCCAATGTGGCTTTCAGCCATCCTTCTCTGTGATCACCTTCTACTTTACCTCACACACCTCCTCTCCGAACAACTCATTTCCCATCACTCTGCCATCTTCCTCCCCCTCGACCTGAACGTGCCTACGACCCTTTATGACATTCCGGTCTGCTCTTCAAGCTCCAAACCTTCGCTCTTCCTATTAACTACGTTCGTCTGATCGCCGCCTTCCTTTCCCACCATCCTTCCTATGTCACCATCTACAGCACAGATTCCTACTCCTTCTACCCCTCCACCAGTGTGCACCAAGGTTCCATCCTCTCCCCTCTTCTCTACCTTCTTTACACGGCAGACATGCCTCCGCCTTCACCCCCCTTACACCTTCACCAGTATGCCTTCCTTGCCCCGCCCCCACCCTGCAACGCTCCCAGCACCTTCTCCAATCCCATCTTGACCAGTTCACCACTTGTTGTAACCAGTAGCTGCTCAAGGTCAATCCTTCCAAGACCCAGGCGACCATTGTAGGCAACACCACCCCTTCCTTCTGTGTCCACGATTTCTGTCTAACTGTTTATGGCCATCATATCACACTTACCCTCCCCCATCCTTATCACCCCTACCCTTAGACTAATCTCAACTATGGTAGATGCCTGGTTGAGATTCATTGGAAGAATTCTCAGGAAATGTAGTCTACCCACAAAGGAAGTACTTTTCTCGTCAGTTTGGAATCTGTACCAGAGAGGACCGATAAAGGAAATAGAGGAGATTCAAAGAAGAGCAGCGCGTTTCGTTACAGGTTCATTTACTAAGTGCAAAATCGTCACGCCCGCATCTCGTGGTCGTGCGGTAGCGTTCTCGCTTCCCACGCCCGGGTTCCCGGGTTCGATTCCCGGCGGGGTCAGGGATTTTCTCTGCCTCGTGATGGCTGGGTGTTGTGTGCTGTCCTTAGGTTAGTTAGGTTTAAGTAGTTCTAAGTTCTAGGGGACTTATGACCACAGCAGTTGAGTCCCATAGTGCTCAGAGCCATTTTAGCCAAAATCGTCACAGAGATCCTTAGCCATCTCCAGTGGCTGACGCTGCAAGATAGACATTCTGCACAGTGTGTTTCACTATTAAATATATTGCTTCTTCACACGCACATCACACAAAAAGATTATGAAGATAAAATTAGAGAGATTCGAGATCGCAAGGAGGCAGCTGGAAGAGATAGGGGAGGAAGTGACAGTGTTACACCAAGTACCCTTTGCCACACACTGTGGGGAGGCTTAAGGAGTAAATAGGAAGATATAGAACTTGTTTAGGACGTGTAGGCTAGCCGGCCGGGGTGGCCGAGCGGTTCAGGTTCGAATTCTGCCTCAGGCATGGATGTGTGTGATATCCTTAGGTTAGTTAGGTTTAAGTAGTTCTAAGTTCTAGGGGACTTATGACCACAGCAGTTGAGTCCCATAGTGCTCAGAGCCATTTTAGCCAAAATCGTCACAGAGATCCTTAGCCATCTCCAGTGGCTGACGCTGCAAGATAGACATTCTGTACAGTGTGTTTCACTATTAAATATATTGCTTCTTCACACGCACATCACACAAAAAGATTATGAAGATAAAATTAGAGAGATTCGAGATCGCAAGGAGGCAGCTGGAAGAGATAGGGGAGGAAGTGACAGTGTTACACCAAGTACCCTTTGCCACACACTGTGGGGAGGCTTAAGGAGTAAATAGGAAGATATAGAACTTGTTTAGGACGTGTAGGCTAGCCGGCCGGGGTGGCCGAGCGGTTCAGGTTCGAATTCTGCCTCAGGCATGGATGTGTGTGATATCCTTAGGTTAGTTAGGCTTAAGTAGTTCTAAGTTCTAGGGGACTGATGACCTCAGAAGTTAAGACCCATAGCGCTCAGAGCCATTTGAACCATTTGTGTAGGCTATGTGTTTTGTTTAAGTTGGGCAACAACCTGCCATTCGCCAGTCCTAAAGGGCTGTATGTCTTCAGCACACGTAATAGTACACACACACAGACACACACACACACACACACACACACACACACACACACACACGAAAATACAAAAGTAAATTAAAGTAATTACTGTTAAAACATCATTTTCTTGTAACGATTTCTCACGCGTATGCGAATATTGCAACAATCTGAAAGATTTACTCCTACGGTGCGTAGATGAAGGTGCCAGATAAGAGTGATCACTGTTGTAAAGATGCGGTGTACAAGTAGAAGTAGGCTCAGAGGTTCGCTCTCTTCTGTGAGCAGAAGTGTCTGTTTTACGCCAGATCACTCTTCGTCAAACGAAGTGGACATTGAAAGGTGCCAGTGTGCCTCGTCATCGCCAATCAGCATGTGAGCCTGTAACACGAGAGAACCGTCGTCACATGCAGACATTCGGAGAGCACTTAATTTGAGGATAGAGTGCCTGGAAAACCACGGTGTTACCTGCTCAGATTTTCAACCTAATCACCGATTTTTGGCTCACATGAAGGCATGAGCACCAGAGCAAGCCATAAGTAGTTTCTGGCATTTTCTATTGTTTCTGATATCGTGAGAAGCGAGACTGTGTTTTGTGCAGAACTTGTAAATAATTTTGGGTCTACGCATTTAAGTGCTGCATAATACATTAAAGCTATTTGGAAGAGCCTGTTAGTTCTTTAGTTACAAAATTTCATGTTGACTAAACTTCTATGATTAGTGATATGACGTGCGGACCGTTAAGCTGCTCTTTGCCAGTTGTTCACCGTCTTGTACCTTTAAATAGAATAAGGTATTCTATCTTCGAACATATCGTATTTGTAAATGAACTGAGTTTCTTTAACGCCGGCCGTTGTGGCCGTGCGGTTCTAGGCGCTTTAGTTTGGAACCGCGTGACCGCTACGGTCACAGGTTCGAATCCTGCCTCGGGCATGGATGTGTGTGATGTCCTTAGGTTAGTTAGGTTTAAGTAGTTCTAAGTTCTAGAGGACTGATGACCTCAGAAGTTAAGTCCCATAGTCCTCAGAGCCATTTGAACCATTTGAACCATTCTTTAATGTCTTAACAATTTTAGTTGTCTTGAAAACCTGTAACAGATTTTCAATAACACATTTGCTTAATATGATTTCAGTTAGTGATAACTGGCGTGTAGTAGCGTAATAATTTAACAGATAGGCAGCTGAATACAGTACTTACAAGATTTTCTCGATTTCAACGCTTTTTAATTTCAATAGAATATTTGTTCCTAGGTACACTGGAACGTTTTTTCACGTTTGGGAATACCTTGATTTTCCAGTATAATTTTTGTGGATTCAGAAGAATACTACAGTAGATTAAAGGCGAATGCTATCATTTAAAAAAGGAATAAGAAAATATCTTAAACACCTACTACAGAGCTGCCTAGAGGCGAAGGGTGCAATACTCTCTCCTATCCAATGAACAGAAGAAATTCGTTCAGTGTGATGCGTCTATACTTGTCCATACAATTTGAAGACTGCTCTAGATGACAGTCTGTAAGTAGTGTTGCGGCCACATGTTGTTTCACGCAGTTGAGAATGGCAAAACAGAGGCACGCCGGCAACCGAGGCGTTGCGAAGCAGGCAGGCACAGATAGCCTTGCTGACAGCAGCAGTCTACCAGTAGAGTGACGCAACGACACACACAGACCGAACGCCGAGTGAAGCCTGGAGAGTAAGGGTAAGTGAAGCCAGCAAGCTAAGTTACGCTGAAATATGCTGCGAGAGTAATAACAAAAAGCTGCCACTGAGGGTAAAAAACGTCCTCCTTCCAGATATAAATAGTGGAGTGCAGGCAGCAACAGACAGAAGCCATTAGGAAGCAGTTCGGATCTGAGGACGGACGTGGTCCGTGTCCGAATGTTCAATCTTCGTAGGTGACAATTCCGAAAGGCTGTTCCAGCTCGCAGGAGTTATCTGTTCGCCATCAAATGGAGGTCGGGGCGAGTTCGGTCGCCACCATGGCTGACTACAGCGAGAACTTCCAGCAGGACCGGCTGCAGTGTGGTCTTGGTCACAGGTGCTGCCGGGGACTGACACCCGGACTTCACGGCAACCCTGTCCCACGACGTGTGGTCCGTCCCTGATGGGACCTCGTGGACATCGAGACTGACGGCTTCCCAGCCGCCAGTGCAGCAGGCGTTGGCAGCTGGCCCCACGACGCGTGGTACGTCCATGATGGGACCTCGTGGACATCGAGACTGACGGCTTCTCAGACGCCGGTGCAACAGGCGTTGGCAGCTGGCCCCACGACATGTGGTCCGTTCATGATGGGACCTCGTGGATATCGAGACTGACGGCTTCCCAGCCGCCGGTGCAGCAGGCGTTGGCAGCTGGCCCCACGACGCGTGGTCCGTTCATGATGGGACCTCGTGGACATCGAGACTGACGGCTTCCCAGCCGCCGGTGCAGCAGGCGTTGGCAGCTGGCCCCACGACGCGTGGTCCGTCCATGATGGGACCTCGTGGACATAGAGACTGACGGCTTCCCAGCCGCCGGTGCAGCAGTCGTTGGCAGCTGGCCCCACGACGCGTGGTCCGTCCATGATGGGACCTCGTGGACATCGAGACTGACGGCTTCTCAGACGCCGGTGCAACAGGCGTTGGCAGCTGGCCCCACGACATGTGGTCCGTTCATGATGGGACCTCGTGGATATCGAGACTGACGGCTTCCCAGCCGCCGGTGCAGCAGGCGTTGGCAGCTGGCCCCACGACGCGTGGTCCGTTCATGATGGGACCTCGTGGACATCGAGACTGACGGCTTCCCAGCCGCCGGTGCAGCAGGCGTTGGCAGCTGGCCCCACGACGCGTGGTCCGTCCATGATGGGACCTCGTGGACATAGAGACTGACGGCTTCCCAGCCGCCGGTGCAGCAGTCGTTGGCAGCTGGCCCCACGACGCGTGGTCCGTCCATGATGGGACCTCGTGGACATCGAGACTGACGGCTTCTCAGACGCCGGTGCAACAGGCGTTGGCAGCTGGCCCCACGACATGTGGTCCGTCCATGATGGGACCTCGTGGACATCGAGACTGACGGCTTCTCAGACGCCGGTGCAACAGGCGTTGGCAGCTGGCCCCACGACATGTGGTCCGTCCATGATGGGACCTCGTGGATATCGAGACTGACGGCTTCCCAGCCGCCGGTGCAGCAGGCGTTGGCAGCTGGCCCCACGACGCGTGGTCCGTTCATGATGGGACCTCGTGGACATCGAGACTGACGGCTTCCCAGCCGCCGGTGCAGCAGTCGTTGGCAGCTGGCCCCACGACGCGTGGTCCGTCCATGATGGGACCTCGTGGACATCGAGACTGACGGCTTCTCAGACGCCGGTGCAACAGGCGTTGGCAGCTGGCCCCACGACATGTGGTCCGTTCATGATGGGACCTCGTGGATATCGAGACTGACGGCTTCCCAGCCGCCGGTGCAGCAGGCGTTGGCAGCTGGCCCCACGACGCGTGGTCCGTCCATGATGGGACCTCGTGGACATCGAGACTGACGGCTTCCCAGCCGCCGGTGCAGCAGGCGTTGGCAGCTGGCCCCACGACGCGTGGTCTGTCGATGATGGGACCACGTGGACATCGAGACTGACGGCTTCCCAGCCGCCGGTGCAGCAGGCGTTGGCAGCTGGCCCCACGACGCGTGGTTCGTCCATGATGGGACCTCATGGACATCGAGACTGACGGCTTCCCAGCCGCCGGTGCAGCAGGCGTTGGCAGCTGGCCCCACGACGTGTGGTCCGTCCATGATGGAACCTCGTGGACATCGAGACTGACGGCTTCCCAGCCGCCGGGGCAGCAGGCGTCGGCAGCTGACCTCACGGCGGCGCGGCTCTTTGGGCGTGCCCATACTGGGGCGCCGAGCGGCGACGAGTTCATCTCAACCAAAGGGCATCCTGGCTTCATCGGAGCACTGGTGGGCTGAGGCTCCCGAGTGCGATCAGCGGCGCGTGTTGCACAGCAGCAGCCAGGCGGAGGGATCCGCAGGGCTGGGCAGCGACAACGAAGGAGAAATTGTAAAGAAAGTTCAATAAATAATTGTAAAACTCTACGCCGTCTCAGTCCTTGGCGCAGGCACTGTGTCTGCTGCTAAAAAGTGGTGCAGAGGTCATAACAGTCGGCTCTTTAGGTTTTTCTGTTGGTGATGCCATGTAGCGCTCTGTATTAAAACGCTGACTGCACTGTGTGCTGTCTGTGGCTGGTTGGACTCATTGTTGGACTATTCGCTAGTATGGTGTTGGGTGTTGGGCAGTAGCATGTGAACAGCCCGTGGAGGTGAGCTGCCAGCAGTGGTGAATGTGGGGAGAGAGATGCCAGAGTTTTGAGATGTTAATATGTGTGGCGTCAGAAAAAGGAATTTGTCAAAATAGATGTCAAGGTAAATACATTGTTTGTTCTCTATCCAAATCTTACGTTTGGCAACTATATGCCTATCAGTAGTTAGTGCTTTCAGTAGTTAGAATCTTTTATTTAGCTGGCAGTATTGGCGCTCGCTGGATTGCAGTAGTTCGAGTAACGAAGATTTTTGTGAGGTAACTGATTCATGAAGGGTATAGGTTATCGTTAGTCAGGACCATTTTTTGTAGGCTTATTAAAAGTCAGATGGCGTTGCGCTAAAATATTGTGCGTCAGTTTAGAAATGATCAGAATAAGTAAAGAGAAAACTGTCTGAGTACGTTCAGTTTTACTCAGCTGTTTCAGTGTCAAATAACGTAGAAGTTTACCAGTACAGTTTTTCTTTACATTCAAAGGGGAAGTTTCAAGTCGCATTGTTCTCATCGCTGTATCGGTCTGCACAGTTTCTTTGGAGGTGTTGATTCGACTCAGGAGCCCTCTAAAGGATGTACCCCTGTCTGTGTAGACAGTTCGACGTCACCTACTGGGTCGGACAACTAGTCTAGGCGCCATTGCGTCGATTTCTATTTTGCAGGAACCACAGACGCCTCTGGATGCAAAGGATGTAAGTACAACCAACCAGCTGAAGTGAACTCCTTGAGAACAGCTTCTATACCTACCGGTATTTATAAAGTCATGCATCGCAAAAGTAAAACCATGAAGAAGACTATAGAAAAAATTATGCTTTCTCTTCATTCTCAGTATTCATACGAGGGTGCTCTGAAAAATAATGCCTCCAAGGTCCTGAGGTGAAAACTCTTAAAGCTTTTTAAACGAAACAAACGTTATCATCATTCTGCATCTGTATTCTTCATGTCCTCATATTTACTTCTCAACATTATCACACTGGCGAGGAGCATACTTCTCCCAACGAGAGAACAATTTGTTGATACGATCATTGTAGAATGCCTGTCTTGGTTGAACGAGCCACAACCTCTCGTTGCTATCAAAGTGAAGCCCTTGAAGGTGTTGTTTAAATTCTGAAAACAGGTGAAAATCCGATGGGGCCAAGTCGGGACTGTATGGAGGATGCCGGCCGGGGTGGCCGAGTGGTTCTAGGCGCTACTGTCTGGAACCTCGCGACTGCTATGGTCGCAGGTTGGAATCCCGCCTCGTGCATGGATGTGTGTGATGTACTTAGGTTAGTTAGGTTTAAGTAGTTCTAAGTTCTAGGGGACTGATGACCTCAGAAGTTCCATAGTGCTCAGAGCCATTTGAACAATTTTTTTTTTAAGTATGGAGGATGATTCACGACAGTGCACCCAAGGCGTCGGATTGCTTCAGATGTCGCAGCGCTCGAGCTTGATCTGGCACTGTTAGGCTGAAAGAGAGAGTGCTCCGTGTGTGGACTAACTCTTCTAATTTTAAACTCGGTTAACCGCACGCTGTTTCTCACTCAGCGGCGCAGTGACGTTACCAACCGCCATGTAACACGCTACAATTCGGAGCCCTCTAGCGCCAGAGATCTGGAAATACTCGTATGTAGACAAGAAGGATAAAGATGCAGTATGTCAATAACATTTGTTTTATTTAAAACGCATTAAGTGTTTTGACATAACAAATTCGGGGGTGCTACTTTTCAGCACGTCTTCGTAGTCACACCGATTAGGCAAACAGAACTAGAAACATTCCAGTTGTCCGTCTTCGAAACTATCTGGCATTACGCTACGTCTCACTCGCTCGCAGGGTCAGAATTCGTCCACTCTTAGCGGTGTATGGCGCGTGGCACATACTACGTGAGGACTGCTCTGCACAGTTAGAAGGGAAAAAAATTAAGTCTCAGCACTCTACATTATTAAAACTGATTCAAATAGAAATCACCAGCCTCGCTTCGACGCGTGGGAAAGATTTGAAAGCCGCGCGGTCTGAATCGCCTTGCACGGTCCTCGCGGCTCCCCCAGCCCCCCCCCCCCCCGCCCCCGCCCCCTCGTCCCCCCCCTCCCGCCCCGAAAGATTCAGAGGTCCGGCCAGCGGACTAGAAAACGCACACGTTAACCGTCCATACGCCGCATCCATCTAGTTCCTAATAACTTCGACCGAATAATCTCAGTAGTAAAAAAAAAACAGGAATATCTTTCAAAGTTAATTGCTTAAAAGACACCAAAACACCACATTTCAAATTTAAATAGCAAAATCTTCAATTAAACCTCAGCAAGTCCATCACTGTTATCCAGTAGCAACTCCTGCTAGCTACTTGTGATCTATTTTGAGGCCTACGCCTGCCTAGCACGTGCTTCTTGACAGAGCCGCAACATCACCCAAAAAATGAAAATATCTCATTCACAATTTCTTGTCCACATAAGGGAGTCCACTTCTCTATCCTTACAGCCTTCTCATAGTCGAAAAATAAAGTGGTTCATCACTAAGGGAGGCTGATATCGACTTCAGAAATATGCTTGAAACAGCCCCCTCCCACCATCTTCCCCTCCCCCCCCCCTCACGAAAGAACGATCACAACCGAACTAGAAAGTCACCTATTTCTATCGTCTGTACAAGGGGCTTCAGTTGCCCCTACCGATGTCGTTTTATGCAACCCGCAATTTTATTCTGGCCTTCAAAAACCGTGCGCCAGATTTTCATATTCTCTCCTTCACTACACGCACGCTATTAGTCCTAGGAAAAAATTAACAGGACCTTTTTGGAGGAAATTCAGTGTCGTTCAATTTTGTGCTGTGATACGTTTTCGCTAGAGGCCGTAGTTTTCGAGATATTCAAGAAAAATGTATAAAGTAATCTTCAAACATACCTCTATTCCCATACTTACCTGCTATCGGCCATGATTTCTGGTATGAAGACTTGCTCATGAATCCCTCTCCTATCACTGTCTAAAAATTTGCGATTGCACAAATTATTTCTCTTTTCGTCTTCATTGACTGTCCTTATTACGCCACCGGTTTAATCGAGTAATTAGAAATTGTAAAACTGAAGTTGGTGTAAATTTTACCTAACAATTTTGTGAATGTAAACACAATAAAATAAACAATTCCATCGTTGTACTCGTCAGCTTCTGACTACAAAATTACTGTGCTTGTAACCGTTAAGTTTGGAATGAATTGTCAACGTGATTAGTTTCCGCTTAGTATTTACAAAAGTCTTAAAAAAATCAATATTAAAAATTTATATTCTTTGTATGAATATCAAGAGCTCAGACGGAAACCCAGTTTTAAGCAAAGCAGGGAAAGCACAAAGATGGAAGGAGTATATAGAGGGTCTATACAAGGGCGATGTACTTGAGGACAATATTATGGAAATGGAAGAGAATGTAGATGAAGATGAAATAGGAGATATGATACGGGGTGAAGAGTTTGACAGAGCACTGAAAGACCTAAGCCGAAACAAGGCCCCGGGAGTAGACAACATTCCATTAGAACTACTGACAGCCTTGGGAGAGCCATTCCTGACAAAACTCTACCATCTGGTGAGCAAGATGTATGAGACAGGCCAAATACCCTCAGACTTCAAGAAGAATATAATAATTCCAATCCCAAACAAAGCAGGTGTTGACAGATGTGAAAATTACCGAACTATCAGTTTAATAAGTCACGGCTGCAAAATACTAACGCGAATTCTTTACAGGCGAATGGAATAGCTGGTAGAAGCCGACCTCGGGGAAGATCAGTTTGGATTCCGTAGAAATACTGGGACAATACTGACTCTACGACTTATCTTAGAAGATAGATTAAGGAAAGGTAACCCTACGTTTTTAGCACTTGTAGACTTAGAGAAAGCTTTTGACAATGTTGACTGGAATACTCTCTTTCAAATTCTGAGGGTGGCAGGGGTAAAATATAGAAAGCGAAAGGCTATTTACAATATGTACAGAAACCAGATGGCAGTTATAAGAGTCGAGGGGCATGAAAGGGAAGCAGTGGTTGGGAAGGGAGTGAGACAGGGTTGCAGCCTTTCCCTAATGTTGTTATATCTGTATATTGAGCAAGCAGTAAAGGAAACAGAAGAAAAATTTGGAGTAGGAATTAAAATCCATGGAGAAGAAATAAAAACTTTGAGGTTCGCCGATGACCTTGTAATTCTGTCAGAGACAGCAAAGGACCTGGAAGAGCAGTTGAACGGAATGGACAGTGTCTTGAAAGGAGGATATAAGATGAACATCAATAAAAGCAAAACGAGGATAATGGAATGTAGTCGAATTAAATCAGGTGATTTTGATGGAATTAGATTAGGAAATGAGACACTTAAAGTAGTAAAGGAGTTTTGCTATTTGGGGGGCAAAATAACTGACGATGGTCGAAATAGAGAGAATATAAAATGTAGACTGGCAGTGGCAAGGAAAGCGTTTCTGAAGAAGAGAAATTTGTTAACCTCGAGTATAGATTTAAGTGTCAGGAAGTCGTTTCTGAAAGTATTTGTATGGAGTGTAGCCATTTATGGAAGTGGAACATGGACGATAAATAATTTGGACAAGTAGAGAATAGACGCTTTCGAAATGTGGTGCTACAGAAGAATGCTGAAGATTAGATGGATAGACCACATGACTGATGACGAGGTATTGAATAGAAATGGGGAGAAGAGAAATTTGTGGCACAACTTGACTAGAAGAAGGGATCGGTTGGTAGGACATGTTCTGAGGCAACAAGGGATCATGAATTTAGTATTGGAGGGCTGTGTGGAGGGTAAAATTCGTAGAGGGAGACCAAGAGATGAATACAGTAAGCAGATTCAGAAGGATGTAGATTGCGGTAGGTACTGGGAGATGAAGCAACTTGCACAGGATAGAGTAGCATTGAGAGCTAGATCAATCCATTCTCTGGACTGAAGACCACAAAAACAACAATAATTCTTTTCACCTTTCAGTATATGCATCGTGTTCATTCTTGCTGTCGTTTGCAATAAATCTTTCTTCATCTAGCAGATAGAGTCACAAGTCAACAACGCTCTACTGAATACGTCCAGTACCACACTTTAACTAAGAATGTATCAGACTGCGCCGAGGCAAAGACTGTGAGACAAGAGGACCACAGTTTAACAGTGACATAACTTGCTCTCTCTTTGACGTAGACATCGATAACATACAAAACTCAAAATGACACGCACACCTCGCTGACCGGATAGTACTGCAGTCAAGTGGCTCTAGGAAACGGAAAGAAATGCCTGCAGCGCGTTCTGAGTTACGCTTAGAATATTTAGATATTACGGTGTAGTGCAGTGGTTTGTTGAACATACAGGTGTATAGCATCACATGCATTTAACTTTGCCAATTCAGCCTATGCACTGTTCCTTCGAAAGCGCATGTATGCGTTGTACAACACTGCATCGTACTTCTGAAACAACACAGGCAGTGCAATATCGTCTTTATCCGCCGAAACCGGGAAAGGGACTTTCAGTTGAAATGTCTTCCCCTGTACGGGAATACATCAATGAATGTACGAGTACAGGCTATAGACACATGGTTGACGACATATGGAAGTTTGGGTGTGGCCATGAGTCGGTCCCGCGTAGCCTAATGGTGAGGCAGCCGCTCCCGATAAGCGGGATAACCGGGTTCGAGTTCCGGTCCTGCACAAATTTTCACTTTCGTCATACCATTGCACAGCTGATAGTTGTCCATATTCGCAATTGGGAATACATTTCTCGTATTTCTTAACGACTGTAGTTGCCGCAGTCCTTCGGACTTGCACGGCTATATTGCTTCGTACTTCTGTAACAACACGGGCACTGCAGTATCATATAGATAAAGGGATGGGTGTGTGTAGTGGTAAGACATAGGACTCATTTGTGGTAGTAGAGTTGTTCAAGTCAGCGTTTAGTCACGTGGACCAAAGTTTCTTACTTCGTCTCTTGGCGAAGTTCTTTTAAGAAGACTGAGAGCTCGGAGAATGGGTTCGATGTTGTGGTCGATCGACTGAAGAATACTATTGTTCCTGGTTTGCTAGTGCATACCAGTGAAAATTGCAGTAATAAAACACAAAATTAATCGGAACACGTGAACGTATCCAGATCTACATTCCAAGAGTATCGGACTTTTATGGCTATTTTATTTTATTACTTACTAGCGACCTAATAAGTAGTTAAAAAAGAGAATTAATCAGAATGATGCAAAATTACTACAAAATTGCTGAGAAAACAGGGTTACGTGTTAATGAAGGAAAGACAGAATACCAGCCCATAAGTAAGAAAACCAGAAAAGTTGCACCTCTGACTATAGATGGATTCAGTTTCAAGACTGTTGACCATTTCAAGTACCTAGGAAGTCTTTTTAGCAATAACAACAGAACAGATATAGAAATAGATGCCCGTTTATCAAAAGCAAACAAGACACTTTTTAGTTTCATCAAAATTCTAAGAAAAAGATCACTTAGCGCTAACTTCAAAATCCGCTTATATCAATCGACCATTATACCTGTGATGTTATATGGATGTGAAACATTAATATTTAGAAAGAAAGCTGAAGAAAAACTGTTAATATTCGAAAGAAAAGTACTATGGACAATTTTTGGACCTGTATACAACGAAAATAGCATGGGATGGAGAACAAGAAGAAATGAAGAATTAAGAGGGCTGTGCAAACACCGTAACATCGTCGAAGTGCTCAAGAGGAGAAGGTTGAATTGGGCAGGCCATACAGCAAGAATGACATAGAATAGACTACCTAGAATGGCATTCAGCAGAACAATAGATGGAACGAGAGGAAGAGGGAGACCCGGAATCAGATGGCGAGATAACATTCGGGAGGACACAACTAGGATGAGCAGCAACAGCAACTGGACAAACAGTGCATTGGACAGGCAGAAGTGGAAGAGGCTCATAGAGCAGGCGTATCGTCGGTAAGGCCCTTGCCACATGTAAAGTAAAGTAAAGCGACCTGTCCTGGTTTCACACTACGTATCTACGGCGGACGACTTGTCTGATGTAGCGGTAATGTATTATACGCAGAAGCCTTCCTTGTGAATCAGGCTGACTGTTACTGAAAACAATATCAAAATCCCTGCTGTAGTTCCTGGGGTTAGCCTTCACATACAGATAGAAAAACGCGACTAAGACTTTTTGGATTATCTTCAGGTTTGTTTCCATCAGGAAGAGACAATTATGCACTCAGCGCGCGATATGTATCCATACTGTGTAACTCTTTTTTTTTTTTTTTAGTAGTATTGGCTTTAGATTTTGTACATAAACAAATGTCATTAGTATTTCAATTTGCGCCACCTATATATGTGGATTCTCATTTCCAGTTTTAACATAATTACTGAATTTACTTTAGTATTTAAGGACGCTATAGTAATTTTATGTAAAAGTGCTACATTTCATTACAAAAATGTAATTTACAAATAGATGTAATAAAACGGGCGCTAGTTACTACTGACGTCATATACCGAGGTTAGCTGCATGAAAATGTAAGCAGCAACCTAAGCTCAACTGTTTGTTAACTGTAACGGCAATATGGTACCTCGTGCGATTGCACTTAAGATGAGTCATCATGACTGAATGCAACTGGTATGTGAAACTACGGTGTAGGCTCTGATGTATTTGTGGTCTGGTTTTAATTTATATTTCAATGCCTTATTCTCTTTTTTTATTTTTGTAGCACTAGAGATATCTACATTGTAGCTGTAATCGACCTGCAATGAATAGATTAAAAATTTGCGATCGGTACTGCCCTTCCTCCTACCTTGGATTATTACAGTCGCTTTTGTTCATATCGTGATATAAATCTGCATTTCAATTGTCTGAAAATTTAACATGTCATTCCCTGCACAGGCCTTGGCCTCATTCTTTGGCTGGTGTAAATACCAGAATCAGTTTCCGCTTGCAGAGGAAAGAGACCCTTCTCATCCTGGTGTGATGGGTCTGCCTTCCTGTAATCCTTTTAAAAGGTTGTGGTCGTGGCCTAGTATGCTTGTGGCTTTCCCAGACCAGCAGGTGTTTTTCAGCACCTACGAGAAAGAAACTTCTGATAGCTGTGGCAGGAAGCGGCAATCTGCTGAGTAATGCCATTAAAGGGAGGCAAAAAAGCTAATTGAAAGACCTGCATCGGCTCCAGGAGCTAAATGGCCGAAAGGTGTGACTGTTAAAACAGTTTGCTGGAAGTTCTGGAGTGGGAGTTGCCTGAGTGTCGTTTGACCATCGCGCAAACTCCCGTGTGGAGGACGTAGTAATAGGTATCCCTCGCGTAGAAAGAGGTGGAAACACTTAAGTCGCCCAGTCCGGATTGAAGCCCAGTACGGTTTTACAGAGAGTACCAAACGGCAGTGGTCCCTTACTTAGTTTGCACTTTGAAACGTCCCCTTGGGAAAATTTATGAATTACTGTGCTGGTAAACCACTTACGTTATTTGATTTTCAAACAGCTGAGCAAAACTGAACGTACTCACACATTTCTCTCTTTACTTATTCTGATCAACACTAAACTGACACACAATATCTTTAGCGCAACGCAGTCTGACTTTCAATAATTTTTACAAAACAATGGGCCTGACTAACAATAACCTATAGATTTGATGAATTACTTACCTCACAGAAATCTTCGTTACTCGAACTACTGCAATACAGCGAGCGCCAATACTGCCAGCCAAATAA
This sequence comes from Schistocerca piceifrons, assembly GCF_021461385.2. Taxonomy (NCBI): domain Eukaryota; kingdom Metazoa; phylum Arthropoda; class Insecta; order Orthoptera; family Acrididae; genus Schistocerca; species Schistocerca piceifrons. Next base: position 826,037,984 of record NC_060138.1, read on the forward strand.
AAGATTCTAACTACTGAAGGCACTGACTACTGATAGGCATAGTTGGCAAATGAAAGATTTTGATAGAGAACAAACAATGTATTTACCTTAATAGTGTTCAAAAGTCATAACATATATGACATCCAGTCTTACAAATTTCGTTTTTCTGACGGACACACGTCCAGATCGTCCGCTCTCAAAACTCTGCCATCTCTCTTCCCACATCCACCATTGTTGGCGGCTCACCTCCAACTGCGCAACGCTACGCACTGTTCACATCCAACTGCCCAACACTACAATAGCGAGTATTCCATCAATGCTTACCAACTACAGACTGTACACAGCACAGCCAGTGATTTTCATACAGAACGCTACGTGACGTTACAACATAAAACCTAAACAGCCTACTTACAGTTTACCTCGCATCTTTCGCCTAGCACAAAGTCCGAAGTACTGGGAAATATCATCGCTGGGTCCTGTGTATAAGAGGGGTAAAGAAACAGACGCAGTTTCCTGCAGGTTTCTTGAGGATATCCTAAGCTATAATATAACAAATTTACTTATGAGAGAAAATTTGTGTCCAAAAATCAGTACGGCTTTAGAAAGCGACGCTCAAGCTGAACTTGCTCTTTCTCACAAGATATCCTGTGAACGAAGGGTGAAGTGTAAAAGGCAGATTCCATAATCCTAGATTTCCGGAAAGTGTTTGAGACAGTGTCCCTCTGCAGATTTGAACGAATACGTTATAGGCTCCCAGATAAGTCAGTGGCTGAAAGACATTTAAAGTAATAGGCCGTAGAACGTTGGCTGTGTTGTGGGACCTCCCTTGTTCTATATATACAAAAATGATCTGACGAATAGGATAAGCAGTAATCTGCCATGGTCTGCTGATGAGGTTGTACCATACGAGTGACTATAGGAGTATACAAGATGGCTTAGACACAACTTCTAGTTACGTATTGCAGTACCTATGTCACTGCAATATCGTATTTGCCCACCAACACCGGGCAAGCATTTTCAAGTAAAACGTCTCCCCTCTATGGGAATATACCGGGTGATCCAAAAGTCAGTATAAATTTGAAAACTGAATAAATGACGGAATAATGTAGATAGAGAGGTACAAACTGACACACATGCTTGGAATGACATGGGGTTTTATTAGAACCAAAAAAATACGGAAGTTCAAAAAATGTCCTACAGATGGCGCTTCATCTGATCAGAATAGTAATAATTAGCATAACAAAGTAAGACAAAGCAAAGATGATGTTCTTTACAGGAAATGTTCAATATGTCCACCATCATTCCTCACCAATAGCTGTAGGCGAGGAATAATGTTGTGAACGACACTGTAAAGCATGTCTTGACTTATGGTGGTGCGTTGGCGTCGGATGTTATCTTTCAGCATTCCTAGAGATGTCGGTCGATTACGATACACTTGTGACTTCAGGTAACCCCAAAGCCAATAATCGCGCGGACTGAGGTCTGGGGACCTGGGAGGCCAAGCATGACGAAAGTGGCTGCTGAGCACACGGTCATCACCAAACGACGCGCGCAGGAGATCTTTCCCACGCCAACTGTCGGACATTTTGTGAACTTTGTTTTTTTTGGTTCTAATAAAACCCCATGTCATTCCAAGCTTGTGTGTCAATTTTTTCCTCTCTATTTACATTATTCCGTGGTTTATTAAGTTTTCAAATTTATACTGACTTTTTGATCACCCTGTACATAATGGATGTATGAGTACAGGTGAAGACATACAGCTGAAGACATGTGGAAGTTTGAGTGTGGCTCTGCATCTCTTCGGTTAGCCAAATGACAAGGCGAGCGATCGCGATATGCGGGAAACCCGAATTCGTGCACAAATTTTCATTGTCGTCATACATTATACAGCTGATGGTTGCCCATATGCACAACTGCGAATAGATTTAATGAATCTCTATTTGGCGTAATGAATAGCAGCTTGCTCTAAATGCAGAATAATATAAGTTTTTGCAGATAAGCAGGAAACACAGCCCTGTAATTTTCGAATACCGTATACCATGTACTTTGACACAGTACGTCGTTTAATTATCTCGGCATAAAGCAAAATGAAGGGGAAAGTGGACGTAAAGACTGTAGAAGGGAAACCGAGTGGTCGACTTCGGTTATAAGGAGAATTTTAAGGAAGTGTAGCTCAGCTTTAAAGGAGACCGTATATAGAAAACTAGTGCGAGCAGTTAATGAGTACTGCTCGAGTGTTTGGGATCCCCATGAGGTCAGATTAGGGGATGACGTCTAAGCGATTCGGAGGCACCTACTGCTCGATTTGTTACCGTTAGGTTCGATAAACAGCCGGAGATGATTCGTGAACTCAAATTCGAACCCGTGGAGGGGAAACAAATTTCTTATCGCGAAGTGCTGTTGCGAAAATTTAGAGACCCGGCTTTGGCAGCTGACAGGAGAACGATTCTATTGTGGCCGAAGTACTAGTGCATTTCGCCAAAGGATCATCTGCCATGCACCATACGGTGCTGTGGCTCACAGAGTATATAGGGCGATTCAGCTGCCCCCACCGATGTAGTTTTATGCACCCCACAATGTTACACCTGGCCTTCAAAAACGACGTGCGAGATTTTCATATTCTATTACTCTCTACTCGCAAACTATTAGGCCTACTGAAAAAATGAGCAAGACCTATTTGTAGGACATTTAATGTAGTTAACCGTCGTACACACACCGGGGTCCTAGGAACCCCAGCATATGTTTTATTGTATATAGGCCGTCAGAACTAAGTCGCATTTGTTTAACAAAGTTACCTACACATTTGAGACACCTAACTTAGGCCGGCAGACGTAAAGATATTTTGAAGCATCTGAAACATTACTTCAGGACTTGGAATTGCACAATGTCAGCAGCTTAAGGAGAAAACACATAACCTATCACAACAGAAATTGTGACACGCTAGATGATAACAAAAACTATGGGAAATCGCATAACTAGCACAACCACAGAAACAATAACAGGTGGGATAACCTACATTGTCCGTATGACGTACATTACTCGCAGCTGAATAATGTTTATTGTGATAGAAGTAATTTCCGGAGCTAGAAACACAGTAGTAGACATCACAGGAATTACGGCAATAATGACGAGTGTAATCCCAATTATCGCAACAATCAAAGTAATCGTGGACAGTACGTTAACGCAGAAGGTGATCATGCAAATTCTCATGGGCACAATTCACGTAGGTCAAATCCGCAGGCACGGTAATCAACATCAAAATTCACAATGCCAAAATTATGGAAGGGCAAGCCCAGCCTGACAGACAGCGCTAAACAACATCAACAAGGCTACAGAAAGAAGAAAAAAATCTCAACTACGACATATAAACAGAAAAAAGCTGAAGGTTGGGCAGAAAATTTTGGTTGAATCTTATCCGCTACTTTGTAAAAGCAAGCATCTTAGCCACAAATTCTTTCTAGTGTATAAGGGACCCTATAGGATTCGTAGAATTGTACTCGACAGTGTTATGGAAGTTGAAACTATTCGGAAAACAAGAGCAAGGGACTTCGTCATATTTCCATACCAAAACATATATAGACTAATTCTATTTACTGAGGTTGTACCCAGGTGATAGAACTACATGTCACCTATTTATAAAGTATATCTTTCATTACAGCACACAGCAACAGTTAGCGATAATCAGTGTCATTCCACCACATGCCAGAGCGACTCCTGTCCCGCAGCAGACAACTTTTGACAAGAATTGGGGGGACTTTTGTCGCGCAACAAATTTCATTTATCGTGCAACAAGTCGAACTATTTGCTGCCACAACGTGTATGCAAAACAAACTGCTACGACTTTCGAAATTTCGTTTAGAATCCGAATAAGAACAAATAATTTCTAATAAAATGATCATAGGCAGTATTTGTTAAACCAGCTCTGAAAAGATACACAGATTATAAGAAATGTGTGGTTCATTTGAGAAATATTTTTTGATTATACACAATGATGATAATACAGAGACATAACATTTTATGCCACTTTTGATGAGATGTGCAGGCTGTTAGGATGGTAATTGTTTTGTCTGGAAAGAAGAGCAATAAGCATTTTGATGTAAGAAGTTTTTCAGAATCTAGTGAGTGAAGTTGTGTTTACTAGAGTGAAATATTTACAATTGTAGTTTATGTGGAAATAAGTGGATGAAAACAGGGCAGGGAATTGTTATTTGAAGTATATATTGAGACAATTGTAGCGAATATGATTAATGTTGTAATCTGATATTGAGATTTATGTTGATTAGGTACAGGAGATGATAATTGTGAGATTTATGATGCATACTGTAATAGAGAGAGCCAATTTTTATGATGATTAATATAGAGAAAGAGTAAATGAGTGATGACCAGGGCATAGAGACCCTGTTTCTTGTTATAGTCAATTTTTATGCCACGTGGCTACATTTCCTGTTTATAAGCGTAAAAAGTAAGTTTGTGACATGATGTGACTAGATGAGAATAGTGAATAAGGTAACGTCACTTGAGACAACAGAGTTATTTCTTTAATGTGGACCTCATGATTATCTGATGCTAATTAGTCAACCTTTTCACTAAACACACAGTGTCATTTTTTCCATAAGAACATTACGACATGTAACAGTTACGCAAATTTTACAGTAATTCGAAAAGTGTACTTTCTTGTTTCCATTTGTGCACGAAAAATGTTTTGCAACTGATAGCTGCTCCGTACTGTGACACACTCTATTAGCATATGGTACCTTACTGAACTTTTTGTGACTTGTCTTTGTGACAGGGCCTAGTTTTTTGTGAATACTGATGAATGACTTTTTTTCAGATTTGTATATAGCTACATGGACGCAAAATTTTACTTCGGCTGAATTCTGTAGAGCTACTCTGCCTTTTCTTTGTGTAATGGCTGGCTCTGAGCACTATGGGACTTAACATCTTAGGTCATCAGTCCCCTAGAACTTAGAACTACTTAAACCTAACTAACCTAAGGACATCACACAACACCCAGCCAGCACGAGGCAGAGAAAATCCCTGACCCCGCCGGGAATCGAACCCGGGAACCCGGGCGTGGGAAGCGAGAACGCTACCGCACGACCATGAGATGCGGGCTCTTTGTGTAACAGATTAACTTTACAGATGTATGAAACGATGTCATACCAATATTTTACATCAGTCACGGTGTTTGGGAAATTTTGGGACTGAAGATAAAGTCATGATCCGCGAGGTGTAACATGAGTAGACAATATACTTACAATTAGGATGGGAAAAAAGGCTATAAGAGAAACGAAATGCAGAAAGTATGTGGGATACTAGTGATGATTTCGTTTTTTCTTTTCTTTTTTTCACTTTTCAGCTTTATTATTATTTCCTTGGCATGGAATTAAGTTCGCCGGCCGGTGTGGCCGAGCGGTTATAGGCGCTTCAGTCTGGAACCGCGCGACCGCTACGGTCGCAGGTTCGAATCCTGCCTCGGGCATGGATGTGTGTGATGTCCTTAGGTTAGTTAGGTTTAAGTAGTTCTAAGTTCTAGGGGACTGATGACCTCAGACGGTAAGTCCCATAGTGCTCAGAGCCATCTGGAATAAAATTCTTCTGTACATATATTTCTGCCAACTTGTGTGACATTGCAGACTTAACTGTGTTCTTGTATTTGCGTATCTGTAACATAATAACAAGTATTGCTTTAGCTTAAGAAATTCTCAGGTTGAATTTGCCTCTTACATTTATGTCATTTATTGAGTTTCATTATAATGTACATTCTCTGTGTAAATTTTTACTATAGGAGGCGGCGACATAAATATAACAACTACATTAAGTGGAACACTATAGTGAGTTCTCATAAGTCATGAAAGAGGTCTAAGAAGCCATGAAAGATGTGAAAGGAGGAAGCAAAGAGAAAAAAGTAACAAGAGAAGTCATGCAACAGAAATATGAATGGCGCCCAGGTTAATATGTAAACTCATGTTTTCATTTTCAGTAATTTTCATTTTTTTGTAGTTTCCTACGTAAATCATGACATTTGGAGTGTGAATATGTAACTTTCATTTTCCATATTTTACCATGTTCCTAAGTATAGTCCATATTTCTCCATATTTCAAAGTTTAGCCAATATTTTTATATCACAATTGCATAAATCCATATATTTAAGGCTACGTTATATGAAACTGATCTTTTTAAAGCGTAACAACATTAAAAATCCATTAAACGACACTTCAAAGCGCGATTCCTGGCCCCGGAATGGCCGGAAACACGAATCACACCATCTGCAGCAGTGTAGTCTTTCAGATAGCCTGCAAGTCTTTTGGCGTTGCTTCACAGGGATTTAGGAATAGGGGAAGAAGCAAAGTCTCTTCCGGAGAGTGAAGCATGGAAATGATATTTCCGGAGTGGTGGGGAGCAGTTTTTAAAATGTCTTCCACTGCTGATAACGTACCCTTCCCTACCAGTCACCTTCTGTAGTGAAAATGTCTCACCAAGGTTACAAGCTTTCGTGAAATCACATTTATAAACACTCTATTATCAAATGTGGTACTTGGTTTGTAATAAATCTACGAGTCGAAATTAGGGTGCAAGAGCTCACTAAGAAGTTTACAGACGGTACCTTATACGCCGTCATCGTTGTAGGTATGTTACATGATTTCTGTTCCTCCACGTTTTCTGTTTCGTCATTCGAATGTCTCTCGCGTTAGGCGCAAAACAATTAGGCCTTACAATCAAGCTGGTTAGTTCATGCCAGTACTGCGAACAATAAGGGTGCAGCATTAAACGTTTCCTCATTGTTACATTCGAGTATTACGTTTAACGTCCGATGCGCACCTCCACAAGTAGTACGCTAGCCGTATGTACAACTTCGCCACCGTGTCGTTCTCTTTTGATAACGACGAGGTTTTTTCACTACACCTTATGTGTTATTAACGCATCTACGTTCTTTCAAGTATAAATGTTGTGTATCTCAGTCTGTGTGCGTGATGTTATATATATATATATATATATATATATATATATATATATATATATATATATATAGTCTGTGTGCGTGTTATATAGTCTGTGTGCGTGGGTTTTTATATATGAACGCCGAGAGAAGCATCTGTTCTGTTTCAAATTGCAAAAGTATATTGAAGGTTTCCTAAACAAATGTCTGCACAGATAGTAAAGTATCGTTTTGTAATACCTGTGAAAAATTCGTGTTGACAGAGCAATGGTTTCTAACATCACAGCAGGTATCTACCACAAAACTTAAGGTGAGTATTACAAGGAAGAATAAATTCAAACAACAATATTTTTCTGATGCAACAGCCAATGGCTCCCAAAGTTCTGCCTTCTCGAAAGATTTGTGTGATGCCATTGTTTGTGCAGGTTGTTAAATAGATTCCTAAAAGCTTCCTAGAGAAGTGTTCAGGCAAGCATATTCATGACGAATGTACACAAAGAGACAACTGTGTCAACAGCATATACGAGGATTGTTTTGCTACTATTCGAAACGTAATTCAGGATTTATGTTAAAAATGAAGAAATACCTCCAGCTGTATTTAAGGTGTTGATTTTATTTTGGGAACTAGTTTCAACGTTGTAACAACGTCATCTTCAGGCCCATACACTTGTTGACGTCAACTGCGTGCGGCTGATACTAGAAATCAGTGGTGAGATACGGACGTCCTCCGTGTGGAAAGTGGCTACAGTTGACATCAACAAGTGTATGGGCTTGAAGATGACGTTGTTACAACGTTGAAAGTAGTTGCCAAAATAAAATCGACACCTTAAATACAGCTGGAGGAATTTCTTCATTTTTAATATAAATTTATTCCAGCTGACATCCCACTGTCCTCCATTTCAACTATGGATGTACGAAGGTTATTCAGGATAGTCCTATATGAGTCGCAATCGACGGGGCTACGGACACCCAAGGACGGTGCACTGGAAATGTAGTAACTGGAGGACTATTTGAACATAAATCGAGAAAATCCCTTCTGTTGGCGTGCTAAGAACTTCCGAAATGTAGCAACAAATATTAGTAAAACTCTTTAATGATGCTATGAGGTTTTATGGCCTAATGGCGTAAAGCACGAACAAGTTTTCTTGCTAGTTACCGTTGCTGCTTCTTATATGGTTAAAGCTGCAAATGTCCTGAATGTTTTATACCTTAAATGATCCATGTAACTTGCTTGGCACACGGAATAAATAGAGTAGCTGAATACATAAGGATAAATTATGAGAATGTTGATAGTTTAATATCAAACGTGAAAAAAATATTTTTGAAAGCTCCCAGTAGGATTCCAAATATAAAGAGATATATCCCAACATTATTTTGCCACCAGAATCAGTATTGACACGTAGATGGCTAGAAACAGCTGAATACTGCGTTGAGCGTTTCAGTGACATTAAAACAATTATTTTTCAATTTGAAGATGAATCTGCTTCCATTTTGAATGTAAAAGAACTTTTTGAATATGATACTCTACAGAGTTATTTAGAGTATATTAAAAGCAATTAGTGTTTCTTATCGTGTCAGATAAAGGCACTGGGAAACCCTTCAACCTCATTTAAACACCAAGTAAAGATTATCGAAGGCATTATCTGCTGCCAGTCACAATTATTGTGACTGGTAGCAGATAATTTTGTACACCCCATAAAAATGAAAATTAGCATAGCAGAAGGATCCGTTGTTGAGTTGTTAAAGTAAATATTGAACTATGTACATGAGAAAAATAAAAGTTTTAATCTGCTGACAAAAATGAACAGTATATTGTGCGGAAGAGTAGATAACGAACTTGAAGCCTCATACTCAACTTCCAGAACTGTGTAAATTTAAGTTTGCTCCAATCACATACTGTGGCGTCGAAAGATCTTTCAGTCAGTACAAAGCGTTGTTCTGTTCAAACAGAAATATTTTTGATTTTGAAAATTTAAAACATGTTATTGTGTATTGTAACAATACAAATGATGCCAGTGAAACTGAAGAAGCGTAAAATTTTTGTTTTTGGTATAATAAAGTGAGGTTTATTTGAAAAAATAGTAGTTTTCTGTCTCACTTTTTTCATTTTTATATTTTAAACCTGTATTATATGTACATATTTTTTTCATTTTAATATATATTTATCCGAGCACTACACATGAGTAAAGAAATAGTTCAAAGATGAATTTGAGATGAAATGATTGGGTAGGGGAAATATCAGATGAACTATGATTAGTTACGGCAAATACGAAAAACGGTTAGGTAGGACAAAGATGACGAATGGTTAAGTAGGGAAACGGAGCTAAATAATATGAACTTCTAAGAATAAATGATGTATATATGACAGAGAGAAGCAAAGAGATAAAGTAAACGGTTGTATCTCTTGGAAGTTTGACGAAATTTTGAGGAAAACGATTAAGAGGTGCACAAACTAAAGAATAAAATATAACTAGATAACATGCTAATTACTGACCATATTAGGTACACTAATAGACTGACGTTTGACTGACTGCATAAAGTATTCTTTGATGTGAACCTTGAAGTGAACTCTGTATGTCTGCCGAGGGCCCTCATCCGAGACGTCGAGGCGGCCTTGCCTGCAGCTATCAAGCGTGCGGAGTGCAATCGTCTGCGTGTTGTGGCTCACGCCGGCACCAATGACGCCTGTCGCATGGGTTCAGAGGCAATCCTCAGTCTGTGTAGGCGGCTGGCGGAAGTGGTGAAGACTGCTGGCCTCGCGCGCGGGGTGCAAGCGGGACTCGCAATTTGCAGCATCGTTCCCAGAGTTGATCAGGGTCATTCGCTTTGGAGCCGAGTGGAGGGTCCCAATCAAAGGCTCTGTCGACTCTGTGACGATCTTGGCTGCAGACTTCTAGACCTGCGTTATTGTGTGGGGATTTGTAGGACTCCCCTTGATAGGTCGGGGTGCACTTCACAAAGAAGCAGCTTCTCAGGTAGCAGAGTACTTGCTGAGTGCACATGAGGGTTTCTTAGGCTAGGCAGGTAGCTTGGGATGCTGTGATGAACACTCGCCAGGTGATATGCAGCAAGGGACGTCAAACGACGTTCAGAATAAAGACACTTCGACTATCACAATTTTGTCAGTAAGCTGTCGAAGTATTCGTATTGAAGTTCTCGAATTTACTGCCCTCCAGCACAGTTTCAGGCTCAAATTATTGTTGGGGCCGAGTGCTGGGTGAAACATGAAGTGGAAAGCTCTGAGTTATTTAGTGAGATTAGAGGACATAGTAGGGCAAGTGTTCATTGCAGTTGACAAAAATATTGTCTCCATTGAGATCGAAGTCGAGTGTGACATTGGAATCATCTGGTCACGTATAATAGGTGTAGATAAAACCAAGTTAATGGTTCGGTGCTCTTACCGGCCATCTGATTCTACTGTGACGGTTCTTTCTTTCTTTATTACTTTCGCTTACGCCATAGTCCCGCAGCGATCGCAGGGTTGGGGTGCTTACAACGGATTTGGCAGTGTTAATGTTAGAGATGGCCGGATGTCCTGCCTGCCGCCACCCCATACCCCCCCCCCCCCCCAGGACGGAAAGGACGGAATCAGTGTACCCCAACTGTCTGTGTTAGTGTAAATCGTGAAATAGTGCGACGCGTGTAACTGAGGCAGAACGTGAGGGCCAGCCCAGTATTCACCTAGCGAGATGTGGAAAACCACCTAAAAACCACATCCAGGCTGGCCGGCACACCGGCCCTCGTCGTTAATCCGCTGGGCGGATTCGATCCGGGGCCAGTGCACCTACCCGAGTCCAGGAAGCAGCCCGTTAGCGCGCTCGGCTACCCTGGCGGGTCTGCTGTGACAGTTCTACAGCCATTCAAAGAAAGTCTAAGGTCAATAGCGCGTAAATACTCAGATCATGCAATACTGGTTGGAGGCGACTTTAACCCGCCGAGTATAGACTGGGATGTCTATGTATTCATTGCAGGGGGTAAGATGGAGAGTCTTGCATAATATGAGAATGGAGGCTTTCTCGGAGAATCTCGATCATAAAATTTTCTCGGGTTGACAGCCGAGTCAATGTGTTGTTCTCCAGCAACGTTTCAGCAAGTTTCTTACTTGCCATCTTCAGGTGAAGGCAAAGTCTCCTGAAGATGGCAAGTAAGAAACTTGCTGAAACGTAGCTGGAGAACAAAACATTGACTCAGCTGTCAACACGAGAAGATTTTATCGTCATGCATAATACTTTTGAACACGTTTTCCGAAAATTGTCTTGAACAGCTAACTCGGCAGCCCACATACATTGGAAATATCTTAGACCTTGTAGTTACAAATAGGCCGGACCTTATCGACAATTTAAGTATAGAGGAGGGGATTAGCGATGATGATGACATTATAGGAACTATGGTTACAAAAGGTAATAAATCAGTGAAGAAGGCTAGCAGAGTGTTTCTGCTACATAGAGCAGATAAGCAGTTGCAGACATCTCAAAAAATGGCTCTGAGCACTATGGGACTTAACTTCTAAGGTCATCAATCCCCTAGAACTTAGAACTACTTAAACCTAACTAACCTAAGGACATCACACACATCCATGCCCGAGGCAGGATTCGAACTTGCGACCGTAGAGGACGCGCGGTTCCAGACTGTAGCGCCTTTAACCACTTGGCCACCCCGCCCGGCAGACATCTCACTTAGATAGTGAACTGGCATCACTTAGTTCCAGGAAGATGGATGTGGAGGAATTATGGACAAAGTTTAAGCAGGTTGTAAATCGTGGTCTGGAGAGTTATGTGCTTAATACGTGGATAAAGAACGGAATAGACTCACTATGCTTTAATAACGAAAATCGACGGATGCTGAGGACGCAGAGGTTGTTGCGCTCTCGGTTCAAGAGGGAGCGCATAAATGACGACAAGCAAAGGTTAGTAGAGATCCGTGCACCTGTGAAAAGATCTGTGCGCGAAGCACACAACAGCATCGTCATACCTTAGCGAAATATCTGGCAGAGAATCCAAGAAAATTCTGATCGTATTGTAACCTCCCCACAAAAAAATAATAAAATGAATATTATGGATAATGATTCTGAGCCAAGTGTAACCTCCCCACAAAAAATAATAATAAAATGAATAATAATTCTAATTTTAGTGTAACCTCCCCACAAAATTGTATTAATAATAATATGAATATGATTCTAATTTTTGTGTAACCTCAGAACAAAATTGGATCCCATTTATAATCTCTGTACAGAAATGCATTCACATTTAATGTACCGAAAAATTCTTTTTTCGTTTAATGTAAGCTTGAAACAGAAAAATTCCTAAACCTTACAATAAAAAATAAATTCAGTAACCCGGTAAATTTTGGACGACAGCAGTGCTGCGTCATGGCCCTGTAAGATCATTCTGAATAAAAAAAGCAAAAAAAATTCTTACCTCAATAAAAACGGCGAATATATCTGCTCTTACCTAAAATTTTTCCGGCTCAGCTCTGTGCAATGCTGGCCGATAGATTTGTCATTTATGAAAGGAAGCAACTGATTTTTCTTTTGCAACAATAGGAATGATCATGGATTGAAGAAATTAGTAAATTCTTTAAATTGAAATGAATGTTTGTTAGAAATTACTTTATATCACAAATATTATTATTAGGACATTTTTTAAAAGATTTACATGGGAGTTCACATAACATTACTAGATATGCGCGAGGCTGCTTTTTTACCTTATACAATAATACTCAGGCTCCGGCATCACTGCACTGCGACCGGCCCAGCCAACATGATACACTATGTCAGACCAGAGCAGACCGCAGACAAGCGCAGACTAGCGCAGACACTAGCAACAACATACTGCTATAGCTACGCAGTTCGTACTCAGTCAACACTGCTCTCTGGTCAGCGATTCTCTTATACCTTGCATATCGCAGGCAGCGCATGAGCAAAACATCGAAATTACATCTGCTCGGACTTCTTACATAAAATTACATCTGCTCGGACCTCTTACATAGCCCTCCACTGGGGGGGCAAAAATTTGGCAGCGATGGTGAGTCAACTGGACTTGCCATGAGCAACAAATTTTTCTTAATTGACTAAGTTTACAGTCACAGAGTATATACATATATATAAGTGCAGAACATAAAATGAAATAGAGTCCACATGCACTGAGTTCAGAACATATCAAGCAATGACAAAATGTATACGGAATGAGTACAAAACATATTAACAAATGACATAAAGTGCACACGCACTGTGTATATTTTTACCATTTTACAAGAACTAGTATACGCAATGACTACAAAACATATTAACAAATGACATAAAGTGCACGCGCACTGTATATATTTTTACCATTTTAGAAGAACTAGTATACGCAATGAGTTCAAAACATATTAACAAATGACGTAAAGTGCACGCGCACTGTATATATTTTTACCATTTTACAAGAACTAGTATACGTAATGAGTACAAAACATATTAACAAATGGTTTTCAGAAATTACTGCAACCAGTCGCCTTTGAAAGGCGACTGGTTGCAGTAATTTCTGAAAACCTTTTCACACCACAGTCGCAGTGTTCCACATCCACAATGGATAAAAGTCTTATATTAACAAATGACATAAAGTACACACGCACTGTATATATTTCCACCGTTTTACAAGAACTAGGATAGGAAAGGGAAGGATTGCATCATGGTTGTAGCACAGTAGGTTGCGCGTAGCTGCACTGAAAGTCCATATCTCTCTACAGAAGCACAACACCAAGTGAGACAATCTGAAGTTCTCCTCCCTGAAGTATTAATCAGTGTGGCCAAGACACTGAAATGTCGTATTAATATTCAATGTTATCATTTTAGTAGTACATTATGTACACCAAACAGTGGAACCATAGTAACATCTCCATTGTTCAAGGTGGTGGACAGCATGTCGTGTCAACACCACGTTCTTGTAAGGTGCACCAACGTAGATTTAGTGCAGAAACCAAATAAGATGCTCCATGATCATAAGGATGGACAGGACAAAAGGATATTGCAGTAATTTCTGGTTATTAGGTCAGAAGGTGAAGGACATTAAGTCTTATGCTAGTCATAATTGAGAATTACACTAGTCTATCAACCGATTTGAGTAATTGGTGGCACGCATTGCCTAGTTACTAAACATTTCTGTACTATGTATGAAGTATTACAGAATATTTTTCATAAGTCATCTGATTACAGTGAACATTGGCACTCATTGGCCAGTTACTAAACATTTTTATGCATTGTTCAGAAGTCATCATTCCAAAGCATGAGTTAATTAATGGCATACCATTTACATAATTCATCTAGTTATAGTAATCATTGGCCAGTTTCAAACCATCAGAAGTCATCATTCAAGTGACATAGGACATATTTAGAAAGTAACACACTGTAACTATTACTCAAGGTCTGTGGTTAGAAAACATCATTCAGCATTACTCAGAACTCATCATTCAAGTGACATAGGACATATTTAAAAATGTAACACACTGTAACTATTACTCAAGGTCTGTGGTTAGAAAACATCATTCAGTATTACTCAGAACTCTCTTAAACTGGTAGCATTATTTGGGACTGGTAATACATTTTTTGTGCTAGCAATGCATTGCGTTGGGATCGATAATTAATTGCTGGGGCATGAAAATATTTGCTTTTGACTTATTGCTGCAATTAAGGATTACTAACGTCACTCGTCATGAGTCAGCTGTAGCAAGGTTATGAAACAAGTGGAGTATATGTGATCACATTCATGAATGACACACACAAATGGGTAATAGAAATGCAAGTACTAGAACAGGTTTAATAACTAACTGCTTATAGCACATTACCTTCATAAATAGCTTCTCCTGGGAAAAAAAATACAAAATCGATTATTAAGCTGAAAGAAGAAACGCATATTATGCTGAAAAGTAGTGAACTTCGAATTAACAGGTAATGAAACGTGTACTCAATATGTATGTACTCTAGCTGTCCTTTCCAAAACATTCAGTCATTATACCATGCGACATAAGACATACTGTCAAAACGAACTGCAACAAATACTTAAATAACTACATAGCATCTCTTAACTAATAGTAAATATATAAACTTCATCATTATTCTTATCTGCAAAGAAGAACTTCATTATTCATATTACCATAACTTCATTACTATCATCACCTGCAAAGAAAAACTTCATTATTCATATTAGCATATTCTTCATATAACTATTCATCACCTGCAAAGAAAAACTTCATTATTCATATTAGCATATTCTTCATATAACTATTCATCACCTGCAAAGAAAAACTTCAATATTCGTATTAGCATATTCTTCATATAACTGTTCATCACCTTTCATTATCATCTGCAAAAGGACACTTCATTATTCATTATTTATATTACCATTTACTTCATACAATTATTCATAGTATAGAGTTTCTTATTTCTAGCATATTTCATCACTAAAACTAAGATGTGTAGTTCTGTCTGACAGCCTGCATCAATCGCCTCGTATTCTGAAAGAAAAAATTAGTTAAGACTGCAATCATACGATGTGTATAGTATCTTCTTGTTAATGCTTGTTAATTCTCTTCATGACGAGGTATTGCATCTTCTTTCGTTCATTCCGAAGGTGAAATTCCCATTTCATAGTAATCCACTGTGGTTTGTTTAATTTATTTCTTTTACACGTTATTGCTTTCTGAAAATGATGAATAAGGATTAATATCTTGCATTTCAATCATGTTGTTGTTGTGGTCTTCAGTCCTGAGACTGGTTTGATGCAGCTCTCCATGCTACTCTATCCTGTGCAAGCTTCTCCATCTCCCAGTACCTACTGCAACCTACATCCTTCTGAATCTGCTTAGTGTATTCATCTCTTGGTCTCCCCCTACGATTTTTACCCTCCACGCTGCCCTCCAATACTAAATTGGTGATCCCTTGATGCCTCAGAACATGTCCTACCAACCGAGCCCTTCTTCTGGTCAAGTTGTGCCACAAACTCCTCTTCTCCCCAATCCTATTCAGTACCTCCTCATTAGTTATGCAATCATATACCCATTAAATAAAAACTGGTTGCTAGTGATGTAATTAAGCATACAGCACATCATGACAGAAAACGTATTATGTCAAAAACATAGAGAGTGTTCAGGTGCAAAAATGTACACACAGTCTCATAATGTAGTAGCAAGATGTGTAAAATAGTCAAGATGTTGATATATCATAAGGAAAAATGTCAAAGTCAACTGGTGTTTGTTACATCTTAAACATTTCATAGTGCATACAGGAAAACAATCATACATACACGAAAAACGGAAAATGTGCACGGTCTGATATATAACAACAAGAAAAGCTACCTGCTAACCTTACCTTGCCGGGCACTTGCCAAGAAAAAATATGATAATCATCAGTAAGTAATCATATAGATAGAATTGCATAATAGGTCATAAAATATGTAAGTTTATCTGAAAAAATGTGCATGGTCTGATGTGTAACGAGAAGAAAAGCGACCTGCTAACCTTACCTTACCAGGCACTTGCCAAGAAAAAATCTGATAATCATCAGTAAGTAGTCACATAAATATAAATGCATCATTTGTCATATAAAAATCAGAAAATGGCATTACAGTGTGATAAATCACAAAATATGTTCATTCAATGAAGGGTTTAATATTGGAGACATGGTGATTGCCTTTACTTTTTCTGGTTCTCAGAGTTTTGACGTGTACTGCAGTGGGATGAGGAATGCTGCGAATTCGATATGGACCTGCGTATAGAAGCTCTAATTTACTACATCTATTCTTTCCTCTGTTGGATAAATAGTGTGTACGTACTAATATCTTTTGTCCAATGTGAAAGTCACGGCGTGTACAAACCTGTTTTTGCTGTCTTCTCCGGCGCTCTTCGGCACGTTTCATGTTGTTCAGTGAAATGTCAATTATTTCATGGTGTCGTAGTCAACGAGATGTAGGAAAGGACACTAATTCTCTAATTTTGTTAGGTGGTTCAACATTTTTCATTATAACAGTCGGAGATAGCATAGTAGAGTCATTTGGTATCGAGTTAATTACATCCTGGAATGAGAGTATGTGTATGTCCCAATCAATATGTTTTTTATGGCAGTATATTCTACATAGTTTACCAGTTTCTTTCATTAGTCGTTCACAAGGGTTCGAAGAAGCATTGTACCTGGATATATAGATCGGAGAAATGTTTCTAGCTCGTAACATACGTGTTCATATAGCAGATCGAAACTGTGATCCATTGTCGGAAATTACTTTCAATACATGTCCTACATGAAATAGAAAATGTTTTACAAATGCTTTCGAAACAGATTTAGCAGTAGCTTTGCGTAACGGAGTGAAGGTAACAAATTTCAAAGTGAGTTCAACAGCGACAAAGATGTAGCAAAAACCTCTATTAGTTCTGGGAATCGGACCAAAAATATCTACAGCGGCCATGTGTCTCAGTTTAACAGGTACAATGGGATGTAATGGAGGAATATGTGAAGTCGTATCTGACTTAGCTTTCTGTCAGATTTTACATGACGCTAAAACTCGTCGAATACGTTTCTCCATGTTGGCAAAATAACAGTTCTGTCTCAGTATAAGAAAACATTTTCTGGCTCCATAATATGCGTAACTTAAATGAGTATACCAAATTAATTTGTTAACAAGCTCGTCAGAAATACATAGTAACAAGTTGTTGCTGTCAGGGTGAGAGCGGCGAAACAGAATATTATTGCGTACAGTGTAATGGTTTCTAATGGTAACATTATTCCTATCTTGCCAAAGGTGTTTAATTTCTTTCCATATGTTGTCTTTACTCTGCTCTTGTGATATGTCAGGTAATGACGACGAAATGAAATTTTCAAATGCAACTTGTTGAATATACATGACGCTGAAATTTGCTTTGCAGAAGTTGGTTGCGATGTCTTGCTGATTGTTGCTGAGAGAACGGGATAGTGCGTCTGCTACAATATTTTGTGTACCGGGAATGTGAACAATTGTAAAATTAAATTCCTGTAAATAAAGTTTCCATCTGCTTTATATGCCGTGTGTAAATTTAGCGGAAAGTAAAAACTGTATAGCTCTATGATCTGTGTAAACGGTCGTATGTCTTCCATAAAGAAAATGCCGAAATCTCGTAAATGCCCATACAACACATAATGTTTCAAGTTCTGTGACAGAATAATTGTGTTCAGCAGGTGACAGAATGCGACTCGCAAAGGCGATGTTTTTAATTACTGTACAACCATCTTCTTCAATTTCCTGAAAAATGTGTACGCCTAAAGCGGTGTCAGAACTGTCGGTGGCAATGGAAAAACTTCTAGTAAGATCTGGATATGATAAAAGTGGTGCATTCAACAAGGCATGTTTCAAATTAACAAACTCAGACTGCGCTTGGCTATCCCAGGACCAAATAGTGTTTTTACCCGTCAATTGACATAATCTAGGGGTGTCTAAAGCAGAGTAATGAATAAATTTACGAAAAAAGTTAATTAAACCCAAAAAGCTGCGTAATTGTTTCTTCGTCGTAGGAACAGTAATGTCACGTAAAGCTTGAAGATTTTCCGGGTCAGGCGCAATGCCTTCTGCTGAAATTACATGTCCAAGAAATTTTATAGAAGTTTTGCCAAAGTGCGATTTCCTGAGATTAACTGTGAGTCCTTGTGCACGAATAGTTCGTAACAGTTGTTCAAGAATCAGATTGTGTTCAGACCAGTTAGCTTCTGCAATAAGAATGTCGTCTACATACGTTGTGATTCTGTCTTTTAATTCTGTCGGAAGTATAGTATTCAATCCGCGAATAAAAGCTGCTGAAGAAATAGTTAAACCGAACGGTAATTTACAAAATTGATAACAGTCACCGAAACAGAGAAGAGCCGTGTACTTTCTGCAGTCCGGATGGAGCTGAATTTGCCAAAATCCCGATTTCAAATCTAACGTGGAATAAATAGTAGTACCATGAAATTTCTGTAGAAGTTCTTCAAGTGTCTGTGGGCGATCTGTTTCATTAATAATAATGTCGTCGATGTGACACGAATCAAGTACGAGGCGAAGTGAACCATCCTTCTTCTTAACAATATGGAGTGGGTTTATGTACGGACTAACTGCCGGTTCAATAATTCCTTGATCAAGCATAGCTTGCAATTTTTTCTTACCTTGTTCTCTGTGAATATACGGAATGGGATAATGCTTGGTTTTAAATGTGTCGTGCTGTTTAACTTGAAATTCATACATAAAACCGGACATAGTACCAGGGATATTGTCAAAAACTGGAGCTTACTGTAAAAGAATTTTGCGTAGTTGCGTGCGTTCGTCGTCTGTATTTTCATTGCTCTGTTTAACTTTATCAGAAATAATTTGTATAACGTCATAGTCGGCTTCGTCTGGAGTATTATAGTTGTGTATGTACGTTTCTGTGAACAATGTAGAATGACAGTCTATGTTACGTGATGCGGAAATGACCTCTGTACGATTAATTGTTTGTTCTTCTGCAGATAAAGAGTGCTGAAATTCTAATGCCAGTTGTACATTTTCATCCTTTAACATTAAATAGGAATTTTGAAAGTCAATAATTGCGTCGTGTTGTACCAGAAAATTCGTACCTAAAATAACGTCTGTTGTCAATAAGGGAACAACCCAAAAATTTGAGTGAAACGTATGACCTGCAATACAAAATGATGAGTGTGTCTGTAATTTTACATCTATTCCTTTACCACAGCCTGCTCCTTTTACTTTAGTTTTGCCTAATGGTAACGTAGGATAAGTATTCTCTTTGTTACATTCGTTGAAAGTTTCCTCATTTATAACCGACATAGGTGATCCAGAATCGATTACGGCTGAAAATTTGGATGTTCCAATCTTTACTTCAATGACAGGGTGTGAAATGGTTTTTTGAATAAATGGTCTTTCCTGCAAAAGAGTGTCTCGGATGTCGTCAAAAGTAATAACATTTTCGTGAACAAGATTCTGTGTGTCAAAAGTATTGCTTGCGTTGCTGGAAGATGCAACCTGTACTGTATCTATTCAAATTCTGTCTGACTTGCTATTATTTGCGGGAGGATTCTGTGGCATTTCGACTATTTGTACTGTTCTGTTATTTCTTCCTGATGTATTACGTTCGGGATGATATCTACTGTCCGGTTCATTCATGATGATCTGTTGTTGCGGATGATTCTGCTGCTGGTAAGACCGACTGTTATTAAACGTACGCTGAAAATTGTGCTCATTACTTTTACGTCTGTCATGATAATCATTGCTATACGGCGCGTTGCGATAGGAATTGAAATGATGTGTTTTCTGTACGTAGTTATTTCTTTGTTGCTGTGCATTACTATTTGGCGGAGCCGACGCTATACGTGTAGGCGGCGAAACATAAAAGCTTGGTTGACCTTGCACATTATATTGTTGGTTAGGTATGCTAACCGGCCTTTTTTTGTTGCTGTTGTGGAGAAAAGCCTCTATTGTTATCAAAATGTGTTTGCGACTGCTGAAAATTTTGTACATACTGATGATTAAAATTTTGTTGTTATTAAAATTACACTGGTATTTCCTGTCATTTCGGAAGTGTCTAATGAAAACTGTCACTTTCGGTAAAACCTGTAATATCGGGTTTTCTTTATACATCCTTAATCCTAGATAGATCGATAGTTGAAGAGCTGCTTTGATAGATATAAAGGATAGTAGAAGAGAAGGCAGCAGTGCAGAAAACTAAAGATGAAATACACTCCTGGAAATGGAAAAAAGAACACATTGACACCGGTGTGTCAGACCCACCATACTTGCTCCGGACACTGCGAGAGGGCTGTACAAGCAATGATCACACGCACGGCACAGCGGACACACCAGGAACCGCGGTGTTGGCCGTCGAATGGCGCTAGCTGCGCAGCATTTGTGCACCGCCGCCGTCAGTGTCAGCCAGTTTGCCGTGGCATACGGAGCTCCATCGCAGTCTTTAACACTGGTAGCATGCCGCGACAGCGTGAACGTGAACCGTATGTGCAGTTGACGGACTTTGAGCGAGGGCGTATAGTGGGCATGCGGGAGGCCGGGTGGACGTACCGCCGAATTGCTCAACACGTGGGGCGTGAGGTCTCCACAGTACATCGATGTTGTCGCCAGTGGTCGGCGGAGGTGCACGTGCCCGTCGACCTGGGACCGGACAGCAGCGACGCACGGATGCACGCCAAGACCGTAGGATCCTACGCAGTGCCGTAGGGGACCGCACCGCCACTTCCCAGCAAATTAGGGACACTGTTGCTCCTGGGGTATCGGCGAGGACCATTCGCAACCGTCTCCATGAAGCTGGGCTACGGTCCCGCTCACCGTTAGGCCGTCTTCCGCTCGCGCCCCAACATCGTGCAGCCCGTCTCCAGTGGCGTCGCGACAGGCGTGAATGGAGGGACGAATGGAGACGTGTCGTCTTCAGCGACGAGAGTCGCTTCTGCCTTGGTGCCAATGATGGTCGTATGCGTGTTTGGCGCCGTGCAGGTGAGCGCCACAATCAGGACTGCATACGACCGAGGCACACAGGGCCAACACCCGGCATCATGGTGTGGGGAGCGATCTCCTACACTGGCCGTACACCACTGGTGATCGTCGAGGGGACACTGAATAGTGCACGGTACATCCAAACCGTCATCGAACCCATCGTTCTATCATTCCTAGACCGGCAAGGGAACTTGCTGTTCCAACAGGACAATGCACGTCCGCATGTATCCCGTGCCACCCAACGTGCTCTAGAAGGTGTAAGTCAACTACCCTGGCCAGCAAGATCTCCGGATCTGTCCCCCATTGAGCATATTTGGGACTGGATGAAGCGTCGTCTCACGCGGTCTGCACGTCCAGCACGAACGCTGGTCCAACTGAGGCGCCAGGTGGATATGGCATGGCAAGCCGTTCCACAGGACTACATCCAACATCTCTACGATCGTCTCCATGGGAGAATAGCAGCCTGCATTGCTGCGAAAGGTGGATATACACTGTACTAGTGCCGACATTGTGCATGCTCTGTTGCCTGTGTCTATGTGCCTGTGGTTCTGTCAGTGTGATCATGTGATGTATCTGACCCCAGGAATGTGTCAATAAAGTTTCCCCTTCCTGGGACAATGAATTCACGGTGTTCTTATTTCAATTTCCAGGAGTGTAGCACTACTACAGCTCGGGGCCCTGTGCACGCTACGGCTCATATTCATCGAAGCGTAATGAATCCCCTGAGGTCAATTACGCGCTACAAATAAATTTTAGTTTCTGCCTTACAGGCAATGCCGTTGAAAATTCAAAAATAAATTGTTGTATCCAGGCCAATTCTAGTTTCTGCATTACAGGCAATGCTGATGAAAATACAAAAGCAAATTGTCGTATCCAGTCCAAAGCGTGAATCTGTGTTCTGTCATTATTAAGTACCTTAAATTTTTCACGGATAAAAATTGCTTATAATCAAAATTATCGTCTCTGTATGTCTTAGCAGGTTCAGGATTGCATGAGAATCTGTTTGTCTGTGACTGTTCGGAATCTAACTCATGTACTCTCTGTAAATTACCTAAATTATACTGGCTGTGTGAGTCTGACAAATGTTCACAAAGTGGCGTATGCTGTGATGTGTTAAAGGCTGAAACATTTTTCATCTCTGTCACTTCTTGCTGTAAAGCTGACAATTTTCTACGTAATGTATTATTGGACGAACCTGTCTCAATGATCGTCTGCTGTAAATTTTGGAATTCGGGTGTTTGATTAAACGAAACTGGTGACGAATCGTCTGATTTGGTGTCATTATTACTTTCGATAACGTCAATACGACTGGCCAATTCATCATATTTTTCAGTCAGTGCTTTCACCTGATCATCGTTTTTATTATCACAAGCATTAATTTGCTTTTGTATTTTACGTGTGGTTTCGTTTAATTTTATAACGTCTGTTTTTATGGCATCGGGATCCTGTATTAGTTCCAAGTTTTCAAGTCTATTGGTCATTGTCTGAAAGTCTACTGTGTGTGTGTCTGTTTTTGTTTTAAGATCAGAGATTTCATCATGTAATTCGGTGTTCAACTGTTTGATAGTATTAATTACTTCCGATACTGTAGCAATATTGTTGTCTACGTATGTTTTTGCTTTCGTAAACAATTTATGCTTATCTTCCCGTCTCTGTGCAGTAATTGTTTAAATGACTTACTTTGTTCTGTTCCTGTATAAATTTACGGTAACGCGTTTCACTGTTTCACAATTAAAACGTTCGTCAATTTGGCTGTTCTGTTGGTCAAATTTCGCGTCTACTTTCGCATCCAGTGTACGTGAAAGTTCTGCTGACATTAATTTAAACTCGTCGCGTAACTGTGTTGCGTTTTCAGAGCACTGTTTAGCGACTGCACTAATTTTATCTCTAAGTAATTTCGTTGTAGCTGCTTGCGTATTCCTTAATTCTTGTGCCACAGATGTAATTTCTTCACTACTGCTCCTAGCACAAGCCTTAATTTCCTCGCGTAATTGTTCTTTAGTATCATGACATTGCGCGGCCACGGCTGTAATCTGTTCACTAAAGTTGTTTGATATTGTTGTCTTATTCTTTCTTCGACTGTTTGGAATTTTGATTAAGTTGTAGCAATAATGCCATAACTTGATCCATGCCAATATTACCTACTCTATTCTCTGTGCTGTTTAATAGCGTACCTGCAATTGTCACGTTTTGTGTAACCATTTGGTCATTCTGTGATTCTCGAAAAGGTTTGCCAATCGGATGTGCTCTGTGGGTCACTACCTCGGAATCGAATAAATCTGACGTGTTTTGACTACATTGTTCATCTTCGTGAGAAAAACTTATCTGTTCACAATTCAAATTTTGCAAACCGGGTGTGTCAAACTGGGCAGCGTTCATTGTGTCAGAGCGTGCCGCGTCATCAATTGCCGTTAAATTAACAGAGGACACAATTGAATTTGTTTGCTCATCATTAGCATTAAAATCATTATTAGTGGTCGGTACGCAATGATTGTCTGTAAATAGACGATTATCATTATTACACAGAGTGTCGCAAGTATTATCAGTCAAATTATTCGAGTCAGCTTTTTCACTCATTGCACAACGCGATGTACTGTTAACAGTTTCTCGCGGCATTTTTCACAAATCAAAATTAAGCACAAACGAAACAAAGACAAAGCAAAAATGGAGCAAATACAGTTACAACAAAGAGCAATAAATTGCCGATGATCTGTGAAAGAAAGAGTGGCAAAATAGTAAATGCGTTGCGCCAGATGCAAACTACATTTAAGTAAATAAGAGCAGATATATGACTACTTCTCAGAGATTCACAAAGAAATCCGATCCTGGCCGCTTGTCGCCAAGTGTAACCTCCCCACAAAAAAATAATAAAATGAATATTATGGATAATGATTCTGAGCCAAGTGTAACATCCCCACAAAAAAATAATAATAAAATGAATAATAATTCTAATTTTTGTATAGCCTCCCCACAAAATTGTATAAATAATAATATGAATATGATTCTAATTTTTGTGTAACCTCAGAACAAAATTGGTTCCCATTTATAATCTCTGTACAGAAATGCATTCACATTTAATGTACCCAAAAATTCTTTTTTCGTTTAATGTAAGCCTGAAACAGAAAAATTCCTAAAACTCATAATAAAAAATAAATTCAGTAACCTGGTAAATTTTGGACGACAGCAGTGCTGCGTCATGGCCCTGTAAGATCATTCTGAATAAAAAAAGCAAAAAAATTCTTACCTCAATAAAAACGGCGAATATATCTGCTCTTACCTAAAATTTTTCCGGCTCAGCTCTGTGCAATGCTGGCCGATAGATTTGTCATTTATGAAAGGAAGCAACTGATTTTTCTTTTGCAACAATAGTAATGATCATGGATTGAAGAAATTAGTAAATTCTTTAAATTGAAATGAATGCTTGTTAGAAATTACTTCATATCACAAATATTATTATTAGGACATTTTTTAAAAGATTTACATGGGAGTTCACATAACATTACTAGATATGCGCGAGGCTGCTTTTTTACCTTATACAATAATACTCAGGTTCCGGCATCACTGCACCGCGACCGGCCCAGCCAACATGATACACTGTATCAGACCAGAGCAGACCGCAGACTAGCGCAGACACTAGCAACAACATACTGCTACAGCTACACAGTTCGTACTCAGTCAACACTGCTCTCTGGTCAGCGATTCTCTTATACCTTGCATATCGCAGGCAGCGCATGAGCAATACATCGAAATTACATCTGCTCGGACCTCTTACATAAAATTACATCTGCTCGGACCTCTTACAGTATGTAAAATCACTAAACGGGACTAAGGCTTCCATTCAATCCCTTGTTGGCCTGTCTGTTGTGACAGTTGAAGATAGAAAAATGAAAGCTTAAGTTTTAAATATCACTTTCAAGAAATCGTTGTCACAGGAGAATCGTACAAACATACCGGCATTTGACCATCGGACAGATTACCATATGGACGACATAGTAACAAGCATAGCTGGCGTAGAGAAACAGGATTTGAAAGCAAATATACTATGTGATCAAAAGTATCCAGACACACCCAAAAACATAAATTTTTCATATCAGGTGCATTGTGCTGCCACCTACTGCCAGGTACTCCATATCAGCGACGTCAGTAGTCTTTAGACAACGTGAGAGCGCAGAATGGAGCGCTCAGTGGATCTCACGGACTTCGAACGTTGTCAGGTGATTGGGTGTCACTTGTGTCATACGTATGTGTGCGAGATTTCCATATTCCTAAACATCCCTAGGTCCACTGTTTCCGACGTGATAGTGAAGTGAGAACATGAAGGGACACGTACAGCACAAAAGTGTACAGGCCGACTTCGTCTGTTGACTGACAGAGACGGCCGACAGTTGAGAGGGTCGTAATGTGTAATAGGCAGACATCTATCCAAATCATTACACAGGAATTCCAAATTGCACCAGGATCCACTGCAAGTACTACGACAGTTAGGCGGGAGGTGCGAAAACTTGGATTTCATGGTCGAGCGGCTGCTCATAAGCTACACATCAGGCTGTTGAATGCCAAACGACGCCTGGCTTGGTGTACGGGGCGTAAACATTGGACAATTGAACAGTGGAAAAACGTTGTGTGGAGTGACGAATCACGGTACGCAATGTGGCGATCCGATGGCAGGGTGTGGGTATGGCGAATGCTCGGTGAACGTCATCTGCCAGTGTGTGTAGTGCCAAATTAGGACGCGTTGGTGTTAAGGTGTGGTCGTGTTTTTCATGGAGGTGGCTTGTGCCCCTTGTTGTTTTGCGTGGCAACATCGCAGCACAGGCCTACACTGATGTTTTAAGCACCTTCTTGCTTCCCACTGTTGAAGAGCAATTCGAGGATGGTGATTGAATCTTTCAACACGATTGAGCACCTGTTCATAATGCATGGCCTGTGACGGAGAGGTTACACGACAATAACATCCCTGTAATGGACTGACCTGCACAGAGTCGTGGGCTGAATCCTATAGAACTGTTTTGGAACGCCGACTTCGTGCCAGACCTCACCGACCCACATCGACACCTTTCCTCAGTGCAACATTCCGTGAAGAATGGGATGCCGTTCCCCAAGAAACCTTCCAGCACCTGATTGAACGTATGTCTGCGAGAGCGGAAGCTGTCATCAAGGCTATGGGTGGGCCAACACCATATCGAATCCCAGCATTACCGATGGAGGGCGCCACGAACTTTTAAGTCATTTTCAGCCAGGTGTCCGGATACTTTTGATCACATAGTGTAATCAACAGGTCCGGATGGATTCCCAGTTCTATTTTACAAATAGTACTCTATGGCGTTGGCCCCTTACTTAGCTTGAATTTATCCCTTTATTTTATCTCGCCCAGTGCAAAGTCCCAAATGACTGGAAAAAAGCGCAAGTGACTCCAGTATATAAGAAAGGTAAAAGAACGGACCTTCAAATTTACAGACTGGTATCGCTAACTTCTGTTTGTTGCAGACTCCTTTAACATATTCTCAATTCGAATATAATAAATATTCTTGAGACTGAGAATCTTACGTGTTCGAATTAGCACGGTTTTAGAGAGCATCGCTCATGTGAAACTCAGCTTGCCCCTTTCTCACATGGTATAGTAAGAACTATGGATGAAGGGCAACAGGCAGACTTCATATTTCTAGATTTCCGGAAAGAATTTGACACGGTGCACCATTGTAGGTTGTTAACAAAGGTACAAGCATATGGAATAAGTTCACAGATACGTGAGTGGCTGGAGCACTTCTTAAATAATGGAACCCAATATGTTGTCCTCGACGGCGAGTGTTCATCAGAGATAAGGGTATTGTCATGAGTGCCCCAGGGAAGTGTGATAGAACCGCTGTTGTTCTCTGTATACATAAATGATTTGGCTGACAGGGTGGGTAGCAATCTGCGTTTGTCTGCTGATGATGCCGTGGTGCACGGTAAGGTGTCGAAGTTGAGTAGGAAGAAACTAGACGACTTAGACAAAATTTCCAGTTTGTGTGATGAATGGCAGCCAGCCCAAAATGTGAAAAAATGTAAGTTAACGCGGATGAGTAAGAAGATCAAACCTGTAATGTTCAGATACAGCATTACTAGTGTCTGCTCGACACTGTCAAATCATTTAAATCTCTGATCATTACGTTGCAAAGCGATATGAGATGGACCGAGCTTGTGACAACTGTGATAGGGAAGGGGAATAGTCGCCGTCGGGTTATTGGGAGAATTTTAGGAAAGAGTGGTTCACATGTAAAGGAGACCGCATATAGGACGCTGGTGCGACCTATTCTTGAGTACTGCTCGAGTGTTTTGGATCCGTGCCGCGTCGGATTGAAGGAAGACTTCCGAAACAATTCAGAGGCGGGCTGCTAGATATGTTACCGGCACCTTTGGTTCAAACGGCTCTGAGCACTATGGGTTTTAACATCTGAGGTCATCAGTCCCCTAGAACTTAGAACTACTTAAACCTAACTAACCTACGGACATCACACACATCCATGCCCGAGGCAGGATCCGAACCTGCGACCGTAGCGGTCGCGCGGTTCCAAACTGTAGCGCCTAGAACAGCTCGGCCACACCGGCCGGCCCGGCAGGTTTGAACATCACGTAAGTGTTACGGAGTTACTGCGGTAACTCAAATGGGAAATCCAGGAGGAAGATGACGTTCTTTTCGAGAAACACTATTGAGGAAATTTAGAGAACCGGCATTTGAAGCTGACTACCGAACGATTTTACTGCCGCCAACATACACTGCGCTTAAGGACCACGAAGATGAGATACGAGAAATTACGGCTCTTCGGGAGGTATACAGACAGCCGTTTTTCACTTGCTCTATTTGCGAATGGAATAGGAGGGGAAATGATAAGTAGAGGTACGAGGTGCCCTGCGCCACGCACCGTGTGGTGTCTCGTGGAGTATCTATGTGGATGTAGATGTAGGACTAATTCATCATTGAATGGCTACATTTGTATCAAATGTTACTGTAGTGACCAAGTTGCCAACATGCATTAATTTGTAGCATCGTCTACAAATGTCAACTGGTAGGGTGGAGCACCATTGGATAAAAATGTGATCTTGAGTTTTATGTAAATAGAGCAAACTAAACAACGCCTTAACGCGTTTTCCTGGTTATATATTTGTGTTTTCTCTCTGTGAGTGACTGCTATCTTCATATTTTTATTTCTTGTGCGTGATCACTGTCCTTATGTGTGTCTTTCTACCTTACTCCCTATACTTTTGTGTATTTTACTGATTTCATGCACACATATTTATTTGAACAAATTCAGAACTTTCTGTAGGTCATTCTGAAAATATATAATAATTTTTTCTTATAATGCCTATTACTGTGCACTGTTTCAAATGAGTTACTTGTCTGATGTTTCTGTAGTTCATCACTGTTTTAAAGACATTATGCCCTTTTTTCTTGTTTTTATTTGTAGACATAGAAATCTATTGTTATCATTATACTAGATGTTCAGTCCCTATGTACAACTATTTAAAATCTTGTTACTCCTGTCTTAATGTAGGTATATACTGAAATATTCTCTGCCAAATGTTGGTCTACTTCACCGATACAAGCTGCAACTGACATTTACAAAGAACTCTTCGATAATTCAAGATTGCTCTGGAGTTATCAATAGATATACAGTCTGCTTCAGCCAGATACTGCTACGTATTTTATTGTTTTGTGTGTGTATGAGTGTGTTTGTGTGTATCCTTACTCTCACTGAGCTTGCTTCCACATATTTCGCATAACAGTGACATAATTACAACGAACTAGAGAGAGTTTTATCCTTTTTATCGTTTCTGACGAGGACACTCGTCTACCTAATTTCATCGTGCAAATTACTACTGCCATATGTGACTGTACTTCAGAAATGTAGGCCTTGCGTGACAGACACTCTAACTTCCTGTGTGCTACAAAAACAGTGTGGATCATCAATTCCACTTACTACAATATAAAAAGTGACATAAACTTTAAAAATAGCTCTGTGTAGAACGTTCTTATAGACGTCATGAAACATGATAATCTACCTGTAGCGAATTCTATTGATTACTTCATTTACATGTTCTTGAATTTTTTAAATGTTTTTACTTATAGTTCTTTATTAACTCATGTTGTTTTAAAGCTGTTTTTCTCTTTGTATTAGTAACACGTTCTGTATTCGTATCTATAATATTTAGAATTTTGTCCTCGTCCCATTCATGTCTGAAATGACTGTCGTACAAAATTCTACTCTGGGAATGTGATGAATATGTAAGGTGGACATGTCATTTTGATTTTTGAAAGTTACTGATGTACACGTCAGACAGAGAGAGAGAGAGAGAGAGAGAGAGAGAGAGAGAGAGAGAGAGAGAGAGAGAGAGAGAGAGAGAGAGAGAGAGAGAAAGATCAAGGTATGTTACTATTAAACATTCTTTGATCTTTTCGTGGCGCAGTCTTTGTCTCTGTGCAGTCTGATACATTCTTAGTTGCAGTACGGTAGGTGATGGATCTATTAAGTAGCGCTGAATGGACTTGTGATTGTATCTGTTAGATGAAGAAAGATTTATTGTAAACGATAGCAAGGTTGAATATGATGTATACACTGAAAGGCGAAAAGAATATAAATTTTTAATAATGTTATTTTTTTGAAGAGAAGGAGTTTGTTAACGTGATCAGAGCTGAGCGAAAGACGACCTCACTGCTCTGAGTCATGCATTAACATATCAACTGATTAAGCTGTTAGGTTTTTATAGATTCTCTTTTAACATTGTACCCTTTTAAAATCATTGTTCGCTTTCTGAAGCATAGCATTGTTCTGACCACTGTTACATGTGAAGATCACGTGAAGTCTTACTCTGTCTTTTTGAATACATACATCATTCTAAAATCGTTGTCATTTCACCAGAATAGTTACTCTCCTCACGCCATTCTTTAACGAAAGTGTATCATTAAGCATTACCACATCGCACCCTATGGTATGCAACATTTAGGATATTGTTTGGAAATTTTATTTAAAAGCAGAAATTTAGCTTACCCGCTGTTTGCTTACTGTTTGCTGTTTCGAGAACTCTGCAACGATGTCGTCAAGACGTGAGGTAAACTGAAATTTTGATTAGGCCCAGCTAATTGTATTACTTAATTGGGTTACTTCAGTTGAGCATTTAACGTAAAGACAAGTTGTATTTAGAACAATTACAGTTCAGTTCAAATTAAGTTCTGTTTAGTCGAAGATTAACATACATGTTTAAGTTGGATAACAGTTTTTGGGTATATAGTTTTGGTAATACGTAGACTTTTTATAGAGTGGAAGGTAAATGTTGCTACATGTTAGTCAGAAACACACAGTGGGGAACTTAGAAGCACATCTGGGATGCTCTCGATACCACGTGCGCGCCTTGACTCTGATCTGCGAGCTCTGACCCTTTGTCGAGCGGTAGCGTATCAACATGACTATCTTAAGCTGTCACTGTCATGTTAAATCCATGCCACACCATGTCCACATAACATCTTTTCTTTATTTGTCTGTGAGGAATGTTTCCTGAAAGTTTGGCCGTACCTTTTTGTAACACCCTGTATGTGTCTAAATATCCCTAACTCAGGTCGTCGGTAGTGCACAGGGTGTTTCAAAAAGACTCATACGAGTTCACAAGAGTGTATCTTCGACATGAAAGAAGGTATAAACGTGGGGTTAATTTGCAACTTACACAGCAAAGCTTAAAATTTGCCTTGACGTTAATTGTAGTCTCGGGTCCGCGTGGCTGGTAGTGGGGATCTCCGTGGTAGAGCTACCTCGCTCGCTCGCTCACTACCCAATGTGCGCAGTTGGCGATAACACAGTAATAAAATGCGTTTTGCGTTCTCCTTTTCAACTGATGCCATCCAGTCAAAACTGCGATGAGATTTTCGTCCAAACTAGGGCACTCCAGCTCCTACAGCTCGAAGTATTTTCTACAAACTGGTTGCTTATACAAATGGAAACTCACGGGTTTTCGCCGTGTGCTCATTCAAGAATCATTCAGCAGAGTTTCGCACGTAGCCGCAGAAGTCTGCTCGTTGTTCTAGCCGAGAGTTAATCACTCCTCATACGTCAGCCTAGAGTGTTTTGCGGCAACAGTTGTGTTTCTAACCATACAGGGATTAGTTGCTACAAGCTCTTCCTGTTGGTGATAGACATCAACGTGTACATTCTTGTGAATTCTCTCATGACATGGAGGTGGGAGGCAACAATTTCCTTTTACGTTTAGATTTCAGTACTGACGCTATAGTCCATTTAAGTGGGAAAATGATCCGCCGCAACGTCAGAATATCGACAACCAAACAGCTACGTTCCACAGTCGAGCACGAGAGGGAGAGAAGGGGAGAGAGACGGAGAGATAGATAGATAGATAGATAGATAGATAGATAGATAGACAGAGACAGAGAGAGAGGGGGAGACTCTCAAAAGCTTCGTGTATTTTGCGCCGTTTCCCAAGGAAAGCTATACGACCCGTCCGTTTTCGAGAAACAGACATATACAGTAATCAGGAAGCCGGATAGTCGAACATTCCATAAGTTTTCTGTCGGTTCACAGAGTCCAAAGGGAACAATATGTCGACGGTCAGACATGTCGTCATCGTCAGATGCGCTGATGTCAGCGCACTTAACGATGATGATATAATGTGTCCACTGGAAACTATGAACCGGTACTACACCATGTAATGTAGAAGATCTGGGTTCTCCGCAATTGCGAGAGCATGCAAGAAATTCCATTTTTCGACATACAGCGCGGCTCTGGCATATGAACGAACAGCATTTATTATCAGTGACCTGCTGCAGCGATGTATCGGCAATTAAGGGCGTAAGGATCACGCGTTATACCGTACCATTTCCTAAGAGGTCACCTGATCTCATGGTAGGTGACTCTTTTGTTTGTTTTATCTTGGGCGTTTGTGAAAGACTGCGTCTACTCGTACGTGCCTGCCCTTCCAGTAACTTTGGGTGAACACGACATTGCATAGTGACGGCAGTGAGTACGGTAACTTCAGACACACTTGCAAAAATATGGGACGAGTCTGTCTTTCGTGTGGATGTTTGTCCTGCCCTCGGTCCACGTAAAATACGTGGGGCTTTGGAGTCTCTCTCTCTCTCTCTCTCTCTCACTCTCTCTCGTGCTCCATTGCGAAACGTTGGTGCTGCGTTGTTCATATTCTTACGTTGTGGCTATTCATTTTCCTACTTAATGAAATGTAAGATTTGTACTGAACATTTATGAAAAGAAAATTAAAAGTTTGATGACCCGATGGTTGTACATGTACGAATGTAAAAGGTGTACTTAAAATCGGACGGTTCTATCGAAAATAAGAAGTCTGCAGTTCAACAACAAGTTAAAATTCATCCCAGGTTTCCACTTTCAGTTATTTAGAAGATAGAGAGAGGCTTGTGAAGTTGAATGTATCTGTTGGAAATACTTTCTATGAGTCCACAGTGTTATCGAAATTTGAATTTTGACTGTGCACTAGGCGTACAAAAATAAATAGAACTTTTTCTTAAGCAGCTAACAATAACATTCTCATAATTATTCTGCAATTAGTAGTGAAAAGCAAATTCAAATGGATATGCGTTAAGAAGAATGTTGCAGTTGTCTCTTTGCGTAATGTTTTTCTGTGTTCATCTGAATTTGGAGAAATATATGAAACTGTAACCTGTTACTTTATTGTAGCTTATAGGACAAAATCATGATCGCAATGCAAACAAATCAAGAGGAAACTATTCAGAAGTGTGAGTTACTTAAACATGAAGTTAGGGCCATGAATAATTAGTAGTATTTTCCTTTGGCTTGAGAAAATCTCCAATTAATGCATGTCTTCTAGGATGATTGTGAGCTGAAAGAGGAATCTTCGAGGTTGATAACTGTTTGAGTTTGCACTCAACGGATGAAATGAGGTTGCAAAATCTGTAACGCATTCCAGAAGCATTCTCTCCTGAGAAAGAATTCTAGGCGCACCTCTGTTATGTTTCCGTGTGAACGTGACTCAGTATTACTCGTTTTTACAACCTTGTCACGGTCTTGCCGACCGCTCTCGGTTCGCCTTGATCGGAACGTTGGTCAAACCTTTTTTTCGAACGATCGTGGAAAAGAGGGAAAAACCATGTGGGAATGCAGACTTTCTCGGCGAATTCCGATGATGAAGTTCTGTCGGATTATCAGCCGAGTCGAGTCGTCATTCTACGGCAACGTCTCGACAAGTTTCCCACACGTCATCTTCAGGCGATATGACTTCCCCTGAAGATAACGAGTAGGAGACCTATCGAAACGTTGCCGCAGAACGACGCTTTGAATCGGCCGATAACCCGAGAAAGCATCATCACAGCGCAAACCATCTTCATTTAGATCGGTATTGCTATTCTGCTGTTGTCGAAGCTGTGTTCTGTTTAATGAATTAATTAATTCGTCTTTTTGATTACATGGAACAGCCGCTGACTTAGCTGCCTTAATCGCTCTAATGATTTACTGCTACTTGAAACTGCACATTAACGTTATGTAAATTTATGATCGTCTTTCTAATGATATATAGATCGTCGTCCCGGCGGGACACACAGTGTTGTGAGCTGAGGAACAACTGCGGTAATATAAGTCGCCTCGCAGTTACCTCGGCAGCGCGCCTCCAGCGTAAGCTAAGCACTTGTTTATGCCCGCGGCTTGCGGCAGACCGATCCATCCTCGCCGGCGTCGCTCCTTCTCTCTCTAAAGTAATAATACTCGGCTACAAAAGCAGATATCACTCCCGGGACGACGTGGGTGCGCCGGGGTGGGGGGAGAGAGTGCTCCGCAGCGGAGTGGGGCCGGTGGTGGGGGTAGCGGGACGTGTGGAAGGGGTGGCCGCAGGGGAGGCAGCGCGGCGCAGGGGAGGGAGGGGCCGAATTGGAATTCCGAAGCAGCAATGGCTGACGGTTATATGATGAACTTGCCACGCACACGCCCAGCCCTGTTCTGTTCTGTTCTGTTCTCCCACGCGTGCGCCGTTTAAGTAGCGGTAATGCGCTTATCGCAACGCGAGCTATCTGGAAAGAAATATCTGCACAGGGGGGGAGAAAAAACCATTATCGCTCCCTTTCAGTCCTTCGAACGATAACAGTTTCCATCTTTGTGAGGTAAAATCAATGCGCAGTGCAACGGAGGAACGTATTTTTTTTCCCCCGCGAACCTCTGTAGCAGCGTGGACGATAATTAAAGCTGTTTGTAGGATTACAAGTTGAATTTGGTCTCTTTTGAGCAGCTTTCTTCTGTAATGAGCTAACCGTTGCTGCCGAAGCACCTGCAAACGGTTCGTACATTATGGTATTTGTGCTACCGTAAGCTCAAATTCCACGAAGAATATAGCTTAGAAACAGACCAGCTCTGAAGTTCTAGGAGTACAGCATGTTCGGCATTAATGTGTTCCTGACGTCAGACGTCAGTTCACATTGTACTTCAACGGCAAACCGCGGTCTCTGTGAGCCATGTGTAAGAGGACTACTTTCGCTATAAATACGCCTTTCTAAATTCCCTCCTGATTTATAACTTGTCCAAAGGTTGTTAAAAGTTTCATCATATCAGCAAGGGAAGCATAAACCCGACAGGTCTTTCGAACGACTGTGGCACATTCTTAGATACGACAAATTCTGATTTAGTGCGATGCCCTTGTCAAGCGTTTTAGAGAAATTACAAGCCTTTTGAAAACAAGTATAGAACGTTAGCCGTGGAGCAACGACATTTGCACAACCGACTAAGTTGGTAGACTGGAAGTCTGTCCTTACTGCGTAAGACTCTAGTCATTTTTTTCTGTTAGATCTACAACTTTTCTTTCGCCGTTTTGCAGTAGATAGCAGTAGCAACAAGTGACGCAAGTAATCGTGTCATACAATAAGTTTAGGCATTGTCAAACACAACGGCATAAAGATATTAGTCTGTTCCTGATTGCATCATAAAGTTATTCTCGATTGAATATGTCAATTTACGAGCCCAATTCTCGTATTTTAACATCAAGTCACGTGCGACTGAGGCTCATAATATTCTGGATGAGGTCTATGGTGAGGCACCTATTAGTGAAAAAATGTGCAGAGATTGATTTCAACACTCCAAGAACGGTGACTTTGAGGTCGAAATCAGCATGACACTGGAAGAAAGAAGGTTTCCGAAGCTACGGAAACAGTCGCAGCATATCACACTGTACCGAAAGACAGCCAGCCACAATATGGTGATAGAAATGAAAAGGTGATTTTGCAGCGTGGCAGTGCTCGACCCCATGTCGCGAAACCCGTCCAAACATACGTGGATACTATGAAATGGGAAGCCCAACCTCACCCGCTGTATTCTCCAGACATTGCCCCCCTCCCCCTCCCCCCTTGACTACCGCCTTTTTCGATCAGTGGCACACGGCCTGGGCTGACCAGCACCTTCGGTCATATGAACAAGTGCAAAATTGGATCGATTCGTGGATATCCTAGAAAGGCTCCCAGATCTTCCTCCGCAGGTTTCGTATGCTGCCCTAAAGACGGGAGAAAGCAGCGGCCAGCGATGGCCAGTACATTGAATGGTAAATGTTTTGTAAGTTTTTCGGAATAAAGCCTCGAATCTCCGCAGCTCGTGGTCGTGCGGTAGCGTTCTCGCTTCCCACGCCCGGGTTCCCGGGTTCGTTTCCCGGTGGGGTCAGGGATTTTCTCTGCCTCGTGATGACTGGGTGTTGTGTGATGTCCTTAGGTTAGTTAGGTTTAAGTAGTTCTAAGTTCTAGAGGACTGATGACCATAGATGTTAAGTCCCATAGTGCTCGGAGCCATTTGAACCATTTGAAAGCCTCGAACTCTGAAAAAAAAAAAAAAAAAACTGGCGGAAGCAAAGTTGTAGGCCTAATCATCTTCCACATCCCTATCGCTACAATAAATCAGTTTTATTCGGAAAGGAACAATAGTCATAACAGTTATTGTTGTAAATTCGTGGCGACCGTATAACTGATCTATAATAACAAACCGTGATGAAATTATAATTTAACATACACTACCAGACAAAGCAGTGAAACACTTAGAAAGCGTGGTCGGATGTCAGTATAACTTCGTACCCATACGATGGATAGATGGACGGACTTGTTGGAATGGGTGCACGACAGTAAGATCTTCAGCGCCCAGTACACGTAAGCCTTATCGGCGGTTATGTAAACGATTAGTTCTCTGTGACAAGTAGAACGGCCACCAGGGTGCATTAGTATTCAAGAATGAAATATTCACTCTGCAGCGGAATGTGCGCTGATATGAAATTTCCTGGTAGATTAAAACTGTGTTTAATTCCGCCAGTACCTCGTGTCCTACCTTCCAAACTTCACAGAGACTCTCCTGCGAAACTTGCATAACTAGCACTCCAGGAAGAAACGATACTGCGGAGACATGGCTTTGCCACAGCTTGGGGAATGTTTTCAGAATGAAACGAGTCTCGGTCCGGCACACAGTCTTAATCTGCAAGGAAGTTGCGTTAATATTGTGCGCATTTAGCATTGTTTTCAGGCCTGGTGTAGCATATAAGGGGATGGGCTGTATCAGAATTAGAGCGATCACTATGAGGGACACAGAGATGTCATGTACTGTGACAGCGTTATCAGCACATGACAGCATCTGAACCGGGGTCTTATTGTGGTCCTCCATTTGGCCGGCTGATCGAAGCATGCAGCGTCCAGATCTGTGGGACACTCGAATACCACAAAGCGCAGATTTTGGATTGCATGGGAACGCGGGGACAGGTATACCAGTTGTGCAGGCTCTGGTCAATCATGTCTGACCACCACAAGAAACGTTCGTCGCATTGTGAGCAAAGCACATAGTAGCCCCGTCACAGCTGCGCCTGCCAGCCGCGGACAAGTAGTGGACTCCCTGTAACACTCTGTATCATCCTGCACTATTGGCTGGTGATTATCGTCTCTTGTATACGCACTTTAACGCAAACAGTGCGTTGGGAGTGGGGCTGTGACCAGAAAGCAAGAACTGCTGATGAATGGAATCGCGTTACGTTCAGCGATGAATGTCAGTTCTCGACTATGCCTTGTGATCAACGTCGGCGGTATGGCGGCGACCTGGGCAGAGGTCTCGTTCTTCCAAAGTTTTGGAGAGGCATTGTGTTGCAACTTCTAGTATCATGATGTGGAAAGCCATCAGATATGGCTTCAGGTTTTGGCTGGTAGTGGTTGAGGGAACTGCGACGACACAACGTCCTGTTTCCTTAGGTGCTACCAGCCATGCAATAGTACTGTGGTGCCATTTTCCAACAGGCCTTTACTCGCCCGCGAATGGTATGTGTCCCTGTAAAGTGCCAACGTGATTTTGAGGTACTTCCGCGGCCGGTAAGATTCCCGAACTTGTTCCCAGAGGAATATGTGTGGGACTAGCTCTGATGCCAACTTCGTCCAGTGCCAGCATCCAGGATGGCAAAGAGCAGTTACAGCAATTGTGGATCAGCTTGCCTCTGGAGAGGACATCTAGATCTACATCTACATGACTACTCTGCAGTTCACATTTAAGTGCTTGGCAGAGAGTTCATCGAACCACAATCATACTATCTCCCTACCATTCCACTTCCGAACAGAGCGCGGGAAAAACGAACACCTAAACCTTTCTTTTCGAGCTCTGATTTCTCTTATTTTATTTTGATGATCATTCCTACCTGTGTAGGTTGGGCTCAACAAAATATTTTCGCATTCGGAAGAGAAAGTTGGTGACTGAAATTTCGTAAATAGATCTCGCCGCGACGAAAAACTACTTTAATTACTTCCATCCCAACTCGTGTATCATATCTGCCACACTCTCTCCCCTATTACGTGATAACACAAAACGAGCTGCCCTTTTTTTGCACCCTTTAGATGTCCTTCGTCAATTCCACCTGGTAAGGATCCCACACCGCGCAGCAATATTCTAACAGAGGACGAACGAGTGTAGTGTAAGCTGTCTCTTTAGTGGACTTGTTGCATCTTCTAAATATACTGCCAATGAAACGCAACCTTTGGCTCGCCTTCCCCATAATATTATCTATGTGGTCTTTACAACTGAAGTTGTTCGTAATTTTAACACCCAGGTACTTAGTTGAATTGACAGCCTTGAGAATTGTACTATTTATCGAGTAATCGAATTCCAACGGATTTCTTTTGGAACTCATGTGGATCACCGCACACTTTTCGTTATTTAGCGTCAACTGCCACCTGCCACACCATACAGCAATCTTTTCTAAATCGCTTTGCAACTGATACTGGTCTTCGGATGACCTTACTAGACGTTAAATTACAGCATCATCTGCGAACAACCTAAGAGAACTGCTCAGATTGTCACCAAGGTCATTTATATAGATCAGGAACAGCAGAGCCCCTGGACGCTTCCCTGGGGAACACCTGATACCACTTCAGTTTTACTCGATGATTTGCCGTCTATTACTACGAACTGACTTGTGAATGAATACCCAACTGAGTCAGTACAGTGATGCAGGCCAGATGGGGTGTAATTTGACTCGACTTTCTAATCGTTGGAATAACATCACATGTTCTCTCAGTTCATGAAATTTCGTTTAGAGCACCCCACCTTTCTGAGCGAATCCAGTAATTTTTTTTTTTTTTTTTTTTTAGCAGTGTAGGGTAAGGTTCCTGTCAATTTGTGTCAGATAGAAAGAAATCCAGTGTTTGAAATGTTGTGAAACTGAATGTCAGACTTCTTCAGGTACCTTATATTGCAGTGTACAACGGTTATTCCTGACACCACCAGGAAAAAATGGAAAACTACACAAGCTGCGACATGGTCGCGAATGGTGAATTATTTTCCGTAAAGGTCCATTCGTGGATACCCCTTTCCATCGATCGACCCGATGAACTCCATGAATGGACAGTTAAATATATACACATAAATAAAAGTTTTGCATCACTTTGGTTCCCAGAACTCGTGGAGATAGACATTGACTGTGGATATTGTATCACAGACACAGTCCCTTTGACTCTGCAGAGATGTCACTAAAACCGATCAAAGATGTAAACAATTATGCATGAGCAGCGCCTATTAGACGGAGGGGTCAGATAGCCGATCAGTTTCAGCCATTCCACCAGGAAAGAGGTACACGGCTCGTGTTGTCTGTAGTTCAACCGTGCCTAGACGCGTCAATACAATGGTTCGATCGCTTCCGCATTGTTACTTTGTGCCAGGAAGGGCTCTCAATAAGGAAATTGTCCAGGCGTCTAGGAGTGAATGAACGTGATGTTATTCGGACATGGAGGAGATACAGAGAGATATGAACTATCAATGATATTCTTCGCTCAGGCCGCCCAAGGGCTACTACTGCAGTGGATGATCGCTACCTACTGATTATAGCTCGGAGGAACGCTGACAGCAACGCCACTATGTTGAATAATGCTTTTCGTACAGCTACAGGACGTCGTGTTATGACTCAAACGGTGTGCAGTAGGCTACATGATGTGCAACTTCACTCCCGACGTTCACGGCGAGGTCCATCTTTGCAACCACGACACCATGCAGCGCGGTACAGATGGGCCCAACAACACGCCGAATGGACCGCTCAGAATTGGCATCACGTTCTCTTCACCGATGAGTGTCGCGTATGCCTTCAACCAGACAATCGTCGGAGACGTGTTTGGAGGCAACCCGGTCAGGCTGGACGCCTTAGACACACTGTCCAGCGAGTGCTGCAAGATGGAAGTTCCCTGCTGTTTTGGGGTGGCATTATGTGGGACCGATGTACGCCGCTGGTGGTCATGGAAGGTGCCGTAACAGCTGTATGATACTTGAATGCCATCCTCTGACAGATAGTGCAACCATATCGGCAGCATATTGGTGAGGCATTCGTCTTCATGGACGACAATTCGCGCCCCCATAGTGCACATCTTGTGGATGACTCTCTTCAGGATAACGACATCGTCCGACTAGTGTGTCCAGCCATGTTCTCCATACATGAACCCTATCGAACATGCCTAGGATAGGTTGAAAAGGGTTGTTTATGGACGACTTGACCCACCAACCACTCTGAGGGATCTACGCCTAATCGCTTTTGAGGAGTGGGACAAACTGGACCAACGGTGTCTTGACGAACTTATGGATAGTATGCCACGGCGAATACGGGCATGCATCAACACAAGAGGACGTGATACTGGGTATTAGAGGTACCGTTGTGTACAGCAAACTGGACTACCACCTCAGTATGTCTCGTTGTATGATGGTACAATAGGCAACGTGTGGTTTTCATGAGCAGTAGAAAGGATGGAATGATGTTTATGTTGAGTTCTATTCCAATATTCTGTACAGGTTCCGGAATTCTCGAAACCGAGGTGATGCAAAACTTTTATTGATGTTTATATACGAAATTTCGTGATTAAACACCTCTTACTGAGTATACAACGCTGGTTGGATTTCAATATGGTCATACAGTATCATTAAGAAAATGAAAGAATGTTTAATTGGAAATTAATTTTTACTTGAACGAAGAAAGTTGATTCTGAACATAAAAATAATTAAATTAGCCCAATATTGAAGTGCGGTGCAGTTATAAACTGTCGTTATTATGAAATTAGGTCAAATTTGGGCTACTTTATGAAGTAATTGCCTTTGCGTATAATTATGAACAAATTATAATACATTTTAAATGTTTTTTTCCGTAACACAGGGATATAGTCTATCTGCAATTAAAACAAAAGTATCATTTAGTATTCTCCTCACTCCAACGCAGTTTTCATGCACCCACTTCCTACATGCCATGAGATTAATCATGTTTTTCACTTATCGATTCTTTCTCTGCCTCGTGATGACTGGGTGTTGTGTGCTGTCCTTAGGTTAGTTAGATTTAAGTAGTTCTAAGTTCTAGGGGACTGACGACCATAGATGTTAAGCCCCATAGTGCTCAGAGCCATTTGATTTTGAACTTATCGATTCTCCCTTTGGTGTTGATGCTTTTCACTTGTTTCGTTTGACTCACTATAAGAAGCTTTCTATTTTGGTTAGTGGGAGGTTTAGCACTACGCCGTAATTGATATTTGCCTGGAGAATTTGTCTATTATAGCTTTTTGTGCACCTTTTCTTGACCTGGCCTATGTCGACGTGGTTGCTTTGGGAATATGAGTAATATTTCCTAATGGAGTAGCCAACGACAGGGTCCACCAATATTTCCTCTGACGCCTTCTGCGGTTGTTGGTGATCTTTCTGAGGTTTCTAAGCTTGATTTTGAATCTAACGCACCTTCCATCACTGTTGGTGGTTGTGGTGTTGTCTCTGTCACTACTGGTAAACCTTCATTGGATATATCAGTGGGAACTGCATGACAGGTAGAAAAGTGATGGTCCTTGAAGAAATCTCTATCTACCGGCCAGACTCCAGAACGAGCAAATAATGAACTGTTGTCTCTATAGCTGTTGCCCTCTCACATACTTTTCCAAAAAGTGATTAAACTATGAACTGTGTCAGTACACAGCTTGGATGTGCTTGTAGCCATTTTTCCATTTCGTCTATGTATTCGTAGTAACTGCTTAAAGGTTTGTAGAAAGAGACATCTAAGGGCTGCGGTCTATGAGTGGCGTGTCCATGAAGTGTAAGCATTCTCCCGAGCTAAATTCAGTGCTTCCGAATTTTTTGCATGGGTTGTATGACCATCAGGGAGAAGAAAAACAGTATGAGTTTTCGAAAGTCTTAGATAAGTAATAAAATTTTCAACATATTTCACAAATAATTCTTTGTTTGTGTATCTGCTACCTGGGTTGCTGGCCAAGATTGTCCCAGGAGGTGCTCTGTCCTTCAGCTCATCTTTACCACGAGGACCCTTGAAGATCGGCTTCGGCGGGACGTATTGTCCAGGAGCATTAACGCAGCAAACGGCAGTTGTTGTAACACCACGTTCTCCTATCGAGATGGATCCAACTTGTTGTTTCCCTTCTTAGCAATTCTGTACAGTGGAAAGCCCTCTTTCACCTTCATTAAAAATTGCAGGTGCTTCCAACATGTTCTCGTTGACGTGAGAATGACTTAAAAAAACTCTGCAACTCTCTCTTTGTTGAAACTACTGGCAGGAGCCATGGGTGTGACCTCTGGTTGCCTCAACGAAAGTTCTTTATGCCTCTTCATAAAATTGTAGTATCATATCCTGCCGGCCATGTTTCTCTCATGGATGAATATGTGCGTTATATTGTTTCTTTCGGCAACTGCGAATACTACCACTCGTAAGGCGTGAAGCCAAACATACACTCTTCTAATTGCATCACATTTTGACATAGCACTTGCCCCATTTTAGTAGACAAGTCCCTAACGCTACCGATTACTTCTTTCTCCTCCACAGAAAACCAATTAACATCTCCTACATCTACATAAAAACTGCCAGATTCAAAACTCAATAATAGAGAAGAAACACTTAATAAATGACCATACAAACATACTAGTAGAACATGTTGTTGAGAAAGAACAACCCTCATAGCGCGATAAAATGATATGAGAAACTAGGCAATATCTCCACCCTAGATCATCCACCACTGTAGCATAATAAACCAACAACTTACACATACACACAAACACACACACCACACAAACCCACACACACACGTAGACACAGCAACCAGGACATGTTAGCTCATTTCATACACAGAAACATAATTACCCACAATTTAAAACAATAATAAAAACAAATAAAATAAAAATAAAAATAACAAAAATTACTTTACGGAAAGGAGAAAATTACTTTACAGAAAAAAATCTCTCTATTTCTCTATTTTTTTCACATGCGTCCACTCGAACACACAACAACGCACACAAACACACACACACACACACACACACACACACACACACACACACACACACACACAAAGATAACCATCACCACTTAAAAAATGTAGACTAATAAAGGTAAATAAATAAAATAAAAAATTAAAAAATCTAAACATATACACAACTGACACTCGCGCGCACATGCGCGCTTGCCGTCCCTCTCTCTCTCTCTCTCTCTCATCCTAGACGGGAAATAGAAACACTAATCGAGTCATAGCGGATGCCTCCACCACTATCAATACAAAGGAACCTTGACCGCATCCCGCATTACTAAAACAAAACAAGCAAAACGACGAGAGGACAGTGCACAGATTTGTAAATGTTTCTAGTGCAGTGGAAGTGCTGCGTGCAAATGCAAACACTCAAGATATACAAGTAGAAGACGAAGACGAATGGAATGAACAAAGAAAACATGAGTAATTCACAGAATAAAAACTATTTATAGTGATGAGTAAAGCTTGCAAACAGTTAGTGATCCAAACAAAACTGTAAGAGGAAAAATCATATTGTTACAGTGACCACTGAAGATCCTTTAAATAAAGCGAAACGCGCCCTCTCTTGATAAGACTTTCTCTACAGTTGCTAAGGACGGCAATTAACCTATACAACTTGTTCAAAAAAAAAAAAAAAATGGTTCAAATGGCTCTGAGCATTATGGGACTTAACTTCGGAGGTCATCAGTCCCCTAGAACTTAGAACTACTTAAACCTAACTAACCTAAGGACAACACACACATCCATGCCCGAGGCAGGATTCGAACCTGCGACCGTAGCGGTCGCGCGGTTCCAGACTGTAGAGGCCTAGAACCGCTCGGCCACTCCGGCCGGCTATACAACTTTTGTTGTGGGTTGGCAGGAGAGCCAACACCGTGTTATTAGAGGAAGCCGAAAGGCACGCATTTTAGCTCACGCAGGCTGGCATGAGGTCTGGAACAGGACAAGGAAATTAGACTTTAGAAAAAACGGACGTAGCTGGTGGAATACTTAACTTTAATCCATAAATGGTGAACGTCGCTCTTG
The DNA here is from genome assembly GCF_021461385.2 of Schistocerca piceifrons. Lineage (NCBI taxonomy): Eukaryota > Metazoa > Arthropoda > Insecta > Orthoptera > Acrididae > Schistocerca > Schistocerca piceifrons. The sequence goes on from NC_060138.1 coordinate 826,082,178, forward strand.
ACTGTACATTATTCATAATATCAATAGTAACTGGTAATGGCGCCTTGCTAGGTCGTAGCAAATGACGTAGCTGAAGGCTATGCTAACTATCGTCTCGGCAAATGAGAGCGTATTTTGTCAGTGAACCATCGCTAGCAAAGTCGGTTGTACGACTGGGGCGAGTACAAGGAAGACTCTCTAGACCTGCCGTGTGACGGCGCTCGGTCTGCAATCACTGATAGTGGCGACACGCGGGTCCGACGTATACTAACGGACCGCTGCCGATTTAAAGGCTACCACCTAGCAAGTGTGGTGTCTGGCGATGACACCACAACTTTTGTATGTACTACTGTGGAAAAAAGGAGGCCATAAAACAAAGAAGACAACATGTAATGCTAGAATAATTTTATCGTGCTAGAATAATTTAATGTCGTATGTTAAATATTTAATAGCAGTTATTGTTTAACTGTGCAATATTCCAGATTTCTCTAGAACGCTTGGGAAGTGGATCGTACTAGAGCAGCGTTTGTTTCATTTGCAGATGAAGAAAATCGGTGACTGACTGTCTGTAAGTTTTACCTGAAAGACTTAAATAGGGAACAGAGATGTCTTATAAAACATAGCTTACTTCTACAAGCATGCTAAGCCAAACTACGGAGACATGAAGAGGAAAGGTTAACTGCACGTGTCAGCAATATGAGTCTTTAGCCCACGTCAGATTCCTCTTCAAAATTCTTTTACGCTCGTTGATTCGGTCCCTTTGAAAGGATCTTTTTCAGAACTGCACTGGTGCTTCTGGATGACCTGATGCTCAGAAGATTTTACCATCAATGACAAAGGCCAGAAAAACCTGCAGTCTTACATAAAATCAGAAGGATGTGTGCATGTGACGTGTCAGTACACAGATTGTTAGTGTTGGAGAGTCGTTGCGAATATTTTTCTTCGAAATATTTGGACGTACTGGTTAGGTGAGGAATTCTGCAGTACCGAAGTTGGTGCCACTGTTCACATGATTCCAGCAGGTTGGGGCAACGTTCAGTCGCTCCGAAACTGCAGCTCGACCCTTGATTCGTTCCCACAAATACGTCACACACGCCACCGCACTACCTCTTTTTCCGAACAAATGCTTGGAGATGGAGTGACTAACGTTCAGGTTTTTATTACTGCCAACTGTTTATAATCAGAGCCTACTATGAGGATGGCACTGGCGATATGCATTACATAAACTACTGATTTTCTCCACACACATTAGCTCAAGCTGAGAAACATGCTGGAGCGAAACAGTCTGGACCTTACTGAGGAATAAATCAAGCATTTCATTTGAAGCAATTTAGTAGAACCACGGGAAATCATGTCAGGTAATTCATCCTCAAGATAAAATTCTAGTGTGTTGGTCTCTGAGTTCTCTCACTCGATTTTCTGCCCACACGAACTGTGTGTGTAGATGGTACTCATCACCATCATCAACTTGAATACTAGTACAGCCGTTTATCTGTAGGGCATCTTGATATGCGCGTAATTATTGGACGGGATATACGGATAAGTAAATATAAAATTATTTCGAGCCCATTCGTTCAAAATTGTACACATAAAAACTGGAAAGTCTCGTATGAAGGTGTAAACTAGAAGTAAACTGTAACTTAGGATAGTAACTAAAAATTTATCATTGGGCCAGTTGTAATTCTCCAGTTCAGATGGTTTTTGCTAGGGGTCGTCTTGGTGCAGAAGTAAGGGTTGGACAAAGATGTGGAATGACCGCGAGAAATTCAGGCTTCAACATGGATAGAGATGCTAACCAAGCCCGAGTGTTGCTCTGTTGCATCTGACCACGAACAGCACCTGTGCAACGACCTCAATACGTCGCAAGTGTCAGGTGCGGTCAGAACGCTGTTCTGTGTGGTCGTGGGTGCTCTGTATTGTAGCTAAGTTTGTTTCGTTGTTCTGTTTTAGGACGCAAAAACAACTAGGGTCATTCGCCCCCTCCCTCTCCCCCCCCCTCCCCCCCCCCCAATCAGAACTGTAGAACACGAAGACAAAGAGAGGAGTTAAAAACGACTGCATGTTAATCCCAATCGCCGGAAGATAAGAGCTAAAAACAGGGAGTGGGGAAAAGTCTACAAAACACGCCATAGACAAACGGAGGTCATGTACTAAAAATTAAATGGTCTTCGCCATACTGCTGCGACGGATATAAAGTAAAACGAGGTCGACAGCCCGCGCGTCTTTCGCTAAAACGGCCGATAGCTCAAATGCCAAGCACAAACGAGAACGTAAGTGATTAGAAAAAGGGCATTCCGTAGCTAGGTGAAGTTGAACATTGGCAAATTGTTGATGCTCATATCGGGGGTGCTTCGGTAGCCAAGATACTCACAGTGTTTCCTGTTTCAAGAGGCACCGTATCGAAGATTTATACCACATAGAGCGAAACTGGAAGATCATCATACGCTAAGTCAAAACGCAGACGGAAGTGTGTACTGAGCGATCGTGACGGACGCTCATTGGACAGGATTGTGATCAAAAGTAAGAGGACAACAGCTGCGACAGTCACTGCAGAGCCGAATGTCGCACTCGCGACTCCTATCAGCACCAAAACAACACGAACGGATTTCCGCAAACCGGTAATTGCAGGGCGATCTTGAATTTCAAAGCCACTTGTCGGTGATGCAAATCCCCTTAACAGAAAAACGTGGTGCCGAAGCCATAAAACCTGGTCTATGGAGAAGTTGAAGAATGTAATTTGGTCGACAGCCCGCGCGTCTTTCGCTAAAACGGCCGATAGCTCAAACGCCAAGCACAAACGAGAACGTAAGTGATTAGAAAAAGGGCATTCCGTAGCTAGGTGAAGTTGTTTCACACTATCTCCAACTTCTGCCCGAGTTTACAACCCAAGACTGAAACGTGATGACCTGGGCAGCCAAATTGTGGTATTCTATGAAAACCATGGTTACTGTGGAAGGTCGCGTTACTGCCAAGGAGTGTGTGAGCGTTTTGGCTGTTCAGGTCCATACCACGGTGCAATGCTGGTTCCTGTAATGACACATTCCTATGCAGAGACATACGATATCTTAAAAGCTGCGCCAAAGATAAATTGAGAGGCATGTATATTATAATCTTTGTAAAGTTCACATTGGATTCTCTTTTGTTTGATACTCCAAGGAGCTAAGGGACACTTTCGATTGTTGCCTTGTGGAGGATGGACGTGATTTTTGGACTGTGCGGAAAGGCAGCCATATGGTTGGTAATTATGGTTTGTGCGACGAGCACAGCAAGTCTTATTGTGTTGTGAATAAAAAAAAAATAGTGAAAAGTATCGAAGTGTTACGAAAATTATTTATAGCGACGTAGCATAGTATTCCTTGGTTTCCACCGTCTTCGTGAAGTGAACCGATGCCGACTCATGATAGTACACACGGTCAGCAAAGAGAAGAACATCGATGGCGACTAATGAATTAATATTGTGGCAGAAGGACTAATTCTACGTCTAAGGTGAGAACTCTGATTAAATCAACAATGACGTGGAATTTAAAATATAAAATGTTTTTATTTATTTCGCCACACTGGCGACCGCTGACAGGGACAGTGCTGGTGGAACAAAGAGTAAGTACTTCATTGTTGTGCTACAAATGTACTTGTACTAATTACTATTTCTCTGTTACATGACGCACATGGAAAATGACAAATAAAGTGAAACAGTATTAACTGTATAAACGGATGGCACAATAACCAGAAGGAACAAGGACAAGGATTTACAAACCTAACGTAATCGTGAGTGACGCAGCTCAGCCGTAATTAAGGTAGGAAAGCGCAAACGCATGCAGTGGCTGCACCTTGGCTTAGCTCCACTTAAAGCAGAACCTTTTCCGTCCATATTAAAATCCTTGTAGTGTTTGTGGCAACACACAATTACACTTTGATAATTACTTTTTATGTCCAACAATCGCAGAATTAGAAGACGTAGTGCGCCATCTTGTAAATTTCCGACGCGCAACAAATAACAATCGCGAGATATTTTTATTAATTCAACTGCGAGAGAATTTAAATATTTAGATTAACAGTAAAGTACAGATAAAAATAATATCTTCACAATGGAATCGGAGAACTTTAATTTAACAAATGTTCATGGACACGTCACCGATTCTGACAATAGTGACGTAAATGATGACGCAATTAGTTTTTCAGCACAACATAATGTAGAAGTAAATACAATTCAATTGCACTCCACAGGGATTAACAATAACGAACCACTTGCAAATGAAACCTTGTGCACAGTCGATGAAGCATCGATTACCAGATCAGATGAAAATATTTCGCGTGAAGTCAGTGAACCTAGCCCGGTTTCGATTCAATCAGACTGTGGCAGAGAAACAATGGCAACAAATAATGGCATAAATACAAACACACAAGCTTCGTCAGTTACGCTTGAGGCATTATATAGTCTGATGTCAAATGTGAGCGAGAAACTGGCGAATCTAGAAATAACGACAAACACAAAATTGTCAAACATGGAAATTGGGTTCCAACAGCAGTTTTCAAGTGTAAACACGCAATTTGAAAACATACACAGACATTTCGATCAACGCTTAAATAAACTCACCAATGAAATCGATCAAAAGATCGAAGACAAAGTCATCAAAACCGTCAATAGTGTATACAATGTATTGGCAAATGACTTAGAAAAGAAATTGTCAGATCTTACAACCGAACAGGAACTGTCAGAAATAGTAGAAACACACAATCAAACACAAACCGTACAAAAAGAAATACATGAAAACGTACAGGCTATTCAATTAAATTTAACAAGAGTACAGTCCGCATGTGAAGAAATACCTGACCAAGTTAATAAAGTTAACGAAGAAGTCGGTTTTCTGAAACAGGAGACTCGACGTATCAACGCGGACATTATCAAAATAAATGAAACTTTAGAAAACGGTAGTGTAAATGAATCAATAACTGACCGGGAAACAAAACTTTTTGAAAAATTAGGTAATGAAATCAAAGTAGCCGAGGACAGAATACGCAAGGAAATTGCTGGTAGACTGAATGTTTCAAATGACTTGCCTACGTCAAGCAGCAGGCAGCGCGACACTTATACGCCCGTGCCAGATTACGATGTCAATAACGCAGAACATCACGCGCCCTGTCCGGCGTATGTGCACGCACCGGCACAGGCAAACAATGGCTATTCGCCAAACGCGGTGCTGCAACAGGCAGTAGGCGTGTCGCCTTGCATCTCGACGATTCTAGTCGATGAGAGCCTGTTGAAACATAGACAGTTTCCAGTTTTCTCCACAGAATCCAGAAAAACTCATCCAGTCGTATTTGTAAGAGCATTTAAAAATGTCTTACCAAGAAACTGGACTGAGGCACAGAAGATTAGATATGTAGTAGGCTTCACACAAGGCGACACACTTTTGTGGGCCACAGACATGGCTGAACAGTGCGTCACCTACGAACAATTTGAGCGGGCTTTCTTGGAGAGATATTGGTCTGCTGGTGTCCAAGAAAGACTGCGCCGTGAAGTATTCAACCCACAACCGTTCAACCTCAAAAACGGCGGGTTGAGAAAGTATTTCGAAAAGTACTTGAATAAGACGCGCTATTGGAACAATCCAATACCGCACGTAGATGTTCTCAAAATTCTGAAAAACAAACTACCCGCGAACTTACGCGAAAAATTGGTAACCATACCGGAGAACGACCTTGAATACTTTCTTTCCGTGCTTGACTCAATTGATCTAATATACGAAGAAGAGCCGAGCACAGGTAATCGGAATGAATATTCCGGAACCAATCAAAACAACGGTAACGGATATCATTTTAATGGCAGTGGACAAAACCCACACAGTTGGCATCCGTATGCGACAAGGCCAAATAATGGAACCTGGAATTACGGAAATCGGAGGAATTCGGCGCCACAGAGACGTGAAGACCGAAGGTATAGTACAGATTACGGTCCACGCCGGTATGGAAATGATAGAAATCACGTGAATGATTGGTCAGGCCCGCGTGATGAAAGGCGGCACACAAATGAATATTACAATAGTTACTGTAATAGGAATGATAGACCAAGGAGGAATAGCGACGGCCGGTCGCAAGAAAATGTTGCACGCAGTGGTCCGGAAACTAATTGGCGACAGTACACTTTGTAGAGGTACACTTTGTAGAGGTAACGGACACTACTGAAGCAACGCCGTTGTCTCCCCCGGTAAACAACAATCGGTCGTAATGAGCCCCCACCGGCCGACCGATTTGACAACAGGGGGCACAAACAAGCACACATTACATCTTAGACAATTATTTTTAAGATATGATCAGGATGCGACCGTAGAAGATGATCTATGTGAAGAAGAGATGAAAGCACCGGACAAGGTAAGTGACCTCGTGCAGGCTGTAATAACAGCAAAGATAGGAACTATAATTACCAACGTAATTTTAGATACAGGCGCATCTACGAATATTATTTCTAACAGTTTATTTAAAGAAGTTTCGAAAGCATTAAAAGTACCAGTGTTGCCAACGGAAAATTGTAAAATCTTGACAGCTGTAGGTAACAAGTCAAAAAGTATTAAGTGGCAGACGCAAATACCTGTTACCATTAGCGATGTCACGATAAACTGTACATTCTTGATCGTTGACAAGTTAATCGTCAATTGTATTTTAGGCATGGAAGTTTTCCGGCAGCATAAAGTAAACATCGACATAGGCAGTGGACTTTGCTATTTCCGAGTGGGCAGTCGTAGTGTGAAGGTCAATCTTGTAAAGTCAACAATAGATCGTAATGGCCAATCACAGAAACAAGCTGAAGTAAAATTAGTTTACCCACAAGTTTTATGGATAGATATTCCTTTCCCCGAACAATTAGACACGGAAATAATTAACGAACAGGCCGCCCACGAGAAGGTAGGAAAATCCACTTGTCTTTCAGAAACTCAACAAAATGAACTAGCAGATCTTATTTATGAATACCGAGACATTTTTAGAAAACAGCCGACAATAATCAAAAATTATGAATACAAAATGGAAGTCTACCCACATAAAACGTACTGCCATAAATCATATGCGATACCATGGGCAAAGAAGGAAGCGGTTCGCAAAGAAATAGATAGAATGGTTCTGTGGAAGGTGATAGAACCTTCACATTCACCGTACTGCAGTCCCATCCTAGCTGTTAGCAAACCTGACGGATCAGTCAGATTAGTACTTGATGCGCGGGAAATTAATAAGATTATCGTACCAATACGAACTAGGCCGGAGAATTTAGATGAGCAATTGCTTAAATTTCATGGAGTGAAATATTTAACATCCGTTGACATGAAGGCTTCGTATTGGCAAATAGCCCTACATAGTGATAGCAGAAAATATACTGCGTTCATTCATGCTGGCAGAAGCTATCAATTCCAAGTACTGCCATTTGGACTCAACGTGAGTGCTGGGGTGTTTATAGAGGCTTTAGACAGAGTATTGGGTCCAGAACTGATTAGCAAAGTGACGTTGTATGTAGACGATCTCTTGATAGCCACGGAGACCTGGCAAGAGCATGTAGAATTGGTACACAAAGTGTTCCAAAAGTTCCGAGAATATGACGTCACAGCAAATTTTAAGAAGTCCGAATTCGGAAGGGATCGAATAAAATTTTTAGGCCACATTATTTCACCAGGCGGAATTTTACCAGATCCAAAAAAGCTTGATGCCATAAAATATTTCCCCTCACCACAAACACGTAAACAATTGAAAGCTTTTCTGGGGCTCACGTCATTTTTTCGAAAATTCGTGCCCAAACAGTTACTGAATAGTGATTACCTACTCAACCTTTTAAGGAAAAACCACACATGGTTGTGGACAGAAAAATGTGAGGAAGATTTCGTAAAAATCAAACAGGCACTCATAACCGCACCCATTCTGAAGCATCCTAACATGAACTACAACTTTTGTTTGAGCACGGACGCCTCATGTCAGGGATTAGGCTCTTGTCTGTTCCAATTAGTAAATGACAATGGAAAACAGAAAGTAAACATAATTAGTTTTGCCAGTAGAACGTTAACGGAATGTGAAAGAGCCTATTCGGCAACTGAACTTGAAGCGTTAGCTGTAGTGTGGGCTTTCCGCAAGTTCCAGTACTATCTCTGGGGAAGGCATACACGAGTGTTTTGTGACCATCAAGCACTATCGTTTTTACTCACATGCAAATTGTTGCACAAACGAATTGCACGTTGGTGTTTATTCCTCCAGGAATTTGATTTCGAGATAGTTTATATCAAGGGTGAACAGAATGTAATTGCCGACGCATTATCGCGCTTGCCACAAGGTTTGAGCGAGTTCAATGAATTGATCGAACAGACTTCCGATTTTAGAGTTTTTCTGATGCATGATGGCACATTTCAACCATATTACAGAAAGATGTGTAAGGACATGAGCAAACTACAAAAGGAAGACAATAGATGGAGACAAGTTATGCAAAAACTGCAGGCAGATGACAATAGTACATTGAAACCATATTACACAATGTCAAACGATGTTCTTTTCTACAGGCGCAATCCACAATCAAACACCTGGCGTGTCTGCATCCCGGAAGAATACATAGACAATTTGATAAGACACACACATAGAGTATGGGGACACTATGGGGTATCAAAATGTACAGCGAAAATATCAACGTATTGTTACTTCCCAAATCTCAGACGCAGGATTGAACAAATAATAAAAAAGTGTACAGTATGTCAGAAGGTTAAACATCTTAATAGATCTTGTTTGGACGTATTACACCCTATCATTCCAACTAGACCAAGAGAACTAGTTTCCGTGGACGCAGCAGGACCATATCCACGAGCTAGGGGAGGAGTTAGATATGTGATCGCATTTTATGATGTCTTCACAAAGTACTTAAAAATGTATGCTATAAAAGCAGTACTGTCGGGATCAATAATCAAATGCATGATAGAAGACTACATACCACTAGTGGGAAAACCGAAAATTATATTAACTGATAATGCAACAAACTTCACTAGTAATAAATGGAAAACATTTCTCGGATCTCAAAACATAAAACATATATTGGTATCCAAATTTCACCCAGAATCGAGCCCGATTGAGAGAAATTTTAAAGAATTTAATCGCTTTATAAGAACATATGTACCAAATAAACAGACAAAATGGGTAGAATACCTAGCTCCATTTCAGCATATTGTAAATAATTTAATTCATACTTCAACAGGCTTTACACCTACAGAGTTAATGTTTCAAGGCACAGAACTTGACGAATGGGCTAAACCTTTACCTAAATTAGCCACAAAGGAAATGACACTAGGCGAAAAGGTACGTCAAGCATTAATACAGATGGAAGAACAAGCAGAAATAAGGAGAAAGCAGTTCAACAAAAAGATAAGAAAGGTTACAGAATTTAACATTGGACAGGAAGTACTATTACGTACCCACCCAAAATCCTCTAAAATTAAGGCATTAAACAAAAAGTGGCAGTTGTTGTATGATGGCCCTTTCATTATAATAGACAAACCTCACCCAGGATGTTATCTGTTAGGTAACACACGAACGGGCAAGGTGAAAGGGTTATACCCCCACAAGGACATCAAGGAATTTTTTCATTAAAGGTTATATGTTATTTTAGTAAAATTGAAATTGTACAACCTTGGATCACATAGTAAAATTGCTGTCATTAACCTAAGAAACTTGCGAACAACTGGGGGCATATGCCAGCTTAAAAGCGCATATTTAACCAAACCTAATGAAACATGTGTTACTGTGTGTCTTAACACTATAAAATAAACCATACGGTACTTTTGTAGTCTAACTCAGTTATTTAAGAGAGGGGAACAAAGACAAATTAGCGCGAAGGTCAGAGTTTGTTCGCTTGAGACGAGCAACAAACCACACGTCGAAGTTGCAATCCAACGCTCAGCTCATGAGCACGCGATAGCTGCATGTCAAGACGAGGTCATTGGCCGCGCTGTAGGCAGCGAGCCGGGGAGAAATCTTCCCCCCTTCCATGTCCGATCGGCTGAGCGTATACAAAGCGCAAAGGCGCATGCGCGGTCGAGTCCAGGTGTCACGTGACTATTACACGATGGTGGCTATCACGAATAATGTTCACCAACAATGCAGAGTTTTCCCCGCGCCTACAGTCCAGTCGTGGTACGTAAGCGCGCATGCGCGGAACGTTTAAAAGTTTTGAGACCACTCTTACTATGAGACACAGAGACGAAAGTCATTCAAAAACAAGAAAGGAAAGGGTACACAAGTCTTGTAAATAGTAACTTAGAAAATTTAATTATAAGCTGGTATTACGTAATAAAAGAACATGCAAGTGCATACTGGTCATGGACGGTATTGTAATATTATATTATACTGAGTAAAATCTTAGCTTGTACGGAAGGAGAAAGAAAATAGAAAAATAAATAAATAAATAAATAATGCAGATATATAACCGGAAGAAAGGCTATGTACACGAGAACAGGACACAATTACATATAGGGAAAAAGCAGCAAAGAGGAAATCAAAGAGATAACGCATACATTTACATTACACAGTAGCTAGCGATTTTCAGAATGAACAACAAGGTAAACGCGGGAATTTTTGTGACTAAGGAAAAGAGTGACACAAGCTTTAAAATAGGAAAATAATAAACAGATCTGTGCAGCGTGAGTAATGAACTGAATCGCTCTCAAAACAAATACCTAGAGTTTATAGAGAGAGAGACACACATTAACGTTAGGAAACACCTGAAGCACTCAGCCAACAACTTTGTAGAATATATAAGCTATACACGAGGGTACATGTACGAAAGCTAAAGTGTAAAGGAGGAAAATAGGGAATGTTGCGCATTAATGGACTGTAAGGCAGTTATGTATGTAAGAAGAAATATTTAGTTGTAAGTATTATTAGTATAAGGGACGATGCTCAGCACACCCTGAATTATTTTGGAATATTGAAGGAATGGTGCAGGGTACCGAAAAAGGGCCCCACCAGCAAAGTGTATATTATAGTGGTAGATATTTTTTTTTGTGTATAAACGTATGTATGAATGTGTGAAAGGCGAAAGAAGCTCTGTACATGTACGGAACTTAAACAACGTAGAAGTGTATAAGGAAAATTAAACTGTAAGACAACCTCGTATAAACAGGTATACCTAACGTCAGGAAACAACTTAATTAAAACTGTAAGACTCTACGAGTGTACGAGAAAAGGTGAAAAACCTGACACAAAGTGCAATATTAGCGATGCTTCACTCATGTATGCAAAAGGAAGGTATGAATTACTTTACCCACTTGAAACATGAAAGGAAAAAATCATGTCAAAATTATATGTTTCACACATATTACAATTTACAGTCACAAAGAATGAAAATGATCTCGCCGCTATACGAGAAACAGGTAAGTAGTGTGATCGACGACCTGTAAGCAAAGGAATCGTCTATAAAATGAATTATGAACAAAAGCGTCGTAAAGAATTTCATGCTGCACTGAAGCTATGAAAGTCTGATTGTTCGTGTACATAGATTTTCATGACAACCGATGCATTAAAATGTCTGTATTTTTTCTCCCATGATAACACAAGACGCCTATAAGCGCATTTAATTGAAGATGATACACGCAAACAAGGGCGTGCCGCTATTATGAAACTCTGTACATAGTAATAGTAGTTACACCCTGAACTTCAAAATTTTATGTTTATATGTCCATGTTAAGGTAGGAAGTTTTATTAGGGTTAATGATTTACAAGCACACCAGACTGTGCTTACGCCCAAAACACTGTACATGTTAGGGTTACGCTGCATACAAATGATTATTTCGTGCATTTTCAGATTTTATACGCGAAAAACCGTAGCATACACGTAGTCGTTGCCACTACCCTAAGTAGAAGGTAGAAAATTCCCTTCCCAAGCTTCAGTGGAGCGGCTACAGGTGTATTCTCAGCATGCTGATGCATGTCGTTGCGTATGAAGAATACGTAACGGAGGTAAACCTTAACTTATACTCGAGTTCAAGAAGGAAAACAAAGGACTTGTTCCTTCTAACAGATTAATGGGAAAAGGCGAGTGTGTGTGTGTCAGTAAAATCCAAGACGAAGTAGCCACTATGAGTGGTCAAAAATTTTTTCAATTTTAGTCGATAGTTTTTTCCTGTAGTTAATGTAAACAATGTATTGTATGTATTATATGTTATTCCATTGTATGTGATGTATTTTGTATTTCATACCAAGTCCCATGACTTACAAATTATGTACATTGACCAGAAGTATTGAGGGGAATGAATCTCAGTACAATAGGTAAAAGGGGTTAATGCGAAGAAAAAAAAAGTGTAGTGAAAAGGAAGTTTCGATCGCAATACTCGCGGTTAAAGTGGTGTGTGTGTAGAAATTAAAATTGTGCAAAGTAGTGCTACGTTGCAAATGTCAGCGACCCTAAACAAGTGACAGCGAAAATTGAAGCTTGTATCGTCAAACGACCCATGGCGTCACAGTAGGAAAGGACAATGCCAAACAAGTTTGACATGGTACGCTTCTTACCAGGAGCTGCATCGACGGGATCGTCCTCCGCCTCGCACATAGTGTGGTGTGTTCTTCGGGGCACATATTCCAATGTACCTCGTCGTATCCAGTCTAAGTACTGGAAGGAACTACAAAAAGCACACGCATACTGAGGTTCGGAAGTCTTGACGGTACCCGCACGTCGGTGTATATTCAGTGCACTGGCGCGCGCATTCAACCAACGTCGCCAGCTAACGGACGACCAAACAATCAGGCGCGCGTATCACCCGCCCATATTCAACACGGGCTAGCGAACAAAGCTCGTCGCCCCAGAATAAATACAGAAAGCAATACAAGGACTTAATTTTCACCTCTGATGAGGAAGGAAACATTTGTATGTAACGTAGTATTCAGTGTATATTTTATTGTACAAACTTTACTACATGATGTCATTTTCTCAGTATTAACCAGAACTTTGTATATTAGGATTAAGGTTTGTAAATATTAGCATAAGTATACCAAAAAACTGACACACACTCAGAAATACCAAAGAATTCACAGTGCCATGAAAATGAGAGAATAAAAATGAAGTTTGTAAATAAAAGACCCCCAAACCTATCAATTGCAAGGTCGACTACTGTATCCTGTCAATCAAATAAAATTTTCTAGTGACAGTATACAGTAGGGGGGCAGTTGTAATGACACATTCCTATGCAGAGACATACGATATCTTAAAAGCTGCGCCAAAGATAAATTGAGAGGCATGTATATTATAATCTTTGTAAAGTTCACATTGGATTCTCTTTTGTTTGATACTCCAAGGAGCTAAGGGACACTTTCGATTGTTGCCTTGTGGAGGATGGACGTGATTTTTGGACTGTGCGGAAAGGCAGCCATATGGTTGGTAATTATGGTTTGTGCGACGAGCACAGCAAGTCTTATTGTGTTGTGAATAAAAAAAAAATAGTGAAAAGTATCGAAGTGTTACGAAAATTATTTATAGCGACGTAGCATAGTATTCCTTGGTTTCCACCGTCTTCGTGAAGTGAACCGATGCCGACTCATGATAGTACACACGGTCAGCAAAGAGAAGAACATCGATGGCGACTAATGAATTAATATTGTGGCAGAAGGACTAATTCTACGTCTAAGGTGAGAACTCTGATTAAATCAACAATGACGTGGAATTTAAAATATAAAATGTTTTTTATTTATTTCGCCACATTCCCCAAAGGTGCAGCTGCGTTCAGCTGTGTTCCAAGGCGACAGGGCCCCTAGCCACACATCTCGCATCGTCCAGGACTGGTTTTGTCGGGCCTTTGTGGACTATTTTGGAGAGAAGGGTGCCTGATCGCTATCCACCTCCGTCATCGTTAACTGCACTTGCACTGTTGTGAAACAAGAATGGCATAAGTTTTCACTGAAAACCATACAGGAGCTGTATTTATCCATTCCGTGACCTCCACAAACTCTTTTGAATGCCAATGGGTTTTCTACACCGTATTAGGAACGGTAATGGTTCAAATGGCTCTGAGCACTATGGGATTTACCTTCTGAGGTCATCAGTCCCCTAGAACTTAGAACTACTTAAACCTAAGTAACTTAAGGACATCACATACATTCATGCCCAAGGCAGGATTCGAACCTGCGACCGTAGCGGTCGCGCGGTTCCAGACTGTAGCGCCTAGAACCTCTCGGCCACTCCGGGCGGCGTACGGTAATGTGTTGTGTTTGTGGTGTTCCGGTATTTTGTGTCCACCCCCTGTAGCTTGCTCGCTCTCCCATTCATTACACAAAACGCCTTCATTAACCAACACCGAAAATTTCGTTTTTGAAGCGGTCGGAGCACCGTCACACTGTTACCTGCATGTGGGAAAATTTCTTAACAATGAGCTGCCTCGACGATGAATCGGGCGTAAAAGGCGTACCGATCTCCCGATCTCACGGTATGCGACATTTTTCTTTGAGAGGGGGCGGGGGGGGGGGGGGGAGGTGGGGCGGGGGGGTGCTGCGGATCGTTTGTCAAAGGCTCCATCTACGTGCTGCGCTACATAGCAACAGCAGGGAATGCTGTAATCTGAGACTTACTTCAAAATGTATGGGACGAGTTTGCCATCGTCTGGATTTTTGGTCTGCCTCCGACGGAGGGCGCACTGAACATTTGCGAAACGTACATTAAAACTGACCGTATACGTAATTCTAAAAAATGAATGTAAAATATATATCCTTGTAAAACCGAATGATTATTTTGAAAATAATACCTTTGTAGTCCTCCACGTAGGTAAACATTTACACCACGTTTCTTTCTTCATTTATGTAGAAGTCTTGTTTAGTCGGAGGAATCTCTTCGATTTCTACACTTTTAACCACTTCTGGAGTAGTACAGGCAAGTGACACAAAATTCACTATGTATCTTGATTTGAAACTGCAGTAAGCCAGTTTGATTTGACGGTTTCTTGAACTAGTTTCAAAAGCATCATCAGTGGCCACTCAACAATGACGTTTTCACATATTAAATTGCTTCTGTTGAAGTTAAAATAGCTCTTATGTTTACTTTTGACTTTATGATATTCAAACTTGCGATCTGATAACATAACACAAGTGTTTTTCTTACGAACTATGATGGCTACACACACGAACGTCTTCTGTTCTGATATTATTCTCTTTGCGCCAAAATCGACACAGTATCAACAACCTGAATCGATGGCTTAGAAGTCTCATGCAACAGAAATAGACGGTGTAGCGCTGCTCACAGACCAATAGCTAGGTGGGGGCATGAAGGAGGAGAAATGATATGGAAAACTATTTCCTTGCAACACCTATGGCTACCTAGGACACAATTTGACTGTATCAAAAGCCACAGAGGAGACATACAGGTGCAGAAGACACGTAAACAGAAATATTGCTGTGTCTGAAAACTATCCATTGAGCTCATTTCCTGCCCTGCAAGAGCTGACTATGGAGACAATTATAAGCCTGGAGAGTAAGAATTATTGGGATTTAAGAGAGAAGTAACATTGTGTCAGTGGAGACGGAAGCAAGCTTTATGTATCAAGTGTTGCGGAAAACCTAAAATAACTTGAGATGACATTTGTACAGATAACAGAGGGAACTGCAAATAAGGAGACTGGATGCAGAGGCGGCTGTCAAAATAAAGACAGCATCACTGTTACGGGCCAGAGGACTCTTGGGAGGTCGTAAATTTGTTCACTGACGCGTTGTTGCAGTGAAGGGCGTTAGTCCAAAACTCGTTATGGATTGTATTACGTGTTTGTCGGTGCAGCTAGTCAGAACTCAATCCGTATCTGGAAACAGTTGTTTCCGCAACGACGGTCCGACACAAGCCGAACAAACTGAACCCTGGGGGACAGACGGGTTGCAAACTTCTAATTACCACTGGAACGCGTTAGTTCGTTGACAACAGAACCCAAATCATGTAACATAGCCATCGGTTACCTGGACCGGACTATGCGATATGGTGTATCGTTATTCTTTTTTCTGTACCAACAGCGCGGCGTAAAATGCTTCTGCATCAGACTACGTAAGTCTTACATTAGAAACATAAGTGTGAATATGTGGTATTGTGAGATACTTTTTCATACTTTTTCCACGCTGTTTATGTTACTTACGATGACGAATAATAGAAAACGATCTGTAGGCCTTTTAGGCATACTGAGCAAATGTAGTTGAGAAGGTGGCCTACAAAAACTCTGCCAACTTGCAAGATACCAATGGTCCTTACTGTTTCATCCGTTCATGCGATACACATTCGTATCCAGCATGTGTATACTTTCGTATCTAGCCTGCCGAGTCTCCTAATATTAACATAAAAAATAGTTCGAGCTTTTATGGCCGACATTGGAGTAAAATGCCAGTACAGATTGCCCTACCAAGTTTCACTGACGACATTTAATTAATGCATTTCTTCACAAATGGTGCAAAACGCCTCTCTAAACATTTGAAAAATTCCACGAGTGTTTCACATTGCGGTGTAGGGTCTGCTGTAACGAAACAACCCGAAAAATTAAAACTCCATGCCAGTTTGGGGCTCAAAACTAGAGCACTGCTTATGCTGATAACGCTCGCACCAAAAAGTCTGTCCGTGGTGTCCTCACGGCTCTACTTTAAAGTAAAATTTGCCAGTGCATATCTCCACCAAGAATGGCATCTGTGAACTTAAGGGGGGTAGGACGTCAAACCGGCCGACTTGGAGCACGAGAGGCACCACAGGACATTTTAATTTCCACTGTCTATACTTTTACAAATAAATTCATAAAACTTTGTCAGCATGACCAGGAAGGATTCAGAATTCACACTCATAGCAGTGGAAGTTCGAAAACATAACAAAGTAATTTTTTTTACATGTGAAATTTCATCATCTTTTTCACTTACTAATGGCAGCATTTGTTGCTATAGGTACACTTTTCTTCATAAGTGAGCGAGATGGTTCGATGAATTTTGCGCAGAATACAAACCATACTTACAGGTGTATGAAACTCTAGAATTTACCAAATCTATTAAAAACTGTGGTAAAAATTCAGGTGATTAACTACAAAATTTGTGTTTTTTTCTAAACATGAAGTTTAAAATACAACAGATCATTCGTTTTTTCATAAATTAAATAAATTCTAGAGTTTCATACACCTGTAAGTATGGTATGTATGCTGTGCAAAATTCATCGAAGAATCTCTCTAACTTATGAAGAAAAGTGTACCTATAGCAACAAATGCAGCCATTAGTAAGTGAAAAAATGATGAAATTTCACGCATAAAAATAATTATTTTTTATGTTTTCGAACTTCCACTGCAATGAGTGTGAATCCTTAATCCTTCCTGGTGATGCTGACAAATTTTTATGAATTTTTTTGTAAAAGTATAGACACTGGAAATTAAAATGTCCTGTAATGCCTCTCCTGCTCCAAGTCAGCCCATTTGACGTCCTACCCCCCCCCCCCCCCCCCTTAAGAATGTAACAAAGAGGTGCTCGATAGCGGAAGAGTGAGCGATACGTTACTTTACTCAAGTTCATGGATTCAGCAGACGTCACAAGCCGATAACAGCGAATTGAATTTTGGAATGAAGATACCATCTTCATGGCACCGAACTCCGTCAGCCACAAACGAATTAATGGTAAGCTTTGTCATGTACATAGAGCTACGTGTTTGTAACTAACACTATCGCTAGCCAATCACATTGATATGGTCGCCCTTCAAAAGCATGAACTACGACCTTTTGCAGCGTGGGCCACTGCGAGACGTGCAGGGGCAGAAGGCGATCGGTTCATGCAACCACGCTGACTCTTGTTCATCTGCTACGAAGGCAAAAATAAATCTCGATTCGATCGCACCACACTACATGCCACCAGTTAGCTGCTGTGCAGTTTCTGTGTTGTTTGGCTCATTGAAGACGTGCAAAAACAAAAAAAAAAAAAAAAAGGCTCTAAGCACTATGGGACTTAACATCTGAGGTCATCAGTCCCCTAGACTTAGAACTACTTAAACCTAACTAACCTAAGGACATCACACACATCCATGCCCGAGGCAGGATTCGAACCTGCGACCGTAGCGGTCGCGCGGTCCCAGACTGAAGCGCCTAGAACCTCTCGGCCACACCGGCCGGCTGAAGACGTGCATGCGTCATTGTTATTAATTAATTATTATTAACCCTTGAGAAAAGGTTGAAGAAGGGTCAAGACACATATATTGCGTTCATCGACTGAGGAAGATCATTTGATTCGGTAGACGGGCCAAAGCGTTTTGAGATGCTTAGAGTATAAGGACGGAAGGATAATATAGAGAAAATGTGTCTCTGATAAGGTGTGGAGAAGATCAAGATGGAGCTCCTATTAAGCAGAGTATACGGCAGAGATGCTCGCTCTCTCTTATCTTGTTCAATGGATATATTCAGAGGGCAACAGATGAAGCTAGGGAGAAACTAGGAGCTACCGGAGGAATTAAAATCTTGTTACTGAGATTTGCTGATGATGTAGCATTAAGCGAAGATGCAGGAAAATTAGAAGCGATGCTGGCTCCGATGGAAACGACCCTCAGCCCTTCCTATTAACTGAAAATTAATAAAGGTAAAACAAAAATCTCAGTGGTGAGAAGACAAAACACCGTTGACGAATGCCCACTTAACAATGAGCGACCGGAGAACGTCGAATACTTCACCTATCTAGGGTGTAAAATTAAATTAGACGGAAGATCAAAGAAGGATACTGGCTGGCTTTGAGCACTATGGGACTTAACAGCTGTGGTCATCAGTCCCTCAGAACTTAGAACTACTTAAACCTAACTAACCTAAGGACATCACACACATCCATGGCCGAGGCAGGATTCGAACCTGCGACCGTAGCAGTCGCGCGGTTCCGGACTGCGCGCCTAGAACCGCGAGACCACCGCGGCCGGCTAAGGACACTGCAAGCGGAATCCACCAAGTAAAAGCTGCTTTTAACAAGAGATGAAATCCTTTAACATGAGTACCGTAGAAGCAAATATCGTCGGAGTAGTGAGGCAACTTAAATTGCTTAATAAAAGCAAGTCTTTTGGTCCAGATTATATACCAATTATGTTCCTTTCAGAGTATACGGATGCAATAGCTCCACACTTAACAATCATATACAACCGTTAGCTCGACGAAATATCTGTACCGAAAGGCTAGAAAGTTGCACAGGTCACACCAATATTCAAGAAAGGTAGTAGGAGTAATTCACTAAATCACAGGCCCGTATCATTAATGCCGATATGCAGCAGGATTTTGGAACATATATGGTATTCGAACAATATGAATTACCTCAAAGAAAACGGTCTATTGACACACAGTCAACATGGATTTAGAAAAACGCAGCTAGCTCTTTACTCGCATTGAATGTTGAGTGCTATTGATAAGGGATTTCAGACTGATTCCGTAGTCCTGGATTTCCGGAAGGCTTTTGACACTGTACCACACAAGCGGCTTGTAGTGAAATTGCGTGCTTACGGAATATCGACTCAGTTATGTGACTGGATTCGTGATTTCCAAACAGAGAGGTCACAGTTCGAAGTAATTGACGGAAAGTCATCGAGTAAAACAGAATAGATTTCTGGCGTACCCTAAAATAGTGTTATAGGACCTTTGCTATTCCTTATGTGTATAAACGATTTGTGAGACAATCTGAGCAACCGTCTTAGGTTGTTTGCAGATTACGCTGTTGTTTATCGACTAATAAAGTCACCAGAAGATCAAAACAAAATGCAAAACGATTTAGATAAGGTATGTGCATGGTGCGAAAATTGGCAATTGACCGTAAATAACGAAAAGTGTGAGGTCATCCACTTGAGTGATAAAAGGAATCTGTTAAACTTTGGTTACACGATAAAGCAGTCAAATCTAAGGGCCGTCAGTTCAACTAAATACCTAGGAATTATAATTAGGAACAACGTAAATTGGAAGGAACGCATAGAAAATATTGTGGGGAAGGCTAGCCAAACACTGCGTTTTATTGGCAGGACTCTTAGAAAATGTAACAGACCTACTAAGGAGACTGCCTACACTACGCTTGTCCGTCTTCCTTTAGAACACTGCTGCGCGGTGTGGGATCGTTACCAGATAGGATTGACGGAGTACGTTGAAAAAGTTCAAAAAAGGACAGCACGTTTTGTGTCATTGCGAAATATGGGAGAGAGTGTCATTGAAATGATACAGGATTTGAGCTGGACATCATTAAAACAACGGCGTTTTTCGTTGCGGCGGAATCTTCTCACGAAATTTCAATCACCAACTTTATCCTCCGAATGCTAAAATATTTTGTTGACGGCGACATACATTGGGAGAAGTGATCATAACAATGAAATAACAGAAATCAGAGTTGGCGCGGAAAGGTATAGGTGCTCGTTCTTTCCGCTCGCTATACGAGGTTGGAATAATAGAGAATTGTAAAGGCGCACATTTACAATGTGAGTGCCCACCATGGTAAACACCGTACCCCTTGAGGTTGGTGCGTACATGGCTTCCTCAACTGATCTGCCGTTATGAACACATGTGGCACTAAACATACAAGGTCGTCATTAGGAAAGGGGTAAGAACTGTAAACCACCAATTTCTGGCAGGGTGGTGAAGAGCACCTCCCAAACCAGCGCGACGTCGATACTGGTAGCCCAAATCATTTCCCGCAGAAGCTGGAGTCTCACCTGGGTACCAACGTTGTTGATGTCAATCATAGCCACACAGTACGTCTGAAGCTGCGGCCCATAACCTGGGAGGATTCCGCCAGGAGGCATCACAACGGCGGCAGCTGGCAGCGCCGCGCGCTTGGAACCGTGGAATCCACAGTTCAGGTCATGCATTTATTGCCCTGTCGCGGGCACCGCCTCCTTGCAAGGGGTTGCGTCGCGTCCTCGACGTCGTCGCTCCATGCCTCGGGTGTACCCATACGATCTACTGCAAACGTCGCGAATGACGTCGGCAGAACATCCGAGCCGCCAGTGGGGCGATGTTGTACTAGGTCGTGGGTTTGCGCAGGCAGCACACATTGTCAGTACTGGTCCGTCAGCAGAAGCAACATTATTGTCCTTTTCACTTTGAGAAATCGCTGACCTGTTAGCAAGGTGATCGGCAACGGAATCCCCGATGGAAGGTTTTGGAGGTCGTGTAGCGCCTACGCTTGAACTTCGTCGGCGACCACTGCTTGCGCTCTCGTCCTTGTGTGTCGGAAGACGGGATGGGTTCCCGACGTTTCGACAAAAACGCCGATGTAAGAACGATGAGCGATGAAAGTTCCATTGAATCGTCCCGCATAGCGTCGACAATCGTCCATGTGAGATGAGGAGGGAGGGGTGTAGGGGCCTCCATTCCGTTGCACACCGCAACCGTGTCGCTAGTGACAGTGGCTCCTTTGGCCGCCGATTGGTGGTCAGTGAAGAGAGCGCTGCCGCGTATGTGACAGGCGAAACCGTTAGTGGAGTTTGTCTCTGCTGCAGTTCAGCGGACGGTAGTTGTGTGATGCGCCGTTGTAGGCATTCCGAACGGAGGTGAGGCTCCTTGCCACATCCAGCGCAGGTTTTGGGTTGACCGTCATTTACAACGATGGCGCGACGCTCACTGATGGTTAAGTAGGATGGCATATGACGACGACGATCAATAATGATTTGAGGCACCACTTTAAAACGGAACTGTGCGCAGCGTTCTGCGGTCTGACTGTGAACCACACAATAGAGCGGGAAGGCCGCTAAGACGTCTTTCGCCGGTATCTCGAAATGCATCTCAAACACGCATAAGTTATGTAGACCCAAGCCCTCATGCGCCACCCTGTCCACGTTAACCTTGCTGTCGGCGGGATAAAATCGGAAGCAATGGTGACCAGATTTCAATATCTTGTCACACGCCTTATTGTCCGCGACCTAGATGTATATGACACTACGAAGTATGGGAAAGTGTATTTCCAACATGCCCGATGGTGGTTTCTTTGCTTCACCTCGGAGGAAGCGTTCTACCTCCAGCGCTTTTAGTGCTGCCTGTTTATTATTAATGGTGAATCGAAGTGTTGCTTTGCTAAAGCAGTTAGCCATGTTCGTGTGCACAAACGAGTTCGCAAAGTAATTAAGGCAGGCTGCATGCATCGCAGGCAGAAACTCAGCGCGCGCCACCACCGCTCGGCTTCCAAAGCCAGACTGTCGCACAGACTTCTCATCCGACTCCAATTCACAACTCCTCACCTCGTCACACGCTAGTAGCATCCACTGTCCATTCAACTACTTACTCGCAGTGACTCTTGTATTCCTACAAGAGGCTCGGTCCTGAAGTTAGCAAGGCAATGATGCCCTCTCTCTCTCTCACACACACACACACACACACATCACTCAGCCCAGCCGTCATAAATCCTCTATAACAGTAATGACTGTGTTCACACAAAAGTCTAACAGACTCATTTTCAACCGTTGAATAAAAGCGACAGGTGACGAATAACCTTAAAGAAAGGGAGTCATCGTCCTTAAATAAAGCGATTACTAAGTAATTTTGAAATAACAAAAAAAAAAAAAAAAATTATAAAATTAGACAGTTTATAGAATTTGAAAATTAACACAAGCAGACAAATTCTCACAATGGCTCTGGATTACTGCAACACAAGATTTATATGTATACCAACTTTATTCAGCATGCTGCTGTCAAATATAAAGATTTTCCGCTGTCTAAAGGCACTACCTTTGAAAATTTACGTACTCTGCTCTGAATGGTCGAAGTTGACTGGCTTAATAACGAATACATTGCGATGTACGTATTTTGCTCTTACTTGGAATGGAATTTTGCATATTCCACTGCAAAAGATCCCCAAACATACGTAACAAAGAGCAAAAGAGCAAGACGCAAATGAGACGAATGATAATTTATATATTGCTGGGTGTTACGTGCTGCTTCGCTCTTATATCAATAGCTATGATGAGTGATGGTAAGTATGCTAGTAATTTTACGAGATGTATGTTTATATTGTGCCGCAGAGACGTGTGTATAAAAACTTTTTGTTTAATGTGTTATAGTGTGTACAATATTTGATCCATCCTTCTATGATGAATAATTATGATTAATATAGTCAGTTAATGTATCAGAATGAAGTGCAGCCTCGTCAAAAGCCTACCACGTTCCGCATATAAAGGTACGACTTTAAAAGACGCAGTCGTTGCGGGTCTTCAAGCGTCTTTGAAACCATGAGAAACGCGTAACGCTCAGCGCCTAAAACGCAATGGGCTGTGACTGTCACAATGTCTCCGTAGCTCTTACGGACTTCCCACATCCAAGTACCGTCGGACATAAGACTGCCCTGAGGTTTGTTGGATTCGAGTAATTTTCGCAGCTTGAGATCCATTAGAACCATTCACTATATCAGACCTCTGTTCGCGAACCGTATAGTAATACTTTTAAATATGCTTCTCGTTCTTACCGTCAGATTTTATTGTTGTATCTCCATCAAAACTGTCCAGCTTTGCCAGGTCGCCCATCATCGCGCCAGAATCACCTCCTTGCTACTCACGTATATTACATTTAAAAATGTTAATAATACTCAAAAAGGTAAAACTTTCTAAGTAACCTATGGTCTTCCTCAGGGTTCAAGCTGTCTCCATACCAAATACCATGGAATCGTTTCAGCGGTAGAGCCGTGAACGCTAACATCGTTAGTTACTTTCGCAACATGTAATACTGGTATTAGAATGTAAGTATGGACTAAACGCGGTGAGAATTCAGTAAGCATTGTGCTGATTTCATTGAATCGCATTACGTACAACATGTCAACCAATAAAAGCATTTTCACAAATATAACAAAGTTCAGAAGTGGACGAGTAAATAGCTTTATCAAAGAGTAAACATTTTTTCGTAACATTCTTCACATCAGTAAATATCTTGTACAACATGCTTTGTAAAATAGCCTAACTTCATCATCAGGGTTCAAGCTGTCTCACGCCAAATTTTATCAAAAGCAGTTCAACTGTTTAATCGTGAGAACGTGACAGAAAGAGTTACTTTCGCATTTATAATATTAGTGGTGAAGGATGGAATGGCATGGATTAATCGCATTGAGGATTGTATAGGCATTCTATTCTAGCTGTTACCCACGGCTGCAATAGCGTGTCAGTAAAGTGAAACAAAATGTGACTTTATTGGTTGGCAGACCCCGATTGGGATGTTCGCGAACTATATGCAAGTCTTTTTATTTGACGTTACTTCGGTGACTTGCGCGTTGATGATGATAAAGTGACGATGAGACGACAACGCACACGCCCAGACGCGAGCAGGAAAAAAAACTGGTCTAGGGGGAATTAAACCAGCAACTCGTGACCGTGAAGCAACAACGACAACAGCATGGCCACGAGTTACTCGGTTAATTTGAACGCAACAGACGACGCATGATGCTCAACAGGTAAAATGTTATTGATATTGGTATGAAAGTATGGATTAAACATGTAGAGGATTGTATAAACATTGTTTTCGTTATGCTGAATCGTATTACGTAGAAAATATCAAACAATAAAAACGTTTACACAAATACGATAAAGTTCAAACGTCAAAGAGTAAACACCTTTTGAAGGAGTTGTTCCACGTTTCGTGTTCTATTCTTCAAATCAATAAATATGGTGCACTATGCACTGTCTAAAATAGCTCATGTTCTTCCTCAGCTTTCAAGCTATCTCCGTACCAACCTTTATCAGAATTTGTTCAGCGGTTTAGTTGTGAACGCGTAACAGACAGAATTACTTTCGGATAATATTAGTACGGCTATTTCAGAAAAAACAAAAAATAGTATATTTCTTGTTCCTGCAGAAAGAATATTTAATGCATGCAAGCGCTAAAAGAATTTAACGTATGTAGATAATATTTTCAGTAATAACTGTAATTGTACTACCCAGTGTATTCAGCTATTGAAATTATTGGGAGAACTGTTTAAATGAATGTGTTACTGCGTTGCGTGAAGTGGGTACTGACGACAAACTTGCGTATGAATTGTGAAACAAGACCTGTTGGTATTATGGCGCAAAATTGCAATGAGCGTAGCAGTGTGCCGATAGATCGATAACAGTTATAATGCCCGCCGAAAGAAACTTAGCTATGAGAAACGGCGAGTCTTGGTCTCTGCTGGCGTCCCACAAACATATTCTGATACTTACAATCTTTTTTAAATAATTACGTTGCACTTTTTCTCTTGTCGGTCGTTAGTATGAAGATACGGTGAAAAATATATATCGTCTCATTGCTGGTGCGACGGCGTTGAATAAATGTAGTTCGTACCAAACTATGTAATGTTTCCTAACGTCACTTGTTATCACCTTTCGAACTTAGTAGTTTTTCTATGTATAGTACACAGTTCGGAGTATGTGCTTAATACTGAAGTCAGTTCACTCAGTAAATAGTCTTTGTATAGTCACTGCTTTTATATTTCTCTGTGATACGTTAATTGGTACTTTAACCTAGCACTCGCATTGTGTCTTCAAAAGAATCCCGTCAGTACACGTCTCCCTGCGCTATTCCTTACATTGGGTGGAAAATTAATGCAGGACACGTAACATATAAATACACTTTGTGTATTATCTTTACAGTCCACAGTACATCGGAAAGAGGTCTGTTCACAGTTACGCCATCTGCGTTCGTCCATCAGCCAACACCCAACCTCCCATAACTGCCGTCCTGTTATATCAGCTACAACGGGCACAGAGCCTTGCACCCACCGGTCATCCACCACGTAGGAACTTTTGCCAATGATTTGGTGCACAAACTGCAAGCGTCTGAAACAGGTAGAATAACAAATCTGCATAATTAACACTCGTGGGCCAATCACTATCCCCATGCCACAGTAAAGGCTAGACATCATCGTCAGTATAAGATCAATGTGTGAGTTGAATTGTACCTGATTCCTGCAAGGACCGTAGCGTTCCCCCAGCACGTGTTACAAGGACTGTCTACAGGAACTTATTCAGAACGTCCTCTAAGACCTAACAAAGGATGTACCCCTGCAAAGAAGAGGAAACATGTGGTTTACGCATAATGGAGCTCCAGCACATTTTAGTCTCAGTGTCTGAAGTGCACTGGCTGGTCTCTACTATGACAGATGGATAGGTAGAGGAGGATCATTTCCATGGCCTGCGTCTTCCCCAGTCCTTTATATTATTATCTATGGCGGCACCTTAAACAATTTGTCTATGCAGCAGACTACCCGGAAACTCTTCATCGACGCGCCCTGGAAGGCTAGGAAATCATTCGAAAACGTCAGGGAATATCAGGAGGAGTGCGACAGTGCATGATTCAAGAGTGCAAGCGTGTTTGCTAGTTTAGAAGCAAGAGAACGACATGTCGAGCAGTTATTTTGACTTTGTGTGTTGACGAGTTCCAAGCACCTAAAGTGTAAATTTTCGTTGATAACTCGAAAACGAAGGATTTTCGGACTTACATTTCTATGGATTTTTTTTCGTGTTGTGATGGAAGAAACCTGTCCCAAAAATTTACAAAAGTATTTTTGAATCATTATAAATACATATATATAGGGTGCGAAAAAACAATTTGACTAATAACTTAGAACAGAAGGACAGCATCAAACGAAGGATTGAAATTTTCACTCTTGAGCGGAGTGTGCGCTGATATGAAACTTCCTAGCAGATTAAAACTGTGTGCCGGGCCGAGGCTCGAACTCGAGACCTTTGTCTTTCGTGGTCAAAAGTGTTCCGAGTGCGAGTCTCGGTCCAGGATACAGTTTTAATGTACCAGGAAGATTCATCAAACGAAGGTATTTGAGTGCACAGGTCACAGTTGCATATTTTCGGCGCTACACACTACTTAATGTAACTTAAACTTACACTAAGGAAACACACACACCCATGCCCGAGGGGGGACTTGAACCTCATGGTCTCTTCGCGAGATATACGTAGGAGGGAGCAATATACTGCTTAACTCATCGGTGAAGGTATGTTCTCGAAACTTTAACAAAAGCCCGTACCGAGCTACTGAGCGTCTCTCCTGCAGAGTCTTCCACTGGAGTTTATCTATCATCTCCGTAACGCTTTCGCGATTACTAAATTATCCTGTAACGAAGCGTGCTGCTATCCGTTGGATCTTCTCTATCTCTTCTATCAACCCTATCTGGTACGGATCCCACACTGCTGAGCAGTATTCAAGCAGTGGGCGAACAAGCGTACTGTAACCTACTTCCTTTGTTTTCGGATTGCATTTCCTTAGGATTCTTCCAATGAATCTCAGTCTGGCATCTGCTTTACCGACGATCAACTTTATATGATCATTCCATTTTAAATCACTCCTAATGCGTACTCCCAGATAATTTATGGAATTAACGGATTCAAGTTGCTGACCTGCTATTTTGTAGCTAA
This sequence comes from Schistocerca piceifrons, assembly GCF_021461385.2. Lineage (NCBI taxonomy): Eukaryota > Metazoa > Arthropoda > Insecta > Orthoptera > Acrididae > Schistocerca > Schistocerca piceifrons. The sequence continues at coordinate 826,109,476 of NC_060138.1, forward strand.
ATGATATGGGATCTATCTTTCTACGTATCCGCAGCACATTACACTTGTCTACATTGAGATTCAATTGCCATTCCCTGCACCATACGTCAATTCGCTGCAGATCCTCCTGCATTTCAGTACAATTTTCCATTGTTACAACCTCTCGATACACCACAGCATCATCTGAAAAAAGTCTCAGTGAACTACCGATGTCATCCACAAGGTCATTTATGTATATTGTGAATAGCAACGGTCCTACGACACTCCCCTGCGGCACACCTGAAATCACTCTTACTTCGGAAGACTTCCATTGAGAATAACATGCTGCGTTCTGTTATATAGGAACTCTTCAACCCAATCACACAATTGGTCTGATAATCCATATGCTCTTACTTTGTTCATTAAACGACTGTGGGGAACTTTATCGAACGCCTTGCGGAAGTCAAGAAACAAGGCATCTACCTGTGAACCCGTGTCTATGGCCCTCTGAGTCTCGTGGACGAATAGCGCGAGCTGGGTTTCACACGATCGTCTTTTTCGAAACCCATGCTGATTCCTACGATCGTCTTTTTCGAAACCCATGCTGATTCCTACAGAGTAGATTTCTACTCTCCAAAAATCATTATACGCGAACATAATACGTGTTCCAAAATTCTACAACTGATCGACGTTAGAGATGTAGGTCTATAGTTCTGCACATCTGTTCGACGTCCCTTCTTGAAAACGGGGATGACCTGTGCCCTTTTCCAATCCTTTGGAACGCTACGCTCGCCTAGAGACGTACGGTACACCGCTGCATAAAGGGGGGCAAGTTCCTTCGCGTACTCTGTGTAAAATCGAACTGGTATCCCATCAGGTCCAGAGGCCTTTCCTATTTTGAGCGATTTAAATTGTTTCTCTATCCCTCTGTCGTCTATTTCGATATCTACCATTTTGTCATCGTACGACAATCTAGAGAAGGAACTACATTGCAGTCTTCCTCTGTGAAGCAGCTTTGGAAAAAGACATTTAGTGTTTCGGCCTTTAGTCTGTCATCCTCTGTTTCAGTACCATTTTGGTCACAGAGTGTCTGGACATTTTGTTTTGATCCACCTACCGCTTTGACATAAGACCAAAATTTCTTAGGATTTTCTGCCAAGTCAGTACATAGAACATTACTTTCGAATTCATTGAACGCCTCTCGCATAGCCCTCCTCACACTGCATTTCGCGTCGCGTAATTTTTGTTTGTCTGCAAGGCTTTGGCTATGTTTATGTTTGCTGTGAAGTTCCCTTTTCTTCCGCAGCAGTTTTCTAACTCGGTTATTGTACCACGGTGGCTCTTTTCCATCTCTTAGGATCTTGCTTGGCACATACTCATCTAACGCATATTGTACGATGGTTTTGAACTTCGTCCACCGATCCTCAACACTATCTGTACTTGAGACAAAACTTTTGTGTTGAGCCGTCAGGTACTCTGTAATCTGCTTTTTGTCACTTTTGCTAAACAGAAAAATCTTCCTACCTTTTTTAATATTTCTGCTTACGGCTGAAATCATCGATGCACCCGAGAGAAAAAACTTGTGTAGTTTCAAGTCCAGCGGACGTGGAGCCGCGTTGGTCCTCGCCGTCCGATCCATTCATCAGAAAACGTCCTATCTAGCTGATTTCGGACAATATGTGCAAAATGCGGAGTTGTGCCGTCATGCTGGAACAAAAGGTTCTGTGTATTTCCACGTGGTACATCCACCAAGAGTGGAGGTGATACTTGTCGCAAAAACACGAGGTACATATGAGCATTCAACATTTGAGGTGACATATATGGCTCAATGAGCGAGTCATTCATTCAGAATTCCCACCCACTTCTTTACAGAGAATCGCTGTTGATGTCCATAGACGTAGGCTGCACGAGTATTCTGTAGTGTCCAAACGTGGCTGTTGTGTGAATTGAAAATGCATTCACGGGTAAAGCAAGCCTCGTCCATAAACAACACACATTCAGGCAAATGCAGCTGTTGCGCTACTCATTGCAGGAACCAGTCAACAAATTCCAGACGCCTAGGGAGGTCGTCGCAGCTTGAAGCTCTTTTCGCTGGAAAGGATGTAGACCAATCTCATGAATGACATTCCAGACGTGGCGGTAGTCCACGCCAAGCTCATTACGTCTGGTAGTTGTCGCTGGATATTGCGCTATGTGATGTAACACGTCTTCTTCACACTCCACTGTACGAAGAGTCCGAGTGGTCTAAGGCGCTGCAGTCATGGACTGTGCGGCTGGTCCCAGCGGAGGTTCGAGTCCTCCCTCGGGAGTGGCTATTTGTGTTTGTCCTTAGGGTAATTTAGGTTAAGTAGTGTGTAAGCTTAGGGACTGATGACCTTAGCATTTCCATAAGGTTTCACACACACACACATGTACGAAGAGTGCTCTTCTGCCTGTATCATGCTTGTTAGCCCTCCAGAATCGTATCTCTATCACACGTCTGTCAACTAGGTAACGTTTCTGGTAAATCCTACGAGTCGCCCTTGCACTGCCATGAGCAGCGTCATGAGCGAAGTGCTGATCACTCAGCTCGTACCATGTGGAACCATATTGCATGTTGCTACTCTACAACGCTTTGTTCCTCACTCATTGGTACCTTCTCTAGTCGGACCACTGTAAGCACTGAATGCGATGAAATGCTACTCGAAACCAACGTTCTGTATTGCACATCATTCCCACCTCGCGACAAACATAAACAAGTTTCAGACTTGAAGACCGTCACACAGCTGGGGTTGATGTTGGTACGTGCAGTGCCGTAAATGTGCAATTGCGGACCCTGCTAGTTCCTATACTTAGATTCCTTCGTTTGGTACTGTCTTTATGCGCTAAGCTTTCGGTCAAATTGTTTTTCTCCACCCTGTATGTTAAATAGTATTACCTTCAAAATTACATATTATTTCTCTAAGCTATACTAGCTGTGCTCCCTCCTATACATGTCTTCTTGTGAGATAAATGCTTTTCAGTTCATCTTTTGCGAGGAAGTTGGGCACTTCCAAAGCTCTACCAGCACTCAATTGCTTTTGAAAATTGTAACTACTATTTCCGCATACTATCTTTGCGCTTCTGTACGGATTGCATGTACGTTAAAGTCACAGGTACCTAAAATACGCCGGCCGGTGTGGCCGTGCGGTTCTAGGCGCTTCAGTTTGGAACCGCGAGACCGCTACGGTCGTAGGTTCGAATCCTGCCTCGGGCATGGATGTGTGTGATGTCCTTAGGTTAGTTACGTTTAAGTAATTCTAAGTTCTAGGGGACTGATGACCACAGATGTTACGTCCCATAGTGCTCCGAGCCGTCCGCAGCTCGTGGTCGTGCGGTAGCGTTCTCGCTTCCCGCACCCGGGTTCGATTCCCGGCGGGGTCAGGGATTTTCTCTGCCTCGTGATGACTGGGTGTTGTGTACTGTCCTTAGGTTAGTTAGGTTTAAGTAGTTCTAAGTTCTATGGGACTGATGACCATAGATGTTAAGTCCCATAGTGCTCAGAGCCATTTTTGCTCCGAGCCATTTTGAACCTAAAATACGAATCAACAAATACGTGTTGTCGCAATGTAATCGCGCAGCCCTTAAGCCCGGTTCTTCAGTATTTATTTTTTGCCAGTCTGTTACAGAGCGAAGTGCGAAATGTGGTACCCTTGCAGCGACCTTACTAGCAGTCACGTCAGTTGAGCAGCAGCGTTATGACAAAAGTTCCTTGGCTGACAAAGCTCTACGCTTTCCACCCTAATATGCAATGCTAATCAGCTCCTCAAAGTACGCTGCTACAGTTTCGTAAGTTTTGCCACTACTTTACTGACTGATACACACGTAGGCTGTCGATTGTATGATAGAACGCAAACAGCTGTACGTTTTGTTTTAAAAGGGTTAACAGCTCTGCCAAGCGGTTTCTTTCGCTTGTCCCTATTAATTCGGATATCATGCAACGAGTGCAGGAAGAGAATTTTTTTGTGACTTCCGAGTAAACGAATTCTGGCGACGTTTAGTTCTTCTTCTTCTTCTATAAACCTTCCATGTTCACGTTACTCTTGTCCATTACTAACAAATTTACAGTTACAGCGTTAATTTGAGGACTTTCTCTAGTAGATAGGTGACGTAATGGAATTTTCTTTACAAGAAGCGTTACAATACAAAATTTCTCCAACTCCTTACAGCATATTAATGAAATCAATTAGTAGGATGAAATCCCTCAGCGCGAGACGTACTCTCAAACAAAATAAATATTCAGATTCATAAACCAGTCTAGCTGTCAGAAATAGCCAGTTCCATCGCAGAAACCGCCGTGTTTAAAAAGGCTAAATATGCATTTCTGCCAAACTTAGGAAAATGTCGTACCCGAATTGGTAGTGTTTTCAGGGCATTCGTGACGCAATAAGTGACTCTACGAACTGAATGTTCGACAGCTGAGTGACAGTAAAAAAATTACTTTAAGTCGTTGTTCTGGCATAGCCACAAGCTCCGGAACGAAGAGGAAGAATGCAAGAACAGAAAAGGCGGTGAGGAAACGTCAGCCAATAGCACGTTGACAAGGACCGCGCCGCGCCAAGAGCGACATCTGCAAGAAGTGAATATAAGCGCGCTTCTGGCAGCCTCGGTCGGACATTAGTACTCAGATGGGTTCCGTATGCAGAGATCAGCGGGCTGTTGTAGACCGGTACCAGTAGCACAGATTGTAGCAATCCGTATCAAGTACTTACTTGGACTTTGACTATTGCTGTTTGCAAGTCGCTTGCGATGCCGAAGTAATTCGACAGTTAAGTATTGTCAAGCAGCTTTACTTGTTTGAATTGTTGTATAGCATTCCGAGAACGCAGCATCCTTTAGACACCCTGTAAGCGACGAGTGGGCAAGACCCAACAATCGTGCCCCAGGATTTGGGTGGGCAGGTGTTTCGAAATGCTCTATAACAATCTGGTTTGTAGTCTAAATAAGTACGAGTTTCGAATTATCAAAGTTCGAAACAATGTCACAGGCAGTGGTATTAAAGAATGAGATTTTCACTCTGCAGCGGAGTGTGCGCTGTTATGAAACTTTCTGGCAGATTAAAACTGCATGCCGGACCGAGATTCGAACTCGGGACCTTTGCTTTCCGCGGGCAAGTGCTCTACCATCTGAGCTACCCAAGCACGACTCACGCCCCGTCCTCGCAGCTTCACTTCTGCCAGTACCTCGTCTCCTACCTTCCAAACTTTACAGTAGCTCTCCTGCGAACCTTGCAGAACTAGCACTCCTGAAAGAAAGGATATTGCGGAGACATGGCTTAGCCACAGCCTGAGGGATGTTTCCAGAATGAGATTTTCACTCTGCAGCGGAGTGTGCGCTGATATGTAACTTTCTGGCAGATTAAAACTGTGTGCCGGACCTAGACTCGAACTCGGGACCTTGCCCGCGAAGGGCAAAGGTCCGAGTTCGAGTCTCGGTCCGGTACACAGTTTTAATCTGCCAGAAAGATTCAGTGGTATTAAAAATGGACTAAAAATTATTCATAATCTAGAAGATACCAGTAAACTGAACCCCTTATTGTTGGAAGAAATGAAAACATCCACCAATGACCACAGCTGCCACAATGAATAACAGACGAGCTAATGGAACCACCAAAGCGATTAGCAGACGAGCAAACTGAGTGATCAAAGCATGTATCTACCAATTTACCCGATACATAAAAACTGAGCAGCGTAATAGATGTTGGACATTTACTACATGATACCTATTCAATAGAAAGTAGGATGACTGTATTCACAATGCACAGAAACGAGATAAATGTACAACTTAATCTTTTAGTTACTAAGGGAAGAACTGTATTTCAAAAGTGACAAAAATAACTGTATTTATAGTCGTATCTTACCGCTTGTCCCATTTAGAGTAAATTGAATTTAATGTACTTGCAAAGCAATATAGATAATTGAAATTTATAAACACAGGTTGCACGCTCGTTTTAAGCTCATATTGGAAGTTTCAGAGCCACAGAATGACTCCCATGTACAGTATTGCGTTCTTTTGTCCATAACTGACTTGAAACATAATGAACTATTCACTTTTATACTACACGTGCCCCTTTTTTTCCTTTTGCAATAAGTGTCTGCGCTCGTCGCTTAAGGTAATGGATACGATTTTAAGTAAGCTGTCTGTCACATTATGACGTAAAAATTACAGAATTAGCGTGAAATTCTTCTGTTCGTACATTCATGACTCTTTATTAGAGCACTTTAATTAGTTCGAGGGCGCGAGGAAAAGCAATACCTTAGAATTTTTATCTGAAAGCTTCTAAGGCTTTTTAAATAAAACAAACTTGATTAACGTTCTATATTTTCATTCCTCATAGCTACATACTTACAGCTCAACATAGTTGCCCTGGTGACTAACACATTTCTCCCAGCGTGAGACCAGTTTCTTGATATCGTCATTGTTAGAATGTTTGATTTTGTTTACAAATGGTTCAAATGGCTCTGAGCACTATGGGACTCAACTGCTGAGGTCATTAGTCCCCTAGAACTTAGAACTAGTTAAACCTAACTAACCTAAGGACATCACAAACATCCATGCCCGAGGCAGGATTCGAACCTGCGACCGTAGCGGTCTTGCGGTTCCAGACTGCAGCGCCTTTAACCGCACGGCCACTTCGGCCGGCCGATTTTGTTTACATCTGCTTGCATCGCCCCATTACTATCATGGTGAAGTCCTTGATGGTGTTAAAGTTTGGAAACAGATGGAAATCGGATGCGGCCAAGACGGGCCTAACGAGGATGATCGATGACAAGGCGTCGGATTGTTGCAGATGTTGCAGCGCTAGTCGTATGGCCTCACATTGTCATGCTGAAGAAGAGGGTTCCCCATGTGTGGACGGGCTCTTCGAATTCATGCTTTCAGTTTTATGAGGGTCTCGAAAGTACACCGGTATAGTTACGTCAGACACCGCCATGTTGCACGCTACAATTCGGAGCCCTCTAGCGCCGGAGAGTTGCAACTTTCAGCAAAGCGGAAAGTCTAACGCGTAGTAGGCATGACATATACTACCTCAATCGATACTGAGAACAGAATAAAAAATTCGGAGGGATGACTTTACATTATGTCCTCAAACATGCTTTTAAAAACATATTGGTATCCATTATTTTGTGTTTTCACGTCCTTAACTGTGAAAATATCTACAGTAATATTCCAAGTGGTTTTAATTAAAGTGCACCTACTCACAGAGGTATAGCGTCGACTGTTAATTAGCATATGTCAAGGAAACTTGGTAGATTTCTAATGCGCTAATGCGGAACCGAGTTACGCTGGGGAAAAAAGTTAATTCCAATTTCAGCCACCAGGTGCAAATCTGGCACTGTGAATACAAGAAAGACATATGAAAATGTTTCCATCTGTAATGGATTAGGAACGGGACGTGGCAGAAAAGGTCATATAAGTGAAAATGCCACGACGTTTATTTTATTATTAACTGACGCTTACACAGTTTGTTCAGTAAGAACACCTGAGACATCGACTAGATGCTGTACAGCGACAGATTCGCCAAAATTGGAACTGATATTTACCAGTGTAAATGGGTTCCACATTGATGCATTAGCGTATCTATCAAATTTTTCTACCGTACCATAGTTACAGCCCATATCTGAACTCCATGAGTAGCTGCACTTTAATGATAACCACCCGGTACTAACTATTAACATTATACAGGAAAGCTCTATTGAGGTTGAGTTCTTGCCGCAAGATAAATTAAAGGAATGAAGGTAGTTTCACCGTAGTAGTTGGTAGCTGTATATTACATACTTATTCTTCTACTGCTTCCGCTTGCTTTCTCCTTGTCAGTTTATATTTCCTTTTGGGTTGAAGATGAGTAACGTACTAAACGTCTGATCAGCGATAATGCCCTTGACAGTTCGCCTTGGTGGCTGGAAGTATGTGGTGACCACAATACTGAAGAGCTGAGCTGTCTCGTGCAACTGTTTGACGTTCGTTTGAGGAGAAACGGTGCAGAGGCGCTGTACTAGTCTAGACAGGAGAGGAAACCTGTCCCGGGACAAGACGTCAGACCGGGATCCGGTTTGTCCCGCGTTCTGTCGTTGTTCTTGTCCTCTCCACAGTTCTGCGAAGCGGGCAATATCGCAGCTCAGGAAGTCAGTCCTCGCACTGAGTTCAACTGCTAGGTCGCTGACATTGGCTGCCCGCGCTAGCTGGCTGTGTACGGACCCAGTCATTATGAAGATAAAAAGTGTAGCAATGACTCTCAGGAGAAGAGTCAGTGCAAGATATAAGGCTCAAAACGATTGGGAAGAATAGCTAGCGAACGTTTTGCCTGACAGTGGTCTTCGATGTTATTTTTACAGAAAAATATTACAGATTGATAACTGTATCGAAATCTGGAGTGAACTGGAAACAAATTCCACTCGATTCAGCGAACTGGAATGTCATCTCAAATGTCACTAGTTGGGACGGGGCATAATCTGGGAAACAAAATCCCACAGCAAAGCATTACAGCTTTAATTATAAAGCCCTCGTCTGTCAAACCAACTATATATTGAGTACGAACGGTACGACATGAAATGAAACGCATCGGCAATATCAGTGTTAACAAAGACGAAGTTAAATATCTTGGAATGTTTCTAAGCCCTGGTGGAATTGTGACGGACTAGTGCAGTTAATATGGGAATGTTGGGAAGTTATTTGATGATTAACAAGAGAATCGTTGTAAGTTACACTGTTTTCTTTTGGTGAAGGATGGTTAAGGAAGTTCAACGTACTAATGTACCAGGCTAACTGTGAATCATTCCTCCTATCTCCACAGTATATTTCGCGCTAGGGTCGTGATAACGGGAGAGGAGATATGAAAAGTACATGACAGCGTACAGAGAAGAAGGCTCACTACCATCATCAACTTTACGCTCCATCAAGACGGGTGCGATATTTCCCCCAACTTTCTTGTCCTTTTGTAGCTGTCGCTACTTTGTATGGTGCCAGTTGCAAACCGGAATGTCTAGTTTCGTTAAGGTCGCTTCTTTTAACTATCACGAGGTCTTCCTCCTGCTATTTCCTGTGACATTACGGTCGCGGCAAACGTGAGCAGTGCTGTGGGGAGCCATCCTCTTCATTCTCCCGTATTACAGCTGCCGCTTCAGTTCAAGGCTCTCCAGCAGGCTTTTCCCTAATTCTAGCTGTTCTTGGTTACTCTCTTTCTTAGTTTACCAATTTTATATTCTCTTGCGCCTGAAAAGGGATATTTCATTTTTGTTGCCTCGAGATGGTTCTTATTCGATCTAGTAACTGTTGCTGCTCCTGGCTTGTAAGTTAGGACAGGTAGGAGATACGTTTTGTGCTGGATGATCTTGGAAACTTGTGGGAATGTTTCACCCTTGTCTGACTGTAATAGCTTCCCCCTTCTGGCGTTGCCTGCTCTCGACTAAAATGGCCACCCGTCTTCCAGATTCCTGTACAGAAAGCGATGCAGGCATCGGCTCACCCTCGTACTTGCAGGAGAAATTAACTTTGACGTCTGTCTTAATCACTGCGATTATGATAGAGCCACAAACAGAAGAGTTGAGGAGATTAGAACGCTCTACAAACAATAGTCATATGGCGGGCTTAACCATTTCTTTGCTGGCGCGACTGACGAGTGCCGGCAGATTCTATGTGGACTGCAGTACCTCAACAGCCCGTTAGACCTTTACGGAGCGAAAGGTCCCATTCCATACAGTGTGTGCTTCCTATGCTGGATGTCGTAATATTCGGTTATAATATGACTTGGTCAAGGGCGGTGACTTCACAAGTCGGGGTTGTATTGAATTTTGGTTGCTTAGCTTTGTTTTATAGCTTTCAAGACCTTTTGTTAAACAAAGATATATCTACACTGAGGACAATATGGCATTTCATTTTATAAAAAATCAGTAGATATAATGTTTGACTTGTAAAACACTTGTGAACTTAGGAAGATTTTGTTTTATTTCAGACTATTAGAGAAGAGGTCTGACAGACAAAAGAATTCTTACTTAACTAGAAAATTTTCCACATGACACTGATAACCCTCTGAATGTACTGATTATAGTGAAGATGAAGTGACGCGTTGCACTCTGCAGAATAATAACGCAAAATCTCTTCAGGCGTGTGCTAGTACTTCAGCAAGTATTACAGAACCTAAACTAAGTGCTAACGAGGAAGAGGCAGACAATGAAGAAAATGTTCAAACTTTTCCTTTTCATGTATGTGCTAGCATTTTACATTCTTTCAAATTATCAGGGAAAGGAACTATGAAGTGTATCCAGAACTCAGGAAGATCGAACAAAGACTGAAATGGGACACTGACACTTGTAAAAGATTATAATGAACACACGAGTAGCGTAGATAAAGCTGACACGGTGAGTTCTCTTTATGAAATAGACAGAAAGCAAAAAATCAATCTACGCATCCATGGAAATGTCCCTTGTGAATTCTTATACTTCATGCAGTGACGTAAAAAGGAAACTTCCATTGACGGCTTGGACTACTCGCACTTGAAAAACCAATGTCCAACAAACGGAGAAGACTCAAGACGATCAAAATTGTCTTCTTTCAACTTGAAGAAGAAACACAGTACTTTCAGTACCAAACGACGTACGTTTTCAGAATAGAGGATCTTACAGACCAACATTTTCAGTTGAAGAGGCATTATTATAATTAGCTCACCTATAATGATGGAATCTAGACCCCGTTCAAAGTGCACAAAGCTTAATATTTTTTGAGTGTTAATGAAAAAAGGAACTTCTTTTAGAAGTATCACCAGAAGCAATAATCTTAGCTCTGTGATTCTTTTGGAACCTCTCAGTCCCTTAACGCACTTCACCTGTATAGTTCTGTCGGGACTTATAAGTCCTTGAAAATTTTATGCATTTTAATGACTTGTCATCATTTTCAAAGAAAATTATTTGCTATTAATTCAGTAACAGTTCATCATGTATTAAATTAAAAATTTTCAACCCTGGTTTTACATCTCTTACAATTGTGGTAAATAAAGGGCTAAATGAACACATATATTGAATAAATCAATTAATGAGGTTCAAAGAATGGTGTTAGAGTCAACAGCCTTGCATTCGCCGATGATCTGGCTACCCTATCAAGAAACAGAGAGACAGCTGTGAAACTGGTAAACACGCCGAAGGAACAAGAAGAAATAGCTGGTCCCCAATTTTATTATTTTGAGAAAACGATGTACATAACGAACGTCCGAACGACAGAGTAGAAAAAGTGGCCAGTTTCAGGTTCAACGGTGAAACAATGCAAATGATAACTAGTGAAAGAGAGAGAGATGATGGCTGCTGCTTTTTCTAGGACGCATGCTGTATGCAAGTCAAGAGCAATATTAATAAAAGCTAAATTCATGGACTACAACACGTTGATAAAACCCGAATGTTTATATCCAGGTGAGTACCTTTGACGGTAGAAAAGACCGGACTGAGGGAAGCTGAGAAGTTTTAGCGGAAGATCCTTTGGAAAATAATGGGTCCTGAGATAACAGAGGGGCACTCCAAACTGCTAGGAAGAAATAGGACACACAGGGCTAATGAACTCTGCTGATTCAGTCAATAAGGAAACGACGACTTAAGTCCTACGGATATCTGTTCGGGGTGGATGCAGCCCGATTAAAGAAGCAGATTTTTTTTAATATACTGAACAACAGACCAAAAGTCTCCGATAAATGGTTTAAGTAGCTAAGGAAACACTTGAAGTGCATTGGACTGAAATAGGCAGATATCTATAACTGATCAAAGAACAGATCACTGGTTAACAACTTTAAGGGCGTCCACATTGAGCAGAAGCAGAACAGCAGCCAGACAGAGGGAGAAGGCAGGTACGCTTTTGGGCTGCAAGGAAGGCTTCCTGAAACGACTTACGTTCATTTGGCGTCTTCTGTAATGGGCCTAAACGAAAACGGGCTTCAATTGCAGGTACAGGGATCTCTCTCTTAACCAGTTAATGTGATAGCTCTGAAATTAGTGGCAAAGTGTATTTAAACATTCAACTTCTACTGTTGTCTAACGTCAATTTCTGCTAAGTCCTTTTTCACTTCCCTGAACCAACTAATCTGCGTTTTGAAACTTTTGTCGAAATTATCAAATATTTTTTAGTCCGTATTGCCGGGTTCATTCGAACCAAGTGAGCATAAAACAAAATTCTCCTATTACTGAGAGCATCAGATAGTTTTTCAGTTTGAGTGTAGATTTATTCATCATCGTTTCCCACTGACGTACTCCCTTCATGTCCTTTCTGTCAAACTCTTCAATTCCTCTCTTCTGGATGAGGACAAACATTTCACTTCATAAAGGTACTACGGTTTTATGACAGTGTTGTATTTTTGTTTTTATTGTTTCAGTCATTTATTATATTCGTAGAGACTTATACGACAAGGGAAATATCTGTGTACTGTACCAACTCTGTCAACGAAAGAGCACGGTCCAAAAAGGCAATAAACAGATTTGAATTAAATTGCAATGGTTACCACATCACTGTAAATTATGTAGCACTTATTAACACCGAGCGAGGTGGCGCAGTGGTTAGACACTGGACTCGCATTCGGAAGGACGACGGTTCAATCCCGCGTCCGGCCATCCTGATTTAGGTTTTCCGTGATTTCCCTAAATCACTCCAGGCAAATGCCGGGATGGTTCCTCTGAAAGGGCACGGCCGACTTCCTTCCTCATCCTTCCCTAATCCGATGAGACCGATGACCACGCTGTCTGGTCTTCCCCAAACAAACCAACCAACCAACCAACTTATTAAGTCAATAGTTGCTCGATCTACCCGCCTAATCTTCAGCATTCTCTAGTAGCACTACATTTCAAAACCATCCATTGTCTTCTTGTCTGAGGTGCTTATTGTCCATGATTCACTTCAGTACAATGGTACACTCCAGGCAATTACCTTCAGAAAAAGACTTCCTAACGCTTATGTTTTTATTAGATGTTGGCAAATTACTCTATTTCAGAAATGCTTTTCTTGTTATTGGGAGACTTCATTTTATAGCCTCTCTATTTCGCCCATCATCAGTGTCTCTTCTGTTCAGTAGCAAAAATCATTGACTGCATTCAGTGTCTTATTTTCCAACATAATCTCCTCAGCATCACGCAATTTAACTTGACTACATACTATTACCTTTGTTTTACTCCTGCTGATGTTCATCTCATACTTCCTTTTCAAGACTCTTTCATTCAGTTGGTCTTCCAAGTTCTTTGTCTTCCCTGATAAAATTACGACGTCATTGGCAGACCTCAAACTTTTCATTTCTCCTACCTGAACTTTAATTCTGTTTCTTCATCTTTCTTCAGTTTTTTTACTATTTGTTCGCTTTGGAGACTGAATAACGTGGAGGAGAGGTTTCGAACCTTCCTAACTCCCTCCTCAACTACTACTTTTCTTTCATGTTCTTCGGCTCTTTTAACTACAGTGGTTTCTGTACAATCTGTAAATAAATTTTCACTTCCTGTATTTAATCCCTGTTACATACACAGCTTCAAAGAGTATATTCTTGTCAGCGTTGTCAAAAGCTTCTTCTAAACTTACAAGGTGCTATAACGTAAGAGTGCCTTTATTTAATCTTTCCTCTTGAAGTGCCGAAGAAAATCTCATCGCCAAAAGTACAATGTCCCCTCGGCACGGTGCGTGTGCTCTGAGGCAGAAATCAAATAACTGAGAGGACAGAGTCACCAATAACAAAATTATTATTATTATACTCAAATTTTGTAAAATGACTCCTCGTTGAAATCCATATACAAGTCTTTGGAAATGCCGGTACAACACTTTAACTGGAGGCCAGTTCTGAGGTACGATTTTCGTGGAGATAGTTACATTTGCAATAACACGATACTAGGCTACCCCATGCTGGAGCCACACAACAACTCGGCTTGAACTCCTGAAGAACTGCGTAAGAACTAACACGAACTCGACCTGGGTCGAACCGCTTCAGCTCGAGTGGGGCGGTCACTTTATTCTTGGGATCCAAGGAACCAGTGGCGCCCCAGCTCGGGGGGTCATAGCAGTCGGGTCGCTAGCGGTTAGGCGGCGCCGGTCGCTGTCACTCCAGTATCGGACAACGGGGCGAGCTTTGCTGCCAACGTTGGAGCCTCGAACGATTGCCCCCCGTGTGGCATCGATTGCTTACGACACCATATTTCTCAAATAAGACATAGGATCAGTATTGCCTCGTGTGTTCCCACATTTGTCCAGAACTCAAACTGGTCTTCCCCGAGGCTGACTTCCAACAGTTTTACCATTCTTCTGTAAGTTACACATGAGGGTATTTTGCAACAATGATTTATTCTACTTTTACATCTACATTTACAGCTACACTCCCCAATCGACTGAGGTTATTGCAGGTAGCACTCTCTGCTACGCCCTCCCTGTTTCGTTCGCGAATGCTAGATGGGAAGAGAGATTGTCGGTCAACCAACGTAATTATCTCTAATTTCTACGATTTTCTCGTTGCGATCGTTTCATGAGAAGTATATAGGAGGAGGTAATATGTTTCTCGATTCTTCCTGGAACATACGCCCCCAAAATTTTAACAATGATCCCCTCCGTGATGTGCAACGCGGCTCTTGCAATGTTTGCAGTTTGTTGAGCATCTCTGCAACGATTCAACGCTTGCTAAACGATACCGAGACGAATTGCGCCATTGTTCGATGGATCTTGTCTGTCATTTCCAATAATCCAAGTTGATAAGGGTCCCAAAATGATGAATAATATTCAAGAACAAGTGTTTTGTAAGCTAGGTCTTTAATGGACGAATTATGTTTCCTTACGATTCTTCCTACGAATCTCAGCCCGTCATCTGCTTTTATTAATATTTGTTTTATGTGATCGTTCCACTAACGGCTACACTGGATGTTTACTCCAGGTACTTTACAGTAGTTACTTTTTCGAGTGATTTCCATCGACAGTTTAATTGTAGAGTAGTGCATTTCTGCTCCCATGAGTGCGCAGTGTATTATACGTATAAGAAGTGTCCAAATGAAAAGGTACGAACCGTCGTAGCTTCCAAAGCTGTTGAAATCTGTGTATGCCGCTTTCGGATAACGTAGACATTTAGGGGTGCGAAGTCAGTGTCCATGTACCTACTTTTTGAATTGAAATCTGTGTCCTCAGTGGATAAGGTGACGCTCGCCGTCATTTTTGACGACCGAGGCCCAATACACATCGAATTCCTCGAGTAGGGGGAAAAAGTAATCACAGCGACTTGTAGTGTGAGACATTCCGTAGCCTACGCAAGTCTATCTACAGCAAACGACCTGGGCTGCTCCACAATAACGCGCGTCCATGAGTCTCCGAGGTCACGCTAAGTGTAAGGGCCAAGTTCAAGTGGGAGCAACTTGAGCATCGTCCCTACAGACCGGATATGTCACCCTGCGACCTCCACATGCTTGGTCAGTAAAAAAAAAAATAAATAAATAAATTAAATAAAACATCTCAAATTGAAGTGCTTCATCTTGTGATGACTTTTGAACAGCAACTTCAGTTATATCTGAGTTACTCTCGTGTTTACGTTTAGGATCAACTTTCAATCCCTGCACCACTGATGAATACAAATGTACACACTGACTCAAAAAAATCGCAACACCAAAAAAATAATGACTGTAGAGTAATGAAATTTCGGAAATACCTTTGTCTAGGTAGGATATTTAAGTGAGTAACATTGATGTCCGTAGTTTAGTTAGGTGTAAGTAGTTCAGGTATAAGTAGTTCTAAGTCTAGGGAACTGATGACCTCACATGTTTTGAACCATTTTGCATGCAGTTGTTGTACAGTTACCAGATGTCAGTTTGTGGTATGGAGTTCCATGGCTGTTGTACTAGGTCGGTCAATGCAGGGTCTGTTAATGCTATTTGTGGATGACGCTGGAGCCGACGTCGGATGATGTCCTATACGTACTCGACTGGTGATAGATCTGGCGATCGAGCGAGCTAAGGCAACATGTCGAGACACTGTTGGGCATCATGGGTTATGTGGTGTCACCGCCAGACACCACACTTGCTAGGTGGTAGCTTTTAAATCGGCCGCGGTCCGGTAGTATACGTCGGACCCGCGTGTCGCCACTGTCAGTGATCGCAGACCGAGCGCCACCACACGGCAGGTCCAGAGAGACGTACTAGCACTCGCCCCAGTTGTACAGCCGACGTTCATAGCAATGGTTCACTGACAAATACGCTCTCATTTGCCAAGACGATAGTTAGCATAGCCTTCAGCTACCTTTGCTACGACCTAGCAAGGCGCCGTATTCAATTGATATTTATTATATGAAGCATGTATCATCAAGAGCGATGTTCAACAATTATGGATTAAAGTTAAGTATTCCAGAAGCTACGTACTTTTCTTTACAGCATTCATTACGTACCCTGTTTCAGACCTCACGCCAGCCTGCGTGAGTTTAAGCGCGTGCCTTTCGGCTTCCTCTCATTGTGTCTAGGCTGTCTTGTCTAGACACAACAGGTTACAACAGCGGTATGTGGCCGAACGTTATTCTGTTGGAAAACACCCCTGGAATGCTATTAATCAATGGCAGCAGAACAGGTCAAGTCACCAGACTGGCGTACAAATTCGCAGTCAGGGTGCGTCGGATAACCAAGAGAGTGCTCTTGTTGTCACACGAAATTGCATCCCAGGTCCTAATTCCAGGAGTAGGTGTAGTGTGTTTGGCAAGCAGAGAGGCTGGTTGCAGGCCCTCAACTGGACTCCTTATAACCAACACACGGCCACCACTGGCACCGAGGCAGAACTAGTTTTCATCAGGAAAAAAAAAGAAAAAGAAAAATACTCCTACACCCTGCCCTCCAATGTCCCTGCGCTTGCCACCGGTGAAGTCGCAAACGGCGATGGTGTCAATGGAATGCACGCTACGGTTCGTCTGGGCCAGAGCTGTCCTTGTAGTAAATGGAAATGCCGTGTGGCTAGGGCCTACCGTCGGGTAGACCGGTCGCCTGGTGCAATCTTTCGAGTTGACGCCACTTCGGCGACTTGCGTGTCGATGGGGATGTAATGATTATGATAAGGACAACACATCACCGGGAATTGAATCCGGGCTGTTAGGTATGACATTCCGTCGCGCTTACCACTCACCTACCAGGGACGGACTTTCCTTGTAGTAACCGTATTGTAACTGTTCGTTGTGTCGCTGTGGTGGCAAGTGCTGCTCAGATCGCTCTTACAGATGCAGTACGATGCGACAGGAGAATACGCTGTACACGATGGTCTCCCCTGACGGTAGTGCCACGTATCCGTCCGGAGCCCTGTCATCTTGTGGCTGTACATTGCTGTGACCACTGCTGTCAGCAATCATATGCAGTGGCTGCATTTCTGCCGAGTCATACTGCAATATCGCAGAAGGAACATTCAGCGTCTCTCAGCCCTATTACACCACCTTATTCAAACTTAGTGAGGTGTTCATAATACTGTCTTTGTCGTCTTAGGGGCATTCTTGACTAACGTCAACTCACAACGTCCAATCTCAATGGTGGCTAACGCTCACGACCGTTACAGCGTGTACTTAAAGGAAACCTGATTTGCGTCCTCTTAGTGGCGCTACTAGTGCCACTGTTATGCGAGTGTCGCGAAATTTGAATAACAGTCGTGAAAGACGTGCACTTCGTTCACCATTCAGTGCTCGTATTTCATATTTCTAATCCCAGCATTCTGGTATTCGCTAAAATAATAATTCAGGCAATATTAATCATTTCCATGGGTTGCCTGATTTATTTGACGATTTTTACAGTTTGTCTCACTCTGATCTGCGAGAGGAGCTTGGCGCCGGGACTTTTCTTTATTTATGGGCGAGGCAGCAGTCCTCCTAGCAGCCATGATGGCTTCCCGTTTCCCATCCCTTTTCCGATCGCCAGGATAGCACGTGGTGTCGTTTGAACATTCAGTAGTGGCCAAAGTTTCTCCTGTTCTCAGTTCCCAACCTGCCTTACCAACCTTGTAAACGGTATTTCTGCTCAATTTTAACGTCGCGAGCTCGCCTCCCTGTGAAATTCCGGCCCTATGATTGGCCAGTTCAGGTGCGCGCCCGGTTTTTCGCGGGCGGGCGCCAACCGCCCTCCGCGGATGGGTGGTGGACAAAGTATCTCAGTTCTAGTGTGACCGTGCCGGAGACCGGAGGTGCTGCTTCCAGGAGATGAAGTTCGGTAAGCATGAGCGCCGACGTGCACTGTAGATTCGCGTCCTGCGGCCCAGGGGGAACCTGATAGGTCAGTGTGAATAGTTTCGCGTCTTGCGGGTTTTATTGCTTTAGTACGGGAGGCTACCGAGCGATTCACGCACAGTAGCATCTTCTTAGTCTTTGGCTGATTCCTGGTGGTGGTCGTTGCATGCCTGCAACCTCTTCCTGTAGGAACTTGGACCCCATTTGATAATACGGCGATCGTTACTAAAACTCCTTTCCTCCTGCTATCGTGGCTTGTTATGAACGTACGTTGGGGCAGGCTGCTGAACTCGAATCTTTCTTACCCCCACCTCCATTTGGTTGTATTATTGTTCGATTCTCAACTGTTTAATAAAGGAGTCCGTTAATCTTACCTTCTATCTCTTTCGTTACGTGAACTCATCCCTAGTATAACAGAATAATGCAGAACTACAACGGTTGCTATAAGGTCGTGCAGGTTTCGCGCCATTAACGATAGTATAAGATTCAATACAGTAGTGATCAGGTTCAATTATTCCCCATTGATAAACCGGGAAGTGTTCACGGCTCAGTGTGAGTACGTGAGCACTAAATCCACTTGATGTGGTGGAAGTAGTGTCCTCTGTTTTACGTTGCTGGTTTAGACAAAAAATATCAAAAATCACAGCCCCTACAGCAAGGAATAGTAACCTGAAAATAACCGAGCCACCGCTTTTAGTCGATGTAGATATAGAAATAACCCTACCAACTTTCGTTTACGTCGCAATGCTCCTTATTGATGTTGCAATTTTTTTTTGTTTCGGTATATAATTATATCATTAATGGTCACATCACACTTCCCTGGGTAGTCCTGAAGTCAACTCTAAAGTTGTCGATTTTGTTCAGTTAAGAGCGATGTGATTAGATGTACCTGGAAGGCTGTCTTCGATCCATTTACAAATCTGGTCAGATACTCCGTAAGCTAGTATTTTCTTCATTAAACAACAGTGCGGATTTAGGAATCTGATAGTTCAGTCATATTCACACTTGTCAGTATCTACACTCTTCGTTTAACGATATAGCGACGAAAAACATCCCAAGAATGATTTTGTCAGTCTCTTGCGACCTGCTTTAAGTAATAACACATCATGCGATTCGGACAAGAAACAAGTCAGAAAACAGGCGCTAAACGGCAGGCACCACTCTCGATACGGACGGGACAAAGAACGAAAGTGAAAACACGAGTTTAATGCCAGAGGAGAGAAGGTTTACGCAGACCGGACGGAAAAAAACGCCCGTGGCCAGTGAAGCGCCTGAGATACGGTGCGCCGATAGTCGCAGGTAATTAGGCAACTTGCAGACGCGTGCACGGGCAGGGCCTGGCCGGAGGGGATCTAAACAACTTCACGGCCTAAGCGCAGTTCGCAAATCTCTGGCGGGGGAAGTGTTTAAAACAAGTTAAACGCTACTTAAAGCGGGCTAGCGCGCCTAATGAGAGCGTGCTAAATGTCCCGGCCGGGATTTGCCGAGCTCGCCGCGGCGGCGGCGGCTCCGGCTCGATACGGCGCACGGCGCACAGTAGTCCCCGTCCCCACACCGGCGACAGCGAGGGCGCGCCGCTGCCTCTCCAGGGAACCGTCTCCCTCTGGAAACAGCGACGGTCACTCAGGGCCGGAAAGTGCGTACATCAAAACAACACGACACAGCGGGAGAACTGCACATGCGCCAGAAGTCAAATCTGTCAGAATTTTACGCTACTGTTCGTGAAAATTGCAACACCGCGAATTAATGGTCTAAACAACTCCGAAATCGGAGAATGCGTAGAATGATGAAATCCTAATAAGTGATTAATAATCCAGAATTCGAATCAAGAAGAGCTACCAACATTTTCACAATACATATAAATGACCTAGTAGATAGTGTCGGAAGTTCCAAGCGGCTTTTCGCGAATGATGCTGTAGTATACAGAGAAGTTGGAGCATTATAAAATTGCAGCGAAGCGCGGGAAGATCTGCAGCGGATAGGCACTTGGTTGCAGGGAGTGGCAACTGACCCTTAACATAGACAAATGTAATGTATTGCGAATACATAGAAAGAAGGATCCTTTATTGTATGATTATATGATAGCGGAACAAACACTGCTAGCAGTTACGTCTGTAAAATATCTGGGAGTATGCGTACGGAACGATTTGAAATGGAATGATCATATAAAATTAATTGTTGGTTAGGCGAGTGCCAGGTTGAGATTCATTAGGAGAGTCCTTAGAAAATGTAGTCCATCAACAAAGGAGGTGGTTCACAAAACACTCGTTCGACCTATACTTGAGTATTGCTCATCAGTTCATAAGTATGGGATCCGTACCGGGTTGGATTGAGAGAGGAGATAGAGGAGATCCAAAGAAGAGCGGCGCGTTTCGTCACAGGGTTATTTGGTAACCGTAATAGCGTTACGGAGATGTTTAGCAAACTCAAGTGGCATACTCTGCAAGAGAATTGCGCTGCATCGCGGTGTAGCTTGCTGTCCAGGTTTCGAGATGGCGCGTTTCTAGATGAGGTATCGAATATATTGCTTTCCCCTACTTATACCTCCCGAGGAGATCACGAACGTAAAATTAGAGAGATTCGAGCGCGCACGGAGGCTTTCCGGCAGTCGTTCTTCCCGCGAACCATACGCGACTGGAACAGGAAAGGGAGGTAATGACAGTGGCACGTAAAGTGCCCTCCGCCACACACCGTTGGGTGGCTTGCGGAGTATAAATGTAGATGTAGATGTAGATGAGTAACTTAGAAGTAGACATCCTCGGAGCAGTGAAACGACTTAAATCATTTAATAAAAGCAAGACTTCCGCTCCAGACTGTATACCAATGAGGTTCCTTTCAGAGTATGCTAATGCTACAGCCCCATAACTAACAATCATACACAACTGCTCGCTCGACGGAAGATCCGTACCCTAAAACTGGAAAGTTGCACAGGTCATAACAATGTTCACCAAAAACCAACGGGTGTTCTATTCCATATCTAGGTAAGCTATCAGACAAACTAGCCAGTACACTGAAATCCGAAAACTATGTTGTTGTTGTTGTTGTTGTTGTTGTGGTCCTCAGTCCTGAGACTAATTTGATGCAGCTCTCCACGCTACTCCATCCTGTGCAAGCTGCTTCATCTCCCAGTACGTACTGCAGCCTACATCATCCTTCTGAATCTGCTTAGCGTATTCATCTCTAGGTCTCCCTCTACGATTTTTACCCTCCACGTTGCCCTCTAATACTAAATTGGTGATACTTTGATGCCTCAGAACACGTCTTACCAATCGATCCCTTCTTCTAGTCAAGTTTTGCCACAAACTCCTCTTCTCTCCAATTCTATTCAATACCTCCTCATTAGTTATGTGATCTACCCATCTAATCTTCAGCATTCTTCTGTAGCATCACATTTCGAAAGCTTCTATCCTCTTCTTGTCCAAACTATTTATCGTCCATATTTCACTTGTATACGTGGCTACACTCCGTACAAATACTTTCAGAAACGACTTGCTGACACTTAAATCTATACTCGATGTTAACAAATTCCTCTTCTTCAGAAACTCTTTCCTTACCATTGCCAGTCTACATTTTATATCCTCTCTACTTCGACCATCATCAGTTATTTTGCTCCCCAAATATCAAAACTCATTTACTACTTTAAGTGCCTCATTTCCCAATCTAATTCCGGCAGCATCACCCGGCTTAATTCGACTACATTCCATTATCCTCGTTTTGCTTTTGTTGATGTTCATCTTATATCTTCCCTTCAAGACACCGTCCATTCCGTTCAACTGCCCTTCCAGATCCTTTGCTGTCTCTGACAGAATAACAATGTCATCGGCGAACCTCAAAGTTTTTATTTCTTCTCCATGGATTTTAATACCTACTCCGAATTTTTCTTTTGTTTCCTTTACTGCTTGCTCAATATACAGATTGAATAACATTGGGGAGAGGCTACAACCCTGTCTCACTCCCTTCCCAACCACTGCTTCCCTGCAACTATAAAACATCATTTTATGTAAGAGGCACTAATCTCATATTCAACAGCAAGGACGAAACAGACAAAGTAAGCAACAGTGGGGTCTACAAAATAACCTGCACTGACTGCAGTAAACTGTACATTGGTCAAACGGGCCGGGCCATAACAACAAGGCTGACTGAACATGAACGCAGCTGGAGATTAAATAAATCAGACTCTACCTTTACTGAACATGTGTTCAAAGACGGACACAAATATCTAAAACACACGTAAGTGCTACATACAGCCAACAAAGGCAGAAAGCTCAGCCTGTTAGAAGCACTTGAAATTATCAAGCACTTAGCCTTAAACCCCCGAGCTGGTTCTAAATGACCAATTGCAACTGGTCACATCACCACTCTTAAACTTTACACAATACAGTAAACCTGCTACTAACCACAAAGTGTCCCAATAGTTAACAAATTCACACTCCAATATAACGTAATATCCCTTATGTGTTTACATTCCTTGGTGTAACTCAACTGTAACAATGTAATGTTTGGTATTTATTAATGCACAATTTTTCTAATAACAAAACGTAACCCCGAAAGAAAACATCGCTGTCGTACAACCAACAATTAGTGTCCAGTGCAACTGTTCACAACAAATACCAAAAAATTGTAATTTTGAAATTTCTAATTGTTGTCATACGTGGTACTGACAGACCATAAAATGTGATTTATTATGTTAAAGAACAGTTTTACAGAACAAAAAGTCAAAAGAGCCATTTGACAATTCCAAAGACAATACCATAACTAAAGATTGTATATAGGTGCGTTGTATCTTAGTCCAGAATGTTTGGTTCATAAGAACACAAGCTCCTTGTAAACAATATCCAGTAATTATTGAAGATGGCCTAATAAGCCTAAAACTAGTTCATATAAGTCAAAATCAGTAGAATAAGAAACCGCCTAAGTGTTATTCAACCCTCAATATTCAAGAAAGGTGGTAGGACTAATCTTCTAAATTACAGAACCATATCATGCAGTAGGATTCTGGAACGTATATTGTGTTCGAACATTAAGAACTACCTCGAAGAGAACGGTCTATTGATACATAGTCAACACGAATTTAGAAAACATCGTTCTTATGAAACGCAGCTAGCTCTTTACTCACACGAAGTGTTGACCGCTATCGATAAGGGTTTTCAAATGGATTCCGTATTTCTTTTCACACGTCTTTTGACATTGTACCACATAGGCGACTTGTAGTGAAATTGCCTGCTTATGGAATATCGTCCCAGTTATGCAACTGGATTCGTGATTTCCCGCCATAGAGGTCACAATTCGTAGTAATTGACGGAAAGTCATCGAGTGAAACAGAAGTATTCCTCGAGTTCCCCAAGGTGGAGTTATATGCCTTCTGCTGATTTAGGAGACGATCTGAGCAGACGTCTTAGATTGTTTGCAGATGATGCTATCGCTTATCGTCTAGTTAAATCATCAGAAGAGAAAAACAAATTGCAAAACGACTTATAAAAGACTTATGTATGATGCGAAGATTGGCAAGGGTCCCTAAATAATAAAAAGTATGAGTGCTAAAAATAAACCGTTAACTTCGGTTACACGATAAATGAATCAAATATAAATGGCATAAATTCAGCTAAATACCTACGAATTACAAGTACGACCAACTTAAATTGCAAACGACTCATCGAAAATGTTGTGAGGAAGGCGAACCAAAGTCTTCATTTTATTGGCAGAAAACTTAGAACATGCAACAGATCTACTGAAGAGACTGCCTACACTACGATTGTCCGTTCCTCTTTTGGAGTACTGGTGCGCATTGTGGGAACCTCACCAATCATGGTTAACGGAGTAAATTCAAAGGAGGGCAGCACATTTCGTATCACCGAGAAATAGGGGAGACAGTGTAACAGATATAATACAGGATTTGGGGTGGAAATCATTAAAACAAATGCGTTTTTAGTTGTGGCGGGATCCTCTGACGAAATTTCAATCATCAACTTTCTCTTCTGAATGCGAAAATATTATGTTAACGCCGACCTAATTACAGGGAAACGATCAACAGAAGGAAATAAGTGAAAGCAGAGCTCTTACTCGAAGATATAGGTGTTCATTTTTCCGCGGGCTGTCGGGGAGTGAAATAATAGAGAATTAGTGTACAGGTGGTTCGATTAACCCGCAGCCAAGCACTAAAGCGTGACTTGCAGAGTAGGCGTGTAGATGTGGATGTGAGATTTCAGAGAGATGGCATGCATGTAGGCCCGGCAATGTCCTCTTTTGTGTCTCTAGGGGACATGTCAGTGTTACTCTATGTCCTGTTATAACAACGCTGTCAAACGAAGTGAAAACGTGAAGGAAAGTTCCGGTACGCTTCATCAGTGACAAAGGGTGCAGTATCAGCATGTGAATGAACTCAAACGGGACAGAATGACTGGCTTCCGGAAAAGGAGTTTGTCGTACCGTGACATTACGGCTCGTATACGGCACGCTGCTATGAGAGTAACGGTGTGTGTGTGGAACCAGTCGTCAGCAGAGGCTATGTACAGCTACGGGCGAGTACTGGACCATGTAATGTGACCATAGCGTGGGACGACAACCATCTTATCTACAAGACCGTTACTGATGAAACAGCTTCATCCACAGCGTTTACTCGACTAGTAGCGCTGCGATTTGTGTGAACATGTCTACATCGGTGATTCAACACCTTATGCTGAGCAGTGGACTGGTGGCACATATGCCTTTACATTAGCTACCATTGTCCAGAAACCACCAATGCTGCAGATTGCTATGGCTCCTTCAACGCCATCACTGGAATGTTGAGTAGCAAAATTTATTAATTTCGTACTTATCCCACTTCAACTTGCCCTACAGCGACGGCGCTACATGTATTACGTGGTACCGTAGTGACAGCGTTTTGGCAGACTGCATTGTTGAGTGGCATAGCTGACGAACGACAAATGTGATGGTTTGGGGCTATAATATGCTATCACTCTTCCTACGCACTGACGGCAATCTGAACAGCAACCGCAAAATCAGAGGCGTCTTAGAGCCCGAGGCACTGTCCCTCCTGAGGGCAACTCCGCTTGCCATATTTCAATAGGCCAAAGCCTAGTCACATGTGTCAATTAATCTGCAAGCCTTCTGCACTTTAATGACGTGTGCGACTGATTCACTGGGTTTCACATACGCTAGGCAAGTCGTCCATCAACCAAGTATGGTATGGTCATAGAGCAACTTGTTCTAATGTTTTGTGGATGGTGATACAAATGACGTGGCTGCGTGCTCTCCGACAGCGTATCCAGGCCCTCTTTGATTCTTTGCCACGATATCTGGAGGCTCTGACTATGACGGCAGCATGTGGTAGCCTCACGCCATACTGAATTCTGACAAAGTACATTACAGTTCTGTAATTCGATTCATTTATGTATCGCCATGACCCTAATCTGAGGAATAAACTTGTATTGTATGTTAACCGGGGACCTATAAACGACGGAGAGGCTCCATCGCCGTCGCAGCCGCAGTGGTCCACAACCCCACGACGACCACCGCAGTCCACCTAACCCCTCCGCCGCCCCACACCGAACCACTCTTTCAGGATTATTGTGCGGTTCGGTCCCCGGTGGACCACCCTCCACTCCCCCCCCCCCCTTAATCCCCCCTCCCTCCCCCTCTCCTCAGGAAACGTCTCACACCAGACGAGTGTAACCCCTAAGTTTGCGTGGTAGAGTAATGGTGTACGTGTACGTGGAGAACTTGTTTGCGCAGCAATCGCCGACATAGTGTAGCTGAGGCTGAATAAGGGGAACCAGCCCGCATTCGCCGAGGCATATGGAAAACCGCCTAAAAACCATCCACCGACGGGCCGGCTCACCGGACTTCGACACAAGTCCGCAGGGCGGATTCGTGCTGGGGACCAGGCGCTCCTTCCGAATCCGGAAAGCCGTGCGTCAGACCGCATGGCTAACCGGGTGGGCAGAATAAACTTTAGTGTAATCATGTGTTCTTCTTGGTGCTGAATTTTTCACGAACAGTAGTGTGAATGTAGACCTGTATCTACATGGCTATCCTCTAGCTCACACTTTAGAGGTTGGCACGTCGATCATCAACCACGTTCAGACTATTTTTCTACCATTCAATCTCGAAAACAACGTGGGAAAAACGAACACTTACATCTTGTCGCTCGAGCTCCGATTTCTCTATTTTATTACGATACGGGTTTATTCCCTACGTAGGTGGGAATCAACAAATTAATTAAAATTTCGTGTAAAGATCACGCGTCAACAAGAATCGCCTGTGTTTTAAAGCTTGTCAAGCCAACTCGCGTCTTATACAGAAATGACAAAAGTCATGGAATGCCTCGTAATTCTGTGTTGGACCTCCTTTTTCCCTGCGTAGTGCAGCAACTCTACATGGCATGGACTCAACAAGTCGTTCGAAGACCCTTGCAGAAATACTGAACCAGGCTGCCTGTACAGCCGTCCATAATTACGAAAGTGTTGCCGGAGCAGGAGTTTTTGCACTAACTGACCTCTTGATTATAGCTCATAAATGTACGATACGATTCATGTCGCTCGATCTGGGTGGCCGTTTCATTTGTTCGAATTGTCTAGAATGTTCTTCAGACCAGTCGCGAACAATTGTGGCCGACATGGCGCATTGTCATCCATAAAATTCCAACCCTGCTTGGGAATATGAAGTTCATGAATGACTGAAAATGGTCTCCAGGTAGCCGAAGATAGCCATTTCCAGACAATGATCGGTTCAGTTGGACCAGAGGATCCAGTCCAGGCCATGTAACACAGCCCACACCATTATGGAGTTACCACCAGCTTGCACAGTGCCTTGTTGACCGCTTGCGTCTGTAGCTTCGTGGGTCTGTGCCATACTGGGACCCCATCATCAGCTGAAATCGGGACTCATCTCACAACGTTACGGTGTTTCAGTCGTCTAGGGTTCAACCAATATATTCACAAGACCAAGAGGGGCGCTGCAGGCGATGTCATGCTGTCAGCAAAAGCACTCACATCGGTCGTCTGCTGCCATAGCCCATTAATGCCAGATTTGACCGCACTGTCCTGACGGATACGTTCGTCGTACGCCCCACGCTGATTTCTGCGGTTATTTCACGTAGGGTTGCCTGTCTATTAGCACTACAACTATACGCAAATGCCGCTACTCGAGATCTTCGAGTGAAGGTCGTCGGCAACAGCGCTGTCCGGAATGAGAGGTAATGCCTGAAATTTGGTATTCTCTGCACACTCTTGACACTGTGGATCTCGGAATACTGAATTCCCTAACGATATCCGAAATGTAATGTCCCTTGCGTCTAGCTTCAGCTACCATTCCGCGTTTAAAGTCTATTTGTTCCCACCGTGCGGCTATAATCACTTCGGAAGCCCTTTCACGTGAATCACCTAAGTAAAGATGACAGTTCCGCCAATGCACTGCCCTTTTATACCTTGTGTATGCGATATTACCGCCATCTGCTGTACACGCTGATGGACCATTACGTCATGACCACCAGCTTATTAGCTTTGGAACGAAATATATCACTGATTCTGCATATCAGTCATCCGGCAGTTGGTTGGTCGATTTGTGGAGGTACGTGGTATTAGATGCTTACGTCACAGGTTATGTAATTGCCTATTGATTAGCGTACACGGTGATGGCGTGCGATCGCGACCGAGATGGGTTCCATAGGATTTGCATCAGGAGAATGAGGTCCCCGGGATATCAACGTGAGTTCACTATAATGCTCTTCAAACCACTGTGGCACGATTCTGGCTCCGACACACGGACAATTATACTGCTGGAAGATGACGTCGCCGTCGGGGAGACATAAATCATGAAGGGATGGAGGTGGCTCGGAGCTGTCAGCGTGTCCTCGATTACTTCCACAGGTTCCATGCTAGCGCAGAACGTCCCCCATAGCATAACACTTGTAACGTTCCCTGGCAAACTCACACATTAACAAACTGAAATTTATTTGTACCATATACGCCACTCTGAGCAATTTGTATATAATGTAATTATTTAACAAAAAATATTATTGAATTTTGTGTAAAAGACATTTGTTATTATTGTAATATTTTTTGTAGTAATATTCTCTCAGTATTTAGGATGGTAATATTTCTATATTAAATATGTAATTGCGAAATGTGTCAATATCTGAGATATCAGAGATAAATTCAGCCAGAGGGAAATAATGTCGTGAAATTACAAAGAAATGTTAATAGTCAGCAATACTATAAAAGCACAATGCACTATGTATTCTTTGGTCTTCCTCGTTTAGAGCTGAAAGCGGTAGGAAGCTGTATTTGGTGAATGGGTAGACGTCATTTGTCTGTATCTAGATTTAGCCGCCATTGAAGGAGAAATTACGAACTAATGTGAGTTGAATTATTGCTTGATCTAAATATATCAGAATTTATAAAAAGTGTGTATTATTAATGTAAATTAGCTTGCCCATGTCATCTATAATATTTCTTTAAAGAGTTTTCAGCATTTTTTAGCGGTGTTGCTGGGCTGTGCCGCGACCGATCGATTTGCAGCGGCGGCACATTTAAAAAATTGTTCCGCTAAAGGAAAAATCAACCAAACCCGTAAATCGGGAACAGATAGATAAACATTAACAGTGAACTAAGAGAATGTTCTTCTTTTACAGCGATCCAGAGACTGACTGAGATTTAAAAAAAAAATAGTTACACATTTGTGCATTCTTAGACGGATAGTTAACATTGAAATTTAACAATTTTGGTTCTTTCAAATAACTTTAATGTATAGCGAAGTAGGTTTGATCAGTGATAATTAAATGTCGGCTTGGTAATAATTAACCATTTTCTGCTAATAGTGATAATCTTGTGTTCAAAAGCTAACGCCGAGAAAGAATTCAGTAAAAATATTTAACAAAAAAAAAATCCACTGCATTTAGAAAATGTGTGCCAAGGCCGAATGATGTGAAAAAATTTAATTTTCAACCAAATATTCTTAATCAGTTCATATGAGTTCACGTAATTTTTAAATGTACTTAATTCTTTTGAAAGTGAAAATTTTTATTACCACACGTAAATAAGAGAGAGGTTCTACAACAAAGTTCGCACGCAAAGAAAGTAAGGTAAAGAAAATTAACTTAAAAGCAAATAAAATTCTTTAACGAAATTTACACAGCAATTACAGCGCTTTCGTTAAACACTGCTCCCACGAGCCTGCGTCCGTGGCCCGCTGCACGTTTCGAGCCTCTGTTCACATCGATGACGATGTTTGTGGAGACGACCAGCGACCTAGTATAGCAAAAATATGATTCACCGAAGAGCTGACACGTTTCCATTTTTCGATGGTCGAATCCAAATGATCCCGTGCCAATTGTAATTGACAGGTGAACATATGAATAACTTAGGGGTGGTCTGCTACGGATCTCCATGTTCAACAATGTACGATGAACGGTGTTCTTCGAAACACTTGTGCGTGTACCATCATTGTGCTCTTTTGGAGGAGATGCCACAGATCACCAACTATCCTACTTTACAGGACAAACCAGCCTCCGAATCCCACATTCTGTAAATCACTTAGTGCCTAGTGGTAGATTCACCGTGCTTCTGTAGACGCTCACGACAGCAGCACATGAACATTTTCGAGATACTCGTTCACAGGTTCTGCCCAACCATAATGTGTCCTTTGTCAAAGTCACTTATTCCAATGGATATCCCCACAAGCCCACATCTTCGCCAGAGTTATCCCCCGTTTGTGTCTCCTCTTCCCGCATCATGGGCCCGCAACACCACCAGGCGGCATCTAATGTCGCGTTGGGCACTGGCCATTATGTTTTGCCTTCTCAGTGTATGTGGATATCACTATTACATCACTTCTGTCACTTCAGTATGCATCTGTTACAGTGTTTCCCTTTTTCCGTGATAATACTAAACGACTAGCCTTTCTTTTATGTTTTTAGATGTCTTTCTTCAATCCTGTCAGGTAGGGCTCGCACACTGCGCGGTAATATTCCAGAAGAGGATGAACAAGCGAAAGTAAGCAGTTTCTTTAGATTTGGTTCGCATTCCCCAAATCATTTTCTGTATAATGGTTCCAGTACAGGTTGTTCGTAAATTTATTCCCTAGGTATTTAGTAAAATTGGCAGCCTTTAAAAATGTGTGATTTAGCGTGTAACACACATTTGCTATACTGATTTTAGTACTCATGTAGAGGACCTCAAACGTTTTATTGCGAAAACTCAATTACAGTTTTTCGCTGCTCGTAAATATATTTTATAAGAGGATATATGACAGCATCATGTGCAAAAAAAATCTAAGAAGACTGCTCAGATAGTATCATTTCTGAACATTATGAACGGTAATGGCTTTATAGCTCTTCCTCTGCTTTACTCCCGAAGTTATCTTCACACTTGTCGATTGTCTTTCTTTAACTATGACATATTGAGTTATATCTACGTGGAAGTCCTGAATTCAATCACGAATTCGGTCCGATACTCGGCAAGCTCGTAGGCTATTAAACGGTAGTTCGCAATCGCTTCTGGAAGTCAAGGAACAAGGAAGCTGCCTGAGAGTCTTTGTCTACTCTCGACCTCATGGGCGAACATAGGGAACTGAGAGTCACAAGATCTGTATTTTCGGAATCCATGTAGATTTTTATAGAGAACTAGCTTATAGCCCGCTGCTTTGCTCACGTTGACTGTATGGTCTCCACAAATTTTTTTGGTTTCTTTTAATTGAATGTTTATATTGTTCACAAACTGCAACATCATCCAAACTTTACACTCTAATTCAGGCCATAGAAGCATGTAGAGTCGGAGGTTTTTTTTAATCCTGCTTTTTGAGATTTTGTGGTGATGTCTGCATAGAGACTTTCATCCCCTGACTTTAGAAGTCAAATACAAGTTTTCATGTATTTAGCTGTAAACATGTTTTAATCCAGCAAAATGTTTTCATAAAAAATTGCATCTGCTATTTCAGCCAGTTAGGGGTTGAATTTCCAGAAAAACACTAAAACACATCTTTTTTTACTTCTAGCTGGAAAGCCAAATACAAATTTTCAGAGAGGTTTCAAAAATTCTTTCGCAAAATATTTCCATAAAAATTTTCATTCGCTATTTTAACCTCTTCGGGGTTGAATTTCTAAAAGCAGACATTTTTTTATTTCTAACTGAGAAGCCAAATACAATTTTTCTTAGATTTAGTTCTCTCTCGCGGATTGTAAAATTGTTGCTCTTTGGTTTATTTATTCTCTTTGTAACAACACATTTACGAGAAGAGTTACGTGAAATACTTTTAGCAATGCTGTGCTTTGCTTTTCTTTATCATCATTACCTTTTAGCGGAATAAAATGTATATGTGGAAGTCTGATTGTTCTGGATCTGGCCTACAATTCAAGGAACGATTTTTCGTAACTGCAACTCATGCTAAGAATCAATATATCTTCCCTACTTCATAGTGGTTAAAAGTTGAAATTACTTTGTTATGAACACTGATGTTACAGTTCGTATGATCGTTCAAAAACACAAGTTCGCAGTGGATTTTAGTTCTCGTTAAAATGCTATTTCATACCACGACTAGCCGAAGAACATGAGACTCTCATTAAAAAATACGTTGTCACTATAAAGTTTGCCAGATCAGAACGGAGCACAGCAAGATTCCTATCAGATTCTGAAAGTACATTAAATTATTTGCACTGTAAATTATATCCTATCAGCAGCCCGCGTCAATCTGCAACACATCATAAAATCTGCTGATCTTCACTGCCAGTCTGGGAGCTAAAAGAAATAATATTATTTTACTATTATTTTACCGCTTCCTTGCGGTATGCTCGACTATATTGTAAGTCGTTTAAATACGCCGCGGCAGCGGCTCTTCGTTCTCCACGCAGCTCAGCACCACAGATAATATTTATATAACTGAAAAATGTCTCAACAGGATGGGATAATATGCAAGCAAGCTTAACAATAAATAACACAAGTTTTCATTTAAACAACTCTATTAAAACCTTTAAATATCTCAGTGATTACAGACCTTTGTGAATTCACACGTAATGGCGTACATTGCTTAGTCTCGACAAAAGAATGCTACATTGGCGTTCTCTACGACAACAACAGGAGATCTTACTCGCACAACTTCCAAATTAAGACGACAAAGACATTCATATTCAACACGTATTATATACTAGTTCCTTTTTTAATCTCTGTTTAACATTTATCTTCTGTGTCGGTTTTATTACTCGCCGACGCAGACGTTTTCAAAAATAAATAATAAAAAAAAATACATAATTGTATGCAATGACACAATATGATACATCTAATTCTCTAATTACTACATAATGTATTGTTTTTGTTTCTCTAGACGTTACAATGCCCCCTGGCAGCAATTGACTAACGTTGGAAACGTTCGGCAATATGCTGCCACTAACGTCTGTTTGGTTATTGTCTGTTACCTTGGTTGGATCATTCACTTTACACTTCTTAGTTCCTTTACACTGTAGGTTTAATTACACTTTTTATACTGTTCTTACACTTTGCGAGGTGACCGTCAACCTAGTCCCAGGGTCATTACATTTATTTGGCTCCCCCATTCGGGCTACGTGCGATCAGAAAACCTGGGAAAACTGCGCCGGAGCCATGGTCATCTCGCCTGGTTTGTTTTAATACCTAGTTTGATCACAAAAAGTTCAGACTCTGTCGCATGTTCACATATAACAAAGGCTATTTGTGAGAGCATGTTAAACTTTTAGTCTCTTTGTTACCAATATAATATTTGTATTTTGGATTGTAATGAAAGTCACTTATTATACATTTTTACAGTCGTATCATGAATCGTCCTTGCATTTACTCGCGACAATTGGTTTAAAATGTCTAGCATTCGTGCGAGTATACTTCATTAATATGACGAAAACATATTATATCTATATATCACTGAACCAATGAATACTTTGAATCTGTATTGAATAATTAAAAAAAAAAAAACAAATGTTTGTCACGTCATTTCATGTCCACTAAACCCTATTCATGTTAGTGCATTACACATATTTGATAGTTCATTTGAATGACAACAATGTTGTACGGAGCTGGCGGCGCGAAGCAATTGTTGAGTAGCGTCGTCTGGAACGCCGCGTGCCGACGGCCGCTGGGTTCGACGACCGGCTCTCAGTAACAGCGATGTCGTGCTGACGTGGCGCCCAAGCAGTCGCGAACCGCGGCGAACCATTCGCCGATGTCGGCGAGTGGCAGTGGTTTACCGCGACCGGCTGGCTGGCGGCACGGCACTCGTCTCGGCTTCTCCGCATGGCTCCCCGTTGTAGCGCATGAAACAAACATTCCACAACGGTGTACTGTCTTTAAGGACACAGATTACTAGCTGTGGAAGAAGATGCAACTTGTTAAAAGCGTTTATTGTTCAGTAAGCCGTCGCTTCACTGGTATGCACAGGATGGTTTGGCGTGATAACAGGTTTCTTGTGGCATTGTGACACTGGTATTCAAGGTTCGTCACACGCACATTGTACTACACATTTTCACTCACTCCACGGTTGGTACACTGCCAGAGCGTCTTTCAACACGTGAAAATGTTTCGTAACACACATACTAAATGTCCCCGTCGAGCGATGTTCGTTTAACTCTACTCCGAACGGATCAATAACTACTGTTTTTATACACTGTCTATTGTTCGTTGAGCACTGCACTAGGACAGTCTGTCACTCAACACTAGACTTATCGACGTATATATTGGTGCAGATACAACAGTCATTTTCTGTCCCTGCTACACACAATATTCCGTCCTTTCCTCCATTGTTTATGCACACAGTTTATTTTTTAATACCTTTTAACTGTTCTTCGCATACTCACTCTCATCTACATGGCGTCTATTTGTTTCTACCTTATCACAACACACTTTTCATATTGTTACTAGGCGTATATAGCCCTTTTGTAAAATTTTTTAATTTTCTTATCCGTGTAGCTTGCCTGGTTATCACCCATCTATCAAACAGATTTTACCGTGTGCATGACAGCTTGACTTGGGCATATTGATCAATAAATACTTCATTTAGCACTAGCATTATTTTTAATGATTTTTCCTATATGACTACAGTGTAGGTTCCACATTGGTTGACTTAATTCGCGTATCGCGTAATGAATATTCAAGGGCGTGTACCAAGTACACAGGCTTCAATTGAAGCATTGTTATATAAAAAGCGGATTTTCCACGGAACGGGCTTGTTTTTTGATTAGCTTATGCTCCAGTGTCGTTCTCAAATCACTACTGGCAGCAAACATCACATAATTGTTGCATATTACAGAGTCCATGTTTGGCTAATCAAGACTCTCTCTCTCAGGGTTCCTTATCCTAATACAATTACAACAGTTACCTTACTATATTAGATTGCATCATTAATTGCACTTACATACTACACATAGAAAATGGTTCAAGAAATTAATCCTTTGTATAATGATTCAAGAAATTAATCCTCACTTTATCAGCAAGAAGATTGTTCGTTGCTTAATGAGCCTATAATTTTTAAATGGCTCTAATTGTCTGTAAACAAAATCTTTCCTGTGTAAGCTATTGCCTACTTTCTGAATCCACTTCCTCCAAGTTTCATTACACACAAATTTCTTTCTTAATACTAACATACTTATATTCTAAAACACAATTAAAATCTTCTTACAACTATTACTCTTTATATGTGATATGTCACTGAATAAATAACTTCACGTCTTTACGTGGATACAATCCTTTGATCTTCCCCGTATGGGGATGTGCTAACAAATAGCTACATTCGTGTGGCACGCTTATTACTTCAAAAGGCCCTGAATATAGCAATTGCCACTTACTATTCTGTTTTAAGGTGGCTGAGGATTTAGCGTGGTTACGAATAAGTACTAGATCTCCTACATTATATTTCTGTTCGTTAGTTACACCTCGGTCGTACTTCCTTTTCCTCTTTGCCGCACAGCTGGTTAGTCTGTTCCATATCTTTTTCATCTTTTCCTCCCTTGTTTCTGCCTTGACTGGTAGTCTCGGCAAAGGCGTGAGCCATTCATTCGGTGTCTCATTAAATCCATTCAATATCTCTACCGGTGGATAGCCTGTACTTGAATGGGGTGTTAAATTGTGTATTTCTACAAATTTCGGTACTAGCCCTGGCCATTTTGTATGTCGGTTCCCTATGTAGATTCTAAGGAACTTATTCAATTCTCTGAATATTCTTTCAACTAGACTGGCTTCGGGATGGAACCGGGATACCAGAATATGCTGTATATTTTGTTCCCGTAGGTAATTTTTCCAAGTTCGACCCGTGAAATAAGAAGCATTATCAGTCGTTATGGCTTCGGGTTTTCCCACTTGAGGCAAGTATTCTTGACTGATCCGCCCGACCATGGTTTTGGCAGTAGCTGATTTTATGCAATAAATTGCCAAGTATTTGGAAAAAATATCGTACATGGCCAGTATATATTTCATACCTCCTCTGGCCATGGGATAAGGACCGGCTACATCCACAGATACTATTTGAAGCGGCCTGAGTGGAACTATGGGATGTAATTCAAACTTAGTGGATCTATTATAATGTTTTGCTTTTTGACATATCACGCAAGTTCTAACTGTTGCCTGAATCTGGTGTTTCATACGGGGAAAGTAGCAGTATCTCGCCATGATCTCTGCACACTTTCCAATCCCTGCATGGCCCCATGCCAAGTGCGTGTGCCATATCATAACTTTTACCGACTGGTTAGGTATACATACCGCCCAGCAGTCTTCTTTCGTATTAAGTTTATGATACAAAATATGTTTCACTATTTTAAAACCTTGCTCCTCTCTATTGTTAACACCCTCTTCAATATTATTAATGATTTTTTTCCACATCGGATCTGCCCTTTGTAATTCGCACATGTTTTTACATATATATAAAAAATCCTTCATGTAAGTATTGTCACGCACTAACAGCGCTTTATACTCCGCGGATTGCTCTAACATTTCTGCTAAATCCGGTAATCCTACCGGCAGTCGCGACAGAGCATCCGCTATTACGTTATCTTGGCCTTTTATGTACATAATCTTTATCCGGTATTCTTGTAAGACAAGCATCCATCTCCTCAGTCTGGTACAGAATAGTTTGCATGACATCAAAAAACTTAACGCCTGGTGGTCACTATACACTTTAATCTCCTTCCCTTGTAAATAATAATTAAACTTTTTCACAGCCCAGACTACTGCAAGTGCTTCCAGTTCGGTTGCCGAGTAGGCTCTCTCGCAGCTAGTTAAAGTCCTACTGGCGAAGCCGATAATCTTTATTGTTGTCGGGTCGTTTCCTTCCTCCCACTGAAATAAGCACGCTCCCAGGCCATAGGAACATGAATCCGTCGCAAGACAAAAATCTTTTGACAGATCTGGGTGCTGCAAAATATTTGCATTCAGTAGGGCGGTTTTAATCGCTTCAAAAGCTTGTTGACATTTGTCAGTCCAAACCCACTGCACACTTTTTCGTAGCAGATTTAGTAGCGACGCGTCATTTAACAACTGATTGGGCACGAACCTTCTGAAAAAAGACGTGAGCCCAAGGAACGCTTTCAATTGCCTCTTAGTGCGGGGGCTTGGAAATTCTCGGATCGCCTCTAGTTTTTTGTTGTCTGGGCGTATACCAAGTGGTGTAATAAGATGGCCTAAAAATTTAATTTTATTTCGTCCAAATTTTGACTTTTCTAGGTTTGCTGTCACACCTGCTTGCTTAAATCTCTCTAGTACTCTACGCAACAATTCCATATGTTCGTCCCAAGTAGCAATAGCGATTACCAGATCATCAACATATACAGTGATTTTTTCTAATAAGTCTGGACCCAGTACCGTGTCTAGTGCAGTAATAAACACTCCAGCACTCACATTCAATCCGAAGGGAAGTACCTTGAATTGGTAACTCCGCCCTCCGAATATGAAAGCTGTGTACTTCCTGGATTCCGGTGTAAGGGGAATTTGCCAATATGAACTTTTCAGATCGACCGAGGTCAAGTACTGTGCTCCATGAAATTTTTGTATCTGCTCATCTAAATTCTCAGGGCGAGTCCGGACAGGTATGATAATTTTGTTAATGTCCCTCGCATCTAACACTAGCCTGATTTTTCCATTGGCTTTCGCCACTGCTACAAGAGGACTACTGTATGGAGAGAAGGAGGGCTCAATGATATCCCACTCTAACATCTTCCGAATCTCTTTAGCTACTAATTCCCTCCTCGACCAAGGGATGGAGTAAGTTGCGCGACAGTATGTTTTGTGGGGCATCACCTCTATGTGATAGTGGTACCCTTTGACTATTCCTGGTCGGTCGGTAAATACTATAGTGTATTCCGATAGCAGCTGCGTCAACTGTTGCTTTTGTTTATCGCTTAAACCTTCAGATTCCTGCACTTTGGTTTGAAATGCCTGAACATTTATTTCAAAATTTCGATCCTCTAAATTCGGATAACAGAGGTCTGCTGCATGTGAAAAATCATCAAGGTGTAGTACCCAAGGGTTCCTACCTTTGATATTGATTCGATTACAACACGGCACAAGTACCTCCTTCGATTTCATCATAGATAACTCAATCCTTCTACCCCTATTAACTATGCTTAATTTCCCCAAGGAGAGGTCGATCAATGCGTCCCTCTCGCGGAGAAAATCTACTCCCAGAATGCAGGCCACCTTCAATCCTTTAACAACGAGGAACGAGCTCACTATGGCTTCGCCCTCCTTACAAATCTCCACCTGCACCTGGTACTTAACTGATTGGCTCTGTGCACCAATGGCTCCAGACACCTTACAATTATTAACCGGGAAAGTCGGAATGCTATGTCCTTTTCCCAGTGCCTTAAATAACTCCATACTCATTACACTTACTGAGGCACCTGTGTCGATGATTATATTCACTGCAACATCATTGATTTTCGCTTCGATAATAGCTTGCACATTTTCGTTATTATCTTTCTTACATTCGTGTGGTTCGTTCAGTAGATCTTTATCCATACTGACACCATCGTTGTATCGCAGCATACATATCCCAGGTATATTATTATCACTCGTGTTGCTCTCACTCCATCCCTCGGCCATCGATGGAGAGCATATCGAGGCCGATTCTAGTTTGTTGGATTAGTTACTTGTGAAGTACTTAGGCGGCTATTGTCCGCGACCTCCACTATATGTACACTCTGATTTGTCGGCCGCCACGGCTGCGCAATAGGCGCGTCTTGCGGCGGTGGTCTATTGTTGTCATACCGGTCATTACCCTGTCGCTCTGGGCTTCTTCGCTGATTTTGCTGCCAGTTTCGATTACTATCACTATAATTGCTCTGCCACTGACCTCGCGCATTTTTCCAGCGGTTGGTCCCTGACATTCCAGATTCGTACCGGTCGTCAAATCGACGCCTTTTGTTATAAGTTGTTTGTCCATACCCGTTCTGGCCTCTACCATTACTACCATTTTGCGAATGTTCTTGCCGCTTGTTACCACTCCCACCATTTCCATGGTTGTGGTTTTGTGCACTACTATTTCTGTCATGTTTACATCCTGACCCATTATTCCGCGAGTGATCACACGCTGATTTTGCGTCTTCCTGTATCAAGTCTATAGAATCTAGAACAGACAGGAAGTTTTCCATATCGCTTTCTGGTACGTGTATTAATTTCTCTTTGATATGAATGGGTAAATGTGATTTTAGTAGTCTTATTATGTCTCTTGGTGATATAGGCTCGTCCCAGTAGCGTGTTTTGTTTATATATTTTTCAAAATACCGCCTCAAATTCCCCAGACGAGGTGAGTACGGTTCGGGATTATATACTTCTTTTCTTAGCCGCTCTTGTATACAAGGCGACCAATATTTCGATAGAAATGCCCTTTCGAACTGTTCATACGTCATGCAGCTGTCTGCTACTTCTGTAGCCCACAACGCTGCATCACCTTGAATGTACGACATTACGTATTGAATTTTCTGTGTTTCGTTCCACACACTGGGCAAGATATTTTTAAAGCTTTTTATGAATACTACTGGGTGTACTAATTTCCGTTCAGTAGTAAACGTTTGAAATTGTCTATTTTTGATTAAACTTTCTTCCACTAATATTTTTGAACTACATGGTTTTGCTCCTTGGACATATGCTGTGTGCTCCGAACCGAAGCTACAGCTCTTCGCATTATCGACTACAGATTCCCCATTGTTGTATCGCGTATAAGTTTGTGCGTTGCCAAAACCATGAGCTGTTGGCGACAGAGGTTCCTGTTCCAAATGTTTTCTGCTTTGTGCTAAACCCTTCTCCAGGTCGGATATCCGTTTGTTCATATTCACTTGCCACTGCGGAATATCCTCACTGAGTATTTGTTTGATGGTTTGCACGTCGTTCTGTACCTGACTGTTCACTGCGGTACTGAACGATTCGGAGCCTCTATTTGCTATGGCTGCTTGTACTTTGGAATTAATGTTCTTGTCAATCTCACACTCCTTCACTTCTAGCCATGAGTTGAATTCTGTTTCAATTTTAGTTGCTTGTTCGTTCCACTTCTGCTCTACAAGCTGCGTGGAATCTATTTCTAGCTTTTCTACTCGATTGGCTAATACACCTATTTCGTCTACCCTGTTAGTGTTTGCTACTTGCAGGTTGTTGACCTGTTCAGTCAGCTCCTGCACGGCCTTAGGTATCGACTCATAATTCTGTTTCATATCTGCAATCTCTTTTTTCATGTTTTCTAACGATTGCACAAGTTGCTGGTCCCGCTCAGCTTGCCGGCGATCTCGCTCAGCTTGCTGGGCAAGGAAACTTTCTGTTAACTGGCGATCTCGCTCAGCTTGCTGGGCAAGTAAATTTTCTGCTAGCCTACGATCTCGCTCAGCTTGCTGGCGGTCTCGCTCGACTTGCTGTTGCGCAAATTCTGCCTGGTAATTCAGCACGCGCTCTAATATAGCCTGAAGCGAATACCCACCAGGCAGATTACCACTCTCTGGTTCCTGCTTTTCTGGTGGTGGTACAACTTCTTTCTCTACATCCCCTTGAGGAATAGTGGGCGGTGGCACCACTTCCTGTGCCCCTGCCCCCACATTCTCACATGTTATATCCTCAAAGAGAGTACTAGTACTACTTGAGGTACCCGGATCCACATTTCCTGCACTAACTAA
Source organism: Schistocerca piceifrons (assembly GCF_021461385.2). NCBI lineage: Eukaryota > Metazoa > Arthropoda > Insecta > Orthoptera > Acrididae > Schistocerca > Schistocerca piceifrons. The sequence continues at coordinate 826,149,720 of NC_060138.1, forward strand.
TTGTTGTTCCCCAGTATCCATATTGCTCGGACGTTGACTACGCAACTTAACCATATTCATAAATTGCTTACTAAACCACAAAGTCTGACAGTTTTGCCCCTTGCACACAAAATACGTTAATTTATCTACACTAACTGCACACTAACAATTACTATCTACCATCAACTTTGTCCTGTCACAAACACTAACAACAAACTACGCACAATACGCACACCACTAGCGAAATGAGATCACTTCACTGGAGCTCGACTTCTACAAACAGGACAACTACACTGTAGTCTTACCTTTAGTTTATCTTATCTCGGGGTTCGGCTGCCCCCGGATTACGTAGTCGTTACAGCTTTTCAGTACTATCAGGATCGTCTTCTCAGACTCGTTTGCAGTAGTACGTTTTGTCATGAAAGAGTGTTTACACATTCATTAAAACATAGCATTGATCATGATATACATACATACATTTATCACTAAATACATATATATCTACACATACATAACAATCAACACTGAAAGAAAAATACATAAAATTTTATATTTGTGGCCACTGCGAATTCGGGCCCCGCGTTTTTAGGCGACAGTTTCACGTACAACTCTCTCGCGGATTGTAAAATTGTTGCTCTTTGGTTTATTTATTCTCTTTGTAACAACACATTTACGAGAAGAGTTACGTGAAATACTTTTAGCAATGCTGTGCTTTGCTTTTCTTTATCATCATTACCTTTTAGCGGAATAAAATGTATATGTGGAAGTCTGATTGTTCTGGATCTGGCCTACAATTCAAGGAACGATTTTTCGTAACTGCAACTCATGCTAAGAATCAATATATCTTCCCTACTTCATAGTGGTTAAAAGTTGAAATTACTTTGTTATGAACACTGATGTTACAGTTCGTATGATCGTTCAAAAACACAAGTTCGCAGTGGATTTTATTTCTCGTTAAAATGCTATTTCATACCACGACTAGCCGAAGAACATGAGACTCTCATTAAAAAATACGTTGTCACTATAAAGTTTGCCAGATCAGAACGGAGCACAGCAAGATTCCTATCAGATTCTGAAGGTACATTAAATTATTTGCACTGTAAATTATATCCTATCAGCAGCCCGCGTCAATCTGCAACACATCATAAAATCTGCTGATCTTCACTGCCAGTCTGGGAGCTAAAAGAAATAATATTATTTTACTATTATTTTACCGCTTCCTTGCGGTATGCTCGACTATATTGTAAGTCGTTTAAATACGCCGCGGCAGCGGCTCTTCGTTCTCCACGCAGCTCAGCACCACAGATAATATTTATATAACTGAAAAATGTCTCAACAGGATGGGATAATATGCAAGCAAGCTTAACAATAAATAACACAAGTTTTCATTTAAACAACTCTATTAAAACCTTTAAATATCTCAGTGATTACAGACCTTTGTGAATTCACACGTAATGGCGTACATTGCTTAGTCTCGACAAAAGAATGCTACATTGGCGTTCTCTACGACAACAACAGGAGATCTTACTCGCACAACTTCCAAATTAAGACGACAAAGACATTCATATTCAACACGTATTATATACTAGTTCCTTTTTTAATCTCTGTTTAACATTTATCTTCTGTGTCGGTTTTATTACTCGCCGACGCAGACGTTTTCAAAAATAAATAATAAAAAAAATACATAATTGTATGCAATGACACAATATGATACATCTAATTCTCTAATTACTACATAATATATTGTTTTTGTTTCTCTAGACGTTACAGTATGAAATATTTTCATGAAAATTTTCATCCCCTGTATCACCCCATAAGGGTTAAAGTCCCTATTACACTGAAACACGTATTTTTTAAATATCCAGTCGAGAACTCAAATACCAATTTTCTTAGATGTAGCCGTAAAAATTCTTTATTAATACTTTAGTAATGATTTATTTTCAAAAGAAACGTTTCCCCACTATTTTACCGCCTTAGTGATTGAATTTTGGAAAATATTGAAACGCGTATTTTTTTTCCATTTCTGACCGAGAAACCAAATGGCAGTTTTCGTACATCTAGCAACATATTTTCGAAAATACTCTTAACCCCTACTTCACCCCTCTTAGGTGTAATTTCGAAAAATCCCTTCTTAAACGATGCCTACTAAATAAGATCAACACGTCTCCAAATTTCAAGCTTCTGTCCTTAGCGGTTTGGGGTAAATTCCAATAATGCTGAAATACGGGTTTCTTTATTTATGAGCGGGAAACTAAATACCAATTTTCGTAGTTCTAGCTTCAAAATTGCATTAATAGCGACATAGTTTCAAAAAACATCCCATTCCCTAAATTTTTGCTTTGCAAAAAGGTCATAATGCGTGAACATGGATCATGTTCCTTAATAATATAACTTACTGACGTCAGCGATGTAGACCTATAGTAGTCTACATCTGCCCAATGACCCTTCTTGAAGACGACAGTGATATATTTTCTAATCAATAGGCAGCTTTCATTGCTCCAGCTAGTAGTTCTTTCTAATAATCTTTATAGTATTTCACACATACTCATCCGGCCCAGATGCTTTTCCACTGTTGAAAAGTTTTAATCGATTTTCTGATTTGTGATCACTTGTCCCAGTATGCACCATTTCGGCGTTCGGGTGATGACTAAAAGGATGAACCGGAATTACAGTCCTCCTCGGTGAAATAATTTCAGATGAACGACTTAAGTATTTCACTCTTCTGTCATCTTCCATTTCGTCGCCGGTATGGTCACTGAGCATATGAACAGATGACTGAATAGCAACTTTGTAACACCAGTACTCAATCACAGTGAGTCTTTCCCAACTCTCAGAATCTTGCTCGGCGCATACTGGTCTAAGGCGTACTGCAAAATGCTTTTGAATACCGTTCACTTTTACTCCACACTTCGTCCTCAGAGCCCCTTGTTTGGTACTGACTACACAAAAATTCCGCAGTATGTATTCTCTCTCTCTTGTTAAACAAAATTATTTTCCTACCTTTCTTAACTTCCCCTATAACACAGGCAGTCTTTGGAACTATTACAGCCTTAACTGTTCCGAAGGAGGTCCAAGACATTACCATTACGAGTTGGTTCTGTAATTATCAGCGCGAAGTAATTGAAGGGGGAGCTGCCAGTACGAAACTGATATACTAGAGAAATGTAGAAGTATGCAGCCTGAAATCACATTATTATGACCGCGTTGTGACTTCCCCATCACGAACGTGGCTTGCTCGTCACGACACCTCGTGCCCTGCCGGACCAGGCCGTAGGCAACGGGAGCCCTCTTGTTGAAGAGCAGTCCTCAACTACATCTACATACAGGGTGATTCAAAAAGATGTACGCTATTTCAGTTGACTATATATCCTGAACTATATGTTGTATTTCAATTCTATGAATTACATTTGATTATACATACGTGGGAGTTTACAGAAGTTTAATATGCACTCCTCCGGCTGCACGGATGACAACTAGACATTGGCTGACACTCGATGACGATTTTCTTACGTCACTGAGTTCACTGCAGCTGTGATTCGCTTTTTATGCGTCATTCTAACCTGTGGGAAGTGCTGGTACGGAAATAGCACTTTTCACGAACCCCCACAAGCAAAGATAGAGATTCACCAGATGCCGGAGGCCATGGCGCACAGCTCCGTTCTACTGGAAAACATAACCTGCTGAATCTTCAATAATTTCAGGAACAAGCTACATTCAGAGATCACTCGAATTTGTTCCATGTGCTCTTCCGATACATGTTGTCGGTCCAGGCTTTCATCTTTGCACAGGAAACCTGTTTCTTCAAGTTGTTTATTCCAACAATCAATGCTCCTCCTCGTTGGAGGTCCAACATTAAACCTATGCCAAAACGCAATCTGCAGCGCAGTTGCTTGTACTGATGTCACGAATCCAAAAAAGCTTGCGTTGCATAGTAGCCATCCCGCTTACAAGTGACGCGGTATACGCTACCGACAGTACAGTGTTGGAGAGCTCTAATGGTAGTATTCAAGACTTCACAATATCCTCTTTCAAATATACTTGACTGCACTGAAGTACAATGTGTAGAGCAGGAAATATAGCCAACCGAAGTTGTGCCCATCTTTTTGAATCATCCTCTATATACTGTGCTCTATGGAGGGTACCTTGTAACACTTCTAGTCATTTACTTTCCTGTTCCATCCGCAAACAGCGAGGGAAAAACAACCGTCTATATACCTCCGTACGAGCCCTACTTTCTTTTATTTTATCTTCGTGGTCCTTAGCGAACTGTACGTTGGCTGCAGGAATCGTTCTGCAGTCAGCTTCAAACGCCGCTTATCTAAATTTTATCAGAAGTGTTACTCAAAGAAAACGTCACCTTACCTCCAGGAATCCATATTCGAATTTCCGAAGCATCTCCGTGTCGATCGAACCTACCAGCAACAAATCCATCAGCCCGGCTCTGAATTGCTCCGATGTCTTTCTTTAATCCAACCCTACTAGGATCACAAACACTCCAACAGTAAATAAGAGTGGGTCTCATTAGTGTTATGTAAACAGTCTCCTTTACAGATGAATCACATTTTCCGAAAGTTCTCCAAATAAACGGAAGTCGAGCATTCGACTTCACTATCACAGTCCTATCACAGTTCTTACACGGTCGTTCCGTTTCATACCGCTTTTCAGCGTTATGTTGAGATATTTAATCGACGGGACTGTGCCAAACAGCACACTTCTATCGCTGTGTTCGAACATTCATTACGGGATTTTTTTTCCCGCTCGTCTGCATTAACTTACATTTTTCTGTACTTACACTTATCTGTCATTCATCACACCAACTAGAAATTTTGTCTAAGTTATCTTGTATCGTCCTAAAGTCACGCAACGATGACACCTTCCCTTACACCACAGCGTCATCAGCGAACAGCCGCAGATTACTGCTGACCCCGTCCGCCATTCCATCAGTCCATCAGTGATCCACCAACGCTGGCATCTCGGCTTCCCCTAGTAACGTCACGCCGTTGGTCTTTTGGTGACGTCCATGAACGTGGCTTAGGCTAAAGAAGTCAATATTTCTTGTGTGTATTTTGTATGCTGCGTTCAGTAACATTTTTCCACCTTAGTTTAGGCATTTGTATGTATTGAATTTTTAATATATGGATGTATTGCATCCAATTCATCTTGTGCTCTACATGATCTCCAATGAATACACAGTATTTCCTGCAATCTAAGTCTAACTCCTCTTGGTGTACATTTAGTAAATACAATACTGATGCTTCCTGCAAAGACGCTTTTAGGGGAGGTAGTTCCTGCTCCGACTGTGTCCTTGTGATAGAGTTCTTAATTTAGAAAAGGAGGTTGTAAAACCTTTCGACGTTCTTTTTATTAATGGATTATGAAGAGGCATTCGACTGTGTGACTGAAGAGTAAATTATGGGAAATAAGGGCAATTACATAAAATGCCAAATATTTGACCAAAATTATTCAAAATTTCACGGGGACATGCCAGCAGAAACTGATACCGAACAAACCAGACAAAAGAAAAAAAATTGGTCGTCGTTCAGTGAGGGTATTCGCAGCGTCACTAGTACTATTAAATAAAAACGTAGAGGGAGTTAGTCAGTAGTATGTACTCCGGCCAACAATGTTACAGCAGACAATGTAATTTTAAATATCCTGCTATTTGCTGCTGATCAGGCCATAGTCAGCTGCTCAAAAGACAATCTGCAATTATCAGCGTATAAAGTGGAAAGTTACCCACTAACTTTAAATCGAAGGTATTGTTAACAAAAAGTACAACGATGGGCTTCCAAGCTGAAATGCATTTGAGAACAGAAATAGTTATAAAAATAAAGTTTCGCTTGGTTACGGTACATCGGATCTTATTGCGAGGAAATGGAAATTAGCAGTACAGTGAGCAAATTTCAGAGAATGTGTGGCTCGATAAACGCGAAAGTAAGGGTGAGGAGGATGATAACGCACGTGTTAAGAGACGACAGCGAGAACTGGACAACAGACAGATCAGGCAAGAAGTTAGATGCTGCTGAGGTGAGATTTTTATTCTCTGTGGCAGGCCACACACATCTCGATAAAGAAAGGGCGTGGTGCTGTACGGAAGTGCTGGAAGGGAAAAGATGAAAGGCAATACAGTAAACTAAAAATGGGACTGTAAGCAAGTAGGACAATGGAGTGACAATGAAAGACAGTGACAGTGGTTAATCTCCCAAAATAAGGTCAAGGATATCTTTAAAAACGTTTCTAGTAACTAATGTAGTCGTTGTATGGAAACAGTAGCACGCTGAACAGCAGCAAACAGCCCAGTGAAGGCTGGCAGCTAGCTGACAGACCTCGGCCCTCACATTCGGGTACCTACGTTGTGTCCCGCTGCTGCGAAGCACGGAACGTAAGTAGATCAATAGCCAGCACATTAAGTTATTGCGTATTATTCCTGATATTCTCGGGAACACTGGTTTTAGCACTTAACTCCCGTGACTATAACGTAGATAATAATAATTTCAACTTGTTGTTGCGCAGAGGGGTATGGTCTAATGACGCTCTTTACATCGTGAAGAAACGTCTGTGACACTCCATTGTCGTTAGCTTTCGTTCTATGCAGACATCGCCTTATTACACCCTCGCACAGATGGCCCTAACCTATCTGTCGCGTTGGCGTTCACAGCTGACGCTGACAGGCATGCATCGCACGCCACTGCCCGAGTAGGGAATTCGCATATGCGTAGGTAATACAAGTCACGACTTTAAAAATATCTAAGAGCAATCAGAGTACCTAGTAGCTGACAACAGATCATAATAACACATCAACATAACTGGCAACACTATAGGTGCGTTAGAGTATGGAAAGAGTTCATGAGCAGTCGAAATACACCCTATATCCTATGGTTTGTGAATGGAACTGTGTTCTTCTTCTGTGGGAGATATATTTTTTTCTTTGAAGTGTTCCGTGATTCAATCTGTAAAAATGGAAAGCATATAGAATCGCTTTGTTGCCTGTTTGTCGGTCCGTCTGTCCGACTGTTAAGAACCCCCTTTCTCAGGAACGAGTAGCCACATTCAGTTTAAATTAATGTCACATATTTAAATCTGTGGTCCCTAGGCAGTGTAAAAATTTTAAGCGTCTAAGCAATTTCAATCAAAAGATCGGCCATTTGCACTATGTGATCAAAAGTATCCGGACACCCCCCAAAAAAAAATACGTTTTTCATATTACGTGCATTGTGCTGCCACCTACTGCCAGACACTCCATATCAGCGACCTCAGTAGTCATTAGACATCATAAGAGAGCAGAATGGGGCGCTAAGCGGAACTCACAGGCTTCGAACGTGGTCAGGTGATTGGGTGTCACTTGTGGCATACGTCTATACTCGAGATTTCCACACTCCTAAACATTCCTGGGTCCACTGTTTCCGATATGATACTGAAGTAGAAACGTGAAGGGACACGTACAGCACAAAAGCGTACAGGCCGACCTCGTCTGTTGACTGACAGAGACCTCCGACAGGTGAAGAGGGTCATAATGTGTAATAGGCGGACATCTATCCAGACCATCACACAGGAACTCCAAACTGCATCAGGATCCACTTCAAGTACTATGACAGTTAGGTGGGAGGTGAGAAAACTTGGATTTCATGGTCGAGCGGCTGGTCATAAGCTACATATCACGGCGGTAAATGGCAAACGAAGCTTCGCTTGGTATAAGGAGCGTAAAAACTGGACGATAGGACAGTGGGAAAACGTTCTGTGGAGTGAGAAATCACGGTACATAACGTGGCGATCTGATGGCCGGGTGTGGGCATGGCGAATACCCGGTGAACGTCATCTGCCAGCGTGTGTAGTGCTAACAGTAAAATTCGAAGGCAGTGGTTACGGTGTGGTCGTGCTTTTCATGGAGGGGTTACATGACAGTAACATCCCTGTAATGGACTGACCTGTACAGAGTCCTGACCTGAATCCTTTGGGTTGTTTTGGAGCTCCGACTTCGTGCCAGGCGTCACAGACCGACAAAGATATCTCTTCTCAGTGCAGCACTCCGTGAAGAAAGGGCTTTTCAGACATCTAAAGGAAAATACTACGTGCAAATAGCGACGGTACTAACAACCAGCTCGTGGTAACATGGACTAACGTGCACACGAAGTTTTCAATATCCACCACCTAACAGGACGGTTACGGTTCAACCACTGTCACGTTGTACCACACCTACACCGCATAAGCATAGCAACAATCCGCTTTTTTGGCGCCGAAAACGTATTATTTGGACGCATCAATCAGTGGGACCTGACACCAAAGTTGTAAGGAACACCAGTTACCAACATCTGTGGCCACACCATTTGCAACCACAGACTTTGTAGTGTATAAAATACTTCACTCCTTTCTGACTGAAGCGTAAAGAGAGATATGAATTGAAGTAAACAAATTTGTTTGTGTAATCTCAGTGTTTTATTTCAAGTTGTTCTCGCCTTTGTTTTTATTTCATTATTAGTGTTCGTTTTGTAAATTTGTTGTATGTAATTCTGATTTGCTTAAGTACTTGGCTGTATAGGGTACACTCAGAGGACAATAAACAAAATTACTGTTCTGTTCCCATTTCCCTCCTATGTTACTCTACACGTGACTGATTGGTTGCAAAACTCTCACCACTACAGTTAACATAACGGACCTGAACTGAGTGTGGGAAGTTCCCACTCAGAATAACTAGTGTGGTTCTTGTCATGCTTGCTGACATGTTTGAAGCGGGAATAATTAAAGCACTGGCTTAGAGCGGGAATATATGGTGACATCTTGCATGGAATCCTTTGAATAATAGTATACGTCGGTAATAGACTGAAATAGAATGTCAGCGAGAATGTTTGTAGATCATTCACAAGGGGTTTATTTTCCTGTAACATCTTCAAGCATAGCCGATTGTGAGACATTTCACTTCATGACAAAATACATTTTTGAGTACAGTCTTTTCGGGAGACTCCTTTACAACGTAACAAAATGCTTAAAGACATATGTCCGCAACTGTCTTTCCTGACTCACACTTGCATTCACTAACATTTTGGGACTTGCGTCGTACAGTAATTTCCCGATACTTACAGGGCGAAGTTTGTCTGTGTTCGTGCCCTTTTCTTTTGGGAAAAAGTGGCTCTGTATCTCTGACTCTGTACATGTGCTTCTTAAACATTCTTACAGGATCAGAATTTGCAACGAGCTGGGCGCATCAGTTATCATCGGGTCCGATTATGGGTACAGCATTATGGGACATGGGTTTCGCCTTTTTGCAAACACACTGTTTCTTGTTTTTACCCATAAATGCTTTAGCACTTCTGTGTCTTATCAGTGGGCTTTTGTTTATTGAAAAATGTAAAAAGTGAAAATATTTTAGGTTACAACTAATTTAACAAAGTGAAGCCTAAAGAAAGTTGTTCGTTCTGCTTTTTACAGTAAATGTAAATGTCGTGTGACTTGGGCCTCCCGTCGGGTAGACCGTTCGCCGTGTGCAAGTCTTTCGATTTGGCGTCACTTCGGCGACTTGCACGTCGATGGAGATGAAATGATGATGATTAGGGCAACACAACACCAAGTCCCTGAGTGGAGGAAATCTCCGACTCAGCCGTGAATCGAACTCGGGCCCTTAGGATTGACATTCTGTAACGCTGACCACTCAGCAACAGGGGGCGGACACTTTTTACGTGATTTTCCATTATATGGTTTTTTACGACCAACTGTATCGTATCTTGCACTGACAGCTTGTCGTCTGCAAACCAAATGAGGTAAACGTAAATTTCACGGACGAGTTAAAACATCCTTCAATTTTTGAAAAGAACAACGTCAATTCGGCGTGTCAAAACGTTTTGTGTATGTATCTGTTACTACTCACGTTTTTTTATGACTGATGCTTCTTCTTTTGCATTCCGGGGACCCTGCATACACATATTAATGGACTTTGTGTAATTTCATTCTTTATAAAGGCCTTTTTATTTCGTAAAACGCGGGAAGAATTATGTTGTGTTTCCTAACCCCGTCGGCGTTCATTTGTTCCCGAGAGAGGTCTGGCGCCGAATTTGAGTTTTGTTAACTTTTTCTGTCTGTCTCCCTCTCTCTCTTTCTCTCTCTCTTTGTGTGTGTGTGTGTGTGTGTGTGTGTGTGTGTGTGTGTGTGTGTGTGAGTGAGTGTAAGCCCCTTTACATGTTTGTGTTGTCTTTCCTGTAAAGTTTCCTTAACGTGTTAAATAATATGCCTCTACAGTGTGTAGTGTTTTCTGCAATTGCTTCAAAATATGGAAGTGCTCTTCTACTGTCAGTTTGTGATATACAATGTGTCTGGATTTCAGTATTTTTAAATCTGTTGCTGTTGTAATTGGGTGGTGATTATGGGCTGTTAGGGCTCGGAGGTGTGCGAAGTCTCTTGTTTTAAGATTCATGCAAGTTTGTCCTGTGTATACTGACTGACGAGTGTTGCATGTGAGTTCATATACTCGCGATCTGTTGAATTTATGTGTGGATGTCTCCTGCGTTCTGAGTTTTTTCTGCGTTGTGATGTCTGTCCTGTATTCTGCTTGAAGTCCCTGTTTCTTCTATAAGTTGTCTATTCAGTGGACAGCTTCTTTATTGTGGATGAGTATGTGCCGTTTTGTTTTGTGTATGTGTTGATGTACTGTTGTGCCTTGCATGTGGTCATTGTTTGTATGTTGTGTTCCTTTGTGTTGTGTAAGGCTTTGTGTGTGCTTTGTGCTTTCAATCCTTTTTTGTTTACAAATTTCTTGGTATAATTTCTCTATCATGTGGGGCCTCTAACCATTTTCCTCTTTTTTCTGTTTTATTGTGCTTAGTTCCTGTTTGTAATATAGTTTATTTACCGATGTTTTGTTGAATCTATGGAGCATGAATCTGAGCCTTGCTTCCTTTTGTGTCGCCGTGTTGTTCGACAGATTGCGGATGGCGGTGATCGTAGTTGTCGGTCTGCTAAATATTGCGAAATCATGGGTGTTGTTCGTTTTTCGTATGACGAGGACCAGGAAATGTAGTGTATTGTCTGAATTTTTGTGTGTAAGTTGTTTATTTTCTTGTGTAGCTGTTTTATATATATGTGCGGTTCATCAACCACGCATATTATGTCATCGACGTAGTAATAGGAGTATATGACTTTGTATTTTTTGGTCTTATAATGTGTGTGAAGATCCTGCTCTCTAGGTCGTTCATGAATATTTTGGCTAGCAGGCCACTAACTGGTGACCCCACTGGCAACCCTTCATCTAAGGAATAAAATTCTTTGTTGAACATAAAGTAATTTTGTGCTGTTATGGTCTTGAGTATGATTATTGGCTCATGAAATGTGTGAGACTGGCGTGTTCTTTTGTTGTTTTAGTCTTTGAACGGTGGTGTTGATTGTTTCATTTATTGGAATACAAGTGTACATTGATGTGACATCAAATGATATAAGCCTTGCTGTGTCTGGTGTGTCTTTGTTCTTGATTCTCTCTACTAGTTGTACTGAGTTTTCTATGTTTCTGTTGTTTTCAGAAGTGTGTATGTTCCTTGGTAATGTGTGTATATTTTGGGGTAGATGGTATGATGGAGCATTTCTGAAATCGATGGCTGGCCTTAAAGGGGTATGTTCTTTGTGCACCGTTTGCAGGGATTTTCTCTGATATCCTGCTGTTGTGTCACTGGTCAATTTGATGAGGTTGTTGTCCTTCAGAAACACCAATGTTTTATCTATATATTCCTTTTCATTCATAATCATAGTGATGTTCCCATTGTCTGGCCTTGTTAGTATGTCATTGTTTTGTTTTACTTTTTATTTTAGCTTGCTGGCTGTGCTTTCCTCTGGTGTTTTTTCGTTAGAGATTATAGTGGATTTGTGTGTTATGACTATTTGCGTTATTTCTGCGGCAACTAATTCTCTTACTAAGTTTGCATTAAAATTTAGTGTACCCAGCCTTCCTTGTTCTTTTATGATGTGTTCAGATTCTGTTAAGAGATCTTCTGCTGTTTTATGTGCTACGTGTGTGTTAATGTTGTGTTTGGTCCTTTTTCCAGCAGGCTTTTTTCTTATTTGGTGAGAGTAATGTCAGTTAGGTTGATGATTCTGTCATGGAATTGATATTTCTGATTGTGGTGACTGTCATATTAAGTCATATGCTGGTATCGTTAAGTCGATGAGATAATATGCCTGATTGATAAATCACACACACGTATAGAACAGCTACACAAGGAAATAAACACCTAAATCCCAAAAATTCACTTCACATTAGAAACAGAAATAGACAGCACACTAAATTCCCTAGATCTCAACATACGAAAAACGATCAACACGTGTGATTTTACAACATTCAGGAAACCGACAACCATGAACACAACCATTCACAATTTGTCGAACCACACTGTGCCACACAAGCAAGCAAGCTTCAGATTCATGCTCCACATGTTGAACAGAACACCCGTAATCACACTGAATTACATACAGGAGTTAAACACAGTAAAACAGATATCAGAGAAAAATGGTTACAAGCCCATGATAGAGAAATTAAACCAGAGATTTGTAAACAGAAAACGAAAGCACAACACACACACAAAATCTTACACAACATGGGTCAACACAATGTACAGTCAATGATCACATGCAAGACACAACAGTACAACACATACACAATACAATATGGCACATACTCACCTACAGCAATGAAACCGTCCACAGAATAGGCAACTTACTGAAGAAACAGGAACTTCGAATAGGATACAGGACAGACAACACAACACAGGAAAAACTCAGAGACAACAGACAACACAACACAGGAAGAATTCAGAGCACTGAAGACATTAACAGATAAATTCAACAGATCAGGAATATACGAACTCACATGCAACACTTGTCAATCAGTATACATAGGTGAAACATGTAGGAACTTTAAAACAAGAGCCCTAAAATGTAACAGTACCCACAGCGCATTTGCTGACCACCTAATAGCCCCTAACCACCACCCAACTACAACCGCAACAGCAACAGCAATACTGAAATACAGTCACAGCCTATACCACAAACTGACAAGAGGGGAGAATTTTCACATACCGAAAGTAACAGCGGAAGGAAAAAAAAAAATAAATAAATAAATTGAAAACACTACACTCTGTAAAGGCATATTATTTAACATATTAAAGGAACTTTACAGGAAAGACAATACAAACAGCTAAAGGAGGTTACATAAGCACACACACACACACACACACACACACACACACACACACACAGAGAGAGAGAGAGAGAGAGAGAGAGAGAGAGAGAGAGAGAGAGAAAGAGACAGAAAAAGTTAACAAAACACAAATTCGGCGCCAGACTCCCTCTGGAAAAAATGAACTCCGACGGGGTTAGGAAACACAACATAATGCTTCCCGCGATTTGCGAAATAAAAAGGCATTTATAAATAAAAGAAATTACAGGAAGTCCATTAATATGTGTACGCAGGGTCCTCGGAATGCAAAAATGAGTAGTAACAGATGCATACGCAAAACATTTTGACACGCCAAATTCACGTTGGGATGAAATTTACGTTTCCATCGTTTGGTTTGCAGGCGATAAGCTGTCAGTGCAGTATACGATACAGTTGGTCCTAAAAAACCATGTAGTGTAAAATCACGGTAAGAAGCAGAAAGAACAACTTTCTTTAGGCCTCACTTTCTTAAATTAGTTATAACCTAATACATTTTCACTTTTTACAATTTTCCGTGAACAAAAGCCCAATGATGATGGCACAGAAGTGCTGAAACATGTTTGGTTTAAAAGAAAAAACAGTGTGTTTGCAAAAAGGCCGAACCTGTGCCTTGTAATTTAACTGCATACTCGGGAAGAAAGGAAAAGATACAGTTTCAAAAAGGTAAAGTACGGCTGGAGACAGTTAGTGAGTCCACTCTTACCTCCACGTTTCTTCGTTTTGTACTGCATTCCTCGGTAACGTCGTCGTTCTGTCGTTTTCGGAACTATGGCTACTATGGTGGATCGCTCATGGCAAAGTTCGTTGCTGTCCGTTATCTGACGGTATTTTGCCACGCAGCCCACTTGTTGGCAACTTGGAGAGTTTAATAAAATTCTTCAGCTCGATGCATCCATGTAACGGCGACGTTAGACTAGAAACTGCATATAGGTACCGCAGTACCGCTTTCCACGAGACTAGGAGGCTGTAGAGGATGAAGCTTACTACATCCTACGCCCAGGCAGCCGTTACTGCCTCCCCCTCAGCTGTTTACGAGAAGGGCTCAGTTATGAGCGCAAAGGGAACTAGCTAGCGGACCCTGTTCAAGAAAAAAAACCATACTTAACCACTTCTTCAATTCAGAGCGATCCGGTAGCGGACTTGGAGAGCGACTTCTGTTGTACGGCCGTTGCTAGGCAACTGCTTTCTATTGTTGGAAAGCATCCTACAGTCCCAAAGTTTTGCTTGGCCCACCAACGGCAAACATTCGTTGTAGGCAACTGACTCAAAACAGAATTCCAAAATGTGTGCCGAATTAATGTGGTATGGCATAAAGATGACAATGTCTATTTTACAGCGCGTAGCTGAAAACACACACCACGTGGCAGCGGAGTAACTCCAAGGGGCGTTCAGTAAGTAATGCTACCCTTCTTTTTTTCTCAGCCAGTTGCGGCTGAAAATATGTGACATCTGTTGTGGTCCATGGTGGAATATTCCAGATTCAGCCGCTATAGTTTCATGTAGTGTCGACCGGTGGCGGCGCTATACGTAGCCTTCAAAATGTCGTCCGTAACTGAGGTGCGTTCCAAGCAGAGAGCTGGCACTGAGTTTCTTTTTGTGGAAAACCGGAGAATCACAGATATTCATAGGCACTTGCACAAATTTTCTAGCACCTTGGAGTTAAAAAAAGCACGATGACTCGTTGGGAGAGATGTCTGTCATCACTGTAACAAGATCGCGCAGATCTGCCCGATATCCCCCGCGTTGGCCGGCCTCACCGAGCTGTGACTTCTGCGATAATGGAACAGGCGGATTACCTTCATTCATGGTGACGGATAACAATCAAACACCTCACTGCACAGCTGTACGTTTCTTATGGTAGTGCTGATACACTCGTTCACCAGTAGGGATACTCAAAAGGTTTAGCCGGCCGCTGTGGTCGAGCGGTTCTAGGTGCTTCAGTCCGGAACCGCACTGCTGCTACGGTCGCAGGTTCGAATCCTGCCTCGGGCATGGATGTGTGTGATGTCCTTAGGTTTAAGTAGTTCCAAGTCTAGGGGACTGATGACCTCAGATGTTAAGTCCCATAGTGCTCAGAGCCATTAGAACCACTTACTCAGAGGTTTGTGCCGGATGGGTTTCTCTCCGCCTAGCAGAAGACCATTAAGAGCAACGAAGGACCATCTGGGCGGAGTTGCTTGCGTGTTACAAGGCTCATGGCGACATTTTTTGTAGAACATCGCCACCGGCGATGAAACATGGGTTCATCACTTGGAACCGGAAACGAAACGGCAATCCATGGAGTGGCATCACACCAAATATTCTCCGAAAAAAATTCTAAACCGTACTCTCAGCTGGTGAACCCATGGCGACGGCATTCTGGGACTCTAGAGTGGTTACTATGTTTGATGTCCTCTGAAGTGTATTCTGCTACTCTCAGGAAGCTGAAGAAACGGCTTCAGCGTGTTCATCGCCACAAAAATGCAAACGAACTTTTTCTCCTCCATGACAACGCAAGGCCTCACTCAAGACTGCACCAGGGAGGAGCTCACAAAACTTCACTGGACTGTTCTTCCGATCACTCACCCTAGATCCCATATCTCGCTGCTTCCGACTTCCACCTGTTTGGCCCAATGAAGGAGGCACTCTAGGGGAAGTAGTAAAATGGTTCAAATGGCTCTGAGCAGTATGGGACTCAACTGCTGTGGTCATAAGTCCCCTAGAACTTAGAACTACTTAAACCTAACTAACCTAAGGACAGCACACAACACCCAGCCATCACGAGGCAGAGAAAATCCCTGACCCCGCCGGGAATCGAACCCGGGAACCCGGGCGTGGGAAGCAAGAACGCTACCGCACGACCACGAGATGCGGGCGGGAAGTAGTACATGAATGATGAGACGGTCATTGATGCAGAGAGACGTTGGCTGCAACGTCGACCTGTAGAGTGGTATCATGCAGGTAGGCAGGCCTTCCCGGTAAGGTACCGTAAGGCCGTCGCATTGATCAGAGATTATGTTGCATATAAGGTGGGGGTTTTACAGCCAAAAAAATGGTGTATTGGAATCCCGAAGAAAAACAACCTTATTTTAGAAAAAAATGTGTTGCATTACTTATTGAACACCACTCGTGTTTATGGAGACTGAAAGGGCGCCTGTATACATCTTTCTCTTTGCGTTTATAGGCAAAGGAAGTGAGTCATCCGAGTTTGAGTATGGATGATCATCGGTTGCCTGGTCAGGAGTCAGAAGCGATGTGGCAGAAGATCTCAAACACTTTTGGCATATCTCTACATAACGGTAGCACGAACTCTCATAGTTTTCGTGTTACTGACGGCCGAGGTGAACGTTTGTTGTAAGGGGCATGAAAGCCCACCACCATCGTCCTGAGGTCGGTTCACCGTACGGATAAACCAGGAACAGCCAGACTAGTGAGTGTCTAATACGACGCTTCAGCGAACCATGCTTTGCGGCAGACTTTGAAGAAGCCAGAGAGTGTCTGCACCAATTGATAATGACGATACGTGGACGGACGACTGAACTTTGCTTCCACAGTGTCTGAAATGGACATTTTACTGTTTTCTAAGTTAGTGTTTCCAGCTTTATAGCATGAATGAAAGTCTATACTTCTAGGCAGAAACACAGAAGAACACATGCATTTTAAACACTGCTGTTAATTGTGCTGCGTTTTATCGACAAAAATCAAGTTTCCTGCAAATAATGATTACCTGTCCAGTGAGAAATTTTCATCAAAAGAAAGTGCTTCTTAGGTAGCTACAAGAGAACCGCGATGGCTTAACGTTACTTCCATGGTTACCAAGATTACCAGTTAACCAACTGAAAATCTGTGGGACCACCCAGACCATCGTTTTCACTGATTTTCTGTTCTGCCATTCATCGTTCTACATCGGCGGATTGATGACTGCACTGAAGACTAGGTGGCTTCAGAAAGCTGAGCCCATAATGGCTTCAAGCATGTTTACCTCATACCTGTAGCGATAAAAGTGGCTGCTGACAATCGTAGGTGGCAGTCATGAAAATGTGAAACGACAAAGGATATGTGGAGATCTCGTTTTCAGAAATTGCTTTACAGGCTACGCTCTGACATTGGGAACACTGGAAAAACACGGAAGTTCGATGCTGGGTTGTAAGGGACAATAAGGAAATTGAAAACGTTGCTGCACGTTCACGACTTCTAATCATCCTAATCCTAGCCTCAAAATAAAATATGACCACATCATCATTACACCTGCTTAAGGACGACTATATGTACCTGTGCTTTTGCCCCTATCTTTCCGAAGCAGGACTGCCGTTCAGCCTGTGCCATCAACATCTTCATCATACTCCGCAATCCAACTGACGGTGTGTGGAGGGCGATGATTCTGGTAGCATTAACTGATCCCGCCTTTCCTGTTGCACTCGCGGATAACGCCTGAGAAGAATGACTGTCGGTAAGCCTCTATATTGTCTCTAATTTTTCGAGTTTTCTCGTCGTGGTCATTCCCGAGACGTATGTTGGAGAAAGTAAAGTACCGTCCGTCTCTTCCTGGTAAGCGCTCTCTCGAAATCTCACTAGTAAATCTCTTCGTGATGCACAACGGCTCTCTTGTAAAGTCTGCCACTGGAGCACCTCTGTAACGCTCTCGTCCTGACTTAACGATCTCTCGACGAAACGCGCCGCTCTTCGTTGGATCTTCTTTATCTCTTGTATCAGTCCTGCCTCGTAAGGTCCCAGACTGATGAACCATAGTCATGAGTCGGTCGAACAAGCGCCTTATAAGCCACTTCCTCCATGGAAGAATTATATTTCGTCAAGATTCTTCCTATGAATCTCAGTCTGGCATGTGCTTTTCCTAATATTAGTGTTCTGTTGTCATTCCACTTACTGTAACTCTGGATGTTCTAGATATTTTATAGCAGTACTGTTTCCTTCAATCTGTCGATGTTTTCTATACATTTGTCGATTTTGTTCCGTTAAGAACGACGAATTGCATTCTACCTGCAAGGAAATTTTGAATCTAGTCGCGAATCTGCTCCGGTACTTGGTAACCTCGCATTTTTTCACTAAACGGGGGTGCGGAACAGTGTCAAATGCGTTCATGTGATCAAGGAACACGGCGTCAATCTGCTCGTCCTTGTCTATAGCGCTATGAATCTCATGTAGGAACAGAGCGAGCTGAGTTTCGCAAGACCTGTGTATGCGGAACCCATGTTGATTTTTGTAGAGATTTTTCTTCTTCTGAAACGTCGTAATTCTTGACAATAAACATGTTCCATAACTCTGCGGCAGATTGATGTCAACGATATAGGCCTATATTTATGTGCCTCTGTTCTACGACCCTTCTTGTAAACGGCGATGACCTGTGCTTTTTCCAGTCGCTAGGTACGCTACGTTGCTCCAGCGATCTACGATAAACTGCTGCTAGAAGGGGAGCAAGTTCTTTCTCATAATCTTAGTAGAATATATGTATCTTCTTAACAACACAGGCACTGCAGCGTCGCATTTATCTGCTGATACCAGGCACCGACTTCAAATTAATATGTCCTCCCCCGTACGGGAATTATGAAATGTGTGTGCGAGTACAGATTGTAACGCAGCAATGGTGACACATGGAAGTTTGGGTCTAGCCGTGCGTCCTACACAGATAAGGAAAGTGCCTATGGCGACCGCTCGCGTAAACCGGGAAATTCGGTTCGCACAAATTCTCACTGTCGTCATTCCTTTATACAGCTGATGGTTGTTCGTATTCGCAACTGCGAATATATGTCACGTACGGCATAACGGACATAGTCGCTGCAGTGCACGCGTCTCAGAAGGAACATTGCACCGTTCTTCTGAACAACACTGGCGCTGCCGTATTGTATTCCTCTCCAGTGCCCGCATAACGTTGCAACACTGCTTCAAGTATATCTTACAGTAAGACAGCTCTGAATGTTCACTAGCTTTTGCTGCACCACGGGCTGGTTGCGTATATTTCTTCGCACAGGTCACTGCTGCCGTCGAATCCAATTCCTCTATCGCATGCAATAATCTTGTTCGAATGAGTAATATTTATTCAGTGTAAAAGATAGTGACGACTGAATACTTGTAAGTTGAATGTCATCTGGCAGATAGAATTAAAGTCTGCTATGGTGCTCTGCCAACGGTTTCGCCGCATGGTAACACCGGTTCCCGTCAGATCACCGAAGCTAAGTGCTGTCCGGCTTGGCTAGCAGTTGGATGCATGACCGTCTGGGTCTGCCGAATGCTGTTGGCAAGCTGTGTGCACTCAGCCCTTGTGAAGCTTATTGGGAGCTACTTGATCCAGAAATAGAGGCACCGACCACGAAAGCTCATAAAGGCTGGGAGAGAGGTGTGCTGACCACGACCCCTCTACATCTGCATCAAGTGATGCCTATGGGCTGAGGATGAAATGACGGTCGGTCGGCATCGCTGGGCCCTCCGAGACCTGTTGGGGCGAAGTTAATGGTGCTCTAGCGTGCCAGCGTGTGCTATCTACTGGTATTTGCTCCGTGTTATCGATGATTTCAACGGTAAATCCTGTATTACAAATATCTCGAAGTTTCAGGTACTTGTTCTTCTTTTGTTTCCAACGTACTAAATGCCAGCCACATAAAGACACTATAGACACTTATACGGCAAGAGAGAGAGACTGAGATCAGGGTTTAGTGGTCCATCGACGACAAGGTCGTTAGAAACAGATCACAAGTTCCAGTTAGGAAAGGAAATCAGCCGCTTCCTTTTGAAAGGAACCAACCCACGGTTTGTCTTACATTGTTTACGGAAATCTCGGGAAAAAGTCGAGACGGGGATTTGATTCGCCGTTCCCACGCATTAAAGTCCAGTGTCTTGTCACTCTTCCACCTGCCTTGATAACAAAAGTAGTTATTTTTAGTTATTTATTCGACCGGCCTTTGACGTTAGCCAGAGCGATTGAATATTCGGTGTTATATTACACGATACACTGAACATAGGCATTTTAAATTCAAGTAATACCGTTTGGACTTCATGGTACACTTTCTGCAATAATTTAAGTGAGAAAAGTCAAGCTATTATTACATTTCACTGTTTAGCAGCGAGAAATAATAGTTCGGGGAGAGCTGCATACAGCCCTCCGTATACATCGTGTCTGAATATCATGCTCATATAAAGTCACATGGAGATTGCTCTAGTAGATGGCTGGTCATTGGACGACGTGAAGAGTGTGCTTCGATGGCATCCCTATTGCCTCCACGCTGTCCACGTGTAATAACTTCTCGGACAGAGTTTTAATTGACGGGGCAAGAATTTATCAGATGGGTATAGAGTATAGGAATGTCTCTGGAATGAATGTTTCCCTACCTTTGCGTCTGCATTGTACCTGAATGTCTGCTTCTTTGAAAAACGTATTGTTATTGACACAATCCTCCATGGACAGTTGCGCAAATAGTTTTGTTGGAATTGTAGGTTGAAGAATTCCTGTTCTTGTCGAGTCTAGCAGTCAGTGAATTTCTCAATGCAGTAACAGTAAAATACACTGAGCGAAAAGTCAAGAACAAATTCTAAAGAGAGCAGACTGCAGTTATAAGAGTCGAAGGACATGAAAGAAAATGGGTAACTGAGCAGAGAGCGTTATTCAGTGTGTGCATTGAGGAAGCAGTCAATGAAAGCAAGGAAAAGTAACAGAGGGTTCTACTGTTCAGGGAGAAGAAACAAAATCTCTGAGGTCTGCAGATGACGTTGCAACTCTGTCAGAGATGCTAAAGGACTTGGACGAGAGTTGGAGCACAGTGGGTGACGTGTTGAAGGGAGTCGATGTAAGATGAGTATCAATAAAACTGAAACAAGAATGACGAAATGTAGCCGAATTGAGTCAGGTTATGCTGAGGTTAATAGTCTAGTAAATGAGACTCTAAAAGATGAAGACGAATTTTGCTATTTGAGCTGCAAAAATAACTGAGGATGGCCGAAGTAGAGGGAACATAATATTCAGACACGTTATACCAGGGAGATTGTTACTGAAAGAGATGAGTTTGTTAACAAGTGATATAAATTTAAGTGTTAGGAAATATTTTCTGAAGCTAGTTGTCTGAAGTGTAGCCTTACATGGAAGTGAGAAGTGGATGATATGCAGTTCAGAAAAAAGGGAATAGAAACTTCCGAAACGTGATGTGACAGAAGAATGTTGAAAATTACTTGGATAGATCAAATGACTGATGAGGAGGTACTGAAAGTAAATGAAGGTGAAAGAACTTCGTGGCTTGATTTGACTATAAGAGGGGAAGGATTGATAAGACATACTTTGAGTCATCAAGGAATCGTCAATTCGGTAATGGAGGGAAGTAGGACGGGGGGGGGGGGGGGGGGGGCAGGTGAAAATTGTATAGAGTGACGAGAGCTTGACTGAATAGAGAAAGCAGAGTCTAATGGCTGTATGCTGCTATAGTTATGCAAAGATCAAGATGCTTGCACAGGTTAGATTGCCTTGGAGAGCTGCATCACACAGGCACACAGGTCTTCGAACTGACGACCACAGCAACAACAAGACTAGAGTTAAAATCCCCATCTGGTCATCTTCATTCAGGTTCTTCGTTTACGTCTTCCTCAATCTGTTGTTGTTGAAATTTGATATTCTCAGCACACTCTTGACTTTGCTGATCTCAGAATATTGAATTCCATAACGATTTCCGAAGTCGAGTGTCCCACGAGTCTAGCTTCAACTATCATTCCGCGTTCAAAGTCTGTTAATGCCCGTCTTGTGGCTACAATCACTTCGGAAGCCTTTTCACGAGTATCGCCTAAATACAAATGACTGCTCCGCCAGTGCTCTGCCCTTTTATGCCATGTGTACGTAATACTACCGCTATCTGTTTATGTGCTTGTCGCTATCCTATGACTTTTGTCACCTCAGTGTATACGATATATTGCGCAAAGGCACTAAAATAATACTGTTTATAATTCATGATAGACTTTTTACAAGAACCGAAACGAGAGAAGCTATAATGTCATTTCACTGTTTAGCAACGAAGGGCGAGGTAGATATTCCTCCGTGTTCATCGTGTCTGAATGTCATGTTCATAGGAAGTTACATGGATATCGCACCGACAGATGAGTGGTCACTGGACGACATCAAGAGTGTACTTCGATGGCATTTGTCTTACTTACCGCTGATTGTTCAGTGACCTTAATGTGCAATAATTTCTCCCACTGTGTTTTAACTGACGGATCAAGACTTTATCAAAAATTTTGTTGAGCATAGGTACCTCTCCAGCTTGAATATTCCTCTGCCTTTGCGTCTGCGATATACAGGGTGACAATTATTGAGCTATATGAAAAAAAGTAAATCAATTACAAACTACGGCGTGCACACATAATATTGAGCATGTAAACCTCACTACATATATTCTAATTTAGCTTATGACAGGTTCGATATGCCTGCCATCGTTGGAGATGATTTAGCGCAGACGAATTGCATTAGGACGTTCAAACTGTACAGTTGGCCATGGGGCATGATGGGGGGTAGTATTCGCGAGATATGGTTTGGTTTAGCGACGAAGCTCACTTTCATTTGGATGGGTTCGTAATTAAGCGAAATTGGCGCATTTGGGGGACTGAGAATCGCATTTCGCCATCGAGAAGTCTCTTCATCCTAAACGGGTGACTATGTGGTGTCCAAGGTCCAGTCACCGAATAACCGGTGCGGTATTTCTTGATGGCACGGTGACTACCGAATGGTACGTGAAGATTTTGGAAGATGATTTAATCGCCATTATCCAAAGCGACCCTGATTGCACCAAGATGCGGTTCATGCAAGACGGAGCACGACCGAATCGAAGCAGGAGAGTGATGTCCTGGAGGAGCACTTTGGCACTTTGGAGACAGCATTCTGGTTCTGGGACCCAGAGGCCACCGGCATGGGTCTCGACTGACCGCCATATTCTACGGATCTGATCACATGCGACTCCTTTTTGTGGAGCTACATTAAAAACAAGGTGTACATCAGTAACCCCAAAACCACTGCTGAGCTGAAAACAGCCATTCAGGAGGTCACCGACAGCATCGATGTTGCGGCACTTCAGCGGGTCATGTAGAATTTCGCTATTCGTCTGCGCCACATCATCGCCAATGATGGTAAGCATATCGAACAAGCCATAAGCTAATTTACGTTTTTTTCATATAGTTCAATAATTGTCACCCTGTATGCACCCTCCAAAATGGCGTTTGTAACTGAGGTGCACTCCAAGCTGAGAGCTTTTATTAAGTTTCTTTTGGCGGAAAGACAGAGCATCGCAGATACTCATAGGTGCTTGCAGAATGTCTACGAGACCTGGCAGTGAACAAAAGCATGGTGAGTCGTTGGGCGGGGCATCTGTCATCATCGCAACAAGGTCGTGAGAAACTGTCCGATCTCCAGCGTGCCTGCAGGAAGCACAAAATTGTGACTCCTGCAATGCTGGAAATGCAGACACTCTCACTCTAGGTGATCTATGGATCACAATCAAAACACCTCGCTGTACAACTGGACATCTCTGTTGGTAGCGCTGACACAGTCGCACCAGTTGGGATGCTCAAAGGAGTGTGGGTTCCTAGTTGCCTATCAGAAGAGCAACAAACGACTATTTGTGTGGAATTGCTTGGGCGTTACGAGGGTGATCTTGGTAATTTTTTGTCAAAGGTCGTGCCAGGCAATGAAATATGCCTACATCATTTCGAACCGAAGACAAAACAGCAATCCATGGAGTGACGCCGCACCACCTCTCCTCCTAAGAAGATGCCATATCCTCAGCCAGTTAAGGCATGGCGACGGTCCAGTGCGACTCTGAAGGTGTTATTCCCTTCCATGTCCTCCCTCACGGTGCAACGATCAATTCTGCAGTGTACTGTGCTTCCCTTCTCCATGACAACTGACAACGTAAGGCCTCCCGCATATCTCTGCACTCGAGAGGGGCTCACATAACTTCATTGATCTGTTCTTCCTCATCTCCCCTACAGCCCAGATCTCGCACCTTTCCACTTCCATCTGTTTGGAAGAATGAAAGATGCGCTCCAGGGGAAGCAGTGTGTAGATGGTGGAGAGGTTAGTGATGCAGCAAGACTTTAGCTCCAGCGTCGACTGGTAGAGTGGTACCATATGGGAATACAGGCCATCCCAGAAAGTTGGCGTAAGGCGTCGCATTAAATGGAGGTTATGTTGAAAGATATGTGTTTTTAGGCAAAATAGTGGCGAAAAATATGATGTGTTGGAATCCTAAGTAAAACCAACCTGCTTTCAGAAAAAAGTGTCGTATTACTTATATTAAGAGTAACGAAATGTTTTCGAATCTAATCAGATTATGCTGAGGGAATTAGTTCTGTAAATAACGCAATAAAAGAAGAAGGTGAATTTAGTTGTGTTGAACGTAAAATTAATGAGGATGGCTGAAATAGAGGGGATGTAAAGTGCCGACTGGCTACAACAAGAAACGCTTTAGTGAAAAACAGAATTTTTTTAGCGAGTAATACAAAATTAAGTGTTCGGAGATTTTTTATGAAGTTATTTTTCTCGATTGTACTTTGTATGGAAGTGAAACGTGGGCCGTAAGCATTTCAGACAGCAAGAGGATAAATGTTGAGAATTACAAGGCTAGATCGAATAATGAGGAGGGACGGGAAAGATATGGAGACAAAGTAAAGTTGTGACACACCTTTGCAACAGGACCGTACTACCGGTGGTACTAGTAAAACGACCTGGTAAGAAGATTACCGTTGCTTATATTGTCCTACAGCTCCTGCAAGTTACCCTCTGTAGTACTGGTTTAACAAATTCGTGTGGTCCACGAAATTACAGGCCGCTGCGAACTACTGCTAGGATATTAATAATTTATAGCGGGTGGGTTTAACAAACCGGTAAAACTTTGAAGGCAACGGATAACGCAGTCTTTTTCTTAGAACCACTACAGAAGGCACCTATGCAGGACTTAATAGGCAGCATTGAGCTTTTATTTACTTTCATTTGTCGACCCAGCATACGACTGACGTAGTGTCTGACTTTAGGTTTCACCTATTCTTTATCATGAAGGCGAGGACATGAGGAGTCGAGGATATAGATTAATTGGTATTTATTTAATACCCATGGCATTTCAACAACTAGCCGTGTATCTGCTGGAATAGTTACTGTCCATTCTTTTACAACAGCAGGGTCTAACATTCTGCGTGGTGTCTGTTTGCTCTAAGTCGTGTCTCCCTACCACTTTCGCGCAACGACGCTCTGAGCGTGTTTTTTTGGGAATTGACTAGTTTGAACCTGGGACCTGTTGCTGGTAAGGAGACGCCAGACCACACATGACATGTAGAGTTCAGAAGAGTTCAGTGGGACTAGCGATGATATAACCAAATACTTAATGATTTCTGCGTCAGCTCCACTGCGCTCCCTGTAAAAGAATCTTAATACAAACTAAATTTAGTGGAAGGGGTTCAAGGCATTCCTATTTTTAGTTAGCTAGAATCTTAATACTAACTAAATTTAGTGGAAGGGGCTCAAGGATTTCCTATTTTTAGGTAGCTGGTAAAATAACGTCGAAAAAGCAGTTAAGTTTATCATTGGAAATTTTATTCTACTCACAAAACATTGTTTATAAATTGCACTATTGATAAAAGGAAATATTTTAATACAGGATCATAAAAACCAACTGCGTTCAACAAAAATGTGAACGAATATTCCCTGAGTGGGTTTCCAAGTTCTACAATGGATCTAAGGATGACCTATGCCATATCACATCTATAATCTAGGTTTAAATTAAGTTTCACAAAAGAGAAAGCTATCAAAATTGTCTACAGTGACCCTCTATTATCTTTAATTACTTATCTAACTTGTCGTAAATTACAGTGGCTGATGTGGCTTCTCAATAATTATATAACAGAAAAATCATCGCGTTTCAGATTTTAACTTACGTAGCAAATGTGAATACCATGAGCTTTAATTGACGATCGACACTAGTATTACGCAAAAAGGGGGTGTAACAGATGAGACTTCTGCAGTTCTGTGTGAAGCTTTATGCGCTGTTATGCGGCATCACATGCGTTCATTACCATGTCGTTGGTTAGACATTGTCAGGGGGCGGTGGGCGGCGCAGCTCCATACAGCTCGCCGTCTTGGAAGCAACTCTCTCCTAACTTCTCCTTACTACAATTTACCGAAGTTGGTTTAAAAAAAAACTATCTGGCTGTGTTTTCATCTGACCAATCAGGGTCTCACTGTTAACCTTAAGCTCCGCCTACAAAAATTCTGTCTATCCAATGAGAAACGTTATACTTTTCGTGGTGCGGCAATGTTTTTAACGTTTGCAAAGTAACAGGGACGCGAAAAAGTCTCACGCTAAAACTTGCAGCTGGTGCGGCCCTTTTAGTGTTATCGTAAGATCTATACTGTTCTTCTGGAGGGCTCTATCTTTTAACATGGGCTGGGGGGTGGTCCTGGCGGTTGACTGGCGACGTGGGTGTCCGTCCCTTATCGTAGGGCCTTCTAGCTTAAGACGGTTCTGATCTCGGCTTCTGTTCTCGTTTCTCCCCTCGGAACTGCGTCTGTCTCACGGTGGGAAGGTATGACATGCATTTAGGCATTCTTGTTTTAGTCTGTGGTATTCCATTTGCTCACTCGTTACTCATATTACTTTGGTTAATTTAATGTCAGGATTTATTCGGAGCTATGTGACATACTGCTAGATTTGCTTATCATATCAGGGTTTTCATGGAAGGTGTTGGATTTGCCTGACACCTTACAAGGGGCTCTCATATTATACATTATCACAACTGGTCTCTCTAGTTAACAGGATTTACTTTCACCACTTAATTATGGAAAGGGAGAGGGGAGCGCAGACCTGGCTTCAGTGAAATTTTATGCAGGCACATAATTACACCTAAACCCATGCCTCCTATTGATATTACGTTTAATTACTGTAAGTCACGTACAAGTTCAGCAAAGAGACTACAAGCGAACTAGGTCAGGGTGGAAGAGTATCTGCCTAAATACTTCATTTCATTAAAACGTACGGTGAAGAGGGGGTAGCAAGTGGTGCATTTAACTATAACTACCAATTTTGCTTTAATCCTGCATTCCGAAACAACACCACGTTACAGAGCGGGAAGGAGGGGGGGGGGGGGCGAGGGAGGGGTGAAAGAACGCTTACTATCATATGGCGGGAAAATTGTGCAAGTCTTTATCCCATCAATGGGCATTAAAATACCAACTTTTCCTAGATACAAGAGTTTAAATCGTGTATTTTACGTAACGCACTTCATTGCAAGCAAATCAAATAATTATGGGGGCACAAGAAACATTTACTAACTATCGCCTTGGTATTTTTCCACACAAGTGGCCAAGTTGCGGTAACCAACAGAAATACAAAATACTGACACACAAGATTGTTCCTTACCTGTCTTACACTCACGCGCTACCGTCTACTGCACATTTTCAGACCGAAGCTGCACTTTACCAATGTGGCGGATGCTCCAACCGACCATGAGGCGGGAAACCAAGCATACAAAGAAAACACATGACAAAAAAATAAAGAAACAAAAAAACCCAAAATATTACTGTGAAAGAAACACCACATTGAAATACTTTAAACGAGTTAACTTCTGTTACGCACAGAGGAATAACACGACCGTGAGCTTAAGGTCCATGGTGCGTGTCTGACCAAGACACAAACGCAAAGTTCTTACTGAAATTTACTCACATTCAGAATATAAACTCCCTTATGAGGGTTTCTTTAATCTCACAATTGATTTCAACATCTGGACTTCAGTAACGAACAGATTGGAAACATTCTAATACCATTGTTCATGTTACCGTATACCGAAAGCTCCGTGTTCCACGTCTGTCCAGCGCCGCTACCCAGGAACAAGTGGACCTGCGGCCACATCGCCTAACCATTGCTCGCTCAAAAGGTGGTGGAGGTGGTGGTTCGCCAACCTAACAGAGCCAATACTCGTGCCTTCGCGACCTCTCTGACCTGGATTGCACACTTTCTTTGCGAAACTTGTTCGCGTTTAGGGGTTAGTACTATCCTACCACAGCACCACAGTAGCTTTCTGATACTTCACGTTATTTCTCATTCATAAAGCCCAGGTCGCGCAAGGGAAAGGATGCAGGGAAACATGGCACACATGAAATAAAATAAATAAATAAATAAGCACCGTTTGGTCCATTCTCTCCTGCTTGCTACCCACTGATTCATTTCTGCCGAGTAAAAACACTCTCGCTATAATTCTCCCGTACCGGAATTTATTGAGAAAAATATGGAACGGGACAACAAGTTCCGTTTCACCTTGACCAAGCCGGCCGCGGTGGTCTAGCGGTTCTAGGCGCGCAGTCCGGAACCGCGCGACTGCTACGGTCGCAGGTTCGAATCCTGCCTCGGGCATGGATGTGTGTGATGTCCTTAGGTTAGTTAGGTTGAAGTAGTTCTAAGTTCTAGGGGACTGATGACCACAGATGTTAAGTCCCATAGTGCTCAGAGCCATTTGAACCATTTTTGAACCTTGACCAAAAGAAAGACTCGGTTAATATGGCACATCCTGAAGGACCAAGGAATCATTAATACGTTAATGTAGAGAAGTGTGGTGTGGTACAAATTGTAAAGAGTGACAGTGGCTTGCCTACAGTAAATGAATTCAATTGGTGTCCACTGCGAAAGCATGCAGACATGAAGAGCCTGCACAGGACAGATTAAGGTGGAGAGTTGCACCAGTTCAGTTTTCGGAGTGAAGAGCCCAACAACAACAAGAACAGCAACAAC
Organism: Schistocerca piceifrons; assembly: GCF_021461385.2. Taxonomy (NCBI): domain Eukaryota; kingdom Metazoa; phylum Arthropoda; class Insecta; order Orthoptera; family Acrididae; genus Schistocerca; species Schistocerca piceifrons. The sequence goes on from NC_060138.1 coordinate 826,178,622, forward strand.
AAGAGTCAAGTTAAAACCTCCAGAAGGTCGTGTTCATTAAGTCTCTTCGTTTAGGTTTACCTCATTTCGTTCTTTTCGACAAGTCATTTCCCCAAAATCACTTGAATTGCGTGCTTTTCTCCCTAGCCATGGAGGAGCTACTTTATATAGGACATCCATAGACATATGTTTTTATTTATCTTGACATGAACGGTACCTATCTCTTTAACGTTCCGCCATCCTTAATGTTTTTTGTATGAGGGCCATTCAAAAAGTAATGCAACACTTTTTTCCTGAGAGCTGGTTGTTTTTTATTCAGGATTACGATACACCACATTACTCTCCACTTCTTTTGCTACAAAACCCTGCTTTTTGAACATAATCTCCGTTCAACGCGACGGCCCTGCGGCACCTTACTGGGAGGGCGTGGTAAATTCTCTACTTGTTGTCGCCGGAGCCAAAGTCTTGCTGCATCAATAATATCTCTCGTACTGCAGAAGCAGTGCCACACCGATGGTCCTTCGCTGTACTTTATGGTCTTCTGAGTAGCAGGGAGCATAGTGGGCAGAGATTTTTGAGTACCCTGAATAGGGAACGAGTATGTCAAAATCAAATGGCTCTGAGCACTATGGGACTTAACATCTGAGTTTATTAGTCCCCTAGAACTTAGAACTACTTAAACCTAACTAACCTAAGGACATCAGATACATCCATGCCCGAGGCCGGATTCGAACCTGCGACCATAGCAGCCGCGCGGTTCCGAACTGAAGCGTGTAGAACCTCTCGGTCACAGCGGCCGGCAACGAGTGTGACAGCGCTATCAACAGAGAGGTCCAATTATGCAACGAGGTGTTTGATTGTGATCCGTCGATCACCTCGAGTGAGACTGTCCACACGTTCCAAAATTGAAACAAAACTCTCGGTCAGAGCGGCCGGCAACGAGTGTGACAGCGCTATCAATAGAGAGGTCCAATTGTGCAACGAGGTGTTTGATTGTGATCCGTCGATCACCTCGAGTGAGACTGTCCGCACGTTCCAAAATTGAAACAACAAATTCAGCATTTTTTTTATCTGAAACTATCCAAGAAAAAGAATATTGCATTACTTATTGAACGCACCTCGTACATTGTGTGACGGAACTCGGGTGATTCTCACAAACAGTAGTGGGGCTGCTGTTGCGCTCCTGCCACTGCCTCAGTGAAAGGGAGAGCACACTGGCTGCTGGCTGCGGAGTGAGGCGAGAGCGTCGGCGGCGGCTGCGGCGAACCAGGCGCCGGCGGCGAGGCGGCGCGCGGTAAAACTGCCGGCCGTGGCCGGCGCGGCAGTTTGTTTACGGCGGGCTGGCACGTGGTCGCAGGTCGATACCCGGGCCGGGCCGGGCCGGCCGGCACTGACCTAGATGCCGACCCCGGGGACACAGCGGGCGAGAGCGAGAGAGAGAGTGAGAGTGAGAGAGCGGGAGCGGGAGAGCGGGAGAGCGGCCGCAGAGAGAGAGAGAGAGGGCGCGTCCATTGAGCGCGGCGCGGCGCGGCGGCAGGGCGCTAGCCGCAGGCGGGCCGGCCGGCCCACGCCACGCCACGCCACGCCACGCCTCGCCGCAGCCGGCCCCGGCCCCGGCCCCGGCCCGGCGCCCGCGTTGCCCCGGGTCAGTGCCGCCGCACAGCGCGGCGCGGCCGCACGGCACGGCGCCGCGTGCAGGGGCGCCCGGCGCTGCGCAGTGGCGGGACCCGCTGAAACGTCCCCTTTTGAACAATTACAAATGACTGTACTTAACCTGACACACAATATTTTTAGCGCAACGCAATCTGACTTTCGAAATTCCCTACAAAAGAATGGCCCTGACTAACATTAAACTATACCCTTCACAAATCACTTACCTCACAAAAATCTTCGCTGCTCAAGCTACTGCAATACAGCGAGCGCCACTACTGCCAGCTAAATAAAAGATTCAAACTATGGAAGGCACTAACTACTGATAGGGATAGTTAGCAAATGAAAGATATTAATAGAGAACAAACAATGTATTTACCTTGATATCATCATATATAAATATAGCAGTTCATGACAAATTTCAAAACTCCGCCATCTCTCTCCCCACGTCCACCACTGCTGGCGGCTCACCTCCAACTGCGCAACGCTACGTGCTGTTCACAGCCAGCTGCCTAACACTACAATGGCGAGTATTACAACAATGCAAAGCAGCCACAGACTGCACACAGCACAGCCAGTGATTTTCATACAGAGGTGGCGTTACCAATAAAAAAACCTAAACAGCCTACTTACATGGCCCCCATGCTCCCCACAAAAATTTTTACGAATTGGATTGGGCAGTGGCCAATACAGATTTGAAAAAAATTTTTCATAATTACAATAACAAAGAAATCAAATGCACACACTTATTGATACAATGTTGGTCAAAAGCTAAAAATTTCTCACAGTCCATAAAGACAGTCCAAATTGTTCATCACAGTAAAAATGCAGAGTTTTTCTCAAAGTCTGAGCAGTAAAAGAAAATGCACATAGAAGTAGTGGATTTCCATGCAGTCTTGAAGAAGTAGTGTTGTCCTTCCAACGGAAAGACAGTGCTGACTCTTGACATGCAGACAGGTAATGGGCCACAACATAGCAAACCCACAGCAGAGTCATTCGACGTTTTGAAGAATATTGGTAGGTAGGTCATCACAGAACAGACCCACTGGAGTCCTGGTAGAGATTGTGGTATTGGTGGGCCACCAGAGGTGCAGACCCACTGCAGGCCTTGTAGAAATAATGGTACTGGTGAGTCAGCAAAGATGTAGACCCACTGTAGTCCTTGTAGAAATGGCCAGCAGCCATCTGTTGCGACTGTGCAGGTGCACAATCACCATCGAAGAGTCTTGCGGAGAATATAGCAAGTCCATAAACCACCACTTGTGCACTCACAAAGTTTTTGGAATTGTCCTTAGAACCAGCAATGCTGTTATCCAGTACCTTGCTGAATTATTAACACACGTGCAAACACTAACAGTCCCTACTTCTCACATATTGTCCACATACTACGACCAACAGAAACGTGTGCAGTGAAATGTAACTAACAAGTTAATAATATCATGAACTGGTGACAATTACAATTTTATAACATAAGAATACAATAAAGGTACAAAATACATCATTAAAAACATAACAATATAGATAACATTTGTAGTACAGGCTTTACAAAAGAATAGAAATAGACATATACGTCAGTGTTACAGGAATTATGACATGAGTACATACATAGAAGATCAGAATAACTTGCGAAACATCAACTTCACACATGAGCATTAACACAAAACAGAATAAATAATGTCTAAACATCTTTACAAAGTAAATAACACATTATTAATGCCAATTGTATTTGAGGATAACAGTATTCCTCATCATAGTGAATGTAACTTAGTATTAGAAGAGAAAAAAGTTCTATGAAACAGTACACAGAGACAGGAAGAAAACAAATACACATGGGTACACAAACATATAGTGGGATAATACAAAAGGGAAGGATAGGGTCCGTTTTCAGTGTAACATTTGGTACTGCAGTATTTTGCGAACAAAACCTTTTTTGTTCTTGGAGATCTCCCTTCGTTCATCATTATTCCCAAAAAGTCCTATCTGTACCTCTTTTCTGTATTCTAACCATATTTCTTTCAAAAGAAATATGGCTCATTGTACAATACTCATTTAGGCCCAAATCGTTTTCATATAACTTTCAAAGCATTCTTTCCCTATTCTCCATAGTTAGGTTCTTATATAGTCTACCCCCTCTTAAGCTAACTTAAATCTACTGAGCTCAGATATTAAACTAAGGGACGAGGCAATGCAGCAGCACAAAACAATCAACACAAACAGCAATGACAAAAAAATGGAAAGTTGCAAAGCAAGCTACAGTAAATCTAAATTACCAAGCAATTCAACATTACAACTAATATGAGGCAATGCGCAAAAAAAAAAAAAAAATCTGGCTTAGCAGAGTAACACAAATTAAAATTCAGCAACACTATGCCTGGCAAACAGCAGCAGAAAATGATATACCTAAACATGACAAAGCTCAAGCAGAAAAAATATTACACTAAAAATGGCCATGTCTAATACCTATGTCACATCTTAACACTAAGGTGATGCATCACGATAACTTACTCTATGAAATAAATTACCAAATATTGTAAAGAAAATTATGTATGCAGTTCCTGTGAAGGGAAATATCTTTTTGTGCTCCCTCATTTTTTTGAAATATATCACAAAACTATTATTTACTGGATCTGTAGACAGAAAATATTTATATCAGCACATCTATAAAATTTTATTTGAACCAATGCAGCAGTGCAGCTAGAAACTAGATATCAAATGAAATAAGCAACTATGTACACAGCAAAGCATAAGAACATCGTTCAATAGCCATGTGGCATTTCATAAGTTAGTAGAAAAATCTCTCAACTAGAGAGACAGTAGTCATAATCAGGTGTATAGACATAAAAATATTTCTCGTCATTTCATTAGGCATCCAGTGTAATCATATGTTTTCAAGTTCGACCGTGTCGTTTTTGCGATGCTTTCTACAAAGGAATGTCAGAAGCGAGGTTAATGGCGTCCTTTTTTTATTTTTTTTTTCTACCTGTGCCGCTGAAAAGGGCTCGCAATAATGGCTTTTCCTCCAGGCAACTGGCACACCTGGCCGCTCGCAACGCATTACGTCACGGTCACTTACCTTTCTTACCGACATATTTACGACAGCAGTTTCCGCTACAGTGACAGTCTCATATAAACATTTCATAGGTCGAAAATTTGCATAACAAATGTGTAGAAACAAAATCTTGTAAATATAACAGCGTCCAAAAAAAAATATTCGTCAGCATTGTGATACAGTCACACATTTACACACATTTCATAACTCTTAAAGTACGATTCTTGGTTTCCAACATACTTCTTACTCCTCATATACGGTAGCATCATCTTATTGATCATAAACATATCTCAACAGCATAATACACATTGTCGTCGTAATAATAACATCATAACACCTCAGTCAAATCTCAAAAACGCCGTAGCTTTCTGCAATAATTCCAAACCTAAAGAAAATTCTCTGCTCATGTCAAAAGTGTCATCTGCCTCAAACGTACTTTAAAAATCATGAATCCGTACCAAATACATCATTCAAAGCTCTCATAGTATCACAATGGTTCCGAAAAAATATGAAGAGTTCACACAGTACAGACAAAATACAATTTCGTAAGTGTGAAGTTATCCAACGGTGTAATTACGTAAACATGTGTCACTGACATAGTAAAAAACATGCTTATCTCTCAGTTAAATGATCAGATCGCTGTGTAATTTATGTTTTAGAGAAATATGGTACCGATGTGTGAAGTTGTATAAGCAAATACCATATTAGCTAGGGTTCCTTGTGGTTGCCAAACACATGGTACACAAAGTAGGCGTATACCCCCCTGAGGATTAATGTAATTATACCCTCAGGTGTTACAGATTACAGCAATAGAATGAAATATATCACGGAAAACTTTCTTTGTAATTCAAAAATCTTGAAAAATAAATGGCTTAAGTACAAAATCTCTCAAATGCGTGTCCTGTAGCTCTAAATGTGCGTCTTGCTGTAGGATAATTCTGTGGAAGTGTCGTACTTATCGTCCTCCGAAAGCCAAGTTCTGCAGAAGTCAATGTACTTACCTCATGATAAACAAAAGTGAAATGCTTTATGTATAGATATCTTAGTTATTACGCTTATTGCCGTGATGAAGAAAGTACTGTGCTGTAACGTATTGTTGTGCTACGGAAAAGACAATCTCATTGTTGCTGTACCACAAAAGTTACTACTAAAACATGTTTTACTTTCCAGAAGAATTCAGAAAACTGTGCACATATAAAACAGAAACACTGCAAAAGCAACATTGTATATTGTCACTCATTAGTAGCGTCGTGATAAAATCGTGTAGCTGTCACATAAACTAACCACTGTGTCATCTAGTATCTCACAGAAAGTACTTTAAATCCAGAATGTATTTTCAAGTAAACCAAAATGTTGCATTAAAATCTCATTAGCAGTACTGGTAAATGTTCTAAGTATGTGAGCCTTATAGTCGTTACGTAATCGTGCAACAAACAAGCAAGAATGCACACACACAATAACACTGTAACGTCTGTTCACTATAACAATGCATTCGTAATTTCTGTTTAAAAATGTTCCCTAGGTTCTAGACTGGATATTTAACTTCAAACATTGTTGCATGTTAATAGTTTCTAAAGCATACTAGTAACGTGAAGTGAAACGTTTTATGGCAAAGACAAAGTTAAAAAGCAGATTATCTTTCAATAATCGGTTTTACATGTGAAATGTGGTACAATCATTTACTCTTCAAAGTACTCAGAATTTCAGCTTGAACGCAATTATCATGCAGTATACGTCGGTAAAGAATACTGGAATTTTTCACAGGGTTAGCGTCAATGTTATTTTTCTCTGAGCCAGCCGGCGCACGTGGGTGCCTGCGGCGCGAGTCATTGTCTGTCTCTTTGTTGCCGCGCGTTGTTATTGGGATTAGGAGACCTAACTTCTACAAATTCACCGTGACGAGAGGGCCCTGCTTTGTTTGAATCCCGCCAGTTCTGATGCAATTCAGTTCTGTCGTTACGATCATATCGTCTGTCGTCATGTCGGTAGATTCCATAGTTTCTTTCTTGTCGGTCACATGGTGGAGAATTTCTCCTTGAATCGTAACTGCGCGCTGATCCGTTGCGTCTAACTTTATTCTGTCTCCCTTGATAGTATTTATTTTGGTTCCCATATTGTCTGTTTCTCTTATTGTCTCTGTGATAGTCATTACCATGGAGAGGTGATCTTTCCCTGTAGTTATTACTACTCTGCCAACGGATGTCATACGGGTGGTGTCTGTTTTGGTCACGATTTGTGTTGTGATAATAGCCTTGTCGCGTCCAGTTATCATTTCTGTCGTCACGGAATTGTGACGGATGTGACCTGTAGTGATTGTTTTCCTGTTTTCGCATCCCACGACGGTATGTGTCAATTTCCAGTTCTTGTAACATTCCCTGAAATGCTTCAATGTCGTCTTTGCAACGTCCTGCTAAAATAATATGTCGTAAATGTTCAGGCAATTTGAGTAAGCAAATGCGGATGAGTTCTGAGGGGCTGTATGGGTTTGAAAGATATTGATTCTTATGCAACATGTCTTCAAAATATTTCACAAGACTGGAAAATTCAGATTGTTCGAAATGTTTCATCATTATGATGCCATGTTTTACTCGGTCTTGTGTGGGTTGAGACCAATATGCTGAGAGGAAGGCATGGTAAAACTCTCCTTCACTGTGGCAATCGTGAATTACCGATCGCATTCTTACAGCTGGTTCATTCTCCAAGTAGCCACACATAAATTCTAATCTGTGTTCTAACGACCAGTTGGGAGGAAAACAATGAGAGAATTGATGGAGCCATGCTTGTGGATGAATGTCGTTGCCAGAATTCTTAAATGTTTTGAATTTACGTGTAGTAATGAACAGCTTATAGTCAAAATCATCATGTCGGCGAGTCGCATATCGGTCATTGTTAGGTCGTGTCGGCCGTTCCATATCAAAATTCGGTGCACATTGCCAATTTCTTTCATAACTTCCGAAATGCCCTGTGTTATTATTTTGTGGCTGTTCCGTATTTCTGTGTCCCTCTTCCCGTATTGGGGCGCGAGTATCCTCTGAAATACGTAATTCTTGAATTACCTGTGTCAGCTGATCTTGTACTTCCCGGATTTCTCTTTTGTACTGTGTATTGATTTGATTTTGATTCTGTTTGAATTTTCTAATTTGTTCATACTCTTCTGTGTCAGTGAAGGCTACAGGTGTTGTGTTATTCAGATCATCATCTACCTTTGTAGATAAGTTAGTGAACTGATCTGAAAGTTCAGCTACTTTATCCGATAGTGAAATTATTTCCTCTGTATGTTTTTCTGAACCAAGTTTCAGAGTATCTACTGTGTCCTTTAAGTTTTCCTGAGTTTTTGCAAGTTGCGTAACCGAATCGGTAGATGCAACTGAGTCAATTTTAGCTTGCAAGGTGTCGTGATTTTCATGAACAATGGTTTGCAGTTCTTTTATGGCTGCTTCGTGATTCTGTAATACATTTTCATGCCGCGAAAAAATAGGTTGAAAATGCTCACAAATTTGTGTTTTTACGTCATTACAGACCTTTTGACATTTCGATTCGATGTTATGTAACTCAGTGGTTAAATCTTCACGTGTTTGTTCAAGTGTAGTGTCTAACTTTTGAAGATTTTGTTCCATTGTGTCTAACTTTTTGAGATTTTGTTCCACTGTGTCTAACTTTTTAAGATTTTGTCCCATTTGTCTCTGATTTTGTTCAAGTGTTGTGTCTAACTTTTGTAGTTTTTGTCCCATTTGTTGCATTAACTGTAATAACAATGCACTGGTGTCTGAAACATGTTCCTCAGTGCTTTTCGGCAGTGAAGTTGCACCGGCAACATTCACATTTTGACAAGCGGAAAATGTGTCTTGACTCATTTGGGAAAACGGTGAGAACGCAAAACCTGAATCTACAGTATTTGCAAAATTGTGTCCTGTCATTTCGGATTCCTGAGGCGAGCTGTTGCCGAGCGATCGATCGATAATGCTTCCCTGTTCACTAACTGTTTCACTGCCTACACCATTGTTTGCAGCCCGCTCCATTTCCCTATGCACAATTACCAAATTACTACTTTGAACATCAGTTAATTCATTACTCGGTGGCGCTAACACACTGCTTTCATTTTCACTGTCATTTCTCAGTTTACTTTGGAGCCTAGTATTACGGTTTTCACACGCCATTATTGTCACAATATTTCACACGACAACACAGAAAAGCACAATTTGAAGAGCAAAAATAAGAGAACACATTAACATAACACTGAAAATAATATCTAGTTAATTGCAGCTGCGAAATACTTGGTGCAAGTCTACATGCTTGCCACAACTGTTTTACTGTACAACAATGAAAGACTGCAACTACAAAGGAGATTTTCTCTACAATTACGCGCTAGCAATAAACAAAATCTACACTAATTACACAAACTACAAGAAAAAATCAGAAGATTCCAGTGAGGTATCCTAGGCTAAGGGTCGACATATGAAACGTCCCCTTTCAACAATTATACAGGACTGTCCTTAACCTGACACACAATATTTTTAGCGCAACGCAATCTGACTTTCAAAATTCCCTACAAAAGAATGGCCCTGACTAACATTAAACTATACCCTTCACAAATCACTTACCTCACAAAAATCTTCGCTGCTCAAGCTACTGCAATACAGCGAGCGCCACTACTGCCAGCTAAATAAAAGATTCAAACTATGGAAGGCACTAACTACTGATAGGGATAGTTAGCAAATGAAAGATATTAATAGAGAACAAACAATGTATTTACCTTGATATCATCATATATAAATATAGCAGTTCATGACAAATTTCAAAACTCCGCCATCTCTCTCCCCACATCCACCACTGCTGGCGGCTCACCTCCAACTGCGCAACGCTACGTGCTGTTCACAGCCAGCTGCCTAACACTACAATGGCGAGTATTACAACAATGCAAAGCAGCCACAGACTGCACACAGCACAGCCAGTGATTTTCATACAGAGGTGGCGTTACCAATAAAAAAACCTAAACAGCCTACTTACACCGCCTCCAGCCTGTCACACTGCCTCTTGTCCGTAGGTCCTCTTCTAGTCTTCCATTACATGGATACTCACGCGCACTACAGTATCTAATTTGTCATTGATGTTGAGGTTATTAGAAACTGTCTACATACACTCCTAGGAAGAAAAGACGCGGCAGGAAGGACTTATCCTATCGAGATGAAAATCCTTGTTTCTGTTGTACACTACTGGCCATTACAATTGCTGCACCAAGAAGAAATGCATATGATAAACGGGTATTCATTGCCCAAATATATTATACTAGAACTGACATGTGATTACATTTTTACGCAGTTTGGGTGCACAGATCCTGAGAAATCAGTACCCAGGACAACCACCTCTGGCCGTAATAACGGCCTTGATAAGCCTGCGCATTGCGTCAAACAGAGCTTGGCTGGCGTGTGCAGGTACAGCTGCCATTGCAGCTTCAACACGATGCCACAGTTCATCAAGAGTAGTGACTGGCCATTTGCTCGGCCCCCATTGACCAGACGTTTTCAGTTGGTGAGAGATCTGGAAAATGTGCAGGCCAGGAGAGCAGTCGAACATTTTCTGTATCCAGAAAGGCCCGTACAGTACCTGCAAAATTCGGTCGTGCATTATCCCACTTAAATGTAGTGTTTCGCAGGGATCGAATGAAGGGTAGAGCCACGGGTCGTAAGACATCTGAAATGTAACGTCCACTGTTCAAAGTGAAGTCAACGCGAACAAGAGGTGACCGAGACGTGTAACGAATGGCACCCCATACCATCAAGCTGGGTGATACGCCAGTATGGCGATGACGAATAAACGCTTCCAATGTGCATTCACCGCGATGTCACTGATCACGAGAATGTACGGTTGCCAGAAGCCTAAGATTCGGACAGCTACGTGGTACTGCTGACAGGGAAGACCATCGTGATCGGAGTACTTCTGCATCTGCATCTGCAGCAGCAATCTGAGCAGCAGTTGGCACCACAGCGACACAACGTACTGTTACAAATCGGTTATTTCAGCGACAGCTCCAAGCCAGACGCCCTGTAGTTCCCATCATTCCACTGACCCCAAACCACCCACCATTTGAGATTTCAGTGGAGCCAAGCGAGAGCTCATTGGAGGACGGAGTGGAGGGCTTTTGTGATTTCTGATGAAAGCTGGTTCTGCCTCGGAGCCGATGATGGCCATGTGTTGATTAGAAGGCGGCCAGTTGAGAGCCAGCAACCAACATGTCTGCTTGCTCGACACTCTGGACCTACACGTGGAACTATGGCCTGGGGCGCTATTTCGTATGACAAATGGCTCTAAGCACTATGGGACTTAGCATCTGAGGTCATCAGTCCCCTAGACTTCGAACTAGTGAAATATAACTAACCCAAGGACATTACACACATCCATGCCCAAGGCAGCATTCGAACCTGCGACCGTAGCACCAGCGCGGTTCCGTACTGAAGCGCCTAGAACCGCTCGGCTACAGCGGCCGGATTTCGTGTGACACCTACGCGCCTTGGCTGCAAATTTGAACATGAAGCTGGTTATTCAACCTGTTGTGCTGCCATTCACGAACAGCATTCCAAGGTGTGTCCCAGAAGCATACCGGAGTTGGAACCCAACATGCTGTACAGACTGTCGACATATTGCCTTGGCGAGTTCGATTACCAGATCTGTCTAAAATCGATCATATATAGGACAGCATCCGACGACAACTCCTGCATCATCCACAAACAGCATTAGCTTTCCCTGTATTGAGCTACCAAGAGCAACAGGAATGGAACTCCATCCCACAAACTGATATCCGGCACTTGTACAACAAAATGCATGCACGTTTGCATGCTTGCCTTCAACATTCTGGCGGTTACACCGGTTATTAATATAACAGTATTTCACATTTGCAATGGCTTATCTCGTGATTACATTAATGTCTGATCTTGCAGTGTTAGTCACAGAAATATATTACCCAGACAAATGAGTTCCCGAAAGCGTCACTGTAGAATCACCAACGTGACTGATCATTTCAAAACGTATGTTTTTATCTCACCGCGAAAACGTCCTACGTTACACGATCTGCACTAGTACCCACAGCAGCTGACTCATAAACGTATAACGTACATACATTTTTTTACAATTTCGTTATAAAATAATTCTTTGCTATACAGTTCAGTAAAGAGAATCTACATCCACGAAATTTTTGTGTTGAGATTAATCCATATAAAATAATATATTGTAGTTATAAACAATTAATATACGCTGGTCGTGATGACTCGTAAAAATGGTAAGAAAATAAGTCTACAAATAACATAGCTTGATAGTAATTAAAAATTCTTTCTTAATTTTTGCTATTAACGATAAATATTCATTTAATTTTCCTGGCCCATGGACATTAAGAGTGGTGAAAAAATATGCAAAGTACTAAGATAGAAGGAGTCTCTTCAACAAATTTTGTGTCTGTGACGAGTCAAATATCAAGTCACTTCTATAAATAATCCATCAAATTCTGTTTTTCTTTTAATTTGTGTTAGCAAGTTCTCAGCACCTCCAAATACCAGAATGCTTCAATACTGACTATCGACTGTTTCAGTTTGTCAGAAGGCTTGATTTTCTCGGGGACATTAATGAACAATGGAACAGGTGTAAGAGCAGCCGTTTCCACCTACGGACATTACAGGTTTCGTAAACAAGCGGCAGCACGTGCACAGACGTGGAGCAAGCGTACAAGTTACGTTGCGGGCGTCCTTGGCCACCCTTATATAAGTAACAGTTACTTTGCGCAGGCTCTCCGAATAGCGGCAACTCTTCGTCTGTGGCGAGCTGACTTTTGACGTGTCACAGAGAATAAATACTACTTGCAGCGTTGACGATACATTCCCTAAAAATCTGCAGGCACATTGCGTGAAGTTTTGTAATGAACGATGTCTCAAATCTTAAATGTAGCCAACAGCGAACGAGCATATTTAGTAAACATCTAATTCTCGCAGTGCCGTGCCTATCTGAAACATGCAGTTTTCCGATCAGTGGACGTATACCCGTAACAACTGACATAGAAAGGTACAAATAGGAGCCGGTAACGTCTTCAGTGGGTGTGGTAATGGAGCAAAAGCGATGTCAGTGGTTAATGCTTGCTGCATGTCATCTGCTAACAAGAGAAGCGTGCTCTCAACGGGCTACCAGCCTTATTCATTTTATGCACGATTCTAGTAAGCACTAAAATATAACGAATCCTGCTCTAGTACGAGGCAATTCTCAAGCGTACTTGAGAAAGTTGGAAAGCAGCCACGTTTGCACCTTCTAACGTGAGAGAGTAGAAGTTTCTGGCTTCCAGAGGGCTTTTGGCATCGTTCCTCACAAGAGGCTTCTAACAAAACTGCGTGCTTATGGAGTATCACCGCAGTTGCGCAACTGCATTTGTGGTTTCCTATCGGACTAGTCATAGTTCGTGGTAACTGACGGGAAGTCGTCGAGTAAAACAGGGGCTATATCCGGCGTTCCGCAAGAAAGTGTTATAGATCCTCTGTTGTGTCTAATCTATGTAAACGATTTAAGAGACAATCTCAGCATCTACATCTATATGACTGCTATTCAATTCACACTTTGGTACCACGCAGTGCGTGCATCGAACCATCTTATATCTGATTCCCTACTGCTCTACTCTCTAAGAGCGAGCGGGAAAAACAAACACATCTTTCCTTCAGAGCTCTGATTTTTCCCATTTTGTTATGATGAACATTCCTCCCTATGTAGGTGTATACCAACCAAGTATTTTCATCCTCTGAGGACAAAGTAGGTGACTGAAATTTCATGAGAAGATCCCGCCACAATGAAAAACGAATTCGCTTATCATAGCCGTGGTACTCTCATCTATTTCGCGATAATACAAAACGAACAGTCCTTCTTTGCACTTTTTCTATGTCCTCTGTCAATCCCGTTTGGTGCGGATACCACATCGCACAGTAGTACTCCAGAAGAGGTAGGACTAGCGTGGTGTACGTAATTTCCCTAGTAGACTTGCTGCATTTTCGAAGTGTTCTACCAATAAATCACCGTCTTTGGTCTGCTTTCTCAACAACATTATCTATGTGAACGTTCAAATATGTGAAATCTTATGGGACTTAACTGCTAAGGTTATCAGTCTCTAAGCTTACACACTACCTAATAAAATTATCCTAAGGACAAACACCCATGCCCGAGGGAGGACTCGAACCTCCACCGGGACCAGCCGCACAGTCCGTGATTGCAGCGCCTAAGACAGCTCGGCTAATCCCGCGCGGCTGTGAACGTTCCAACTGAAGTTTTTCGTTATTGTAATAGATACCTCAACGGTCTACCCGACGGGAGGTCCTAGCCACACGGCATTTCCATTGTTAAATATGGTATTCTAAATTGCCTTCTGTGAGAAATATGCATTTTTAAACCAACGGATGTTATAATTTTTTAATATGATGTTGAGGATCAGAGGTACAGCTCTTATATTTCGATATTTTGGTCTGTGTATATTACGTATGTTTTTTTTCCGTTTGTACAGTCTTCCAATTGATGATGATTGAAAGATCCGAAACCAGTGAAAAATAAATGTAATATTTATAGGTGATGGCACAGAAAAATTCTTTTCTGTAAACGTTAAAACAAAGACATTTTCGATTCCAGCGAGACATTGTTAGTTTATTTCAATCACCGATTTTGTCCTCCGAATGTGAAAATATTTTGTTTAGTCCGATCTACATACAGACAAAGGTTTGTTGTAGTAAAATAATAGAAATTTTCCACGTGGTTTTTGAGAATGGAATCGTGGAGAAATAATCTGAAAGTTGCTTGAAGGAGACTCTGTCAAGCAGTTAAGTGTGAATTGCGGAGTAGGCATGTGGATGTAAATGTCTGCGGTCGAGTTTTTTTTTTTTTTTTAGTATTCCACCAAACTCTACTATCACTACAGCTAATCACTTTCTTCGGAAAGGAACAATAATTATGGTGTAACTCTTCAGGCTTTCCCGGCGAGATCTTGACATGTGGAATAATCGGGTCTCATGTGGAATAATCGGGTCTCAGGTAGCACCTGAAGAAGGCAACGAGTTACGTGGTCGAAATATTGTGCCAGAGCGAAACAAACATCCGGCAGTAGACTCGATTATTCCACATGTCAATAGTTATGGTGGTGATGTTTGTGGTACATTCATGGCGTGATATAATGTGTTACGACAAGAAATCTGGTAAACTGGACGTTTATTTACTGATGGACTCATGCGCGTATCGTACATATAGTGTACATTACTCAAAGCACGTACAGACCAGTATTACTTCACTGCGGTATTCGAATGAATGTACTGACGAAGAAATGATCGTTTCATCAAGGTACCTTATAATATCTCATTATAGATTCCATGAAATATACCGCAATAATTATCATCAATATTAACGTTCCTTTCGAAGAAACTTGATTCGTTGCTCGGATGTTCAGTGGAAGATTAAAAATAAAAAAAAATAAAAATAAAAAAATGACGCGACTGAAACGCATTACCGGCCAGTTTATGGTGTACCGCCTCTGTCAGTAGCCCAAAGGCGGCTACTTACCTGCTTGCTTTCTCGTACGGGACCAGGCTCTTAGAATTTTTAGTCCCAATTTCTTGAAAACATTTGAAAATCGTGCCATAGTAGAGTGGCATTCAGTGTATTTTAGTACGTACTATAGCAGTGAGAAAGATGAGGAAAATCGGTGTTCGCTTCCCTTACGATCGCAGTGCAGTGGTCATCACTGAGGAGTGAATGCCAGGGACGTCGACTGGCGGTAAAACCGGTGTGGCTGGGCGTCAAGCGTGTCAGTTTCTGCGGCTAAAGCCAGGGCGACAGCAGCTATAGCAGCCAGCTCGGTAGTACATTTATGTAAACTGATAGATCGTTCGATAATGTAGCTCATAGGAGTTATGGGTAGTAACTTACAGTTTGCTCATTAAGAAAGCATGTATAGAGTACAAATAATGTAAATCCATAGGACTTATTTTCAGTTGAAGAAGGTTGGTAAATGCTACAGCAACATTAAATGCGACTTTTAGTAGACAAATTATCAGTGCAGCGAGAATAATTCATGGTAATAACTAGTATTTGTACGAGGGCAACTTTTTCTTCCAAGTTCCGATCAGTCGGGAAATGGAAAGCAAAGTGAAAATAAAAAAAAAAATGCTGTACTTGCAATATTTAGCTACACCTTCCAGCTTCTTCTCTACGAGTCGCCGCTCCGACTTAAACACTTGTGGTAGCGTGATACCAATTACCCAATCTCCTTGTCACAGAACACAGCCGCCTGTGCTTTCCTCCAATTTCCTATGCTGCAGCTCGTTGTATATGCCAATGTGCTGCTCTCATAGTCAGCCAGCGGTTCATGTGAGCAAAGAGACGAAAATCGGAAGGGGCCAAGTCCGGACGGTATGGTGGATGATCAAACACTTCCCGTCGAAAATACAGCAGGGTCGTAATTGTTGCACCTGAAGTGTGCGGCCGATTGTTGTAATGAAGATGGACACGCATGTCAGTTACGTTATGTGTGCTGCATGAAATCGGGCTGAATGCCTCAGAACGCACTTCACATATGGCGGGAGACACTACTTTCTAGGTATTTTTACGTTCTCACTAAGCTCTCAGTACCGAGAAGTGTGACGTCACACGATTTTCGGGCATACTAGAATCACTGCACAACAGATCAGCGAGAAGTTTCATCGGATTTTCACTATGGTTTTAATTCCGCAATCGATCGGAACTTGAAACAAAACAGTAGCCCTCGTACTTGAAAAACACAGCTGGTCTAGATTAGAGTTTTTTCAGATGCGACAACGGAGAAGTAGTTGATCGCTAGCATGAAAACTAGTGAATACAAGGCTCGAAACGTCGTACAAGCACAACTATCGAGGTTAAGTTGGAATCTGTGGAAATCTTAACAGGCGCAGCATCAAATGTGATGGGATGAATATCAACCAGAGCTATAGTACAGTGAGAAATGAATTTCTCAAGGAGGCACGCAAAACTACGCGCGATTTCGATCGTAGGGGAGGTTGTTCTACCTTGGAACAGTTTTCAGACTTCCGCCTCTAGCCAGTCCAACGACAGAAGTTTAATGTACCCTCTAAGATGAGAGAACGAGGCAGCACGAAGGAGTTACGCAAACTGGTCACAAATTGATATTCGTACAGGTATAGACGTAAAATACAAAACTGTAAAACTTTCGCCGCTGATGGATGGATGTGTGCTGCTGCAGCGCAATTTCACCGTGCGGTTGCCAAGGACAATAAAAAGTGGACATGTCGATACCAAAGCATACAGTCTTTGCAAATTCACTTCTGTGCATTTGCTAGACTGTAACTATGCCTCGCAGATAGGCACGTGAAAAATATAGGTAGATGTCAGCGTTTGAGATACGACTTCTAGCTGGGGTCAAAGCTGTTTCGTTTGGATCGCTCGAGATTGGAATAGAAGCGATGCCACTGTTCGAAGATGGCAGGAAAAGGTGAACCATCACCGAACACAGCGATAAGCAGGTAGCGGTCGACCTACAGAGATGACAGAACGAGAGGACCGAGCAACCCTCAGAGAGGCACTCAGGAGTCCAGATTCATCATCATCATAGATCCGACGTGCAGCTGGTGATTCAGTGGCCACAAAGGACCATTAACAGGCGGCTCCCAGAATGGGGGGTGAGCTCACTGCAGCTTTTGTGACGGCTACCATTGACCTCTGTACACCAGCAGGCCTATCTGCAGTGGTGTCGAGCAAATTCGGCCTCGCATCCCATTGACTGGATTGGAGCTGTCTTCAGATGATAAGTCTCGCTTCGAAGTAGGCCCCAATTACCAGCAAAGACGGTTCTGGAGACGGCCAAGGACAGCTATGGGATACCATAGCTGTCGCCCGCCATGCGGCCCGACAACCAGAGGTGCCATTCCATTCCTTTTCATAGCAGGACACCCTTGGTTGTTACCCTTACAGCACAGCGGTTCATCGGCGATTTTCTACTTCCGTTTTGTTGCCTTCATGGCAAGACATACTGGGCTTACATTTCAGCAAGATAATGCCCTCCTGCACCCGGCGAGTGTTTCTAATGCCATTTGCTATCAGTTATGGAAGATTCAAATCATTTCGCAGCACTAGTTTATCCAAGAAAATGCTGTTATTCACACAGTCAAAGGACTTTTTTAGGTCACAGAAAATGCCAGTAGCCTCTAATTCGTTATCCAACGAATTAAGTTCATCTCACTGTGCACGTAAATAGCCTTCTCTATATTGGAACACTTAAGTAACCGAAACTGCGACTTGGACAACATATACACTACTGGCCATTAAAATTGCTACACCACGAAGATGACGCGCTACAGACGCGAAATTTAACCGACAGGAAAAAGATGCTGTGGATATGCAAATGATCAGCTTTCCACAGCATTCACACAAGGTTGGTGCCGGTGGCGACACCTATAACGTGCCGACATGAGGAAACTTTACAACCGATTTCTCATACACAAACAACAGTCGACCGGCGTTGCCTGGTGAAACGTTGTTGTGATGCCTCGTGTAAGGAGGAGAAATGCGTACCATCACGTTTCCAACTTTGGTAAAGATCGGATTGTAGCCTATAGCGATTGCGGTTTATCGTATCACGACATTGCTGCTCGCGTTGGTCGAGATCCAATGACTGTTAGCAGAGTATGGAATCGGTGGGTTCAGGAGGGTAATGCGGAACGCCGTGCTGGATCCCAACGGCCTCGTATCACTAGCAGTCGAGATGACAGGCATCTTATCCGCATGGCTGTAACGGATCGTGCAGCCACGTCTCGATCCCTGAGTCAACAGATGGGGACGTTTGCAAGACAACCATCTGCACGAACAGTTCGACAACGTCTGCAGCAACATGGACTATCTGCTCGGAGACCATGGCTGCGGTTACTCTTGACGCTACATCACATATAGGAGCGCCTGCGATGGTGTACTCAACGACGAACCTGGGTGCACAAATGGCAAAACGTAATTTTTTCGGATGAATCCAGGTTCTGTTTACAGTATCATGATGGTCGCATCCGTGTTTGGCGACATCGCGGTGAACACACACTGGAAGCGTGTTTTCGTCATTGAAATACTGGCGTATCACCCAGCTTGATGGTATGGGGTGCCATTGGTTACACGTCTCGGTCACCTCTTGTTCGCATTGACGGCACTTTGAACAGTGGACGTTACATTTCAGATGTGTTACGACCCGTGGCTCTACCCTTCATTCGTTCCCTGTGAAACCCTACATTTCAGTAATAATGCACGACCTCATGTGTCAGGTCCTGTACGGGCCTTTATGGATACAGTAAATGTTCGACTGCTGCCCTGGCCAGCACATTCTCCAGATCTCTCAAGAATTGAAAACATCTGGTCAAGGGTGGCCGAGCAATTGGCTCGTTACAATATGTCAGTCACTACACTCTTGATGAACTGTGGTAGCGTGTTGAAGCTGCATGGACAGCTGTACCTGTACCCGCCATCCAAGCACTGTTTTAGTCAATGCCCAGGCGTATCAAGACCGTTATTACGGACAGAGGTGGTTGTTCTGGGTACTGATTTCTCAAGATATATGCATCCAAATTGCGTGAAAATGTAATCACATGTCAGTTTTAGTATAATATATTTGTCCAATGAATACCCATTTATCATCTGAATTTCTTCTTGGTTGGCATTTATTCTTAATGGCCAGTGGTGTAATTTGCAGTCAGATGCTAGAGAAGACGTTTGAACACAACTTTTTCACATATTTTTGAAAAAGCTGGCAAAAGTGGAATTCGTCGTAGTTTGACTGTATCTCTTTACCCCCTTCTTGTAAACAGGCTTAACTTCAGCATTTTTTAGCCAATCTCGACATATTCCTTTGATAAGAGGTAACTTCCGATAGAACTCAACTTGCATGAGCATTCTTTGACTAACTTCATTCATATGTTATCATGACCACTAGCATATTTTGATTTTAATGATTTTTTGATGGATGCTTCTTCTGTGGGACGAGTTAGTGTCGTTTCCATTTTACTGAAGTTATTTGGAAAGAATGGTCTTAGATACTTCATTGCATTGTTTTCAGAACCTGATGACCCTAATATGTCAGTAACAGAAACAAAGTACTTGTTTAAGAGGTTTGCAACATTACATGCACTTGTTAACAATGTCTCATTTATTTTTAGAGCTACCTGTTGTTCTTCCTTTTCGACCCCATCTATCTCTGTCTTCACTGTATCTCATACAGTTTTTATTTTGTTGTCTGGTGTAATGATCTTTTTCTCATAATAAAGCTGCTTAGATTTCTTGATTACTTGCTACAGTATTTTGCAGTGTTCTTTGTAATGCTTTATAATGATAACATAAGAGCTGTTTCTAGATGGTAGAAACATTCTCCTTTCTGTGCCACACGATATCTTTATTCAAATGGTTCAAATGGCTCTGAGCACTATGGGACTTAACTCGTGAGGTCATAAGTCCCCTAGAACTTAGAACTACGTAAACCTAACTGATCTAAGTACAATACACACGCATCCATGCCTGAGGCAGGATTCGAACCTACGATCGTAGCGGTCGCGCGGTTCCAGACTGTAGCGCCTAGAACCGCTCGGCAACCCCGGCCGACTATCTTTATTCCTTTTGTAATATATTGTCTATTTTTAGACTTGTGTTTGATTTGAATTACCTCTAGGGGAAACGATTTTCAAAAGAGGAAGTAATTTTATTAATGAACGCTTTGTATTTTCCATTTGAGTCAGAGGTTTTGTAACATCTATCCAGTTCATATCTTGGGGCAAGCTCCTAAAATTCTCAATTTTTTACATTTATTACTCTCCTGTACTCAGATTTAATAGATTTTTTATCCTGACAAGTTTCAACAATTAACACAAGATGCTGGATGTTACGGTCAGATAGCCCATTTACTATTGGTTTTGTGATATGACTTTTTTCCTAGATTTTTCGACAAAGATATAATCAATAGCAGTCTCAGAGTATTTATATGTCCCAGTTGCCCAGTTGTAAAGTTCACATAGGAATTAAATTTAATGACAGTGTTACTAGTCGCAATTGTTGTTCACTGACAGAGCTTTTCAATAAATCCACATTAAAATTACCAGCAACCAATATTTCCTTGTGTTTTACTATGAGATGGGACAACAGAATTTACAGATATTTTGTGAAGAGTCTGCATATACTTATTGTTATAAAGGATTTATTATGAAATACTACTTCTGTTGCGCAAGCTTCTAAGCGCTGCTATGAGCAAAATTTGTTAATATCAATATTCTTGAAATTAAAACCATTTCTGACAAATGAGGCAACTCTTCCTTTATCTGTATTTTCTCTACAGAAGTAAGAAGCTAACTTGAATCTTGTAACATATCTATACCAGTGTCACACGATGTTCAAAGAGGCAGATTATGCCAGTTGGTTTGCTCAACTCTGATTCTTCAGCACAAATAAGCAACTCATTAAGCTTACCCCATGGTCTTCGGATATTCTGACGCAATAAGGATAACTGATTTTGTGCACTGGTTGAATTACAACTGGATGAACCTAATTTTTCTGTCAGTTCTTGAATATCTCCGGTCTGAATGAGGGACGTTTGCATAAATTGTGTACATTAAAATTTGTTTACTCCTCCTTAAGTTATTTTCTATCAGCCTAGACAGTCTTCTCTTCCCTTTCCTGTTGAGGTGAAGGCTACGCCTAGTGTAGCCCCACATGCTGACAGAGTCAACAGGAACCATACCGATGTGACATCCCACACCTGACCGAAACAGCCATTCCACCTCTAAACTAACTCTCCTAACAGAAGAATTTATATGTGGCTGGTCATGGCGCCTCTGAACAGATACAAACCCGATAACAGTTTGTCTTGCTGCTGAAGCTATCTGTGCCAGTTCACCCTCAATTGACTAATTAGGGTCCCTGTCTATCCTCTTGCCTGCCCCACCCAATATTACCACGGTGTATTCCTCTGTGAAGTTCTTCCAAAGTGAACTTACATTTCCTATCACCTAACCCAGACTTGCACTAGGTTTATAAAAGTTTGAGATCTGATAACCTGACCCTAGTTCATCCTGAAACCGTTGGCCAACACCTCTACCATGTGAACTACCTAGCAACAAAACTTTCTTCTTCCTCACAACTTTTTCTGACTTCTTACTTCTGAAACACTTTTTGAAAGTTTGTTGTGTTCTGTCGACTCTTGCATCTACTTGTGCTTCATCAGTTTCCAACAGTGACAACAGGTCAAACATGTTTCACACGTTGACAACAAAAGTGTCTGAGAAAATCCTATTCCTGTTTCTTCTATAACCTGTTGTCACTTCCCGCCTCTCTTTCTCCCCCCCCCCCCAGCCCCCCCCCACCCATTTAACCGTTCCAGATCTTGTTTAGCCTTATCTAGTATCGCATGAAGGACAGCAATCTTCTCCACCTGTTCCACTATCT
Source organism: Schistocerca piceifrons (assembly GCF_021461385.2). Lineage (NCBI taxonomy): Eukaryota > Metazoa > Arthropoda > Insecta > Orthoptera > Acrididae > Schistocerca > Schistocerca piceifrons. Next base: position 826,200,757 of record NC_060138.1, read on the forward strand.
TTCTATCTCTACAGCAAACCCTCCACAACCAATGAACCTTGTTTATTTCCCCAATTACCAAGTTGCTAGTCACCCACATGAAAGAAACTGCAGAGAAAAAAACTGGAACGACCCTCACACCACAAGCCGGAACTAACATCCTATGGCAAGTCATACACTTCTCGCACATAGCAAACGAATTTTAGCTTTAGTATAAATTAAACAAGAAAAACTTCCTAGAATACTCAATTAATTTATTAAATTTCTTGGAATGTTTAGGCCTAAAATTCAGGTACTAATTCAAAACTTCTGGAAAAATAGAAACGATTAAATCTATATATTTTACTTGGTGAAAAAAATAAACAAGGAACTGAGGCACTACTATATCAACTTTTCACTAATTTCCTAACTTTTCACTTTGGCTACTTACTAGAGAATCAAATGACCAGCCTGAGCTCAAACACTTCGAGGTTCTCGGACTGAACTGTCAGGAGACAGGTTTTATCTACATCATAAATACGATGAGCAAGATGAAATAGTTTATTTTGCAATATTTTAAGAATATCAAAGAGCTTGTCTACGCTCATTTTGTTAAAGCTTGTGCTCTAGTGATAGAGGTAGATTCTGGCTTACTAAGACTGATATTAGGACGCCGTTCTCTAAAGCAAGCCACCCAGTCTTTGTCTGCCATTTCGGGCTCCTTGTTGAAACGATGTGTTCTGATATGCTCTTCCAAGTGGAATACTAATCGCAGCAGGTCAGTCACTGTAATTCTATAAAATCGCTTTTCTATTTCAATAGTGTAATGAAGGAGTTTTTGCTTTTGCTCTTCACTGAAAAATGCCCTTAAGCTGCCCATAACCTTTTTGCTGCCAGCTGTATATCAATTTTACCTAGAACTCTTGTTTTTAGCATATAACGTGGAATATTGAATTATTTTGCTGCTGAAAAAGACATATTAACATTCTTCACTGCTTCAGTCGCCTTTTGCATCCCAACACGACCCCATGTTTGTTGCTCTGTTTTCCGGATGTATTTTCTTCGCATCTCGAAGCTCTTCCAAACCCTTGCAGACTAGCAGAATATCGGATGTTAGTTTTGTGTATAAAACGACTGGTGACGTTTAATTCCAGTTGTTATACTATGTATAAAATATCGAATTTGTTAATTCTCATAGGGACAAACAGACTGAAAATGAAGTGTCAGGAATAGTGACCATCCGTCGGGAAAAGTGGCGACGGCGACCGTAGCCACTTTTCTGTTGTGTAGTGGGACCAGTTTTTCCCATCGGACGCCATTTTTGTATCAGTGGCTCACATGCGAAACAATACAACCGAAGGAATTGACAGTAACTTACGTCTGTAAGCCAAAAGGCATTGCGTGAACCGTACGTGATATCGCAAAAACCTACTGCTCTACATAAAAGTGAAGGAACTAAAGTAATATGAGTGACTTACCTTACATCAAACGATGGAAAACCTAAACTTTTTCACAGAAAGCTAACGGAACAGCTTCCTTTGTAAATGGCACTGACAAACTTAACTGTAGCCACTTGTCGGTAGGAAGCAGCACTGTTGAAGGCATTAAACAAGCAGTGGTCACTTTGCCCGCCTGACCACTTTACCCTTCTTTGCCCTACTTGTAGAGCATTCGATTCTTTAGGTGATGCAGCCAGGCGACATATGATTGTAAGTGGACTTGCAGATAGCTAATTTATTTTAAAAGAAGTCTCGGGACTCCGTTGCGATGCATTTATTAGCGAACATTGTAAAACCATTACAATTAAATAATCTGAAACGATTTCTCTCAAAAAGTCAATGAAATTCGACAGCAAGTTGAAACCTAGTATCAGAGGAGGACAAGCTCTCAGTACGTCCTATCGTGGACTGACGAGAAAAATTCGTAGCTATTGGTACATCGTTGGTAGCTTACCAATATTCATTAGTCCACGGACTTAACTGGCTTCACTGTATAGGATAGTATTCTCGAATTAAAGTTCTGTTGACATGCAGTCTGCTCCCAGTATTTATTATGCCAAGCGTGGAGTTCGATAACTAATGGTTCAAATGGCTCTGAGCACTATGGGACTTAATTTCTGAGGTCATCATTCTCCTAGAACTTAGAACTACTTAAACCTAACTAACCTATGGACATTACACACATCCATGCCCGAGGCAGGATTCGAACCTGCGACCGTAGCGGTCGCGCCGTTCCAGACTGTAGCGCCTAGAACCGCTCGGCCAATTCGGCCGGCCGATAAGTAATATTTAGTACAGAAAATTCTGAGTTCCGTGACACAACACCTTTGGTTCCGTTACGTAGTAGTACTACTATGAGTAGTAGTAGTAGTAGTAGCTTTATTCATCCATACATCTCTTTTTGCAAGAATATAGGACATGTCAAAGTATTTACAAATTTAAATCAATTTAAAATAAGCTAATTCGTATACACATACATTTACAGTACCGATAGTCAAAACAGTTCTTTTCTTAATGGAACTTCCACCCTGCAGCGAATTTGTGCTGATATGAAACATCCTGGCAGATCAACACTGAGTACCGGACTCAGATTCGAACCAGGGACATTTGCCATTTGCGGAGTGCTCACCGACTGAGCTATCCAAGCACGACTTATGACCCAGTACTTCAGCTCCTTCCTCCAAATTTCACAGAAGCTCTCCGCTTCCGTCAATGTACTTCGCTGAGTGCAACTATAGTATAGCTAAATTCGACGTTCCTTGATCGACATTTCGCAGCAGTGCCAAAATCCGACACCGAGGGAGTGAAGAACCGCACGCAAGACCTGTCCGCCGGCGCGCTGGGTCACGCCAGGCGCGTGTTTTCGGGCTATATGACCCGCAATAAAAAGCGCGGCGGGTTTTCACCGGCTGCTGAATACATCACGCACGGCACGCATCGCGGCCTCTATCAGGCGTCCGAAAGTTATAACGCGTGTAACGCAAACTCGCTTTATGTCACAAGCCACTCAGCGCATTACTAAATTTTCAACGCGATTGTTTCCGTAATGCGTCCGGTATTTGCAAACCTCATTAAAATTCCGCGTCCGTACACGAGGAAAAAAGGGGGCTGTGACGCCAGCAGTAACAGCAGCCAAAAATATCGGTACCGAATAAAAGAAACAGCATCAGCACAGATGAAGCAAATCAAATACTGAAAACACGCTCGCACTGTAAGAGCACGGCGTTGAAAATGAGGGGTAAGATTATTAACGCAGTAAATTAAATAACTTCTCGTCCATGGACGCTTCCTCGATCAGTAAATTAGAGAAAAAAATATAGATGATCCGGGCGGCGCGCAACTTCCCTAACAAAATATAACCAACAACTGATAGGTGGAAACAACCTGCTTGACATAGATACAGCATTTTATTCTACTGACCTGTTGATCTAAGTGACTCCAACAAACATTTACACAGAACGTGTATACGATTACGATAATATATTTCTTTCCATGCTGGGTTGGTCCTGATATGGTCTTTAGCGCTGCAGTTTTGGGCTAGCAGAATTACAGTTCCCTAGTCGACCAGAAGACTCTATGTTAAATATCGGATTTAAAGAACACTCTATGTAAAATATAGAATTTACTAATAGACGTAAAAAGCGACATACAGATTCACTATCTGATCACAAGTATCCGGACAACGCTATATGATGCGGAATTGAGCACCAGATGTCACAAAAGATCGATCGGTTTGTATAAAAGGAGGGGGCAACGTTGTGCTGTCAGCAGAGAAGCAGTAACAGAACAATGGTTCGGTGAGCAGAGTTCACTGACTTCGAACGTGGACAAGTCAACGGTTTCAACCGTTATGAAGCTGCCCAAGTCGACTCCTGGTTATATGATTGTGAAGTGAAACGCGAAGGAACAGTCCAAAACCAAGATTTGGCAGACAGAGACTGTCGATGGTGACTGCGAAACAATTGCATGAACACAGTGGAGGGAATGGTACGTGAGTTACAAAGCGCTGCAAGCAGTCTAGCTAGCACAGGATTGTGTATAGGAAGTTAAAAAGAATGGGGCAAAAGAACGAGCAGCATCTCAGCAGCCAAGCATTTCTGTAGCCACTGCTAAGCAATGATTCAGACGACATAAACAGCGACGTCAAAGGACAGTGGATGACTGGAAATGAGTGATTTGAAGTGATGAATCACACTACTTTTTGTGGAAATGCGATAGATGGACTCTGGTTTACCGAATGCCTGGAGAATATTACCTGCCATCATATGAGGTAGTAAAAATAAAGTACAGAGGAAATTGAAAGTACAGAGGGGGGGTGAAGTGTCTCATAATCAGAAATGAGAAGCAGCGATCAGTATGTACTTTAAATAAATTTTTATGGCCAGAATCACGTTCAGAACCATCTTTTATTGACCGGTTTCGACATGTGAGCCTGTCATCTTCATATCTTAGAAAACGTTTTTGTTTTACATCATATTCCATTGTGTGTTAACTGTTCATGCCTTATTAACATTTTAGTGGAGAGTATATTGCACATTCCACACAGATTTGTCAAAAATAAAATTACAAACAATTTTATCAGAACTAAATATATACATAACTAAACTGCACCTTGTGGAACTTGTCACGTCTAAATATGTTGATGTTTGTTATTTGCTAAAATCCGCAGTATAGGGTAAAAGCGCACATTTATGCCATTGTTTACAATTACATGACGAGTGATGCACATCTTGGAACATTTTTATTCGAAATACACACACGTGACGCGTCAGGGACATATTGGAACTTTTTTAATTACGTATTTCGAGTGAAAAGGTTCCAAGACGTGCTCGAAATAAAGAGGAGATAGTGTTACAATAAGCAGGTTCAAATGGCTCTGAGCACTATGGGACTCACCTGCTGAGGTCATCAGTCCTCTAGAACTTAGAACTACTTAAATCTAACTAACCTAAGGCCATCACACACATCCATGCCCGAGGCAGGATTCGAACCTGCGACTGTAGCGGTCGCGCGGTTCCAGACTGTAGCGCCTAGAACCACTCGGCTACTCTGGCCGGCAATAAGCAGGTATTCTTCGTCGTTCCACTCAAGAAAAGCTAAATACGGGAGGATATGAACATATTTTAAGGCACTGTGTACTGTGCACAGTAGAGAATCAGTTGGGATACGATGATTGTTTGTATCTGCCTGACAAGGCACACTGTCATAAAGCAGCACCTGTGATGCAATGGTTTGCGGACAGTAACATTCCTGAAATCGACTAGCCTGAGCAGGACCTGGACCTGAACTACGTGGAACACCTTTGGGAGGAGTTGCGTCATCGACATCGCTCCAGACATCGACGTCCAACACTACCTTCGCTGGTTTCGGCTCTCGAGGGAGAATACGCTGCTACGCCATCACAGACATTCAGGTACCTCACTGAAAGCAAATTTCAAGCTGTCATAAAGGCGAAGTGTAGACACTTTCCATGTTACTGACCGATGAAAGTCGTCGGGATATTTTTGGTCAGGTAGGCTACATACAAACTCGCAAAATACTTGAAACACATTCTCGGCGAATATGTGCGGAAAGACAAACACTGTAACGTTCCTATTAGATTCGTTTCATACTATTCAACTTTTACTCCGTGCTGCCACGCTCTGTCGTTCGTAATTTAGTTTTGTTCTACGTGTTTGTCCCCATTCAATGGTACACGATTACATTAAAGTATCAATTTTTCCGGTAAGCACCTAATCCTATGTACATTACCTACATTTTGTGCTCCCAAATTTCCCTTCTCTCCTTATCATCTGTGTGAATGACTGAGTGAGTGTGTATGTGTGTATGTGTCTGTGTGTGTGTATGAGTGAGTGTATATGACACCAGTACAGCATCTGGCTGTCTGCTATGGTAGTAACAGTGTAGCCAATGTAGCTTTCTTATTCAGCGCAAAGAGAATTCGAAAGTAGTTAAGTTGGCAGGGGGACCCCTCTGGTCTCTTACAGCTACCTGGAGAAAGTCCATTGCAAGTAAGGCGTGCTCTCGTCACCCGGGACTGGACCTTATGTGAGTGAAGATGGTACTCTTAAAGAGCGATCTGGCGCTGATGAGTTTGTTAATATGTTGTGGTGTGTAGCTATTCTAACTGGTGTACCCGTTTGATTTGCTAGTTTAGCTTCAAGGTCGGCAGTCGAATTTTTACATTTTGCAATGTATTCAAGAGTATATTTTTCTGTACTTCGGAAGTTTTTCCGGTCCTCGCTTTGTGTAATTAGAACACGTGGTGGCGGAAGTTCGTTATTCCAGCACAGATTTAAAATTCAGTTTTAACTGGAATGTAAATGTGAACTATTCTCGTGTGTTTGTGTTTTATTTCTTCTACTTTTCATTTAATTTCAGTTTTAAGATTGTGTAGCTATTTTTATACCACATGGTGGTGATCTTACCATGTGTAATTGCAGTACAATCTTAAATAAATTTTCTTCATAATTCTGCGTGCTATTTTATTGGTGCTCTTGTCTATACAATTTACATCTGTGTTCTTGAAGTTTTCACGAGCCTTACCAATTTTGCTTTGTCCATGAATATTCACAGCATTCGCGGGTGTTTCACGCCAGCGTACCTTGGTTTCACGTGAAGGATGATGCAGATAAATTTCTTTGTCGGGATGCGTTTCAAGGTATTCTAACTTGCAATAATTCAATCACAGCAATAGGGATGAGCCTATGAGCCTTTGACTTACTGTGCTGGCAAAAATTCCTTTTATTTTATTCTTGTGTGTGTGAATCGTGTGTGTTTGTGTGAACCTTTCCCTTGCGCGCCTAAGAGTTCCTTTTCATTTATCACGGCAATGTACCTCAGCACTCAGTACAAATAATAATAATAATAATAATAATAATTGGGTTAATTAATTACATAACAGGCAAGACAGATCATAGTTTAGAATTACTTTGTGAATGTTTTATTTTAATTAACTATGTTAATCTGTGATGACTGTTTGTCTGACAAACCCATCCCCTTTTGTAAGATTGTCTTTAATACATCCCACATCGAGTTTCTGAAGCGCAAAACGCAGCCATCATATTTGTAGACTTTTGGCTGATTATCTTATTCTTTTTGTTGAGGCTTAAGCTCCTGCTCGCTCTGAATTATTTGACTTAACGTTTGTACTTAAATTGTTCCCATATGATCATTCTATGTACTCATTTGAATCTTTTTATTATTATTAACACGTCAGTATGCTTATCAATTCAATCATTAATTCAGTTCCTATACTATATTTTCCCCATTTTAATTAAATTGGGTGGCAACCCAGAAAAATTTTGTGTCACACGAAACTTGCAGTAGACTGAAAAGTTCCACAATGGCTAATTTTTCCCCAGTTTCTGTTTATAAATAACTTTGCAGATAACCATTCCGCTATCAATAACCATTTAACACAACATTTGGAATTCAGTTCTCCCCATTTCCTGAAGCCTTGGAACTCATTGCGGATAAGTTCGACGAATGTTTCATGAGGTTTTTAGGCACTTTCTGACTTCAACTTATTGCCTTTTTGGCAGAAAAATGTTATGAATAAAACAATGACATTGCGATGGGTTCTCCGATATCACCTGTCGTGGCAAACCTATTCATCGAAACAAGGGGATTAGAGCCGGCTAAGTGTAAGCCAACGTGGTTCTGTCGATACGTGGACGACATGTATGGGTCGTGTCCACGTGGAACGAAGAAAATTGAAGAGTTCCTGGGACGTGTAAACTGTAATCATCCTAATAAAACATTCACGATAGAACTTGAAAAAGACGGCAAACAATCTGTCCACGACTTGTTAGTTACGGGAAGACCGGACGAGCAGAATATCGGATGTTAGTTTTGTGTATAAAACGACTGGTGACCCGTGAGTCATTGTGTGTACAGAAAACTCTCACACACTGATCTCTATCTCCACGCCTCGAGCCGTCAGCATCCGTCAGAAAGATGTTCGGTGTTAAAGAGCCTTTCATACAAGAGAGCCTCACCGAAGACTTACAACACCCAAGAGTAGTGTTCCGGAGGAATGAGTACTCCGATCATCATATTGAACGGGCAATGCAGTCAACACAAAGACCACCAGTGAAAGAGGTAGAGACGGAGACACAGAAAAAGGAAATGAAGAATCGCTTATCTCCCTTATGCTGGCCCAGTATCTGGAAAGATAGTAAACATGGCATCCATTCGTATTTGCCTCCCATCAAAGAAGATAAAAGTCTTGTTTTTGCAGAGGCAAAGACGGTCCAGGTCTCCTAAAACCGGATGTGTACTGCAGTCCATGCTAATCCGTCATGACTTACCTGGGACAAACTATTAGAACTGTCGAATAGAGACGCAGGGCACATCAGCGACGCACCCGACGAAAACAACCAAGTAAGTCAGCTGTTGACGAACACTGCCACGAATATAATAATGAAAGGAAATATGATGACATTAGTATCAATGTGCAAATGGGAAGGTTACAGAAAGACTATAGAAATAAACGCGTCGGAAAACCTAATAAATAGGGACGGAGGCTTCAATTTAAACAAGGCTTCGGCAAGCAAGGGTTCTCCCGCCAGTTTATTACGAGCTAGGCAGCCATCACATCCACCAAAGCAGGAAAACACGGAGATAATTTCGTTTCACGGAATGTCAGGGCAGGTTCCGAAAAATAAAAAAGGCACCAAAGAGCGTAGTGGGAGTCAGCAGTCAGACTCAAAATCAGCTGTAAGTAGTGGAATGAGACCACTAACAGTTCAAAGTCTAGTTGGAGTCCAGGTACCGAGATCATGCAACAACATAAATCCCAGTACCTGTAGAAGACGGCTGATTCGCTCGTCGAAATATTGTGGGAAAATAGAAATGCAAACTCGGTTGGACATCTGAAAGTACTTTATTAAGTAATCACACCCGAAAGGACACTACTTTCTGACTGACGACAGCTTTCCTTTCTACTTAAAGAGACAGACTAGGGCAAAAAGAGAAGATGGACAAATCCCAGTGACAGTTTATTTTGCTTAACTATAGTACTTTTCAGCTAATAATTTTTTAATTCTATGAACAAATTCGTAAAATATTTATACAGATATTTCTTTTGCAAGTAAACACTAAATTAGCAGTCAAAACACAAACAAATAAACATTTGCATCTCCGCTGGTGAGTCAATTTCGAGGGCGTGCTGAAAGGAATACTCCCGAATTTTTTATGTGACAACATAACATTCTACATCTTTATTCTTTACGTGTACATATTTGCAGTACTCCGCCGCTAGAGGGCTCAGAATTCTAGGTGTTACATGGCGGTGTGTAACGTAACTACGTCGGTGCGAGAGAAACAGCGTACTGTAATCGAGTTCCGAATTCGGAATTTTCGTCCACACATGGAGGGCCCTCTTGTTCAGCATGACAATGTCAGGCCACACACGCCGGCTGCGACATCTGAAACAATCCGATACCTTGGGTTGGCTGTCATTGATCATCCTCCGTACACCCCCTACCTGGCTCCATCCAATTTTCATCTGTTTTGAAAACTTTGAGGACTTCACATTCATAGTCGTGAAGTGGTGCAAGCACAGGTGAGGTTGTGGCACCGTCAAGAAAGTCAAACATTCAGCAGTGACGGTATCAACAGCCGGCCGCTGTGACCGAGCGGTTCTAGGCGCTTCTGTGCAGAACCGCGCTGTTGCTACGGTCGCAGGTTCGAATCCTGCCTCGAGGATGGATGTGTGTGATGTAAGTTCAAGTAGTTCTAAGTTCTAGGGGACTGATGACCTCACATGTTAAAGTCCCATAGTGCTCAGAGCCATTTGAACGGTATCAACAAATACGTTTCTCGCTGGGAGGAATGCGTTCGTCGACAGGGTGGCTATGTCGAGAAATAAATATCTATACACGAAGAATAAGGACGTAGAATGTTAATAACGTTTGTTTTATTTAAAAACCTTTAAGAGTTTTAACATTAAAAATTCGGAGGCCTTACTTTTCACCACGTTCTCGTAACTGGTGGCGGTACATCTTACTCATTCAGTACGGTAAACAATAAATTACAACAAAATGGTTCAAACGAAAACTGAGTGCATATCACTGATGTGAAATCTCAGCTGTCAAGAAGAACTGCTATTGGAAATTCATTGTGAGGTTCCACAGCTGACTCCTGGCGAAGTGTCGAAAGCTGTATTGCTTTGTATCCTTGAGAAGCAGCTCGAAATGTGATGATACAAAAGTACGGGTTTCCCCTGAGCGAAAAGAACAACATGAAACAAGCAATCGTTAATATAATCAGGTGTCGCGTAGAAAAGGCCACTTACGTTGCAGCATTGAGATACGACGCATTTTACAGTTTCATTGTTATCTTTAGCAAAGACGTTCATAGCATATTAAAAAGACGAAGTGGTATGAGTTAATCTCAAATGCCAAGGAAATACAAGAAAACTTAATATCCAGTAATGTCTTTTATAAAGTACAAGGCTAGGAACTTTCATGTATTTTTTCATTACTGATGCACATGTGGTCGTAGACCTCAGGGATCTATTTTCAAATCAAATGGCTCTGAGCACTATGGGACTTAACATCTGAGGTCATCAGTCCCCTAGAACTTAGAACTACTTAATTAACAAACCTGAGGAGATCACAAACGTCCTTGCCAGAGGCAGGATTCGAACCTGCGACCGTAGCGGTCGCGCGGTTCCAGACTGAAGCGTCTAGAACCGCTCGGCCACAGCGGCCGGCGATCTATTTTCATTGAAGAGGTAATGGAACATTAGTGACATGAACAAAAAAAAGGTTGTTAATAGGATGCGTGTTATTTAGAGGGGTTACATCTTCTGCAGTCTTTGCTAGCAGCCTTGTAATGACCATGAGCTGAATCTGATGATTGATGTATAAGCATATTTTATGGCTAGAGAAACCGGTTTCATTTAACGAGACACCAGGTGAAAGCTTACTGTCGTAAGGTTCAAATGGTTCAAATGGCTCTGAGCACTATGGGACTTAACATCTGTGGTCATCAGTCTTCTAGAACTTAGAACTACTCAAACCTAACTAACCTAAGGACATCACACACATCCATGCCCGAGGCAGGATTCGAACCTGCGACCGTAGCAGTCCCGCGGTTCCGGACTGAGCGCCTGAACCGCTAGACCACCGCGGCCGGCTACTGACGTAAGGAAAAGTTCTGTTGCGATGGGAATGCCTTATGCGGTTTCTGCCCAAGAGCAGCGCCGAAGGTTCTGTTTACGTTGCACTTCTAGTGTTCTTTGTCCTGAAAAGTGCAGTTTTTTAAATATACGTCCAGTACAGTGTCTCGAATTCTGGAATGTGGAAATTATTTAAACTTAATCAACTTCGTCCCCCCCCCCCCCCCCCCCCCCCCCCCCCCCCCCCCCGTGAACCATGGACCTTGCCGTTGGTGGGGAGGCTTGCGTGCCTCAGCGATACAGATAGCCGTACCGTAGGTGCAACCACAACGGAGGGGTATCTGTTGAGAGGCCAGACAAACGTGTGGTTCCTAAAGAGGGGCAGCAGCCTTTTCAGTAGTTGCAAGGGCAACAGTCTGGATGATTGACTGATCTGGCCTTGTAACAATAACCAAAACGGCCTTGCTGTGCTGGTACTGCGAACGGCTGAAAGCAAGGGGAAACTACAGCCGTAATTTTTCCCGAGGACATGCAGCTTTACTGTATGATTACATGATGATGGCGTCCTCTTGAGTAAAATATTCCGGAGGTAAAATAGTCCCCCATTCGGATCTCCGGGCGGGGACTACTCAAGAGGATGTCGTTATCAGGAGAAAGAAAACTGGCATTCTACGGATCGGAGCGTGGAATGTCAGATCCCTTAATCGGGCAGGTAGGTTAGAAAATTTAAAAAGGGAAATGGATAGGTTGAAGTTAGATATAGTGGGAATTAGTGAAGTTCGGTGGCAGGAGGAACAAGACTTCTGGTCAGGTGACTACAGGGTTATAAACACAAAATCAAATAGGGGTAATGCAGGAGTAGGTTTAATAATGAATAGGAAAATAGGAATGCGGGTAAGCTACTACAAACAGCATAGTGAACGCATTATTGTGGCCAAGATAGATACGAAGCCCACACCTACTACAGTAGTACAAGTTTATATGCCAACTAGCTCTGCAGATGACGAAGAAATTGAAGAAATGTATGATGAAATAAAAGAAATTATTCAGATTGTGAAGGGAGACGAAAATTTAATAGTCATGGGTGACTGGAATTCGAGTGTAGGAAAAGGGAGAGAAGGAAACATAGTAGGTGAATATGGATTGGGGGACAGAAATGAAAGAGGAAGCCGCCTGGTAGAATTTTGCACAGAGCACAACATAATCATAACTAACACTTGGTTTAAGAATCATGAAAGAAGGTTGTATACATGGAAGAACCCTGGAGATACTAAAAGGTATCAGATAGATTATATAATGGTAAGACAGAGATTTAGGAACCAGGTTTTAAATTTTAAGACATTTCCAGGGGCAGATGTGGACTCTGACCACAATCTATTGGTTATGACCCGTAGATTAAAACTGAAGAAACTGCAAAAAGGTGGGAATTTAAGGAGATGGGACCTGGATAAACTAAAAGAACCAGAGGTTGTACAGAGATTCAGGGAGAGCATAAGGGAGCAATTGACAGGAATGGGGGAAATAAATACAGTAGAAGAAGAATGGGTAGCTTTGAGGGATGAAGTAGTGAAGGCAGCAGAAGATCAAGTAGGTAAAACGACGAGGGCTAGTAGAAATCCTTGGGTAACAGAAGAAATATTGAATTTAATTGATGAAAGGAGAAAATATAAAAATGCAGTAAGTGAAACAGGCAAAAAGGAATACAAACGTCTCAAAAATGAGATCGACAGGAAGTGCAAAATGGCTAAGCAGGGATGGCTAGAGGACAAATGTAAGGATGTAGAGGCCTATCTCACTAGGGGTAAGATAGATACCGCCTACAGAAAAATTAAAGAGACCTTTGGAGATAAGAGAACGACTTGTATGAATATCAAGAGCTCAGATGGAAACCCAGTTCTAAGCAAAGAAGGGAAAGCAGAAAGGTGGAAGGAGTATATAGAGGGTCAATACAAGGGCGATGTACTTGAGGACAATATTATGGAAATGGAAGAGGATGTAGATGAAGATGAAATGGGAGATACGATACTGCGTGAAGAGTTTGACAGAGCACTGAAAGGCCTGAGTCGAAACAAGGCCCCCGGAGTAGACAATATTCCATTGGAACTACTGACGGCAGCGGGAGAGCCAGTCCTGACAAAACTCTACCATCCGGTGAGCAAGATGTATGAAACAGGCGAAATACCCTCAGACTTCAAGAAGAATATAATAATTCCAATCCCAAAGAAAGCAGGTGTTGACAGATGTGAAAATTACCGAACTATCAGCTTAATAAGTCACAGCTGCAAAATACTAACACGAATTCCTTACAGACGAATGGAAAAACTAGTAGAAGCGGACCTCGGGGAAGATCAGTTTGGATTCCGTAGAAACACTGGAACACGTGAGGCAATACTGACCTTACGACTTATCTTAGAAGAAAGATTAAGGAAAGGCAAACCTACGTTTCTAGCATTTGTAGACTTAGAGAAAGCTTTTGAAAATGTTGACTGGAATACTCTCTTTCAAATTCTAAAGGTGGCAGCGGTAAAATACAGGGAGCGAAAGGCTATTTACAATTTGTACAGAAACCAGATGGCAGTTATAAGAGTCGAGGGACATGAAAGGGAAGCAGTGGTTGGGAAGGGAGTAAGACAGGGTTGTAGCCTGTCCCCGATGTTGTTCAATCTGTATATTGAGCAAGCAGTAAAGGAAACAAAAGAAAAATTCGGAGTAGGTATTAAAATTCATGGAGAAGAAATAAAAACTTTGAGGTTCGCCGATGACATTGTAATTCTGTCAGAGACAGCAAAGGACTTGGAAGAACAGTTGAATGGAATGGACAGTGTCTTGAAAGGAGGATATAAGATGAACGTCAACAAAAGCAAAACAAGGATAATGGAATGTAGTCTAATTAAGTCGGGTGATGCTGAGGGAATTAGGTTAGGAAATGAGGCACTTAAAGTAGTAAAGGAGTTTTGCTATTTGGGGAGCAAAATAACTGATGATGGTCGAAGTAGAGAGGATATAAAATGTAGGCTGGCAATGGCAAGGAAAGCGTTTCTGAAGAAGAGAAATTTGTTAACATCCAGTATTGATTTAAGTGTCAGGAAGTCATTTCTGAAAGTATACGTATGGAGTATAGCCATGTATGGAAGTGAAACATGGACGATAAATAGTTTAGACAAGAAGAGAATAGAAGCTTTCGAAATGTGTGCTACAGAAGAATGCTGAAGATTAGATGGGTAGAGCACATAACTAATGAGGAAGTATTGAATAGGATTGGGGAGAAGAGAAGTTTGTGGCACAACTTGACCAGAAGAAGGGATCGGTTGGTAGGACATGTTCTGAGGCATCAAGGGATCACCAATTTAGTATTGGAGGGCAGCTTGGAGGGTAAAAATCGTAGGGGGAGACCAAGAGATGAATACACTAAGCAGATTCAGAAGGATGTAGGTTGCAGTAGGTACTGGAAGATGAAAAAGCTTGCACAGGATAGAGTAGCATGGAGAGCTGCATCAAACCAGTCTCAGGACTGAAGACCACAACAACAACAACAATCAACTTCGTTACACACGAGAGTAAACTCTAAGAAAAAAAGAAGTAGAAGGAGAAAAAGAAAGAAAAGACGCCACGAAGGAATTGTCCGAATGGGACGGAAATCGGTAGATGCGATTTACATGTACAGAGAAACAACAGTATCATTTATTCAAGAGAAAGAGCTTCACAAGTTGAGCAAGTCAATAACGCGTTGGTAAGCGTCTTATGCAAGCAGTTATTTGGCTTAGTATCGATTGTCAGAGTTTTTGGATGTCCTGCTTAGGGATATCGTTCCAAATTCTGTCCAGCTGGCGCACAAGATCGTCAAAATCCAGACCTGGTTGAAGACCCTGCCCATAATGCTCCAAATGTTCTAAAACTGGGGAGAATCCGGCGACTTTGCTGGCAAGATAGAGACGGTGAGGGCAGGTATTATCTTGCTGAAATGTAAGCCCAAAATGGCTTGCCATGGTGGGCAACAAAACGGGGCGTGGATTATCGTCGACGTACTGTTATGCTGCAAGGGTGCCGCGGATGAAAACCAAAGAGGTCCTGCTACGAAATGAAATGGCACCCCAGACCATCACTATTGAATTTCGGGCCGTATGGCGGGCGACAGTAAGGATAGTATCCTACCGCTGTCGGCGACGTCTACAGAATCTTCGCTGGTCATCGGGGCTCAATTTTCGAAGTGCGACTCATCACTTAAGTCACTTCTATTCCAGTAAATTTGACTCCAAGTCGAATGTGCCCGACACCACTGGGATCGACTTCTTGGCGTTTAGTAGCACCTGCTGCAAGTCGGATCGCTGATGGTAAATCCGGGACTCTGAGCGCCTCTTTGACCATTCTCGGTCCCCGTGTTCTGTCACCTCTATGTCGATCGCTTCGTCCTTGGCGCTGTGCTCCACCATGACACACCCATTGCTGCCAACGTCGTCGAATAGTTGCATCGCTCTAATCATCTTGGGGTTGAAGCTGTTTTTTTCCGTGTTTGCTTTAACAATATGTATGTTTTTGGATAGGGTCCGCCTTTAGCAAAAGACAGTTTTGTTTTTTAACTGAAACGTGTTTCACTGCAGTTGCAGCATCTTCAGTGGGCATTTATTTTTTGGCTGTTAAAGATAAAGAATGTTCTTTAATGTTTGTATACATGTAACTTTTAGTTTTGAAATCGTAATTAAAAATATTTGAAAAAATTCATAAAATTATGAATTCATACCTTTTTACCACATGGGGTGGTTTTTCTGATGTGTTGTGTTTCTACAGTGACTGTTTTGTTCCACAGTTTGTCATCTGCAACCACTTACATCTTAAAGTAGATAAATTGTTTAAGCCAAAATTACGATTTGAAAATTGTTATTTCTATGCCTGAAATTAATTAATTCTGTGTCTGCGTGTGTGTGTGTGTGTGTGTGTGTGTGTGTGTGTGTGTGTGTGTGTGTATTTACATTATGTTTCACTTACGTTTTCTTTTTCCTCATCTTCATCACCGTCAAACACTATATACTGAGTTGCCACTGTCACTGCTTCACTGTTTACTAGCTGTAAAAACAAAACATGGTGGGCAGTGCAACAGTTGAAGGTGTAAAAACAAGATGGCTGACAGTCGAACAGTTGAAGGTGTTCCTGTCGGTTGTTCTGAATCTTTCATCAGAGGCGTCTGTGAATTGTGTGTGTGTGTGTGGGGGGGGGGGGGGTGAAGAGAGAGAGAGAGAGAGAGATAGTGAGTGTAAGAGTAGGCTTAACCAATTTATCTACTTTAAGGTGTAAGTGGTTGCAGATGACAAACTGTGGAACAAAACAGTCACTGTAGAAACACAACACATCACAAAAACCACCCCATGTGGTAAAAAGGTATGAATTCATAATTTTATGTGTATTTTCAAATATCTGTAATTACGATTTAAAAACTAATAGTTACATGTATACAAACAGTAAAGAACATTCTTTGTCTTTAACAGCCATAAAATAAATGCCCACTGAAGATGCTGCAACTGCAATGAAACATTTTTGGGTTAAAAACAACATTGTGTTTTGCTAAAGGCGGACCCTATCCAAAAACATACATATAGATGCATCGCTATTTAAGTGTCGAGCGATTCGACCGCCTTCTTTGAGCCCAGCTGCTCGTCTTCTTTCAAGTGATGACATCTGCGGATACTGTTCACGTGCCTCTCTGCGGGGCATAGTTATTTTCCACCTGAATACACGGAATAAAATTCGCAAAGACGTTATGCTCCGGTATCGATGTCTCCCCTGTTTACTGTCCTTGCCAGCTATGTGGTGAAACAACGCTGCAGCGTCATACATTTAGCTATCTGCCGCCAAAGTTAACAGTTTTGCATTTTACGTCGATACCTGCATGGATACCACTTTGTGATCAATTTGCGTTACTCCTTCGTGGTGCGTCGTTGTTTTTTTCTCTCCGTAGAGTATACAGGGAACAAAGGAAAGGAGAAACGGAAGACTGCGCCAAACTTGGGCCTTCAGTGAGCGATCGTATGGAAAGATGGGTCCCTCCTGCAAACTTGTTTTTACTATAAGTAGACATAACGCAATCACGAATTATGCTATCTTGATAAGACCTGTGGTACAAACGACTTATCTCGACAACAATATCCAGCTTGGTGGCCTTCCTTGGTAACGGGTGAGCACTAAGCACGTAAATCTCGATGGCTGACTGGCCACATGGACTGTATACAGGTCGACGTGACTAACTTTTTTCACCTGAATTATTTTTTATCTATTAAAGACATTTACAATCGGTTTTAAGCTAGGCGAACAGTGATAGCGGCTCTTGAAACGAAACAGCAATCCGTTTAAGCAGCTTCCTTTACAACATAGATACAGACATCAGCCTTCTTTCTGTAAACTGAACTACGCTATTTTTTGCAGCCGGAATAGCAGCGCTCAATGAGACGAATCCAGTGATTCAGCTACTTTGTACATTTAACGAGAAATCAGGAAGAAAAAATACATAGCGATTTTCGTGCTTCTGTTGCAGCCCGCATGTTTACGTCATTCTCCACGGTAAGTTGTGCCCTCGAGGCAATAGGTATCTGATGTTTACGCTTCTCTCGATGGAGACCTGCGTCATCGAGACAAGAAATGTGAGGAGCAGTCAAATGAAAGCCGAACCCCCTCTACGAAGGGACCGTGGAATGGTTCCACTCAAAAGTAATCACCACATGCGTCAAGAGATCTGTCCCACTGGAAGACATGAAACGGTTCCATTCCAAAGTAATCACCACATGCATTAAGAGATCCAGCCTCCTGCGCGGAGTGGCCACGCGGCTTGAGGCGCCATGCCACGGATTGCGCGACCCCTCACGCAGGAGGTTCGAGTCCTTCCCCAGTCATGGGTGTGTGTGTGTTGTTCTTAGCAAAAGTTAGTTTAAGTAGTGTATAAGTCTAGGGACCGATGGCCTCAGCGGTTTGGTCCCTTAGGATTTTTTTTTTAAAAAAACCGTTCTTTTCGCTGAGAGTCGAGACGACCAATTCTCGTTTCGAAGAACGCTGTCGGCAGCTGACGGATCCACAACCGCACCCACTCTTGCACCGGCTAGTCCGACTGAAACCGACGTCCACGCATCTCTTTCTTCAGGTCGCCAAAGATGTGAAAATCACAGGGAGAAATATCTGGGGTGTACAGGCTATGTGGCTCTGTTTTCCAATCAAATCGCTGAAATGTAGCCTTCGTCCGATTGGGAGTGTGGGGGTCGGGCATATCGTGCAATATGATGACTCCGTCCGACAGCATTCCTGGGCGTTTTGACTTTATGGGTCGCCGCAGTTTCCGCACAGTGTATTCATAGTACTGTGCACCGATTGTGGTTCCACACTTGAGGAACTCGACGAAAAGAGGAAGTTTTCTTTGAGCTATAACGCTCACCTCTACACTGCCAACCGGACGAAGGCTACGTTCCGGCGATTTGATTCGCAAACACAGCAACATCTCTGTACTCCCCCCGCCCCCGTATCTTTCACCGTGTGATTTTCACATCTTTACATCTTTGGCAGTATGAAAAAAAAAAAAAAAAACACGTGGACGTCGGTTTCACTGGGACGAGAAAGTGCAAGAGATGGTACGGTCGTGGATCCATCAGCGGCCGACCGCGTGATACGAAACAGGTTTTACTCGTCTCGTCTGCCAGTCTTAACGGATGCGGTGATTACTTGTTGCCTTTCGGGGGAGTTAACTGAAGTTAGGTTGAACCACTATCCTCGTAGATCATCTTTGTTATGACAAATACAGCAATTCATTTCCACTGTACTGCTTGTAACACATCTACATTGTATTGTATTGTATTCAACTGGGGGCCTAGAAACGACAGTGAGGCTTCGTCCCTGCCGTAGCGTCTGTGGCACACGACCCCTCAACAGGCTACAGCAGTCCACTCACCCCAACGCGGCCCCATACCAAACCCAGGGTTATTGTGCGGACCGCATTCGCCGAGGCAGATGGAAAACCGCCTTGAAAACTATCCACAGACTGACCGGCACACCGGACCGCGACACCAATCCGCCGAGCGGATGCGTGCCGGGGACGGGCACGCCTTCCCGCCCAGAAAGCAGTGCGTTACACCGCACGGCTAACCGGTCGGGTACACATCTACATAATTCCATCGTTAGTACGGCGTAAATTACCATTAGGAGTGCAAAGCCATTTGCTAATGAAGAATTGGTTTACGCGCTCTATATTTATGGGTAAGTGGGTCAAGATGGTTCAAACGGCTCTAAGCACTATGCGACTTAACATCTGAGGTCATCAGTCCCCTAGACTTAGAACTACTTAAACCTAATTAGCCTAAGGACATCACACACATCCATGCCAGAGGCAGGATTCGAACCTGCGACGTGCGTCAAGATCTGCGGAACTGTATGCACAATGCTTCCCAGGCAGACGCCGTCTAATTTGTGCCACCCTCGTTAATACCATCAAAAGACTTCGTGAGACTGGAAGCTTTGCCCCAAGGAAACGTATACGATGGGAGACTGTTAACAACGAAATTCAGAACTATATACTTATACGGATATGTTGTCTGTTCTCTCGGACATGTCCGAAGGAACAGACACCATATCCATGTAAGTATATAGTTCTGACAATACCGGCCATGACCTTCTTCATCTGTGCAGATGCACACATATTCCTCGAATTCTTACGGGACTTGGTAAGTATGTCTTCCACGAGTAATAAGTGCGTTGGGGTGGGACACTACAAATGTAGTGTGTGGATATACAAGGTGAGAATGTGGGTCTCGCGGGAAGCGTGCGCGAGATAGTCCTTGCAGTCGTACTATCCTCTGTGCCCTCGGTGGCTCAGATGGATAAATCGTCTGCCATGTAAGCAGGAGATCCCGGGTTCGAGTCCCGGTGGGCGCGCACATCTTCACCTGTCCCCCTTGATATATATCAACGCCCGTCAGCAGCTGAAGGTCTTAAAAATTAACCCTAAATTCAGAACTGCAGTACACGTAAGTTGTCAACTATGAAGAGAGGTTAGGATCAGCAAAAGACACATTCTAGCGTATTCCTCACAGATGTAAATGTCGCCAGTTCCGTGTTTCTCCACATCATTCGCTACATAGCACTGATTTTCAACATCGTTTTGAATACCTTTTGCGGGGTCTCCAGAAAGACAATAATTTTGTGAGGAAAGTACCGTTTACTGATATGGTTATATGCACAAACCACGTAAATGTAAATTTGGGAAACATGCACTGCCGATCAACTGGCTTCGTCAGGTGTTCAACAGCTACATCTGCACCTATATCCGCAACCCTCATTACGGAGTGTGGCGGAGGGTAATTTCTGTATCAGTGTCACTTCCCATCTTTCCTTTTCCAGTGGCGAATGGTTTGCGGAAAGACCGACTGCTGATAACTCTCTGCGTGGGTGTGAATTTCCCTCTTTTATCTCGATGCTCTTTTCGCGAGATGTATGTAGGCGGAAGCAATATATTGGCTGACTCTTCTAGGAATTTGCTCTCTCGGAACTGTAACAGTAAACGACACTGTGCTGCAGAAAGCCTCTCTTGCAGGGTGTGCCACTGGAGTTGGTTGATCATCTCCGTGACGCTTCCACGCTTAGCAAATGAACCTTTCAGGAAAATGCTGCACTTCTTTGGATATTCTCTATTTTCTATGTCGACACTATATGGTACGGATCCCCGACTGACAAGCAATATTTAAGTAGTGGTCGAACGACTGTCTTCTAAGGTACTTTCTTTGTCGATGGACTGTATATTTTGAGGCTCCTTCCAGTGGTTCTTAGTCTGGCAAATGTGTGTGAAATCTTATGGGACTTAACTGCTAAGGTCATCAGTCCGTAAGCTTACACACTACTTAACCTAAATTATCCTAAGGACAAACGCGCACACCCATGCCCGAGGGAGGACTCGAACCTCCGCCGGGAACAGCCGCACAGTCCATGACTGCAGCGCCTGAGACCGCTCGGCTAATCTCACGTAGCTTCTTAGTCTGGTATCTGCCTTAACCGCTACTGGTTGCATGTGGCCATCCCACTTCATATCGCCAGTACGGATACCCCTAAATATTTGTTGAATGGAAATCAATAAGGGGCTAAGTGCCAAACAAATGATTACGAGTTATTTAGTTTTTCATTTTTACAAAAATATTTTAATGAAAAAACTTCAACAATATTTTTTATTTGTTGTCTACAATAAGAGTCACAGATCTATTGCAATTTTTTTAGTTCCTTTTTTTTTATCAACGAAAATAAACATTTTATTCTGAAAAATGCAAGACGTGCTAAATGCCATACAGGTATCGGCAAAAACGAGGTAAGTACCAATGAAAGAAATCTCAGGCAGTTATCAGTTTTTTTTTAATTATAAATATTTTACAGATACATTTTACGCGTACACTGTTGTGTGATTAAATTATTTTTAATCATTATTTTCATTTTATAGAGCACAAAGCGGACGCAGCGCGATGGCCCTTTATCTCGTTGCTGGTACGATGAACTAGGGAGATATAGGGATTATCTCTCCTTGTTATTAGAAAATATGCCCTTCAGGACTCGTCAAATGTGGCTCCAACGTGCTGGATGTCCTACGCATAGTTCAATAGCAAGAGATGCATTAACCCACGTGTTTCCAAACCGGTGGGTAGGAACAGGCAGTTCTGCTCACAGATATCTAGCAAGGTCACCTCAAAAAAATGGTTCAAATGGCTCTGATCACTATGGGACTTAACATCTGAGGTCGTCAGTTCCCTAGAACTTAGAACTACTTAAAGCTAACTAACCTAAGGATAGCAGACGCATCCATGCCCGAGACAGGATTCGAACCTGCTACCGAAGCAGCAGCGCGGTTCCGGACTGAAGCACCTGGAACCGCTCGGTCACAACGGCCGGCTAAGGTCACCTCATCTGACGCCGTTGCCTTCTTCCTAAGGGGTCATATGTAGTACCTGGTCTTTAAGAGTTAGAACGACTGTGGAGATAACATAAGAGCGAATTACTGCTGAGTGTAAAGCGATTATTCCACATATGTTCATAGCAGTAATGCAACGTGTCCGAAAGTGCCGTGATGCAAATGATTCTCAATTCGACCACGCTCTTTAAAAATTCAACAGAAATGTGACGGCACATAATAGTATCTTCATTGTTTTCCGTTCGCAGACTTTCGTTTCATCTATTATATGTATTACTTTAATATACGATATTTTACGGGTGTGCGAATGACACAGTGTGTGTAAAACAAGCGAAATAAATAATTTTATTTTCGTTTAGAGTAATACATTTTATGGTGCAAATCGTAATAATTTTGTCACTAAGAAACATTCTGCTGCTCTCATGGATATTTGATTGTTTGTTCAATATTGTGTGAGGTAGATTAGACAAAGTTGATGGTATCATCTTTACTGAACGACTTTCCAGCGACATAGTATTTTCTTTGATACGGAACATGTTTAAACCTAAGGAAGATCTACTGCACATTTATGAAATTGCGTCTTAACTCGGAAACGCAAGTTACCCTGGAGACTTCCGTAAACTCACAGGTGGAATACAATTCAACGGTCACAATAACAGCACAAAACTCCCTATATTCAATGTATTGTTCCTCCGTGGTTTCTTATTAGATCTATAAAAGAGTTAGATGTATGGATTTGCGTCATCGAGATCTGTTATTCCGTCGGCAAAAGAAGAAAAAGAAAGAAAGCGAATTTGGGACCTGTATCTCGGTTAGATAGAAATTGTGAGAATGCGTTGTTTCTTTTTTTTTTTTCATGAGCCACTGGTCATCGTTCGTCTAGGGAAAAACAGATTGCAAATTATTTTAATGGTTCAAAAACAATTTGGTGTGAAAAAGTTCAGTACCTTGCCCTGTTTAGAAATAAATTTTTGAAAGTACGATACATAAAGTGCCATGAACAGCGATAAATTTGATGTTTTATTTATGTCACAAAAAAGTAAAACCCCAAACACTTCCTTAGAAAAAAGGATTTATTTTGAACTGCAGTATTAAAAATGAGTAGGGAAAGTACCTACTTAATGTTTTCTTTGTGACATTTAACATCACTTTCTCTCAATCCTAGGCCTTCTGCATCTATATCTACATGATTACTCTGCAATTCACAATTAAGGGCCTGGCAGAGGATTCATAAAACCACGTTTAAGCTACAGGAGATAGCAAAATTATGAGAACAATTTTACATACTTGGGAATCGTTTATTAATAAGGGGTTGGACCTCCATTTGCCCGTAATACAGCAGCAATTCTTCTTGGAATACTTGCATATAATGACTGTGTAGTCTCCAACGGAATGTTAGGCCACTCTTCGATCAGAACCTCTTCTAACCACTGTAGTGACGAGGGAGGAGGAAATCTGCTCCGGAGTCTGTGCTCCAACATCGCACACAGCGTTTCGATCATGCTCAAGTCCGGGGACTGTGCTGGCCAGGGAAGAGGCTGCACTTCAGTTACGTGCTCCTCGTACCACGATTGTATTGTCCTGGCTGTGTGAATGGGTGCATCATCGTCCTGAAATACGACATCATTGTTGGGGAACAACATTTGAATCATGGGGTGCACCTGATCACCTAAAATATTCGCGTAATCGTTGGTTGTAACACGGCCTTTGAGAGTAATGATGGGACCAGCAGAACACCATGATACGGCTGCCCACATCATCACACTTCCATCTCCATGCTTAATCGCTGGAATCAAGCAATCAGGATCTTTTGACGTTCTCCAGATGTAAACCCAGCTGAAAATGGAAATAACGAAAAAGTTGACTCGTCGGGCCATGACGTGTTTTCACTGATCAGCCGCCCAGGATTTATGATCCTGACACCATGTTTTATGCTCCTTTGCGTTGGTTGTCGTTCACTAATGGTTTCGGTATAACAGCTCGTCCACGAATATTTGCTTTATGGAGTTCTCGGCTGACAGTATCGATAGACACCGGTCTCGAAGATGGCTACTGAGCTCTACAGTCACTTTAGCCGCGGTAGTTTTTATTGTTTGGACAAAATTTGCGTTTGCGTACGACGATCTCTGTAATTTAGTTTTGATTTGCGCCCACTATCACGTTTATTCGATGATGTCTTTCCATGTGTTGTGTAGGCTGTCGCAACTGTTGAAACAGTTGCTCTTGAAACATTCAATAAGTTGGCTGTCTTGGTTTCTGATGCTCCAGCTAATCGGGCCCCCACAATCTGCCTTCTTTGGAACTCTGTTAGGTCTTTCATTGCACGTCGGCCTCAGGCTCTGAATGCAAATGCGATGTGTGCACTACTCGTAAACAAACTGCACTGATGCCTAGTCTGTATTGAACACGCACAGTCCAGCGCGACAAGTGCCTTACCTGCATTGTTGGCAATCAAACACAACCATCCCATTAATACCACTGTTCACATTACTTTGCCTATCCCTTCTTCTTCTCTACCCTTCCACTCTCGAACAGCGCACGGGAAACACGAACACTAAAATCTTTCTGTGCGAACTCTGATCTCTCCGCCTCTCCAACCTTTTACAAATCCCTTCAAATCCTCGAACGCCATGCTCTCCGTCTCACCTATCGCTTTCGTGTCCCCCCCCCCCCCCCCCCCCACGCGGATCCTGTACGACCTTATTCCGTTCCCACGTCTCCTCCTTTTCCTCGAACGGATGCGGATCCTCTAAACCTCCCGTAAACTACACTACTGGCCATTAAAATTGCTACACCAAGAAGAAATGCAGATGATAAACGGGTATTCATTGGACAAATATGTTATACTAGAACTGACATGTGATTACATTTTCACGCAATTTCGGTGCATAGATCCTGAGAAATCTGTACCCAGATCAACCACCTCTGGCCGTAATGACGGCCTTGATACGCCTGGGCATTGAGTCAAACTGAGCTTGGATGGTGTGTACAGGTACAGCTGCCCATGCAGCTTCAACACGATACCACAGTTCATCAAGAGTAGTGACTGGCGTATTGTGACGAGCCAGTTGCTCGGCCACCACTGACCAGACGTTTTCAATTGGTGAGGTATCTGGACAATGTGCTGGCCAGGGCAGCAGTCGAACATTTTCTGTATCCAGAAAGGACCATACAGGACCTGCAACATGCGGTCGTGCATTATCCCGCTGAAATGTAGGGTTTCGCAGGGATCGAATGAAGGGTAGAGCCACGGGTCATAACACATCTGAAATGTAACGTCCACTGTTCAAAGTGCCGTCAATGCGAGCAAGAGGTGACCGAGACGTGTAAGCAATGGAACCCCATACCACACGACGGGTGATACGCCAGTATGGCGATGACGAATACACGCTTCCCGTGTGCGTTCACCGTGATGTCACCAGACACGGATGCGATCATCATGATGCTGTAAACAGAACCTGGTTTCATCCCAAAAAATGACGGTTTGCCATTTGTGCACCCAGGTTCGTCGTTGAGTACACCATCGCAGGCGCTCCTCTCTGTGATACAACGTCAAGGGTCGAATTGTTCGTGCAGATGGTTGTTGTCTTACAAACGTCCCCATCTGTTGACTCATGGATCGAGACGTGGCTGCACGATCCGTTATAGTCATGCGGATAGGATGCCTGTCATCTCGACTGCTAGTGATATGAGGCCGTTGGGATCCAGCACGGCGTTCCGTATTACCCTCCTGAACCCACCGATTCCATATTCTGCTAACAGTCATTTAATCTCGACCAACACGAGCAGCAGTGTCGCGATACGATAAACCGCAATCGCGATAGGCTACAGTTCGACCTTTATCGAAGTCGGAAACGTGATGGTACGATTTTCTCCTCCTTACACGAGGCATCACAACAACGTTTCACCGGGCAACGCTGGTCAGCTGCTGTATGTGTATGAGAAATCGGTTGGATACTTTCCTCATGTCAACACGTTGTAGGTGCCGCCACCGGCGCCAACCATGTGTGAATGCTCTGAATAGATAATCATTTGCATATCATAGCATCTTTTTCCTGTCGGTTAAATTTCGCGTCTGTGGCACGTCATCTTCGTGGTGTAGCAATTTTAATGGCCAGTAGTGTAGATCTGACAAGAGCTGACAAGGGCGAGAATTATCGCACAATCAGCTTAACAGCTCATGCATCGAAGCTGCTCACAAGAATAATATACAGAAGAATGGAAAAGAAAATTGAGAATGCACTAGGTGACGATCGGTTTGGCTTTAGGAAAAGTAAAGAGACGAGAGAGGCAATTCTGACGTTACGGCTAATAATGGAAGCAAGGCTGAAGAAAAATCAAGACACTTTCATAGGATTTGTCGACCTGGAAAAAGCGTTCGACGATATAAAATGGTGCAAGCTGTTCGAGATTCTGAAAAAAGTAGGGGTAAGCTATAGGGAGAGACGGGTCATATACAATATGTACAACAACCAAGAGGGAATAATAAGAGTGGACGATCAAGAACTAAGTGCTCGTATTAAGAAGGGTGTAAGAGAAGGCTGTAGCCTTTCGCCCCTACTCTTCAATCTGTACATCGAGGAAGCAATGATGAAAATAAAAGAAAGGTTCAGGAGTGGAATTAAAATACAAGGTGAAAGGATATCAATGATACGATTTGCTGATGACATTGCTTTCCTGAGTGAAAGTAAAGAAGAATTAAATGATCTGTTGAACGGAATGAACAGTCTAATGAGTACACAGTATGGTTTGAGAGTAAATCGGAGAAAGACGAAGGTAATGAGAAGCAGTAGAAATGAGAACAGCGAGAAACTTAACGTCAGGATTGATGGTCACGAAGTCAATGAAGGTAAGGAATTCTGCTACCTAGGCAGTAAAATAATGAATGACGGACGGAGCAAGGAGGACATCAAAAGCAGACTCACTATGGCAAAAAAGGCATTTCTGGCCAAGAAAAGTCTACTAATATCAAATACCGGCCTTAATTTGAGGAAGAAATTTCTGAGGATGTACGTCTGGAGTACAGCATTGTATGGTAATGAAATATGGACTGTGGGAAAACCGGAACAGAAGAGAATCGAAGCATTTGAGATGTGGTGCTATAGACGAATGTTGAAAATTAGGTGGACTGATAAGGTAAGGAATGAGGAGGTTCTACACAGAATCGGAGATGAAAGGAAAATGTGGAAAACACTGATAAGGAGAAGGGGCAGGATGATAGGTCATCTGCTAAGACATGAGGAAATGACTTCCATGGTACTAGAGGGAGCTGTAGAGGGCAAAAACTGTAGAGGAAGACAGAGATTGGAATACGTCAAGCAAATAATTGAGGACGTAGGTTGCAAGTGCTACTCTGAGATGAAGAGGTTAGCACAGGAAAGGAATTCGTGGTGGGCCAATCAAACCAGTCAGTAGACTGATGACCAAAAAAAAATGTAGATCCCCCTCACCCACTTGTCTCTCCCATCCTATCCCACCCCCGTCCGCTGCTGCGCCTGTATTCCCACGTACCACCTGCTCTCCATCTCTCCACCCTCCTTACCCTCTCCCAAGGTGGCTTCCACCAGCTCCCCCTCCCTGATGATGCCCTCCTCCCCTCCATCTACCCCTCTTATCAACTTTGATCCTCCTCTTCCACTTCCTGTGTTTTTTCGTCAGGGTTCCCTCCACCCCTTCTCTCCCTCCTCCCTTCCTCCCCCTCCTCCCCCCGTGTTTCCTCTACCCCCATACCTTCTTTCATGCCCCAATCTCCTCTGCCACTGGCATCTACACTCTCCCCTCTCCCTCCTCCCACACCTTTTTCCACTTTTGACAGGTCTCCGGACTCGCACACGTTAAGTGAATATTAGCGCACCGGAGATCATTGCCATCGGTTTTGTGTGCGTGCCGTCGTGTTTGTGCTTCAGTGTTTTCGCCGATCACGCTCCATTGTTCACGTGTGTCATCTCCATCGTCAGTGTTCGTGTAAAGTGCTAACAGTTTCTTTGGTTTTCCTCGCGTGTGAACGGCTTCGTGTTTTTTCGTTACTGTGTCTATTGTTTTTTGTCCACCGTTATGTTATGTTCATTCTGTGTCTCCATTGCTTTGTCTTGTACTGCCTGTGGCTGAAGAGCGGCGTACTGTTGCCGCTGCCAGCCCACCTTGTGTAGGAATGACAATAAAGAAATAAAAAACTCTGATCTCTCTTGTTTTGTAGGCTGATTCTTTCTCCATATGTGGATGGGTGCCAACAAATACTGTCACACTCTGAGGAGAAAGCTGGTAATTTAAGTTTCATGAGAAGATCCTGTACAGCGAAAAACGCCTTTATTTTAATAACTGCCACCGCAATTTGTGTATCATATCTGTAGCACTCTGTAAGTAGGCTGTTTAGGTTTTTTATTGGTAACGCCACCTCTGTATGAAAATCACTGGCTGTGCTGTGTACAGTCTGTGGCTGCTTTGCATTGTTGTAATACTCGCCATTGTAGTGTTAGGCAGCTGGCTGTGAACAGCGCGTAGCGTTGCGCAGTTGGAGGTGAGCCGCCAGCAGTGGCGGATGTGGGGAGAGAGATGGCGGAGTTTTGAAATTTGTCATGAACTGCTATATTTATATATGATGATATCAAGGTAAATACATTGTTTGTTCTCTATTAATATCTTTCATTTGCTAACTATCCCTATCAGTAGTTAGTGCCTTCCATAGTTTGAATCTTTTATTTAGCTGGCAGTAGTGGCGCTCGCTGTATTGCAGTAGCTTGAGCAGCGAAGATTTTTGTGAGCTAAGTCAGGGCCCATTCTTTCGTAGGGATTTTTTGAAAGTCAGATTGCGTTGCGCTAACAAAATATTGTGTGTCAGCTTAAGCACAGTCAGTATAAATTGTTCTAAGGGGACGTTTCAACTCTTTCCCTTATTTCGCGATGAAACAAAACGAGCTGCCCTTCTTTGAACTTTTTCGTTGCCCTTGGTTGGCTCTGCTGATGTGGATGCCACGCTGCACAGCAGTATTCCAGAAGAGGGTCGGAAAGCGTAATGTAAGCAGTTTCTTTAGCAGGCCTGTTACATTTTCTAAGTGTCCTGTCAATAAATCACACTCTTTGGTTTGCTTTCCCCACAACATTATCTATGTGATCGTCGAGGGAAATTCCATTTGCGGTGACTGTTTTCAATATTCGAGTAGAAAGTCGCAGTATAAGTTCTTATGCTCTGTTTGCAGAAGCAGTGAAGGAAGAAAGTGCGAGATTCATGCAGTCATTACGCAATGAATGCTGAAGGGACAGTTGCACTACATGTTTGAAGATCTATTCTTGTATAAAACACAATGTTTGCCATTCGCATGACAAGGCAACAAAATTTTTCACTGCACGCCTCTTGCATCCTGCCGACCACGACTTCGATGTGTTTGTATGTTCTACGTGGTACTCTGTTATATCATCCAATTTTTGATGGCATCAAGAGCAGGCTGTAGATGTAACGTTACTGGAGTCTTATCTCTTCGAGTAGATAAAGAGCAAATATGGCATAGGCAGCCTTCGGCTGTTCTTGGCGAGATCTGCTATTTGCTGAGCTTGTTGTTAGAAACAATTGCCACAGTCTTATCGTTAACAGAAGAACAGGCGTTTAAGGATACGGTCACCGCCGTTTAAGTGCAACGAACATCCAACATTTCAAGAACTATGACATGCGTCAAAACTGTTAATCTGTGCTCATGGTTGTCCATTAGAATTAATGTCTTATTCTACGAAATGATGTCTTCCAGCGGTCACAGCAGCAACAGCTGTCATGTTTCCTAAATTACAAGCATATGCAGAGAAACTGTTACGCAAGAAGAGTGTAGATTGTATCTGCACTGATTTCCATGTGGTGTATTGGGCAGCGCTAAAACTGTTGCAACACACTCACCTTTCACGTCAGCTGCTTGGTGTTTTTTCAAGTTATTGGTGTTATTACGTTTTTAGCTAATTTATGGAAATCACTGTACAGATACAAGGACCAGAGTTACGAGAAGTATATTCAACACTTAAATATACGAGGAGGTTGTTTGGACAAAAAGAGGGTAACTTCACGTATCAGTTAATTTACGAACTGTTTTCGAGAAAACGCTGTTTACATACTACGAAATGTTTTCGCTTCATCGTTCAGAAATATCAAGGTTCACATTATGATCGAGATGGGAAAAGGTCAGGTTCCGGGCAAAAACTGTAAGTAAATAAATGCAAAGCACGATAAACGTTCAGTTTCAACACAATCGACGCTGCACAAACGCAAATTTGAAATGAGTCTGTGTATCGGGAGTGGAAAGTAATTCGAGACAAAAGAAAAAGTTCCGAGAAAATAAACAAGGCAGGACAGGTTCTGGAAACAAAAACCTCTAAGTATATAAATGCAAAGTAGGACAACCGTTCAATTTTAACAGAATCGGCGCTGTAAAAAAGCAGATTTAAAATGAGCCTGTGTATTAGAAGCGGAACGTAATTCTAGACGACAGAAAGAGTTCCATGAAAACAGACAAAGCGATGAATAAACAGACGGCAAGCAGCGTATCCACAGAAGCCACACAAGGAAAAGAAAGTACTTCGTAGTAAGGAAAATAATAAGCGGTTCTATAAACAAAAGTTTGCTAGACTGTTTGTACATATGAAATGTGGCTTTGACTATTCATTCGTTTCTTGCTTTGATAGAATGTTCGATAATGCACAAGAGCATTAAACATGGAAGAGAGCACATGGTAACAGAATCAAAAACGTCTCAGCAGAAATGATGGGTCCGCAAACGTGCCGTTTGCTGGATAATAATGCGAGATTACGAATCGGCACTGACCCCAGTATGAAGTACTGTCCTAGTTAGTACAAATGTATCTGAAGTGTAAAATTTTCGATCTAATCCCCATCTTATTGGGTTTAAATTTTAACAGTGATTCAAGGTTGGGTTCAAATGGTTCAAATGGCTCTGAGCACTATGGGACTTAACAGCTGTGGTCATCAGTCCCCTAGAACTTAGAACTACTTAAACCTAACTAACCTAAGGACATCACACACATCCATGCCCGAGGCAGGATTCGAACCTGCGACCGTAGCAGTCGCACGGTTCCGGACTGCGCGCCTAGAACCGCGAGACCACCGCGGCCGGCAATTCAAGGTTGGGCAATGTGGCACATGTATGATGAAGCACCGGCATATCATTTTGAAGATGTACGATATCTAACGCGCCACTATGGTCAAAGACGGATATGTCTGTCAGTGCCTGTACCTTCACGTCCAAGTTCATCTGACTGCAATCATCTGGATTTTTCCAGGTTTCTTCAGACAAGGACGTATCCAGGATTTTGTCAAATGTGGGTTTAGATTTGTTAAAGAGGTAAATAGGGCTATAAAAAGATTCATAAACTAAATTTAATATAGATAACATGCTTTCTGGAGGCCTTCGAAATGTGATTTAAAACATGTGCCTTCAAACTCAGATATAATGTATTGCCTCTTTGCTAACAAATTACAGCTAGTTCTTCTATATAAAACACATTCGCTTTTCTTGCCGCGTCAACTTGGGATAAAATCTCAAGCTTTCGACGATAGCCTCCACCATCATCGTCAGGAGCAACTGATTCTTCTAATACAAGGTACACTGTCGAAGAGCAGAAGAACCTTATTGTTGGAATGTGTAACATATAGTGTTAAAGCATTCAAACGTCTTCACAGTATCTGCCTTTCTTCTACTACACTCTCGTATTTAAATTTCCGTCTTATCTGAAACCAAGTCAGAATTCCCTCAGCATACTGTGGCATGCCAGTTTCTCAGTTCAATTTCAGAGTAAGATTTTTCATTTAATTAAAATTCTTCAATTTTCTTATGTGACGAAGAACTTTTTAAATTATTGTTTCAACAGTCAAACTGAAATTATAGC
Source organism: Schistocerca piceifrons (assembly GCF_021461385.2). NCBI lineage: Eukaryota > Metazoa > Arthropoda > Insecta > Orthoptera > Acrididae > Schistocerca > Schistocerca piceifrons. The sequence continues at coordinate 826,232,638 of NC_060138.1, forward strand.
ACCCAAGCCCATTTACAAAATAAAAACAAAATACACTAATATTATGAGCTACTGTTTTGGGGTTTTAACATTGATTTCAAATGGACTTGTAACGTATGCGACGTCATAAATGAGTTTGTATTTATCCATAATAATATGATAGTACAGTCTTTGATGTTAATAAACTACTCTGTAATGTACGACATACGTTATCGCTTATGTGACGTTTATTTACAATTATGTTAGAGCTATGACGGCTGGATCTACTATTCCAAGGATATTACGAATAAGTCATTTCACAGTAGAACATGTTTCATGCATTAAAACTTGAAGACATATATCGCCATTCCACAAGTGAGCAATCTTTATGTACAGATATGTAGTACAAAATTAAGATCCCTAGCTGCCTTCCAATGTAAATATCGCTGATCTATGCATACAGTCATAATCTTACGCAAACAAACATTAAAATTAAATACTGTTTGCCTGGGAAATAAACAGCTATTCCCCAAATAAAGATAAGCACTGTTACAGAAATAACTAGAAAATTATTTTTCACATAATTGTTTCTACAACTCAAAAAAATTACAAATTGAACATGATCATAGAATATCCGGAAAAGTTTAGTTATTACAGTGTTCCAAGAGCTTAAACAGATTATGGACTAAATGGGAGGGGCGAGGAGGGAGGGAGGGGATGCAGGACGAAAGCGGCTCGACTGTTTCAAGCAACCCGGTTAAAGAACTCTATTTAGAAACGACTTTTTAGACTGAGGTGTCATCACATACCTCTTCCGCCCTCAACAAACCTCTCTCCATCTTTCCGTACCGGAACTTGTTTTCATAACTGAGTACCACACAGGTGACCAGATTGGGCGATATTTTGCCATTTGGGCTACTAATGACCAAATTTTGAGCAATTTTTTTAAGAATTGCAAACCCTTCCCGGCTTGGGCGTTATTTTTGTTGATCAAAGCGATTTTTGGGCGACACAGGTGAATCCAAGTGTATTTTATGCACAGATTTTAATTTAACTTTATTTGTAGTTACGTTTAGCGCTCCCCTGCCTTGTGAAATATTGAAATACTGCAACCCAAAAGTTCCACCAAGCACGAAATAACGACTCTTGTGCTAATATTAAACCACTATTGGTAAGTAACTAGGGTTTTATAGTAGCACCGTACTTATTTTTAACTTACCATAACTCCAGAGGACGAAGTAAAAAAGATTTTCTTTTTTCTCGTTACAAACTTAACTGTAATTAGACACTGTCAGAACAACATACCAAGCGAAAGCAATAAACGCCAGCACTTGCATTTAATCCAGCTGCGGGTAAGGATTAAATTGATTAATAAAACCACAAGTGAGCTCAAGTAAGGCCAGCAACGGGCAGTAGTTGGTCTTGGTTAAAGTAATGTTGGGCGACAGGTGATAATTTAAGGGTGTCGATGGTCTTGTTGACTATCAACAGCGCGTATCTCTTTTTCCTTGATATGACTGAAAATCAAATAATTTTCAATTCCACTTCACGGCAACGAGGGCGTCTAATTTCATTTAGGTGATGGGGGGTTCGGCCCCCCTTGGGCTACGTCCTTCCCTGAGAAGTGAAGCGTATAGCTCTCTCCGGCAATCAAAAGCCAGGCGATGCGTGAAACATCCTAACGAAAGTGCAGTACATTGTAATAAATCACTTGCTTAAGTACAGGGTCTTTGTTCAACTTAAAAGAGGCCCCATCACTTAGTTTATTCTATGAATAACATTTTATTAGTAAACTTACATTATACGTTAAATTACAGGAAATGTTGGAAATGTTGTCCGTCCGTTTCTGTGCACTTGTTGACATGTTTGGCCATGTTTCTGGCTACTGTTGTTAGGTTTACTCTGTCTATTTCGTTGATGGCTTTCGTAATGTTTGTCTACAATTCCTTCACGGTATGTGGATTGCTATTGTAAACAGTATCTTTTATCACGTATCTCCATAGTAGAGCGAGCTGCATGGCAAGCGGCGGCGTCCAGTTGCAACCAGCGGTCAAGCTCGTCCTCTTGATCGACTATTGGATAATGTCTTGGTAGACAGCAGCATCCTCAGTTGTTACAAGAAACATAGATCGTATTATTCGTCGCCTTGAAATCGCACATCATACGCCACGTTTTTGTGAGTGTAGGGGAGACTCAAGGAAAGAGTGCGGGTTATCAGTACCCCAGATACGGTAGTTCTGGTTATTACCACACCCACTAAGATGAAACCAAGCTTCAAATGTGAAAAACACTAGATCTAAACTGGCAATGTTGCCTCTAATGAGAGTCTTGAACCACTGACAGGAGTGAGCCCTTCTGTAAAATCAGAGTTACTCAGCTCATGGAAAACCTGCGTTGGTACGAATAACATTTCAGTATTCTCACATGTCCGCAGCTCGTGGTCACGCGGTCGCGTTCTCGCTTCTCGAGCACGGGGTCCCGGGTTCCATTCCTGGAGCGGTCAGGGATTTTCACCTGCCTCGAGATGACTGGGTGTTTGTGTTGTCCTCATCATTCATGAAAGTGGCGAATTTGGACTTATGTCGTTAAAACAGACCTTCGTCTGGCACGTTTCCTGTCGAAGACTGGACCTTTTCCTTAAATTTTTTAACTTAGGTCTGAATGAAACTTTTCACTGGTCCTTCCTTTTCAGATTTCTCCCTGAACTTTCGCTGACACTTATCATGAGATTTCATCACAAAATAATTTTCAATCACGACTATACGTTCTTCAACAGTTAAGCGCATGTTAATAAACAAGACACGATCTTGTTCAGAAGCCAGTGCTCAACAGTGACTGGCCCAACTTAAGTGTTCAGGCAACAAACAGCCGTCCCAAAACTTATTTCACACATCTCACAGTATATGCATTTCAACAATACTCATTTTGTGTAACTACTGAAAGATGGTACCTCTTTTTAAGCTGAACACTCTGCAGTATAGTATTTCTAGTAAAGGCAGAGCCAGGGCAGAACATTTGAGCCCAATCAGTTGGAAACCTAGCAGAATAGTTTACATTTCAAATAAATTTGTGCTATATAGGGCAGTATTTCATAGTGAAATCCGTGGCGACTCGTAATCACACATTCGTAATTTTCTCACTGTCATTTGGTTTCCGGGTACATTTCACATAAAGTTTTTCCATGTACTGTCGTATACTGTAAGTAAGCTGTTTAGGTTTTTATGTTGGTAACGCCACGTAGTGACGTGTATGAAAATCGCTGAGTGCGCTGTGTACAGTCTGTGGCTGGTTGGACTCATTGTTGTAATATTCTCTTGTGTAGTGTTGGGCAGTTGAATGGGAACAATGCGTAGCGTTGGGCAGTTGGAGGTTAGCCGCCAGCAATGGTGGATGTGGGGAGAGAGATGCCAGAGTTTTGAGAACGGACGATCTGGACGTGTGTCCGCCAGAAAAAGGAAATTTGTAAAGATGGATGTCCTGAATTTATATATATATAAGCGTCAACTTTAGGTTACAATATCTCCGGATGTAATTAACATTTTACAATGCAACAAACGGCACTGATTACGTATTTGTTTATATGTTCAGATGTGCTAACAAAACTAACGGGGTTCCATTTAAAAAAACGTAGGTTTGTGTTAAAAAACATACTTCCGTGCATTTTTGTATGGCTTGTATTAAACAATTACACTAGTCCCTCTCCTCACGTTCGGCCTGTGGAATCGGTTCGTCAGTATTTGATGTGGTTTACGAAATATATCCAGCGGTAACGCTGAACATTATTAAGGTAAATACATTGTTTGTTCTCTATCAAAATTATTCATTTGCTAACTATGCCTATCAGTAGTTAGGATCTTTTATTTAGCTGGCAGTATTGGCGCTCGCTGTATTGCAGTAATTCGAGTAGCGAAGATTTTTGTGAGGTAAGTGATTAATGAAAGGTATAGGTCATTGTTAGTCATGGCCACTCTTTTGTAGGAATTATTGAAAGTCAGATTGCGTTGCGCAAAAAATATTGTGTGTCAGTTTAGTGATGATCAGAATAAGTAAAGAGAGAAATGTCTGAGTACGTTCAGGTTTGCTCACCTGTTTGAAAATCAAATAACGTAGATGTTTACCAGCACAGTCATTCATAATTTTTCTAAGGGGACGTTTCAATACGAGTACTTGCACCTGTGCCGGTTTTCATTATTAATTATGAGACACCCTGTTTATACGTATTTCCATAGGCCTGACTGTAGTAGTTTATTTTCATTAAGTTAATAATTGCGTGTTCCATTACAGCCTCTACCCACATCAAATTTCTTAAACCTCTCCTAGTAACTCCCAACACAGATTTTCTCTTTGCTCACTGAGAAACCTTCAGTTGTTGGATGGTTTAAAAACTCTACCGGAATTTTAGGCGACATTAGGGAGAAGAGGAATCAGTTCACCGTTTAGTCATCTTGATACGTGTGTTTTCCCCAACCCCACTAAATCGAATGCCGGATGTTTCCTCAGAAAATGACCCTACTAATTTCCTTGTCCCTCCTCGTGGAGTCCAACCTAGCATTTCGGGTCTGATGACCTTTACGTTATTTTCTTTTCTTTTTTTTCACAGCACACTTGGACGCACCACAGCAAAACATTCAACATAAACAAGTGCTGGTTTCCGGCTTGCAGTCTCTCAGGAGCTCGTGCTTATTGTCCACCGTATGTTGTTCGAAGGAGTGACTAATATAACAAAACGCTAAAAAGCGGGAAAAGGTAGAGAAAGTCAGTTTCATAAACAAGCACGGAGAGAAGGGAGTCAACAGCTGTAACAGCAGCAAAATGTACCTATCGGAGAACAAACCAGGCGAACATGCTCCTGTTTAAAAGCCTCTGAAAAGTGGGGTAACCACTGCTCAGTTCTACCTTCCTCAGAATTTTTAAAAATTTTCCCAAAAAAATTGACGTGGGAACATTTTCACGCTCCTTTTAACGTGCAACTCACCTCTTATTCCCACAACAACCCCTAACTGCAGATCGCTCACACTCACTAAGTGTATCGCTGTAGGTCGTTCACATCCAAAGACCCCCACACCTACCTTCTCACTCGTTCAGCCCTACTGACTGTCATAATGTCTCTATAACTGTCACGGCCTCCTGTCTCATAGCCACAGTCTCCTTCACCCTGTCCTACTACTGTCTCCTCTCACTCAGACAGTTTTCTTCTTGTTCTCTCTTACTGCTACTATCTCATGCATTCCTTCCCACTGCTGCCCTCTCTCCTCACTGTCACTATCTCTCTCTTCTTCGGTTTCATAGTCGTATACTCTGTCTCTCATTTTCACCAGCTCTCACCCACTTCCACTTTATCCTTCTCCTTAATAGTCTCAAACTGGCACTGTCTCCTTCACTCTTTTGCTAGCACTGTTCTCTCACTGCCAACGATGTTCCTCTGCCATGTGTCCCAGTCTTTTTCTTTCGCTTTCACCGCCCCTTTCACTTTTTTATAAGACAACCTGCCTACAATCTTCCAGTATTTATTACTTTTCCGTCTCTTTGTCATTGCTTCTGTCTCCTTTTCTCTCAGCATAAACAGCGCGAAATGTTTGTACGCAGAAATTTTTGGCAAAGTTTTTAAAAGTGCTGAGGTAAGTAGATTGAGGCAGCTGGTGTCATGGTTATCATTCCTGTCTAGTAAGCAAGGATACCCCGTTTCAAGTACCGGCCGTGGCATAAATTTCAATTCATTTCTTCAGATTCCATCATTATCGTAGATATTAGTCTTTTTTGTGCTTCGATTGGAACATTTTTCCTATGGTTTCTGTCTTTGGCCTACTGCAGCCGGGAGTATCACTCATATGAAAAGAGCTTCGTAGGTCAATAAAAATTAGACAGTTTACTTATGTGAAACTGACATAACGCAGAACTAATTTTACACATCAGACCGGATTATACGTGCACAAAAATTGTGCATGCGTTTCAGTACTACAACATGGGATTCCCAGAACCCTTACGATCATAACAGAGACACTTCCGTAGCATATTTCTGCGTGTTACGTCAGTTTATGAACTATGTTTCCGCATCGCGCCGGATTTTACGTGCGTATTTTACATGTACAGTTACGGTAACTTTGAACCTCTGTACCTCGGAAACGGATAAGGATATCAAGACTTTATTCAAGAATGTTCGAGATGGGGATCTTAGGAATACATCGCAAAAACTACAGCCATTTACTGTGGATAGCCATTTTGGAATCAAGTGGCTCTGTTTCAGTACCCGAAAACCATGTTTTTTTACGATTTTCGGGTAGTTTTGGCCATAAATACGAATGAAATTACGAATTTGATAAATGTACTCAACCTATCTAAGATTATATTCTTTGGTAAGTGAAGACAATGTTGGTGACTTTTTTCGATTCTCCGGTATTGTGCATCATGAATTTACCCCTGGAGGACAGACAATTAACAAGGAACACTGCAAATGTGTCCTTGGGCGTTTGCTCAAAAAAGGTGTGGAAGAAAAGGCCTACATTGTGGAAAGACAGGAGTTGGGTGCTACACCATGACGGAGCTCCGGCTCATCGTGCCTTCTCCATCGTAGAATTTTTGACCAAATTCAAAATTCCTGTGCTTCCACAATCGCCATATTCCCTTGATTTGGCCCCTTTGGTCTTCTATCTGTTTCCCAAACTGAAATTTTCACTGAAATGGAAGCGATTTGATCCGATTGGAGACATCCAGCCAAAGACGGAGACCGTCCTTAACACTCTTCCGGAAAAAAATTTCCAGGAATGTTTCCAAAAGAGGAGACACCATTGGAGGCGGTTGTTCATTTTGAAGGAGATGCATCACAGTAGTAGGTAAGTACCACCGTTGTACAATTACAATCCCATTCTTAAAACTTGCCAAACACACCTCATATTAGGAAGCGTATGCTGTGCATTAATATTTGTTTGCATCAATATAAAATGGCAGAGCAAAATTTAGCTAGGAAATTGTTGTTTGGGTAGAAGAATGTTAAGACAGAAAGTACTCTAGATGGGAAACAATCCCTCTCGTCAGAGGGTGTGCCTGCATGAGGCGCTGACTGTGATGGTCTGCACGATATTCAGGACTCGGGCCGTGCAGTGTGGACCACGCGAATTAACGCGATGCCTTCATCGGCTCCAGCGGCCCACAATATCCACGACGCTGAATCGATTACACGGCTTTGCACGGAATAGGCACTGACGCTTGTGCTCCGACTTGGAGCTCCAACATCCCCGTTTTGCCGAAGAGCGTACAGCATTTCACTGTACCGCGATAGCGTGATGCTCCGGAGTATTGAGTAGCGGGGGATTTTTGGGTGCATGTCTGGGATACGTCATTCTGACACACTACCCTTTCTTATCGTTTGAACGGTGCAAAATGCTTTTGAAGCTCAGTAAACAGTTTGAAAGCAGAAACGTCGTAACAACAGAAACGAAATGGAATGAGCTAACTGGATTACAAGAAGAGAACTGTTTCTTTGTTCTTCTCCATGAACGTGCGTAAGTGTAACAGTTCCAACGACAAGAACGGTTTGAATACCGCAGTGATTTACTGAACAGAGTACTGTTCTAGAGAAGTCGAGTATCAGAAGACATGTAGCCAAACGTGAAACGCAAACGATAGGGAAATTTATTTTTTTACACTCTCAAAGCAACTGATAGGAACAATTCTCGAACTAACAGGGATTGAATCCAGCATTTTTTAAATTTTATTGTCTGCACTGACAAGCATCCCGCCCCACACAATAATTACTACAAAATATTTATTTATTTACTGCTTATTTAGCGTAACCAGATTAGGTTCAAATGGCTCTGAGCACTATGGGACTTAACAGCTGTGGTCATCAGTCCCCTAGAACTTAGAACTACTTAAACCTAACTAACCTAAGGACATCACACACATCCATGCCCGAGGCAGGATTCGAACCTGCGACCGTAGCAGTCGCGCGGTTCCGGACTGCGCGCCTAGAACCGCGAGACCACCGCGGCCGGCTAACCAGATTAGGGGTTTAAGGTCCTCGCCTTACATCTGGCCAGGAACGACACCTAAAAGAATATTACATAACAATCACAATGATAATAATTTTGCATTATTAATAAAAAGTGGTAATTGGCTATGATAATAATAACAGTAACAAAAATAGTAATAATAAAATAAGCGAGGCACTAAGAATGACATTGATTAGTCGAACACTTTTGAAGCCTTGTCCGGTAAAAGAAAAAATGGGAATGAAAATGACAATGGCTGCTAGGAAAGAAGAGGATGTCAACCGACAACGCTGTAGACAAGTGAAGGGGAGAATGACAAACGTGAACTGTAAGAAGAAGTAGATATTGCTGTAGAAGGAGGGCCACAATTTGTCTTTTGAAGTTTATTATATTTTGAGGGAGATGTTTCCAGAGTTGCTTTCCTGATAGGGAACATGGCAGTCTCGTGTAGTGGTTCACAGAGGATTTATTTTGTTGAGAACGAGCTTTTCTGCTGTGCTGCTCAGACCGTAGAGGAAGACTTGAAAATAAAATGGTTCAAATGGCTCTAAGCACTATGGAACTTAACATATGAGGTCATTAGTCCCCTAGACTTAGAACTACTTAAACCTAGCTAACCTAAGGACATCACACACATCCATGCCCAAGGCAGGATTCGAACCTGCGACCGTAGCAGCAGCGCGGGTCCGGACTGAAGCGCCTAGAACCGCTCGGCCACAACGGCTAGCCTTGAAAATAAATAGGAAAGTTTGCGATTAGTGGGAAGAGGATACAGTAAACAAAGGGTATGTTAATCGATACGCTTATCGGCACGTAGCCATGATAATTGTTCACGGGCAGAGTAAATCACGAGTGTAGCGCACACAAGCATTCATCGCCAGTTCCAGCCGACGTGAGCTCTGATGCGAAAGTTCTTAAGAGTAAAGGATCACCATAATCAAGGAAGGGAAATATTAGAACTCTACGAGATTATATTTTAAGCTCGAGAGGAAATACTTTTTTATATTTCTGTCGCGAACGAAGTGATGCTGACATCTTCTTAACAGACTGCAGTTGTGTGTTCAGTCCACTCCAAGTGATGGTTCAGAATTATATGTTTGGTTGATTGGTTGGTTTTGAGGAGGGGACCGAAGAGCGAGGTCATCGGTCCCATCGGATTAGGGAAGGAAATCGGCCGTGCCCTTTCAAAGGAACCATCCCGGCATTTGCCTGGAGTGATTTAGGCAAATCACGGAAAACCTCAATCAGGATGGCCGGACGCGGGTTTGAACCGTCGTCCTCTCGAATGCGAGTCCAGTGTACTAACCACCTGCGCCACCTCGCTCGGTCCAGAATTATCTCCAGATTCTCTGCAGAAGAAGAAAAGTTTATTTCTGTGCTGTTTAGGATTAAGGGTGAAAGAGATTCTCTGAACTGACGACTAATAACTCTTATGAGCGACTAAGACTGCTTGCGTTTTAGATGGGTTAAGTTACAAACCTATGTTCTGCACCCATTCTGATAAAGTAAGTCATCATTTACATTCTGACGGCTGTGCCCAGATTCGTTGGGCTTGAAGTCAGGTATAACTTAAGGTCGTAAGTGTAAAAATGATATTTGCAGTGGGAGAGAATAGTCGACACATCATCACAGTGAGAAAAATAATGAACACAATACTGATCCTTGTGGGAGCCCTGATAGTACATTCTCCCTTGTGACATCTTTGTTACAATCATCACACAATGTCAGCGATATGTAAAGCATGAGTGGAATCAATGTACAGCACTTATAGGAAAGTTTAGCAAGTAGAATATCTAAGTCGACAGTACCGAAAGCTTTGCTGAAATCCAAAAAGAGCAGAATGTTCGCCTGTTATTTGTCTCCGTAGCTTGTTTCAGACCATCAGTCACTTTTATAAGAGCAATAGTCGTACTGTGATTATTCTCGAAACCAGATTGGTATTCATTCAGAATGTTATTTGTTGTTAAGTAATTGGCAAGCTGATCGTGAAGTGTGCATTCCAAAGCGTTAGATAATGGTGGTAGAATGCAAATGGGTCTGTGGGCAGAAGGCTTTTTGGCAGGTTCCCTTTTGGGTAGCGGTTTTATGGGTCCCATTTTCTAAGCTATTGGGCAGATGCTGGAGGTCAGAGAACAGTTAAAAATATACATTTTTATGGACAGTAATGGATCGACGATAAAAATGATCATTTGTGTTATAATATTGTCGTGCCCTGTACCTGTAGAACGAATTCACGCAACTGACTTCCTGACTGCGTTAAGGCTCTATCAATTCTGTTTGGTAAAGTTTCTACATTTCCCAGAAATGCACGAGAGTCGGTTGCACGAGAGTCTTACAAGCTTTTTCCTTCATGGATGAATTACATTTCCTCGTGACTCTTCCAGCAGATCTTGTTCTGGTATCTGCCTCTCCTACAACGAGTTTTATAAGGTCGTTCCAGTTCAAGTCACTCGCTACACACCCTCTTACTGTTCGTAACGACTGATCCCCAGTCGTGTAATCGAACAGTAAGTGCTCTTTCCGCCTATTTATGCTAACTGCTTTTTTTATGTTGAGCCACAACATTCATCCATATGTCAAGCGTGGAGCCTGGCGACAATCTAACAAACTTATGAATCTATCGTAATACCGACCACTTCATTTATATACTTAGTGATCAGCACTGTCACTCCCTTTGGGAAGGCTACATGGGACTTCAAAGAATTAGTTACACATTGCTATGGCTTTATTGAATGCTGTTCTCCACTTCAAAGTGACGCAGATTCATGACATTATTTTTTTCAACATAGCCTCAGAGTATACGTAACAATGGTTGGAATGTTCCATCAGTCGTTCAGTTTCTCGATAGTAAAAACCGGCCCCTTGGTCACGGAACGATTCTAGAAGCGCTGCGCGAACGACATCATCGTTGGAATATCTGAGATTGCAGCAGAAAGTTTCGTCAACGTCCTGGTTACTGTCGTCTGTGATCGATGACGGTGGCCTTCCTTCGCGATCAGCATCACGCACGTCTCTGCAGCATAAGTTAAATTTGTGATACCATTTCAACACGGGTGGATGCTACATTACATTTGGTTCGTATACAGTCAGAATTTCGCAGTGAATCTGTGTGCAATTCAGACGTTTTTTTACCCGCATCACAGCAGAATTGCGTCTACAGGAAATCCAAAACATGAACACTCATCTGAAAATGTGACATTCTTGCTGGGCAGTGATCTTAGGTTGGGACGACATGTGTAACTTATGTTTTTAAGTCCGCTCGTAGAAACTACTTTCACATTTGACGAGTTCTGCCTTCAGGAAAGACTTCAAGCCAGTCATAAAGTTGATCAGTATTCCCTAAGCCAGTTGTTCTCAACCTGGGGGTAGTTACCCCATGAGGCGTAAAATGGAATTTCTTGACCGGTAAAAACTAAACGATTAGATTCTGCCACGAAACTTAATTATTTTCAAAAGATTATTACCATTATCACAATTTTATAAGACTGATATTAATTGCATAAGTTATCAATAATTACTTTTCCTCAGTTAGTACCATGGAGGTGACAGGTTCCTCACATAGTCCACCCACTACACACATATGTTGTGCTTTGTCCCGTACATTTCTGATGATAAAAGTGAGACATTTACGTAGCAAATGTTAAATATCTCAAGAAAATGTTTTCTCCAACTTGTAGATAGTACCTGCAGTAGTCCTCGATTTTTGTCATTAATCGCTTCGAAACAGATAAATGAATGAATTGACAGCACGACACAGCAGTAACTTCAGAAGGGCTACTATAGTGCTAAATGTAAATGTCGTGTGGCTAGTGCCTCCCATCGGGTAGACCGTTCGCCGGGTGCAGAGTCTTTCGATTTGACGCCACTTCGGCGACTTGTGCATCGATGGTGATTAGGACAACACAACACCCAGTCCCTGCGCGGAGAAAATCTCCGACCCAGCCGGGAATGGAACCCGTGCCCTTAGGATAGACATTCTGTCACGCTGGCCACATCTTTTTTTTTCGATGATCTCATTTTGTTCCATATCGTTCGTTGAATTTGTTCATGGCAGACGTCCGATGACACTAATTCAGGTTGTTTGTTGATCCGTTCACTCAGTTTTTTATTACACAGGGTAGCTAAACCCTGTGACCGAACATGCTGAGCTACCGTGCCGGCTATCCACTCAGCTACCGGGGGCGGACACCATAGTGTTGTATAGAGTATTATTATTAATATTAATATTACTGTTAGTGACTGTGGTCAGACACAAAGCATTAACAGCCTGAAGTCTTCCAGTTTCTGCCAGTTCAGAAGTAAGGAGTGCAGCAGTCACGTGATTTACAAACAGTAAGCATTGTGCACACACCGCATTTTGTTTAATTTTAAATGGGGCTGCAGTGTGCAGGTCAGGCAAGTGCCGCAATGCAGAGGAGTAACGCAGGGGAAGTATCTTTTGTAACAAGTGTGTACCCTAATGGTAAATACTTAGCTTCTTTTCTGATAAAGAGTTGTGGGTAGCATTTGCGACGCACCACGAATCACTTCGTCATTCATTCTAACGAGAGCGCGCACACACACACTCGCACACAAACTAAATATCATTCACCTTCCACCATTTTAAAAATAGAATTCTAAGAAAAGTCTTTTGTTCTACAATTTAGCTAGGTGTTAAAGTTGGTGATAATGTGGGAGAGGGAGAGAGTAACAGATGGCAGGGGGGTGGGGAGTGCGGAAGTACTAGATAGCGTCTGATTGCACTCAGCGGTAATGATCCAAGATAGGTAGGGAGCCACTGCCCTACGTTTATCATCCTCCGCCCCAGTCCCTGCCACTCTGCCAGCTTACTAGTCAACATTGCAGAACAGCGTTGATCGTCTTTCGAAAGTCAATGAATGCAGCATCAGTCTGGAGCCGGTATATGCTGCTATTTGGATCTGTTGAGCGAACGTAGCGAGCTGAAATGCACACAGTCACGATTTATGGAATCAATAACCCTTCAGATAGGAGTACATTTTTTCGGTCTTAAAAAAATGGATAATATACCAGCACTAAACACATGGCGGAAGCGCTATAGTAAAGCCATATGACTGAACTTAGTGAGTAGCACGCGACTTTTTCTACGGAATTGGAACTCGTAGTTGTTCCATCTACGCACCAGAAACAGCTGCTAAGAAGGGAGCAAGCTTTCTCGGATGCTCCGTATGGAATCGTACTGGTGTGTCGCCTGGTCTAATTATTTCTCCTCTGTTAAGCAATTTTGTCTAAAACTGAGAGGGTGAGATCTTGGTTGTGTACAATTAATGTAGGTTCATTCTTGCAAAGAAGAAGACAGAAACCAACCACTATTAATAATGCTATTTAAGTAAATAACGCAGCAACCGGTCTCGAACTGACAAGTTTATCATCAGACGGCTGTTCACAAGATGCACGTCACATAATCGTCAGTTTTCGATTTTTATTGTCCCACTGTAGCGAAATATTCTTGGTGGGTTGGTGCCATCGAAACTTGGGCGAAATTTTGTTACAAAGTTGCAGGATTGTATTTTTGAAATATTGCAAAGTATATGCAGCACTTATACGATCTGCATATCACAATACTGTGCAAAACACCACACAAACACGCACACATACACACATACACACACACACACACACACACACACACACTCACACACACCAAAAAATATTTGCCATATGTGAAAGTGACACAAAGATGACTGTTTCACAAATATTTAGGAACAGCCGTCTGATGATGAATTTGTCAGTTCGAAACTGGTTACGGCGCTATTTACTTAAATAAATAGCATTATTAATAGTAGCTGGTTGCTGCTTTCTTCTTTGTAAGAATCAATCTACACTAATTTTAGTTCATGTTCTGTTCCGTGACCACTTGTGCCAACATCTGACATTTGAGAGTTTTAAGATCTTCTGAAGCTAAGCAGTTTCGGAAGACCATGCTTAGTATTTCGACTGTCCATCTGTCATTTTCGTTTCGGTGTCTGTTTGGTCATTGAGCAACAGTAAGTTTGATCTGTTGACTGCCTTCATTTAAGACCAAAACTTATTAGGGTTTTCACATCATCTGAAGATATAATTTTAATTTTTATTTTACTTCTTGCTTTCCATATCGATCTCAGTGCGCCCATTTCATGCATTCCTCTTTAGTTTCATAGCTACTTTCTAACCCTGGTATTCAATCGCACCAGGTCTTTCCCATCATTCAGCCCTACTTGACACATCCCTGTCTGATGTGTGTTGTGCAATAATTTTAAATTACATGAACTAAAATTTTACTTCCTTTTTAACGTTTCTTTTAGTGACTACGGCCAGTAATGCAGTGACAGTCTCATGTCGGCCGATTCCCTCCTCAACGTTAACTGAAACGGAAGCTCGAATTGCTTTGTAATTAGCAGATCTAAGATGTTATCGTCACTAGTCGGTTCTCAAATTAATTTGCAGATCAGTAGTGTAACACGAATTCTCGTATATCCTTCTCAGTATCACCTGTTCTCCATTGAGGACTTCTGCTGCAAAAAGTGGTAATGGTCAAGTTAGCTGTTTTGAGATCAAAGTCTCGTACATTAAATACATCGACAGAAAAAAATCGCAACGCCAAAATATAATTAACATACAGTAATGAAATTTCGGGAATATGTTTGTCTAAGTAACATATTTAAGTGATTAACACTGCAAGTCCACAGTGCGAGATAAAAAATGTGAAATGCTGGTACTGTGCGTTCGCGAAGTCTCTCCCCAACAGCGAGCCTCGCGTGTCTCACTTTACGGTGCCGGTAACGTTGGCAACACATTCAAGTCTCGCCTGCACGTGTTCCGTGGACCGGCAGTGGTGGGCGCGGGTAGTAGTGTTGCGAATGCGTTAATGCTGTTAGTTGTGTTGTTGTCTAGTTCTTGTGTAAGCTGGGTGTAGTGAGAACGCTCACTACTGCAGAGAGAACGTTTTTAGTGGAAGAGGTTTTCCGTGCAAGAGGAAACTAACGAACATGTGAGGCGGCAATTTGGATTGCGTTTTCCTGCTTCGAGGTGTCCACGTTGTGACACTGTACGGGATTTAATTCGCAAATTCTAGAGAACAGGTTCAGTTCATGATGCACCACGAAGTGGTAGGCCCACAGTTTTAAGAGAACGGAACCTTGGCGACATTTCGGGCATCATGTCGCGGAGCACAACAACATCAGTGAGGAGATATTACAACAGGCTAAAGTCTCACGTACGACAGCACGTAAGACCGTAATACAAAGAACTGGGGATGTATCGGTACAAAATTACTACTGTGCAACAATTACATTACATTGCATGGGCCATGACCGAGCGAGGTGGCGCAGAGGTTAGCACACTGGATTCGTATTCGAGAGTAGTAGCGTTGTACTGTTGGAAAAACGAATAATTAATCTCATTTTCATTTAGCAGGGCAATGAATAGAGAAATTATCTGGGAACAATAGTCGTCGGCAATGACGATAGTAGCCAAGAAGACCCGCCTTATAATTCGCGTTCGCTTTACGGCAGCCCATACTCCGATTTTCCCGGTGTCCAATGGAGTTTCTATTAAGGCGTGTGGATTTTCTGACGATCAGATTCGTAAATTTTTAAATTAATATAGCCAGATAGGTGAAACCAAGCCTCATCAGTGAAAACGGTTCGATCTAAAACACCAACACCATGTCGGTTAGTAACTCACTAAAACCATTCACATTACGATATTCGTTTCGCGTGGCCCATGGGTTAGGTTGGGTTGATTTGGGGAAAGAGATCAAACATCAAGGTCATCGGTCTCATCGGATTAGGGAACAATGGGAAGGAAGTCGGCCGTGTCCTGTCAAAGGAACCAGCCCGGCATTTCCCTGAAGCGATTTAGGGAAGTCAGGATGGCCGGTCGCGGGACTGAATCATTGACGTCCATTCTGCCCTTGAGGTACATTCATATATTTCAGTCGAAATTTAGAGTTTCGCTACTACCCATTTTTGGTTTCAGCCAGATTTCTTCTCCTAATACCACGTGGGCACTATCATCGTGGGTAAATGAGAATAATTCTGCTATCTTACTTTCAACGTTCATGCACTTAATTAACATCATATTAGTATTGTATCTTTCTGTTACAAGGAAAAATGTTCAAGGATCACCAGGCGCACTTGGTGTGTATGCTAGGATCCTCGTTCAGCAGTTAGAAGAAGCTATTCCGTCGCTCACTCGTGGAATAGGATCTAAGCAGCTGCAGTCTGTAGCACACACTGAAACGAAAAGTGTCTATTATCTGGTCTCTGTGGTCATTCTAGGGTCATTACAGAGACTGACAGAGAAATTTGAATAGAACAACCTCCCTCACGGACTTCAAGCTCACAATCAGCAGCATTGTCCCAGAAATGGCCATTGTTCTGTACCTGAGTCTAGCGAAAAATCAGAACCGGAGACTGTAAATGTTATGTGAAAGCTGGGCTATGACTAACTAATGTGCGCCTTAGGCTCGAGAACTTCAGGGTCCCTCTGAAGGGATCATCCATGCTCTACACATCAGAAGCTGCTAACTTGGTAAGTAACTGACTGTATGTGGAATCCACACAAGAGCTTTTTGATTATGGGACCCTACGTCCAATGCAGATAACGATATCTGTAGGTGAACCCGAAGTACTATTGTAAGATGCAAATAAATATCCTCCGTAGATGACCGTAGCAATCGACTGCTTAACCTCATAAAATGCAATCGCACTCATTTAACACTATGTACCCGAAGTTAGCAGCAATGAGATTTTTGGGGTAAATCTAAGAGTATTTGGAAGTGATAGGCTAATGCGAAATGGAGTTGATGTATTCATTGCAGTAGACCAGGAACTCAAAACCCAAGCGAAATTGTTTCAATGAAAGTCAATTCACGCGTCGGTATACATCTGTAATTAGATTTTTCTGTCGACCACCAAACACATCCGCAGATGTAATGAAAAACTTTCGAAGAAACCTCAGATATAACCAAAAACTTTCGAGGAAACCTCTGGTTTCTAGTATATTTGTTCCCTAACCACACTTTCATAACACGAGGAGACTTTAATCATCCAACATTGGCTGGGATAATTACTGTTTCGTAAGTTGCTTAGTTGGTGGATGTAAAAAGACCCCCTGCGAAGTAATACTAAATGCTCTGCCGGTAAACCACAGACAACACGCAGTTTGGAAGTCCATTCATTATGGAAATGTTTGCGGCTTAATGACAACAAATACATCTAGTCTTAATGTAGGTTAATTCTTACAAAGAAGAAAAAAGCAACCAGCCACTATTAACACTGCTATTTATTTAAGTAAATAGCGCCGTTTCCGGTTTCGAACTGGCAAGTTCATCATCAGACGGTTGTTCACATTATTTTCAAGATACACTTTACATTATCGTCCGTTTCCGAATTTATTATTCCACTGTGGCGAAGCATTTTTGGTGTGTTGTTGCCCTACGGTAGAAAAACAGTGTTAGAAGCGCCCTATGTGAAAATAACTAACCTCCAAACGATGAAATACAGCGTAAACAAACATGTAAGGTTAAGTGGTTATGGTACTTACGTCGAAAATTCCGCGCGATTTTGTTGCGAAGTTGCAGGATTGTATTTTTCGCATATTCCTAAATATATCCAGCAGTTACGTAACTTGTATATCACCATATTGTGCAAAGCGCCACACACACACACACACACACACACACACACACACAATGACAGACACACCAAAAAGGTGATAACTTTACATGTGGCAACAACACACCAAAAATACTTCGCCACAGTGGAATAATAAATTCGGAAACGGACGATAATGTAAAGTGTATCTTGAAAATAATGTGAACAACCGTCTGATGATGAACTTGCCAGTCCGAAACCGGTAACGGCGCTATTTACCCAAATAAATAGCAGTGTTAATAGTGCCTGGTTGCTGTTTTCTTCTTTGTAAGAATTAACCTACATTAATTATACACAGCCACGGTCTCACCATGTCAGTTTTAGACAAAATAACATCTAGTCTTTTTGAGGACGTCCACATAACAACTGACATCAGTGATCATGAGGCAGTTGTAGCAACAATGATTACCGAAGAACAAAGGACAACTGAAACAAATAGAAAGATGTATGTGTTCAGATAACGATACGGTAGTATCGTTTCTCAAGGAAGAACTTGAAACATTTAATTCTAGACAGGAGGATGTGGAGTACTACGGGTCATCTTTTGAAGAATAGTTGATGAAGCACTGGATAAATGTGTAACTTGTAGACCGGTTCATGAAGGGAGAGGACCTCCGTGATATGCAGCTACTGTATGGAAACCTCGAAAGAAACATCGACTACCACGTAATAAATGTAAAACAAAGCATGGGGCTGTAAAGAGAGAAATGCTGAATGAAATACGTTTGGTTGTATAGAGGGCAACGAGTGAGGCTTTAAACGACATCTTACAGAAGTGTTATAGAAATATGTTTCACAAAATCCAAAGATTTGGTCATGTGCGAAGGCTGTCAGTGAGTGAAAGTTTGTGTCCAGCAACTCTTGGATGACGCAGGAACCGCAGTTGTGGGTAGCAAAGTAAAATCAGAAATGCTGATCTCTGTTTTCAAAGTCTGCATGACAAGGAAAGTTACAGCAGTATTGCCCTCGTTCGACTCTCGCACCACTACAAAGATATGTGATACAGAGACAGTGTCTGTTGAACTGAGTGGCAGTCGAAATTGCTAAACTTGCTCTGCTGATGAGCTCAACAGAATACGTTTCAGATTCTATACAGAATTTTCTGCTGAGCTACCCCTATTTTTAACCGTAATATGTAGTAGATCTCTCGAACAAAAACCTGTGCACAGTAGTTGCAAGAAAGCAGAAGTTTCACCCGTTTACTAGAAGGGTAGCAGAAATGATACATAAGAATACCGTCCAGTATCACTGACGGCCGTCTTGTGTCCAGAGTTCAAGAGTTGGGAGAATGAGGAACTCAGTGTCGAACAGCATAGATTCCGGAATTGGCGAGACCTAACTAGTACTCTGTTCACATGACATTCGGGACGGCATGAACCAAAACAGTCATACAGATGCAGTATTTCTTCACTTTCAAGTAGAAGTTGACTCTGTAAATGTGTAACTTGTAGACCGGTTCATGAAGGGAGAGGACCTCCGTGATATGCAGCTACTGTATGGAAACCTCGAAAGAAACATCGACTACCACGTAATAAATGTAAAACAAAGCATGGGGCTGTAAAGAGAGAAATGCTGAATGAAATACGTTTGGTTGTATAGAGGGCAACGAGTGAGGCTTTAAACGACATCTTACAGAAGTGTTATAGAAATATGTTTCACAAAATCCAAAGATTTGGTCATGTGCGAAGGCTGTCAGTGAGTGAAAGTTTGTGTCCAGCAACTCTTGGATGACGCAGGAACCGCAGTTGTGGGTAGCAAAGTAAAATCAGAAATGCTGATCTCTGTTTTCAAAGTCTGCATGACAAGGAAAGTTACAGCAGTATTGCCCTCGTTCGACTCTCGCACCACTACAAAGATATGTGATACAGAGACAGTGTCTGTTGAACTGAGTGGCAGTCGAAATTGCTAAAATTGCTAAACTTGCTGCCTTTACATGTTTGCCACCAGACTGTGAGTTGAGCCGCATTGCCACTTGCACATGAGGAAGACTTTTCTTGTCAGCATATTCATCTACAGCTTTAGTCAGCTGCTTTGTAATAGCAAGCAAGTCTAGTGGAACAACTCCAGCATGTAGATCATCACGGACCTTCATTAACTGAGTGTGGATTTTCTCCACACGTTCATCTGCTGACTGATCTGATAAAATCTGGTCCAATATGTTTCTTCCCACCGCAGCAGATAACTGTGACCAATCTCGACGAACAATGTCAAGACCTTTATGTTCCTGTTGCTCCAATAATTCACCATTTGGTAATCGGGTTAGTGTAACAGCTGCATACTTTTTCTTTTTCAGAAGCAAGAGGTACTTGAATACACCATCCACATCCAATTCAATAAGCTTATACAGCTTGTTTAAACTAAATTTTTTACTTGATTGTGGATGTCTCGGTAGGAAGGACCCAGCGTGATATCTTGGGTGAAGAGTCATGTACAGAAGTAATAGTAACTTCATGCATGCCGCAGGGAAGTGTACTGGTATTCGTGCTGTCCATGTTCTATGTTAATGACCCGGCATACAATATTAATAGTATAATACTAATAGAAAATTTAGATTTTTGCAGATGTAGTTATCTCTCAGCAGTATTATCTGAAAAAAGTTGCACAAATACCCAGTGAAACATAGGCAAGATATCAGAGTGTTGCAACAACTGGCAAGTTGCTTAGCGTAAAACTGCACTTCACAAAACGGGAAAACTTAGTATCCTGTGACTAAAATATAAATAAGTAACGCTTGGAACCAGGCATCTAAGAAGAATATCTGGGTGTAACAGCCTGTGAGGGTGTGACATAAAATGTCACATTTGCTCAGTTGTAGATAAAGCAGGTGGCACTTCTCGGGTTAGTTGTAGGAGACTGGGAAAATGTGGTCGTTTCACAATGAAGACTGCATACAAACACTCGTGCCTCCCATGCAGGAGGGCGCGCTGTGAAGTAATGCCTCCGAAATGTGTATAGAAAAACTCTTAAACCTTTTAAGTGAAACAAACTTTATTAACATTCTAAATCTTTATTCTTCGTGTTTACATGTATCTTTCTCAACATAGTCACCCTGGCGACAAACACATTTCTCTCCACGAGAGACCAGTTTGTTGCTGCCGTCACTGTAGAATGTTTCACTCCGTTGACGGAGTCACAGCCTCACCTCTGCTTCAGCACTATCAAAGTGAAGTCCTAGGAGGTGTTCTTTAATTTCTGAAAACAGAGAAAAATCGGATGGTGCCACGTCGGGATTGTATGTAGAATGATGGGTGGCAGTGAACTGAAGGCGTCAGATCGTTGCAGATCTCGAAGCGCTCGTGTGTGGTCTGACATTGTCAAGCTGAAGGGAGAGTGTTACATTTGTGGAAAATCTGTTAGAATTAGAAACTAGATTTCAGCACGTTGTTTCTTCCTTCGAAGAAGTCAAAACTGGATTTCAGCACACTCCTGGAAATTGAAATAAGAACACCGTGAATTCATTGTCCCAGGAAGGGGAAACTTTATTGACACATTCCTGGGGTCAGATACATCACATGATCACACTGACAGAACCACAGGCACATAGACACAGGCAACAGAGCATGCACAATGTCGGCACTAGTACAGTGTATATCCACCTTTCGCAGCAATGCAGGATGCTATTCTCCCATGGAGACGATCGTAGAGATGCTGGATGTAGTCCTGTGGAACGGCTTGCCATGCCATTTCCACCTGGCGCCTCAGTTGGACCAGCGTTCGTGCTGGACGTGCAGACCGCGTGAGACGACGCTTCATCCAGTCCCAAACGTGCTCAATGGGGAACAGATCCGGAGATCTTGCTGGCCAGGGTAGTTGACTTACACCTTCTAGAGCACGTTGGGTGGCACGGGATACATGCGGACGTGCATTGTCCTGTTGGAACAGCAAGTTCCCTTGCCGGTCTAGGAATGGTAGAACGATGGGTTCGATGACGATTTGGATGTACCGTGCACTATTCAGTGTCCCCTCGACGATCACCAGTGGTGTACGGCCAGTGTAGGAGATCGCTCCCCACACCATGATGCTGGGTGTTGGCCCTGTGTGCTTCGGTCGTATGCAGTCCTGATTGTGGCGCTCGCCTGCACGGCGCCAAACACGCATACGACCATCATTGGCACCAAGGCAGAAGCGACTCTCATCGCTGAAGACGACACGTCTCCATTCGTCCCTCCATTCACGCCTGTCGCGACTCCACTGGAGGCGGGCTGCACGATGTTGGGGCGTGAGCGGAAGACGGCCTAACGGTGTGCGGGACCGTAGCCCAGCTTCATGGAGACGGTTGCGAATGGTCCTCGCCGATACCCCAGGAGCAACAGTGTCCCTAATTTGCTCGGAAGTGGCGGTGCGGTCCCCTACGGCACTGCGTAGGATCCTACGGTCTTGGCGTGCATCCGTGCGTCGCTGCGGTCCGGTCCCAGGTCGACGGGCACGTACACCTTCCGCCGACCACTGGCGACAACATCGATGTACTGTGGAGACCTCACGCCCCACGTGTTGAGGAATTCGGCGGTACGTCCACCCGGCCTCCCGCATGCCCACTATACGCCCTCGCTCAAAGTCCGTCAACTGCACATACGGTTCACGTCCACGCTGTCGCGGCATGCTACCAGTGTTAAAGATTGCGATGGAGCTCCGTATGCCACGGCAAACTGGCTGACACTGACGGCGGCGGTGCACAAATGCTGCGCAGCTAGCGCCATTCGACGGCCAACACCGCGGTTCCTGGTGTGTCCGCTGTGCCGTGCGTGTGATCATTGCTTGTACAGCCCTCTCGCAGTGTCCGGAGCAAGTACGGTGGGTCTGACACACCGGTGTCAATGTGTTCTTTTTTCCATTTCCAGGAGTGTAGTTAAGTTACACACCACCATGTCACGTGATACAATTCGGAGTCCTCTAGCGGCAGAGAGCTACAAATATGTAGACATGAAATATAAATATGCAGAATGTTAACAACGTTTGTTTTATTTAAAAATCTTTAAGGATTTTCACATAAAAATTCGGTGACATTGCTTTTCAGCCCGCCGTTGTAAGCGTGTTCTAACACAGCCAGCCGACAAGTGTGTGGGGATCGACTCTTAATCGGTAGGGAATGCGGAATGTATGCAGAGAAGGGCAACACGAGTGGTTAGAGGTTTGTTTGACTTGCAAGAAGAGCGTAGTCGAATTGCTGAAAAACCTGAAGTAGCAGGCGCTTGAATATAGTCGCCGATTACCCCGAGGAAGCCTGCTTATAATGCATCAGGAACCAATACTGCATGAAGAATCTGGGAATACCCTAACGAAATTTACGTATCGCTCCCATAGGGACCGAGAAGACAACAGTATGTCTATACAGTGTGCACACAGGCATTTAAAATGTCATTTTTACCACACTCCGTACTCGAATGGAGAGAAACATACATCAATATGCAGTACAAAGGAAAGTAAACTCCATCATACACTTAAGACTTATTTGCAGAGTTTGGATGTAGAGGCAGTTGTACACTATTTAGCGCTGGGCATGGAAATCGTTCAGTTAACGTACAGTTTGGCATCAGTACCCATAAGGCTGCCCTCTTAAAAGGAGTCATCACGTTATTTCCCCATAGAGGTTTAAGGAAGCTACTGAAAACCTATTTCTCCGTAGCCGGACAGGAATTTGGACCGGCTTGCTCGGTATTGCCGGCCAGGGTGGCCGAGCTGTTCTAGGCGCTACAGTCTGGAGCCGCGCGACCGCTACGGTCGCAGGTTCGAATCATGCCTCGGGCATGGATGTGTGTGATGTCCTTAGGTTAGTTAGGTTTAAGTAGTTCTAAGTTCTAGGGGACTGCTGACCTCAGAAGTTAAGTCCCATAGTGCTCAGAGCCATTTGAGCCATTTTTTGCTCCGTGTTATGAGTGGATGGGCAATTATAAACTTGACTGCTGAGGTCGAGAGGAAAAGTTTTCGAGATTTTCGTGGCAGAATGCAGGAGGAACTGTGCATTATCATAAACTACTTTGCGCTGCAAAAACATCTGAATTACGGAATGGAGAAACGGAACGGCCATACTTGATTGCATCAACCCAGCTGTAAGTGGGTCAGGAAAAGTTTCCTATCGAGCCGTGATTAACGAAAAGACACTGGTCTCCTTTCACTGCTGCGCCACAATGGCTCGCTATTACAACAACGGTAGTCATTTAACAGCTACGGTAGCGATGTTGTAACGAGTCGTTTTCTAACAGTAATAACGTTTTCGTGTGACTTAAACATTATTCTCCATTCAGCGAGAGTTGTGCTACATGTAAGAGATTCTTAAAATAAGTATATTAATAGTGCATGTTGAAAGAAAGTTAACAAAGCAATTTTCTTGTTTTAGTTTTAAAAATACGATTTGTGCCAAGCAATAAGGACTAGATGGTATGCCTTACCTTACTTCAGCGTCTTACTTCACATCATTAATGTGATCTATGTACGTCAATCGCAGGGAAATTATTAACTGTGGAAACATGATACGTTGCTCGTCTGCATAGTCTGTTTGTGTAATAGACGCTGGTGTACTGGCTCCTCGACCCGCTGGTACCTAGTTCAGAGCGAGACGTTGGAAGGAATGTCCAATACCAGTACCTTCGATTGCAGTCCGTGAGAGGATTTTACTCTTATTTTGGCTTGCTCGAGTCAATCCTCTAATAGAAGCCACATGAAATGTGGATTCCTAGCATATCATGAAGCGGCCATTGGCCAATAATTATTTATGATATCACCTTTAAATATAATATAGGGTGAAATGTTTTTATTCAGTTTATCGATGTAATTTCAGTATACGTTAACTTGTATATTTTTTTACTCTTTTTATTTTTTCTGGACTACCGATAATGACAAGTCAGCAAGTTAATCCATTAAACAATTTACGTGAACATTCGACTGAAATTAACTTTATTCTTAAAGGTAATGTGCTCGCTGACATTTTCTGCTAATGACATGGCAAATACAGAGATATTGGCATGAAATGCTCTAAGCCATCGAATTTACAGTGGTGTGCTGAGTATATACTTTGTCCTAGACCTAGTTGTTAACATAAACATTTTGGTTCACTATTATGATTTGGGCAACAGGAACAGTCCGTTGGCATGATAGTGTTGGAAATTCGAAGTGGCCTTATTTGAGGAACTGTACCAATTTTCGTCGTTTTGTAGAACAACCAAGGGTTGTCTACTTTAGGACACTGGAATCTGAAAAAGAAATGTGGTGTAGGCAAAGAGGAAAAGGAGAGCTACTACAGATCTCTATCCCGTCATCTAGCAGGTAAAACTGCCAAAGTGTGATGGGTAGCACTACTACATGATTTTTCGATGTTTCCACTCCAATTTTCCGACTGTCTAATATATAGCAATACTCAATAGCAACAAAAGGTGCTAATGTGCGATGTATAGCTCTACGGTCATGTACGGGAAGATAAACGTGTGTATGAATTCTGTTGCCCCTGCAACAACTTTCGCTTACTGTCGGAATTTTTGATTAAACGGTAACGAAGCCAGTGTAAGGACAAAGCGCAACGAGTGATCTAACAGACAATGGATACATGGCAACTGAAAATACGGTGTACTCGCCACGCTGAAATAAATAAATAGCTCTCAATAGTATAGTGTAGAGAACTGGAGAACCACGAAAAACTATCTGAGAGTATTACAAAAACGCTTTCTCCGGAAAAATTAAAAAAAAGCAAAACATTTATTATTTGGTTTTAAATTATTGTATTTCGTTCGCAGCAAGCTGCGAGCATTTGGATTGTATTCACAGAATTGGAAATCGCAAGAATATTGGGGTTATGGAAAATTTTGCATACGGACTCGCCGTGGAAAATGTTTTGCCTTCGTTCTCGTTTTTGATCTCACTGGAACACGTGGTAGTGGCTACTTGTCTCTGAGTTAATCAACCATAAACTCATGTGATTTACAAACAGATGCTCTCACTCGTAAGTTTATTTCTCTGAAGTATGTAAATTTATTTTTACGTATTCTTTTCCTAAAATTTCGGAGGGCACGTTAAATGCTCTAATCTAACGTTTGCCTTTATCCATGACGCGTAACTTTGTATATCTGATTTATTTATATATTACACGGGGTTTATCATACGTTTTATCTTCGTGAAACTCATTATCTTACATGTATTCCATCATTCAGTGATTCTATCACGCTGTCCTTACCTCCACGTTTGAATATTTAAGAACTGCTTCATACCGAACGTCCAAAATTCAATTATATTGGATTTTGCTCAGGTGCTCCGCTACATGCTTTAGCAGCATTTGCACTTATCTTTCTTAATAACTTATCAGCAGTTCCTGGAAGTTATGCGAATGCAGTTCTTACAGGTATACGGCGGCTGAGACGGTGTCATTGTAAATTATTGCTACCACCTCACAAGCCCTCCATTTTCAAGATATTAGGTAGTATAAGCAACAAATGATAAGCACATTTTTCCTGCACAAATCAAACCTGTAAGGCGCAATTTCAATACACCGCTAGGAAATGTTGTATGAGGTTTGAAGGCACTGTTCTAGGTCTATACTCACAGTGTTACATCCGATTAACCAGCTATCTCAGTGTGCTTGCGTAACTTTTTCCACCTCCAAACTCTACCTACGAAGTCAAATTGCATTATTAACGGGCTGTACTCAGTGTCTGAGAGTAGAACCCGGATTCATAATCTTATATGAACTCTCAGGTACAGTAGGAAGATGATTGACAGGTTTACAAGCGCTTGTTTTTAGAGTCTCTTTACCTCATTTAACAGTGAGAGAGGGTAAGAGCGCCAGTGAGAGTCCAAGACAACTCTCTATAAATTTTAGCCGTAGCTGGAATCTTTGAAAATAGAGGTGTAGGTCTTTAACCTCCCAATGGCCATCGTGTGGAATCTCCTCCGCCAGTTATTCCTATATCAAGCAATCTACGACAAAGAAAAACGAAATCAGTAGATGTGATGTACATGTATAGATAAATAAATGATTATAATTCCAGAAAAAGTGGATGATTTATTCAAGATAAAGAGCTTCAAAAATTAAGCAAGTGAATAATGCGCTAGTCAACCTCTGACCATTATGAAAGCAGTTGTTCGGTTTTGCATTGATTGGTAGGGTAGTTGGATGTCCTCCAGTGGGGTATCGTGCCGAATTCTTACCAATTGGCACGTTAGTCAGTCAAAATCCCGAGCCAGATTGAAATGAAAAGATACCCCAGACCATCATTCCGAGTTCTTGGACCATATGGCAGGTGATAGGTTGGTATCCCACCCCTGTCTGACAAGGGGAAGGCCTCAGACACGGCCAACCGATTCGGCTCAAATTTGGCAGGTAGCTTGTGTACAACCTAAAACGAAGGACTCTAAGATATTTTGGGTCAACACCCCCGCAATGTTCAGAAAAATCACCCCTAAAGGTTATGACGAGCAGTCGACTCAAAATGGGAGGGATCGATAGATAATTGTAAATAGAGCATTTTTCATCATCAGGTATGGGGGCCGCATACGCAAACTTTTCCAGAAACTGAGGAAAGAAACTTTTACAGCTGCCGCTTCTGTACGCACATGGTAAACGCTTTTAGCCGGCAGCGCCGATAGCGCAACGGCCAAGGTAACTCGCTGGGAATCGGAAAACCCAGTTTCTAATCTCGAAGAAACATAACGGATGTTATTCTTTTAGTTTGTATTTTTCCATATTTCAATTGACAGGGATAGGAGGGTTAATAAGGTATGGAAATCAATAAGGAATGATAAAAATAAGGTAGGCAAATTAATTTCCCAAACGCCTGAGTTAATAAAGTATTTAACTTTTAAGCCTTGTCACATGAAAACAACTCCGAGTAAGAGTGCTGCGAATTCCTCACGAGAGATCACAGATAACCGCGCGACACTTGTTTACAGCGAGGCACGGGACAGAATGTAGGCGGGAAGAGTTATGTTGTCCCGGTTACCTCTTCGTCATATAGTTGTGAACCTGGAAGAGTGAAGGTGTCCAGCACGAGACTTTTAGAAGTCAATAGGAAAGAGCTGTTTTCCGTCATTAGGCTGCCGCGTACCTCGCGGACACATGTAGTGATTTGTCCATCGTTAATGCGCCGAATGAAATGCTTTTTGTGAATGAATACAGTGTTCTTCCGTCAGTAACATATGACGAGTACTGTATGTAGTTTGTAGTAATTAGATCGTCTGTTTATGCCCTAGTAACTAGTTATTGTTTGTTGTGTCATATCTTTCAGGTGCATAATCTGAATAATGGAGGATGTACACCCTTAGTCAGTCGGCTCGCAGCCGTGCTAGCGTGTGAAGCTGCTCCGCGCGCCGTCCGACGCTCCGCTCTCGGCGGTATTTACTTCCGCGTCGCGGTGTTTGTGTCTATCGAGTCCAGTGCTAACGTACACCATGGCGCACTCGTACCACCGTGCAACGATCAAAGTAACGTTTCAGGCCGAACATCCACGACCCAGAGCTTTCGAAATCGAACAGTTCATACGTGAGGATCTACGTTTGAATCCCCAGGACGTAATCGGCATACATTTTTCCATCACTGGAAGTGTTGTCTACATCAAGATGTCGACGGAGGAAATTTGCAATGACATAATTCACCGTCATGCCACGGGACTGAAATTTAAACACTCTGATGGACATATGGGTGCTGTGTCAGTCGCCCATGCTGGATTCGGTCTCCGGACGTTGCGGGTGTTTGAGCTCCCGTTTGAGGTGCCTCAGGATGTGGTCATTGCCGCTTTCCAACCATATGGCACCGTCTTGGGTCACGTCGTGGAGAAGTGGCAAACATTTACGACCTACCCCGTATTAAATGGCGTCCGGCAAATAAAAATTGAGGTGACGAAACATGTCCCATCGTACCTGCTGATTGGCGGTGTGAGGGCCATCTTCATGTACGATGGACAGCCACGAACGTGGGCAGGATGTGGCCAGGACGGACATGTACGTTCCGAATGCTTACAGCGCCGTTTCATACAGACGCCGTTACATGAAGAGACCCAGGCTTCGACGGTCACGTCCTTACCCATCACCTACGCCAAGGTTGCACAGGACCCCGTCGTACCAATCTCGATTGCGCCAGCAGCATCCTCAACGCCACCCGCCGCAGCACAACGCACTGACGACACAAGCACGGCGTCGCCTCCATTGCTCCCTTCAGGACCCTCCAGGTTGCAGACCGAAACCGATGTTCCTGTTGGAACCATGGACGTCGACCTCGGTGTCGTGCCGACGTCTGCCTTTGTCCAGACGGGTTCGGCGTCAGACGACGGGCGGCCACATTCTGATTCAGAAGGCCACATCAGAAAACAGCGGTCGCCTCTCAAACACAGAAAACGATGGCGAACGCCTTCCGATGACGCCTTTTCTCAGACGGCCCCGCGAGATGTCGACCTGATGTCTGACGGTGATCTCCCACATTGCGTCCAGTAACGCGATGCAGCAGCAACAGGCGCCCCTCCTGTGACGCCTCCTCTCCCGGTTCGGGACGTGTCCTCGCCGTTGTCAACGAATGATGACGGCGGTCCCCCTGCCACTCATGTTGCGGAATCCACAACACCCGTTCCGGAAGTACGTGACCGTCACATGTCCACGTCGTCAGCTTCCTGGGCCGATGACGTTGAAGAAGAAGTGGAACAGACTGCCAGCGTGTCTGCACAGGAGTCCACCTCGGCGACACTGGGGCTGGCGCCCCGCCAGTAATTATCACCACTGCGGTACCACCGGCGGGTCTCCACCCGCCGGCTACTTCTACCGCACGTTCTGCAAATACTGAGGATGGCCGTACACGGTAATATCGTATCGCCACGATGAATCTTGCCACCATTCGTGCCCCCCATAAACTGGCCAAGTTCCGAGACACTATTTACTCTGCGGGTGTTGATATAGCACTCTTACAAGAGGTGTTTGTGGCTGACTTCCTAGTTCCCACCGGATACAATGCCCATGTTTCCCCCGCATCCGACACCGGTAGCAGCGTCGCCATCCTGCTACGCGACGGACTCCCTGCAGAGGACGTCATCTACCTCCACACTGCGCGAGGTATGGCCCTCACACTGTTCGGCGTACGTATTATTAATGTCTGCGTTCCGTCCGGAAGTGGCCGCCGTCATGACAGACAAACTTTTTTTGCCGAAAGCGTCACACCCCTCTTCACAGGTCCGCAAGACGATTTGGTACTCGGTGGGGATTTTAACTCGACACAAGAGCCCGCGGACCAACTCCCGCGACATTCCCCTTGTGCATCTCTCTCAGTGGTCATCGACCGTCTACGACTTGTTGACACATGGAGGAAGCTCCACGGAATCCAACCGGGCTATACATTCTACACCTCTCACTCGTCAAGCCACATAGATCGCATCTACGTTACCCGCTCCCTTGCTGATGGCACACGTCATGCGGAAGTCTGGCCCTTGGCCTTTTCAGACCATGATGCGTACCTCTGTGACGTCACTCTCGCCCGACAGCAAGTGTGGCATAGTCATGGTCTGTGGAAACTCAATGTCGCTCACCTGACCTCCTCAGACTGTCGCCGTATGATCGAAGAAGCGTGGGCACGCTGCCACCATCGTCGAGAAGCCTATGACTACACCTTATCATGGTGGCTCTCCTGTGCAAAAGCGACCTTCAGGAAGACTCTGATGAGTTATGGGAAGGAATTAAAGGCGTGGCAAACTAATACCCTGCACTTCTACTACACCATTCTACGTGACTGTACGACGATGCCTTTCTCGCCAGCCCGACAGTCGATGGTCCATCGCACGAAGGCGCAGATCTCCTTGATGATGCGGCGTAACTTGGAGGGCACTGTAGTCCGTTCTCGAGCTTCTAATCGAATGCCTCAAGAACGTCCGTCGATGTACCACCTCCTTCAGGAAAGACAACGACGACGACGAGCTCTGATTCAAGTCCTCACTGATGTGGAAGGGCGCCGGCACGACACCCAACAAAGCATCGGTCGTACTCTCCATGCTCATTTTGCCGGGCTATACGCAGCCGTACCGCATTCTGCAGCACTGATCGCAGAAGTCGCTCAGCTTACTACGACCACTCTTCCGGAGGATGCAGTGCATGACCTCCAAGACGACGTAACCACAGATGAAGTGGTAGATGCTATCAAGGCGGGTTCCGATAACAAATGGCTCTGCGCACTATGGGACTCAACTGCTGTGGTCATAAGTCCCCTAGAACTTAGAACTACTTAAACCTAAGGACATCACACACAGCCATGCCCGAGGCAGGATTCGAACCTGCGACCGTAGCGGTCGTGCGGTTCCAGACTGTAGCGCCTTTAACCGCTCGGCCACTCCGGCCGGCTCCGATAACAGATCTGCCGGACCTGACGGTATACCCATCGAATTTTATAAACGTTTTCACTATTTGTTGGCTTCCACGTGGACGGCAATCGCACAAGAGCTGATGTCACCGATGACAGTGGTCCCGAGCGCCTTTCTAGAAGGCATTATTATCCCCGTACATAAACCGCGCGGGTTATCGAGGGTCCAGCACTATCGACCAATGACCAATTACTTTGCTCAACAGCGACATGAAAATATTCACACCGCTACTGGCATCGCGACTCAAGAAGGTCGCACGTTACGTCACATCCTGCGACCAGACTTCCCTAGGAGGCGACAACAACATCCGTACGGCCCTTTGCCGTTACAGAGACATGATAGGATTAGCGCATTATCAGCGTCTCCCTGGCGCCTTGGCTTCACTGGACTTTGGCCAGGCTTTCGACCGTGTTGACCACTTCTATTTACGGACAGTTCTTCAGCATATGGGTTTTCCTGGCGGTATTGTCACAGTGGTTATGCGCCTGTTGAGTAGTGCAACTTCTAAAATCATGTACAATGGGTCGCCTTACACCGTCCCTGGTCATCGCACGATCTGTACGACAAGGCTGCCCTCATTTCACGATTTTGTATGCTTTCGCCTTGGAACCCCTGCTCTAGGGCATGCGCCAACGTTTGGAAGGCATGGCTGTGCAAGGCCACCGTTTTTGTTGTACAGCCTATGCAGACGACATAGTACTATATCTGCGCAGTGAAGATGAAGTACGAGCAGCACTGACATGGGTGGCGACTTACGGCGAAGCGTCGGGGAGCTGCCTCATTGGTGACGGCTTGAGGGGAGAGATGCGCTGCCCCCCTTAGTGTCGCCGCCACCATACGGTGTCTTGGACTTGATTTCACAGCAAACCTGCGCCGCTCAGCGACTATCAATGGTAGACGCTTGCTACAGACAATCAGAGCAAATCTCGCAGATCACCGGCTACGAGCTCTCGATGTTATCCCACGCACGCAATACGTGAACATGTATCATGCTTCCCGTATACCACACGTGGCTCAAGTACTACCGGTCCCAAATCTTCTGGCGCGACGACTGTTGATGGCTTTCGGCTCTTTCGTCAGCTCGGGGATGTTATTCAAGGTGCAGTATGAATCCCTTGCACTGCCACGAGATCGTGGCGGGCTGGGACTCATCCACGTGCCGACTCGTGTCAAGGCACTATACGTCAGCTCCCAACTAAAACTTTGGCATCGTTGCCCGCAGAGCCATACTAGCCTCCTGCTTCACAACTTTGCACCGGCCTCCTTGTCCGCCCCAGTACTGGTATCGACCATTCCAACCCCCTTTTATTAATCCAACGATTTTTCCTGGAGTTCAGTTATATCTACCGGTCCTTACCACTTACACGTTTGTACCTCACGAAAACAGTCTCCGAATTGTTACAACAGTGCCGCCCGTCCAGCCCCATCGAACGTAAGTATCCACAGTACGTGTGGCGACACATATGGGAGGCGATCCATGCGCGTTTTCTTGAATCAGACGTTCAATCAGCGTGGTACATCACCGTGAACGGCAAACAAGTTAACCGAGAACGTCTGCACCGCATCCATCTCGCCGATTCATCCCTCTGCACCCACTGTGGTGTGGATGACACAGATGTCCACCGGTTCCACTGTGGCACAGCGTTCGACATCTGGACACTTGCGCGGCGAATTTTGGCGTTTCTTACTCGCCAAACACCGGCTCAGATCGACGTCCACATGCTTTTGTACCCCGATACGACTGTCTACCCCTCCGCCAAAACTCACTCTGTGAATTGGATCTGTGGCCACACGATCCGCTATCTTTTTACTTCTGGCGACAAGTCTACTCTAGGATATTGGACTTACCTCAACGAACGACACTGCGTCCTGATACGCAACCCACGCTATAAACAATATTTTTCCAATTTCTTACGGAGCACTTTCGATGACCCACTTAGTAGCTGGAACGTCCAAGCCCTGAGAAGCTGAAAACTGTATAAACCGAACCGAACTGAATAGATCTGCTACCCAGAAACCAACGCCTACGCCATGAGAAGACACGTTTGGACGAGTTGGCATGCTGTAGGCGGATACACTTCAGGAGCTCCTGTAAGAACTCGTCTTTAACTAAAAGTCGCACGACGACTTTAATTTAAAAAAAAATAAAAAAAATAAAAAACTTTTCCTTAGTTATTCCTCATAATTTGTTCTTAAAGGAAAAAGAAATTTAATTTTGGCTTTGAGAAACTTTTTTTTGTTCCAAAAGATTGCTTCTTCGCCAACAAGACGAAGGAGGGATCACAGATAACCGCGCGACACTTGTTTACAGCGAGGCACGGGACAGAATGCAGGCGGGAAGAGTTGTGTTGTCCCGGTTACCTCTTCGTCATATCATAGTTGGGAACCTGGAAGAGTGAAGGTGTCCAGCACGAGACTTTTAGAAGTCAATAGGAAAGAGCTGTTTTCCGTCATTAGGCTGCCGCGTACCTCGCGGACACATGTAGTGATTTGTCCATCGTTAACGCGCCGAATGAAATGCTTTTTGTGAATGAATACAGTGTTCTTCCGTCAGTAACATATGACGAGTACTGTATGTAGTTTGTAGTAATTAGATCGTCTGTTTATGCCCTAGTAACTAGTTATTGTTTGTTGTGTCATATCTTTCAGGTGCATAATCTGAATAATGGAGGATGAACACCCTTCGACTAACGTTGTGATACATAGTCGGGAGCCTGTCACAGACGATGGCAAGCGGAGAGTTACCGACGTTGTGTTTTGGTTTGTAAAAGTGTTGGAAGACAGATCCATTATCAATGCACTACCGGAAGGAGGCAGTTCTGTTTCTCGGCGTTCCAGATTGATAGGAGCGGCTATCGTCGAGCGATTTTTGGAGCCGACGAACGAAATGACTTATGTTGATACTGAAATACTATACCATGAAGACGAAGCAGAAGGTGATTCAGTGGAAGATATCCCGACTAGTGAATTGCTAAATGGTGATAATACTTTGGAAATCTTCCTGGCACTGGGAATATGTGCTTCATCTGAGTACTACGATCCTATTACTAAACGATTGAACTACGACGCTATACCCCTTGAAGTAAAAGCAAAGGCGGTAGCGCTAGTCAGGAATAATCCAAATTGAAACTTACAAACACTGCAAAGGAATGGAGCAACAGCAGCCCTGAAATGGAAGGAGGACTTGAAATTGTGGGAAAGTGATATCGTTAAAGGAGGGACAAGATACGACAAATACCAGGCGGTAAATAAGTGGACATACGACCGATTTGTCGAATCTCGGTGTCGTAACGAGAATGTAACAACGAGAATATTTCAGGAGTGGGCTGCAGGTGCAGCGCTTCAATATACGGCCAACAAGGATTTTACGTTTGCTGCATCATTATGTTGGGCAAGAAATTTTAAATCGGAGTATAAAATTCGTCAACGGCACATTACTAAATACGTCTCTCATAAGGAGGCACAAAATACAGAAGATATACAGAAAGTGGCGGCTCTTTTCAGCACTCAAACGGCGTCACTTATGACTAGTTTTAAACGTGATTACGTGATCAACACCCATTAGACAGGATGCGAGTACCTATCGGGTGAACATTCGATACACATTATCGCATAAGGGAGAAAAACGAACCCTTGTCGCAGTTGGTAGTAAAAACAAACTAACACATTCGTACACGGTGCAATATGCCGCCACAGCCTGTGGAAAAGTGTTGCCTAAGGTTTCCCTGTGTTTACAAGAAACGAATGTTACATTTGGTCCTCGGGTTATAGAAGATGTCAATCGTTTAACCGACTCGTTGAAAAATGTTTACATTACCTGCTCCAAATCCGGGAAACTGACGAATGCGATTTACAGAACATTTCTTGAGAATGTTTTGAAACCATACGTTTCTGATAACAAGTTTTGTCTAATATTGGATTCCTGGAGTGGACAAATTAATACTAGAAGATATGACAGAATGTTTATAGGTGGTGAGGGTCAGCCGACGTGCACAGTAAAAGTAATATCGCCAAACTGCACGCCTGTGTGCCAGCCGTGTGATGTTTATTTCTATCGCCAGGTTAAAAACTTTATTTCCAGGCTTCAGAATAGCAGTGTGCTTCTGAAAACCCAGCGGGAATTGCACAACTGCACGGATGCAATAACTATTCACAGTATAATTCATAACCAACCTTCAGCACTTATTTGTCAGGCAATGATATCGTATGCGTGGTACGCATCATAATTAATTCCCGAAAAAGACGTATTTTTAAATGTAAACCAAGTGTGTTTTCCGCCGACTCTTCGGAAGAAACAGTGTAGCTGTCGAAAGATTACATTCATTAGATGTTCTTGGTGCCGTGAGTAAATTTGTTTAGAATGTTTATATGTCAAGTACGGGCCATATAATTGTTCGAAGAAAAGTGAGGACACGTAACAGTGACTGGAAGAGCCATTGTAAAGTGACCTGAAGTGATATTGTAGTTGTTTACTATCCCAAGAGGTTTGAGAAATTTATTTGCCTACCTTATTATTATCATTCCTTATTGATTTACTTAGCTTATTAACCCTTCTGTCCCTATCAACTGAGATATGGAAAACAACACAAACGAAAAAAACAAAATCCACTACGTTTCGTCGAGATTCGAACCCGGGTTCTCCGAGTCCATGCCAGTTACCTTGGGCGTTGCGCTGTCGGTGCTATCGGAGAAAAGTGTTTACCATGTGAGTACAGAAGCGCCAGTTGTAAAAGTTTCTTACCTCGATTTCTGGAAAAGTATGCGTTTTGGGACCCCCTACCCCATGATGAAAAATGCTCTATTTACGATTATCTATCGACCCCGCCAATTTTGAGCCGATTGCTCGTTATAGCCTTTAGGGGTGATTTTCTCAAAAATGCGGGGGTGTTGACCGAAAATATCTTAGATTCCTTCGTTTTAGTTTGTACACAAGCGACCAGCCAAATTTGAGCCGGATCGGTTGGCCGTGTCTGAGGCCTTCCCCTTGTGAGTCGTATGCAGACACGTCTTCGATATTTACCTTTCCTCAGCTCAAAGCGGGACCCAGTACTAAAGACAATTCTTCTCCTGCCAACGATATTCCAGGCAGCGAAGACCAGCGAAGACGAGTCGGGAGGCGCCCCGAACAGTGGTGGGGTACGAACCTGACTGTCATCCGTCATTCTGCGCGACATTCAGTAGTGATAGTCTAGGATGCCTTTTCATTTAATAGCAGGAGCCGTCTGGTTGTCATCTGTGCACCCTTACAGCACAGCGGTATGTCGATGATACTCTACGCCTCGTTTCGTTGCCCTTCGTGGCAAGTCATCCTGGGATTACATTTCAGCAAGATAATGGCTGCCTGCACACAGCGAGAGTTTCTACTGCTTACCTTCCTGCTTGCCGAACTCTGCCTTGGCCAGTAAGATCACTGGATCTCTCCCCAGTTGAGAACGTTTGGAGCATTTCGGGCAGGGCCCTCCAAGCAGCTTGGGATTCTGACTATCTAAATCGCCAGTTGGGCAGAATTTGGCACTGTATCCTCCCCATGAACCATGGACCTTGCCGTTGGTGGGGAGGCTTGCGCGCCTCAGCGATACAGATGGCCGTACCGTAGGTGCAACCACAACGGAGGGGTATCTGTTGAGAGGCCAGACAAACATGTGGTTCCTGAAGAGGGGCAGCAGCCTTTTCAGTAGTTGCAGGGGCAACAGTCTGGATGATTGACTGATCTGGCCTTGTAACATTAACCAAAACGGCCTTGCTGTGCTGGTACTGCGAACGGCTGAAAGCAAGGGGAAACTACAGCCGTAATTTTTCCCGAGGACATGCAGCTTTACTGTATGATTAAATGATGATGGCGTCCTCTTGGGTAAAATATTCCGGAGGTAAAATAGTCCCCATTGGGATCTCCGGGCGGGGACTACTCAAGAGGACGTCGTTATCAGGAGAAAGAAAACTGGCGTTCTACGGATCGGAGCGTGGAATGTCAGATCCCTTAATCGGGCAGGTAGGTTAGAAAATTTAAAAAGGGAAATGGATAGGTTAAAGTTAGATATAGTGGGAATTAGTGAAGTTCGGTGGCAGGAGGAACAAGACTTTTGGTCAGGTGATTACAGGGTTATAAATACAAAATCAAATAGGGGTAATGCAGGAGTAGGTTTAATAATGAATAAAAAAATAGGAGTGCGGGTTAGCTACTACAAACAGCATAGTGAACGCATTATTGTGGCCAAGATAGACACAAAGCCCATGCCTACTACAGTAGTACAAGTTTATATGCCAACTAGCTCTGCAGATGATGAAGAAATAGATGAAATGTATGACGAGATGAAAGAAATTATTCAGGTAGTGAAGGGAGACGAAAATTTAATAGTCATGGGTGACTGGAATTCGTCAGTAGGAAAAGGGAGAGAAGGAAACATAGTAGGTGAATATGGATTGGGGGGAAGAAATGAAAGAGGAAGCCGCCTTGTAGAATTTTGCACAGAGCACAACTTAATCATAGCTAACACTTGGTTCAAGAATCATAAAAGAAGGTTGTATACCTGGAAAAATCCTGGAGATACGAGTAGGTATCAGATAGATTATATAATGGTAAGACAGAGATTTAGGAACCAGGTTTTAAATTGTAAGACATTTCCAGGGGCAAATGTGGATTCTGACCACAATCTATTGGTTATGAACTGCAGATTGAAACTGAAGAAACTGCAAAAAGGTGGGAATCTAAGGAGATGGGACCTGGATAAACTGAAAGAACCAGAGGTTGTAGAGAGTTTCAGGGAGAGCATAAGGGAACAATTGACAGGAATGGGGAAAGAAATACAGTAGAAGAAGAATGGGTAGCTCTGAGAGATGAAGTAGTGAAGGCAGCAGACGATCAAGTAGGTAAAATGGCGAGGGCTAATAGAAATCCTTGGGTAACAGAAGAAATATTGAATTTAATTGATGAAAGGAGAAAATATAAAAATGCAGTAAATGAAGCAGGCAAAAAGGAATACAAACGTCTCAAAAATGAGATCGACAGGAAGTGCAAAACGGCTAAGCAGGGATGGCTAGAGGACAAATGTAAGGATGTAGAGGCTTGTCTCACTAGGGGTAAGATAGATACTGCCTACAGGAAAATTAAAGAGACCTTTGGAGAGAAGAGAACCACTTGTATGAATATCAAGAGCTCAGATGGCAACCCAGTTCTAAGCAAAGAAGGGAAGGCAGAAAGATGGAAGGAGTATATAGGGGGTTTATACAAGGGTGATGTACTTGAGGACAATATTATGGAAATGGAAGAGGATGTAGATGAAGACGAAATGGGAGATATGATACTGCGTGAAGAGTTTGACAGAGCACTGAAAGACCTGAGTCGAAACAAGGCCCCGGGTGTAGACAACATTCCATTAGAACTACTGACGGCCTTGGGAGAGCCAGTCATGACAAAACTCTACCATCTGGTGAGCAAGATGTATGAGACAGGTGAAATACCCTCAGACTTCAAGAAGAATATAATAATTCCAATCCCAAAGAAAGCAGGTGTTGACAGATGTGAAAATTACCGAACTATCAGTGTAATAAGTCACAGCTGCAAAATACTAACGCGAATTCTTTACAGACGAATGGAAAAACTGGTAGAAATGGACCTAGGGGAAGATCAGTTTGGATTCCGTAGAAATGTTGGAACACGTGAGGCAATACTAACCTTACGACTTATCTTAGAAGAAAGATTAAGAAAAGGCAAACCTACGTTTCTAGCATTTGTAGACTTAGAGAAAGCTTTTGACAATGTTAACTGGAATACTCTCTTTCAAATTCTGAAGGTGGCAGGTATAAAATACAGGGAGCGAAAGGCTATTTACAATTTGTACAGAAATCAGATGGCAGTTATAAGAGTCGAGGGGCATGAAAGTGAAGCAGTGGTTGGGAAAGGAGTGAGACAGGGTTGTAGCCTCTCCCCGATGTTATTCAATCTGTATATTGAGCGAGCAGTAGAGGAAACAAAAGAAAAATTCGGAGTAGGTATTAAAATTCATGGAGAAGAAGTAAAAACTTTGAGGTTCGCCG
This sequence comes from Schistocerca piceifrons, assembly GCF_021461385.2. Classification (NCBI taxonomy): domain Eukaryota; kingdom Metazoa; phylum Arthropoda; class Insecta; order Orthoptera; family Acrididae; genus Schistocerca; species Schistocerca piceifrons. Next base: position 826,271,587 of record NC_060138.1, read on the forward strand.
ATGACATTGTAATTCTGTCAGAGACAGCAAAGGACTTGGAAGAGCAGTTGAACGGAATGGACAGTGTCTTGAAAGGAGGATATAAGATGGACATCAACAAAAGCAAAACGAGGATAATGGAATGTAGTCAAATTAAATCGGGTGATGCTGAGGGAATTAGATTAGGAAACGAGACACTTAAAGTAGTAAAGGAGTTTTGGTATTTAGGGAGTAAAATAACTGATGATGGTCGAAGTAGAGAGGATATAAAATGTAGACTGGCAATGGCAAGGAAATCGTTTCTGAAGAAGAGAAATTTGTTAACATCGAATATAGATTTAAGTGTCAGGAAGTCGTTTCTGAAAGTATTTGTATGGAGTGTAGCCATGTATGGAAGTGAAACATGGACGATAACTAGTTTGGACAAGAAGAGAATAGAATCTTTCGAAATGTGGTGCTACAGAAGAATGCTGAAGATAAGGTGGGTAGATCACGTAACTAATGAGGAGGTAGTAAATAGGATTGGGGAGAAGAGAAGTTTGTGGCACAGTTTGACTAGAAGAAGGGATCGGTTGGTAGGACATGTTTTGAGGCATCAAGGGCTCAGAAATTTAGCATTGGAGGGCAGCATGGAGGGTAAAAATCGTTGAGGGAGACCAAGAGATGAATACACTAAGCAGATTCAGAAGGATGTAGGTTGCAGTAGGTACTGGGAGATGAAGAAGCTTGCACAGATAGAGTAGCATGGAGAGCTGCATCAAACCAGTCTCAGGACTGAAGACCACAACAACAACAACATCCCTCAGGAGGACATCCGACAACTCTATCAATCAATGCCAAACCGAATACATCTACAAGGTTACTCTGCAATTCACACTTAGGTGCCTCGCAGAGGGTTCATCGAACCATTTTCATACTACTTCTCTACCATTCCACTCTCGAATGACGCGTGGGAAAAACAAACACCTAAATCTTTCGTTCGAGCTCTGGTTTCTCTTATTTTATTATGATGATCATTTCTCCATACGTAGCTGGGCGTCCACAAAATATTTTCGCATTCGGAAGAGAAAGTTGGTGATTGAAATCTCACCGCAAAGAAAACCACCTTTGTTTCAGTAACTGCCACCCCAACTCGCGTATCATATCATTGGCACTCTCACCCCTATTGCGCGATAACACGAAATGGGCTGCCCGAGCTGCCCATCTGTGCACTTTTTCGATGTCCTCCGTCAATCCTACCTGGTAAGGATGCCACGCCGCGCAGCAGTATTCCAGCAGAGGACGAACAAGTGTAATGTAGGCTGTCTCTTTAGTGGGTCTGTCGCATCTTCTGAGTATTCTGCCAAGAAGGCGCAGTCTTTCTTTCGCCTTCCCCACAATATTATCTATGTGGTCTTCCCAATTTAAGTTGCTCGTAGTTGTAATTCCTAGGTATTTAGCCGAATTCACAGCCCTTAGATTTGTGCGATTTATCGTATACCCAAAATTTATCGGTTTTCTTTTAGTACCCATGTGGATGACGTAGCTCTTTTCTTTGTTTAGTGCCAATTGCCACTTTTCGCATCATACAGACATGCTCTCTAGATTATTTTGTAATTGAAATTCATCGTCTGATGATTTTACTGGACGGTAAATTAGAGCGTCATGTGCAAACAATCCAAGGGGGCTGCTCAGATTATCACCTAGATCATTTATGTAAATCAGGAACAGCAGAGGGCCTATGACACTACCTTGCGGAACGCCAGATATCACTTCTGTTCTACTCGATGATTTACCGTCTATCACTACGAAGTGTGACCTGTCTCGGAGGAAATCACGAATGCAGTCCCACAACTCCATATGCATACAATTTGATTAATAGTCGCTTGTGAGGATCGGTATGAAAAGCCTTCTGGAAATCTAGGAATATGGAATCGATTTGAGATCCCTTGTCGACAGCACTCATTACTTCATGGGAAAAAATAGTAAGCTGCGTTGCACAAGAGCGATATTTTCTGAATCCGTGTTAGTTATGCATCAATAAGTGATTTTCTTCAAGGTGATTCATACTGTTCGAGTACAGTATATGCTCCAAAATCCTACTGCAAATTGAGGTCGGCGATGTGGATCTGTATTTCAATGGGTTACTCCTATTTCCTTTCTTGCTTTTTGCTTTCATAGGAGACAGTGGTGGACCAACGCGTTATTGATTTGCCCAATTTGTGAAGCTCTTTCTATTGAATAAATCAAGCAGTTTTTCTGATACTGTAATCATTTATTGGTTTGTACATGCACATCACATGTATTGATCTCCCTCCAATTCGGATAATTTTTTAGTGGTGCACCGTTTTCTTTTCTTTTTTTAATTTTATATACACAGCGTATGCGATCTATCAACGAATCGAAGCACAGGTGAGATGGACCACTGTGTTGATGGCCGAAATATTTTTTCTACGTTTAGGCATGGACTACATTAGACATAAATTTCTTTTAATATACTATTTGTGTAAAGTTTCTTCAACTGTGTGTGAAATGAATATCTAAAATTGTACGTTTAATGGACGGTAAAGAGCAGCATACGTGGTAACATATTTAGTACACGTAAACAGAATTCACACAAATATGAGTCACAAAAGTGACAGATGAATGAGGTCGATCCTATAGTGGACACTCGACTTAGCTTTTATGAGTTGATTTTCATTAATAAATGCAGGAATACCGTGAATATTTTAAATACTATTTGCATAGGTAACTTCTACATCTACATCTACATGGATACTCTGAAAATCACATTTAAGTGCCTGGCAGAGGACCACCTTCACAGTTCTCTGTTATTCCAATCTCGTATAGCGCGCGGAAAGTGTGAACACCTATATATCTTTCTGTGCGAGCTCTGATTTCCCTTATTTTATCGTGGTTATCGTTTCTCCCTGTGTAGTTCGGTGTCAACAAAATATTTTCGCATTCAGAGGAGAAAGTTAGTGATTGGAATTTCGTGAGAAGATTCCGTAACAACGAAAAACGCCTTTCTTTTAATGATGTTCAGCCCAAATCCTGTATCATTTCTGTGACACTCTCTCCCATATTTCGCGATAGTACAAAACTTGCTGCCTTTATTTGAACTTTTTCGATGTACTCCGTCAGTCCTATCTGGCAAGGATCTCACACCGCGCAGCAGTATTCTAAAAGAGGACGGACAAGCGTAGTGTAGGCAGTCTCCTTAGTAGGTCTGTTACATTTTCTAAGCGTCCTGCCAATAAAACGCAGTCTTTGGTTAGCCTTCCCCACAACATTTTCTTTGTGTTCCTTCCAATTTACGTTGTTCGTAATTGTCATACCTAGGTATTTAGTTGAATTTACTTCTTTTAGATTAGACTGATTTATCGCGTAATCGAAGTTTAGCTTAAGCATAATACCGTCACGAGAGATTTATTGATCTCAAATTTATTGATCTTCGCAGTGCTTTACTGGGAGTGATTGTGTTGATGCCTTTGTCTTCCTCCTGTTTGCGATTCTCCTTATTCATTTTCACATACTGCGTTGCCAGAGATGAAAACCTCAATAAATGTTAGAAGAAAATCTTTGGACCGACTTACGGTCGAATCTTGAAGCTCGGTATTTCTTAACTAACGTCTTCGAATCACAGGTGAGGTGGACCACCCTGTCACCAGACCACTCTCTAGAAAGAAGTATAGGTTGATTACAGACAGGCACAAGGAATCTTTGTACATTATTCCATACGTGTTTTTAGTGGGAACGCCAACTTTACTGTGGAAACGGGTGAAAATCGGACCGAACAAATATAGTTTCTGCAAGTGAAGGGAAAGTGGCTGCACTTTTATTACATTTCAGATTTTAAATAAACTCGAAGGACATGTAAAACTTGAAAATAATTACGAGTAACCGAGTTCAATAAGACAAAATGCAAAATTATGCTAGGAATTTTGTATTTCTGATTCATATGACGTTCAACGTTTTCTATCTGCCACTTATCACTTCTTTCATTCTTGCATTATCGGTTAATGTGAAAAATGTCGAGCTGAAATGGGCTCGGAATCCACGTTAAACTGTAGTTTTCCTGTACCTGAGTGGGCAAGTCACTTCAAAGGTCGGAGGAAGGCAGCATCATACCACGTTCAACGGGACCGTGCGTGGGGCACTAAGATGTTCGAACCAGTCTTCGGATTGTTGACAGCTTCATTATTTTTTTTACTTTATTTATAACATAGACATTTCATAAGTTAGTCACAATTATGTTGTGGATTGATGAGTAGTGGAACTGTTTAAGTTGTAAGTACGAGAACTTGTACCTTCAGTAATATATTTTCTTGTGCAGAGGTTAGACGAGAATGTGTTGCACTTTTAATCTTCCAGTCCACGAAGTATGATTCTTCACGACGTCTCTCTCTCTCTGTCTCCCTATCTGTCTCTCGCTATCTCTCGGCCTCTCTCTCTTTCTAAGTGGTTCCTAAATCATAGATTATGTTCAGATCTATTCATTATCCACATCGCACTATTTCTTGACGTTTATTGCAACACTGATGCCGACGTCACCAAATACGGCATCAGTTAAATAGTGGACAGATGCAGGGATTTATCCCTGGTCTTCTTTAAGGTACCGTACCAGATATCGCTTAGGGAATCCAAGGACAGACAAACCATTCAGAAAGACAGCAAACCAGAGATCCCCATGTTCTGTGCCGCCTCAGAAACGACGCACGCTATATGAGTACAGTGTGTAAGATGGTCATGTCCTTTGATTTTGTACGTCATAGATATGCACGTCAGAGAGAGAGAGCAGTTACGTTACTGTTAAACAATCGTTGGTCTTGTGGCACAGTCTTTGCCTCTGCACAGTCAGATGCACTATTAGTAGAAGTGTGGTAGGTGATGGACGTATTTAGTAGTACTGTGTGGACTTGTGAGTGTATCTGTTAGATATAGAAAGGACAGCAAGGATGAGTATGATAGGTGAAAGGAATATAAATTCTGAATAATGTCATTTTTATTGAAGAGAAGTTTGAGGTAAGGCTGCTGCACTGCGCAGCTAGGAATGATTATTGTCAGCTAGTTAACTTGCTCAGAGGTGAGAGAAAGACCATCCCACTTCCCTGAACTAGTAACATTTTAATTTATTAAGGTGTTTGATTCTTATAGAAAGTCTCTGTTAAAACTGTACCGTCTTTATTTCATTGTGCACTTTGTTAAGCATAGTATAGTTCAGACCCATGTTATGTGTGAAGATCACGTGAAGTTTTACTCTGGCTTTTTGAATATATATTTCATTCTAAAATCGTTGTCTTGGAATATCATTTCATCGGAATAGTTACTGTCCCCACCCCACTGTTTATCTTTACGCATTGCCACATGCAACAATTTGAACATGTATTTAGAAATAAAAATGTAGCTCAGCCTCTACCTGCTTGCTGTTTGTCGTTGTGCTTTCGAGAAATCCGCAAAAATGTTTTCCAGACACAAGGTAAGTAGAAATAATAATGATAATTGTTTTACTTCAGTTGCATTCAGATCAGTTGCAGTTGAGTTCAAATTAGGTTCTGTTTAGTCAAACGTTAACATAGGAGTTTAAGTTGGATAACTGTTTACGAATACATAGTTTTTGAAATACGTAGGTTTTATAGAGCGGGAGGTAACATGGAGCAAAATTTTATACAGAAACAAAAACAAAGATAGCAACTTACAAATGTACTACGTATCACCTTTTGCGTCCAGGTACTTTAATATAGCTTCTACAGGACAACTGAAATAATATATGTATAAGCATTGTTAAAGTTAACGCACCGGACTGTCTTGATATCAGAAAGGATTTGCTGTTTCTTAAGGGGTGCTCATTCATATGCGTGAATTTCAAGGACTGGGATTATAGTATACATAAGCACTCACAGATAGCGCGTTACAAAAAATGCAATTAAACGCAGCTGTATTCCTAGTAATATTATCTCTAGCTGGATGGAATTAATTGCATCGATATGCGAAACTTAAGCCACTTTAAACCTGATTGTACTGTGAATTGTCTACCGTATAGTTGTATTAAAAATCGAGCTATCTATAGAGGCTAATCCGTTCAAACTTATTATTAGATTGTAAATAAAAGCTTTCAGTCTGTGAGAGTATGTCAGTTTCAATAGCAAAATTACTTAGTTAAACTTGTTGCTTAAAAATAAAATTAAATCCGGCAAAAATTACGCTCTTTCGTTCTATCAGCTCGATACTGTACCAGAGATTACGTTGCAAGCAGGTACAACGATGTTATTTACCACCTATACTGGCTTCCCCTTATTATCTGTTGCGATCATAAAATCCAGCTATTTCCATTTTCGTTTGTCTTTGCATTAAGTAAACTATTTATCTTACGTGAATAATTCGAAAAGAATGTCTCAAGCTATGTTTCTCAATTAGCCTCTTTTTAAGAATAATAGTTTTCCTTTTCATAACCAGACAGTCTTAACTTCATTAAATCTTTATGATAACGTCAGCCCAGTCATGACTATCTAGACGAGGTAGTGGCGGAATTAAAGCTGTGAGTAGAGGACGTGAGTCGTGCTTGGGTAGCTCAGTTGGTCAGTCTGCCTTCGGCTGCGGTGGGGCGAGGACGTCCGCTGCGCCTCGCCGTGCGCGACCGTGAGCGCTTGCTTGTGTTTACCTTCTCGCGGCGCGAGTTGTATTTGTTCCAAGTTCAGTGCGACTATGGCACACACATGGCGCCACGATACGATCAAAATTACTTTCCAACCAGATCACGCGCGTCCTCGAGCCTATGAAACAGAACAGTTCATACGCGATGATCTACGTTTAGATCCGGCGACTGTCGTCGGAATACATTTTTCTATAACGGCGAGCGTGGTTTATGTTAAAATGACCAGTGCAAAGGTCTGCGCGACAGTGGTTTCTAAATACTCGAACTCTCTCAGATTCAAACATTCCGACGGGCATATCGGTGCAGTGTCGGTGGATCATGCAGGCATGGGCCTAAGGACTGTAAGGGTTTTTGAGCTCCCCTTCGAGGTCCCAGAGGAAGTTGTCAAGGACGCCTTCCGACCATATGGCAATGTTATCAGCCACGTTGCAGAAAAGTGGCAAACTTTCTCGACGTATAAGGTCTACAACGGTGTGCGCCAAATTAAACTTAAGCTCAAGAAACATGTGCCGTCCTATTTGAACATCGGTGGCTGTCGTGCAATCAGCATGTACGACGGTCAACCGCGTACCTGTTCCGGATGTGGGCAGGAAGGCCATGTTCGATCGAGCTGCTTACAACAGAGAATTACGCAGATACCAGTGGGAGACTCCGTTTCCCCGACGAGGACGACAATCCTGCCCCTCACGTACGCTCAGACGACGATGCGCACCATAGTTGAGGACGAAACGGGTGATCAGACACATCCATCGACGTGAGAAGTACCAAGGGAGGAAGAGGAAGGACCCTCGGTGCCAACCCATACGTCGCCCCCTCCACAGCAACACCAGCAGCAACAGTCCCACGGACTCCAGACGCAACACAACATTCAGAACGCGATGGACGTGGACGCGAACATTGTCCCGACCGCGGCTTTCCTAGCGGAAGGTGATACGACGCTGGATTGCCTCCCACATTCGGATACGGATGTCCACGTTCGAAAGCAACGTTCGCCTCGACGACGCAAGCGACGTCGGCGGACACCTTCTGACGATTGCCTCCTACAAACGGCCGGTCAAGAAGGTGACATCTCATCAGACGGCATGGATGCTGCGCCTGCTGAGGATCTAAGTGGTGTAGACGGTTCACTTGCCCATATTACGAGTGCCCAGTTACTTTTTGCACCACAAACGTGGCAGGTCGCGTTGATGGATGGCGCTCCGTCTACCTCTACCAAAGACAGCGTACGTGACAGAGATTTAGGTGCCGATCAGCTACACAGCAACGTGTTGCACCCACTGTGGTCGGACGATGTTGAGGAACTTCCTGAAGAGGGCACGGGTGACAGGGGAGGGAGCGGCATTGGGGATGCCACTCCTAGCGTGAAAGACTCATAATTTGTAACGGGTTTGGTGGGTCCGGCATCTCTTGCGGTTAGCTTTGATTGCCATGGCGTCTACCCTAGGTGAAAAGGCTAGGCAGCACACCTTTCGCCTTGCCACAATCAATATCAACGCGATAAGGGCACCACACAAAATGACAATGCTACAACGCATGCTTGATGCGGCGGACATCGACGTGGCCCTCTTACAGGAAGTATGTGTCGCTAGTTTCCCTGACTTCTACGGATATACCGCCCACATCTCCCACACCTCTTCTACCGATTGTGGTGTGGCTGTTCTGCTACGGGACGGTTTGGCGGCTACGGACGTACTGTACTTACCGAGTGCAAGAGCCATGGCAGTAACTGTCAACGGTGTACGACTCATCAATGTATATGCCCTTTCAGGTTCAGGGAGACGGAGAGATCAGGCCCGCTTTTTTTCGGAAGATATTACGCGTCTATTTATGGGCCGCATAGACGATATGGTGATCGGAGGAGATTTTTACTGTACATTATCTCCGTCTGATCAGCAGCCACATCACGTCCCGTGTGCGGAATTGGGAATGCTAGTGCGTGACCTCCACCTGATTGACACGTGGCGCCACATCCATGGCCCAGCTCCTGGTTACACCCATTATACAAGCCATTCATCAAGTCGGTTAGACAGGATTTACGTCACAAGCACCCTTTCGGCGGCGACGAGAGGAGCAGAGCTCTGGCCCACTGCATTCACCGACCACACAGCCTATATTTGCACCATTGCCCTCCAACCTGCACGTGTGTGGCGCAGTAGGCCCCCCTGGAAACTGAACGTCGCCCATCTGGGCGAGCCGGCATGTAAAGGTGCAGTCGAAGGGTCGTGGAACGCGTCCTTACAGCGTCGTGGTCGTTACCGATCGACCCTCAGTTGGTGGATTGAATGTGCGAAGCCTGCTCTTAGGCGCACCTTCATGGCTTACGGCCGGGAAGCAGCGGCATGGAGGAGGAGCACGGAAAACTTCTATTACACCGTCCTACGGGAATGTCTTGCTATGGAGCCCTCACCTGACAGGCAGATCATAGTCAATAGAGCGAAAGCGTAGCTCCTTAGCACGCCATCATTTACAAGGCGCTGTTATACGGTCGCGTGCTCCATACATGATACAATCAGAAAGGCCATCTATGCACCACGTGCTCCTAGAACGCAGGAGGCGACGTAGGGCACTGGTAACCTACATGATAACGGACGACGGTCGACACGTGGTAGAACAAGCAGATATAGCAGAAGCCTTCTATGGGCATTACGCTCAACTTTATTCAGCAGTGCTCCCTGATATGGCGACGGTAGACACCGTTTCAGCACTTGTCCACGGTACAGTTCCGCCAGCCATGGTCCCGACTTTACTGGGAGAAGTGACAGCAGAGGAAGTCCTCGACGCCATTGGTAAAGGTGCTCCCCATAAATCACCAGGAATCGATGGATTACCATTAGAGTTCTATCGAGCCTTTAAACAACTGTTGCTACCGTGCTTGATTGAAATTTGCCAGGAATTGATGTCCCCAGGTATAACATTGCCTGCACCATTCTTGGAAGGTCTGATTGTCCCCATCCATAAGCCGAAGGGACGGAATCATGTCCGCGATTATCGCCCCTTAACGTTATTGAACAGCGACTTCAAGATCTTTTCGAGGCTGCTATCAGAACGTATTCGCGGCACACTATTGCACGTCTTGTCCGTCGATCAGACGTCCTTGCGGGGACACAACAACATCAGAACTGCATTATGTCGTTACAGAGATCTCATCTCCCTTGCACGGGTGAGACGTTTGCCGGCAGCCCTCGCGTCTATCGACTTTAGCCAGGCTTTTGACCGTGTGGGCCACACTTTCCTCACGGCCGTTCTACGGCGCATGGAATACCCCGACCCCTTTATCACAGTGTTGACACGCCTACTACATGGTGCAACTTCTCGAGTTCTTGTTAATGGAAGGTTGACGGCACCCATGCCGATCCGCCGATCAGTACGACAGGGATGTCCATAATCAACATTGTTATTTGCATTGGTCTTAGAACCTTTGTTGTGTGGTCTCCGAGACAGGCTCACTGGGATACAGTTCGGCGGCTCCATCTATCGTTGCACCGCATATGCGGATGATTTGATGATCGTCATACGTGGAGCTGACGACATGGCCGCGGCTTTGGACTGGATTGCAACCTACGGTACAGCTTCTGGTAGCCAAATCAACGTTGACAAGTCCGTCGCCTTGAGTATCGGGATTGGGCTACCGCAGGAACACATTGCCCCCTTACGCTTCAGTGATACTGTACGCTGCTTGGGCTTAGATTTCATGAACGACATGCGACGCGCGACGACGCTCAATTATCGACGCCTTCTTAACCAAATTAGGACCGGAATTGCAAATCAGCGCTTGCGATCCCTCAACATCGTTCAGCGGGCGTATTATGCCAATGTCTACCTTGCGTCCCGCATACCGCATGTCGCCCAAACGCTACCCATTCCGAAGCCCTTGGCTCGTAGCATTATGGCAGCGCTGGGATACTTCGTCACCGCTGGTATGTTACTGAAGATCAGATACGTATCTCTTACCCTCCCCAAGGAAAAAGGTGGTCTCGGCCTAGTTAACGTCCATGATAGGGCCATTGCCCACTATGTTACCTCACATTTATGTCTGCTGCGCCGTTGTCCTACGAGCCTCACGAGTCTGCTTCTGACGGCGCTACGACCTGCTTCACTAAGAGCGCCGGTGCCACTACAGGACATTCCAGCGCCCCTCTTTTATATAGGACGTTTCTATTTAGAACAAAGTTATTGCAGTGTCGCGCTCACGACACCACAAATGGCCACAACTCGACGCCTATACCATGACATGCTGCAACGCCGCCCCCTAAATGTGGTCGAACTAAAATATCCTGAAGTACGGTGGCGCGTGGTGTGGAAGACTGTACACGATGCCATGCTTGATTCCGATGTTGTTTCCCAATGGTACGTAGGCGTTAATGGGAAGCTGGTGACGCAAGAACGTCTCTACAATATCCTCATGGCAGAATCTCCCAATTGTGTGGGTTGTAATACAGTAGATTCTGACGAGCACCGCCTCAGCTGTGGAGAGGCGGAACCGGTTTGGCACCTAGTGCGGCAGATGCTGGCTTATCTCTTGCGAGTTAGGCCTGAGCATATATCTGCACGCACGTTATTGTTTCCGGAAGAGACATTTTACCCCAAGACTCGAACCAACTTTGTCACCTGGATACGTGGACATGCCGTCCATTACCTCTGTCGTCACGGACACAAGAATTTCCTTGACTTCTGGCTCTATTTGCAAGAAAGACATCATGCTATTTCCGGGCATACCAGATATCGACAGTGCTTCGCAAACTACCTATGGAGTGCCTTTCACAGCCCGCCGTGTAGCTGGAATGTTCCATCCAGTGGCAGATGAGGTCAGAACGAACTGCAAACGAGCATCTATTGAACAATCTTTATCAGTGGGCGCAGTCGCTGGGAAGCCTCACTACGACGTGGTAGCTTTCTTTTCATGTTATTTATGTTTCATGTCTTCGATGGCGTCTTCATTCTGTTTTAGTTTTCCAGGCTTGATTAACTATGACTGTTCGCACATTGATATCTATATAAACAAAAAAAAAAGATTAAAGAAAAAAAGTGGGCAGGAGACCTGCGTTCGAATCCCAATAAATAAACAAGAACAAAATAAGAACAAAATGAACAACAAATAAAATATAATAAAGTATTATACCCTTTCCTCTCTCCTTTTATTTTATGTTTTATACAAAGTTCAGAGGCATATTTAATTTTTGTTCGTTGGCGGAATCTGAAGTGGTGGCGATCGGCCGTCCTAGTTAGCTTTAGGATGAAAGTGGCGATGGCACTAGCTTTGTTTTTATTTATAGGCTACATAGGTTTTTGGGGGTAGTATGGGTGATAGGGGCCAACGCCTGAAGTGGAAGAGGTAATTTTCTTTCATTAAAAAAAAAAAAAAAAAACGTTGGTAGAGCACTTGCCCGCGAAAGGCAGCGGTTCCGAGTTCGAGTCTCGGTCCGACACACCGTTTTAATCTGGCAGGAAGTTTCATATCAGCGCACACTCCGCTGTAGAGTGAAAATTTCTTTGTATCTAGCAAATATTTTCTCTCCTTTTCTTAATAGGACATTTTACAGATAATGTATTCTTAAGATCTTTTGTCCTCGTTTCAAATATAAGTCGTAGAAGAGAATCATATTCAGAATTATAAGTCGGGAACTAATTATTTTCTTTAGAGCAACGTAGCTTTATTTTTGTTTTTATTCGAATATAGTACAGCCAAAATAGTCGTAGTGCATAAATGTCAGCAAAAATCTAGGTCCCACTACCGGAAGCACTAAAAAAATTAAACAAAAATTTAGGTGCCACCACCACTTTTAACCATACAATTAAACTTTTTTCCAAAGCTCACAACCCCTTCAGGTGTTGGCATTAGCGTGACACTACAATCCCTAGGTCGAATGGTCATTCGACAGAATTAATAATGATAAGTGTTATATTTGATCTAAATTTGCACCTTTTAATGGTTCTTTCAATATTTGTGGTGTACCTCAAATAGTGCTAGGGCACGTGCAAATTAACGCTGTAGGAACAAGCCAAATTTTCGTATACATACGCTAGGGTCTATCACAATAAAAACACTTTTGAGGTACTACGCTAAAGGGCCAAATACCAATTCACCATCAACAAAACAGCCTCATCGCTACTACCTCAGAGTGCCCCACACAACGCACTATCCACATCTCAACTACCTTTGAGCGTGGTTACCGAATCCCTAGATTAACAACACGGAAGCATACGGATCCCAGTCCGCTATCTTCAAACCAAAACTCACGATCTGTAGATCTTGTTGCTTACGGATCATCGAATACTTCCCTACCAATAAATAACTGTAAATAATTGCAAACTCGGCATACTATAAACCATAATCATAGATCTCCCAGCATAACAGTACCTATTAAGCAAAACATAACTCCTTAACCACGAAACGAGCGAACCAAATCCTACCAAAATCCATCGTGGCAGGGAACTTGAAAACGTACACATACAGTGGTCTTTTTATCGTTACGACTCGCTGTACACGTTAGCAGGATTCCGACAACTCGTGTACCCAAGACCATATGTCCTCGACATGAACCGACTACTTGTGCGGTAAACATGGTACTACTTATGTACTGCACGTAAAAGGTTGCGAGCCACTAAATTCTGAACAAATGTACGGCACACTATGCCTTTTAATGGTTTTAGAATTTCTGGTGAAAGCTGTCGGCTGTACTCTCAGCTGTCAGATACGATCTCTCAGGTCTGCGGAGGTGACAGGTCTTCGTGCACTGCAGCGTGTACTGGACTAACACGTACTGAATTCTGGCGTTATGACTTCCACCTCATAATTACAAAATAAACATTAAACAATTTTATGGACATTTACTGTGTTTTTACACGTAACCAGATGAATGGGGACTCCATCAGGAGTTGCGTCTACCACGACTGCCACGCCAGTATTAATAACAAATAAAAAAAGGTCAGCATTCGTCGCTGAAATAAAAATCTTTATTTCTGTTATAAATCGATTTCAATCAATGCGTGACCATCATCAGTGCTGCGTATAAAACAATAATAAAATAATCAGACTGCACTATAACATACTACATTTGCCCAAATATGCAAGTAAGAACATACAGAACAGTTCATTTTCATCAACATAGCTCGTATTGAAGCCCTGTGAACTCATAAATACAAACAGTAAAACTGCAACATCAGCCTGTACGAATGAAGAGTACTTGTCAGACCGAAGGTAGAAATGCAACTGAGGTAGCTGCTTATAGGGACCTAGGCAGCTATGCTCATTGCCACCACCAGACGCAACCGCACCCTCTTCGCCGATCATTATTGCAGAATCATTTATTAGTGAAAATGGAAGATATGATCCATGCACACATCGAGAACCGTAAAACTCTGTTGGATTACAGCGTACTGTCATAAAACTAACAGTGGTGTTGTAGGTATGTTTGTATCAATATTACTTTGTACGTTATTCAAAAATGTATGAGTGTTAAAATTAAGGTCAGAGGATGTGAATAATGACCAATTTGCAATTTGGTTTCTTCACATCTTTTACACTGTGGTGTGTATTTTTATACCTACAGAGTATTTTAAACATCGTCTATCAAAAAGGCGCTTGTAAAATCTATGAGAATAAAAAATAATGTCAAAGGGTATAATATGGTTACCCAATTCTTTTGGTTTCGTTTGAATTATTTCAGTGTTATGTTAATATAATGGTTGCAACACTACGTTCGAGTATGTTTCATGATACGCGACGAACTCTAAAATACACGGCAGAAGGCGTCAGCACCGCCTGTTCTATGATTTTACGATGTAATCCTACAGATTTTTACTTTCAAGGCTCTCGTTGTGTGCATGGATTGGATACTGTATTCCGTTATGTCATCTATATTTATTAACAGATGATTTTACAATAATGATAATTAAAGAAGGCACTGTTGCGTCCGGTGTTGGGAATGAGCGTACCTGCCTAGGTCCCTGTAAGCAACCTTCATTGATATGTGCAGGTATTGCGATTTTAATACTTGTATTTTCACGCAAGGCAGTACTAACCCTACGACTTATCTTAGAAGACAGGCTAAAGAAATGCAAACATACGTTTGTAGACTTAAAGAAAGCTTTTTACAATGTTGACTGGAGCACTCTATTTGAAATTCTGAAGGTGGCACGAGTAAAATGTAGGGAGCGAAAGGTTATTTACAATTTGTACAGAAACCAGAAGGCAATGATAAGAGTCGAGGGGCGCGAAAGGGAAACAATGGTTGAGAAGGGGGTGAGACAGGGTTGTAGCCTATCCCCGATGTTATTCCAGCTATACATTGAACAAGCACTAAAGGAAACAAAAGAAAAATTGAAGTAGTAATTAAAGTTCAGAGAGAAGAAATAGAAAATTGGAGATTTGCTGATGACATTGTAATTCTGTCAGAGACAGCAAAAGACATGGAAGAGCAGATGAATGGAAAGGACAGTGTCTTGAAAGGAGGATATAAGATGAACATCAACAAAAGCAAAACAAGGATAATGGAGTGTAGTCGAAATAAACCAGCTGATGGCGAGTAAATTAGGTTAGGAAACGAGATTCTTGAAGTATTGGATGAGTTTTGCTTCTTGGTGGTCGAAATAGAGGGGATATAAAATGTAGAATGGCAATAACAAGACAAGACTTTCTGAAGAAGAGAAATTTTGTTAACATCGAGTATCGATTTAAATTTCCTTTGTGAAGGATTCGCCTGGAGTGTAGGCATGTATGGAAGTGAAATATGGGCGATAAACAATTTAGGCAAAAAGAGAATATAAGCTTTTGAAATGTGGTACTACAGAAGAATGTTGAAGATTAGATGGGTAGAGCACGTAGCTACTGAGAAAGTACTAAACAGAATTGGGGAGAAAAGGAATTTGCTGCACAAGCTAACTATAAGAAGGAGTCGGTTGGTAGGATGCACTCTGAGACATCAAGGGATCACCAATCTCGTAATGGTCGGAAGTTGGGTGGGGAGAGGGGCGAGGGGAGGGGGGTAAAAATCGTAGAGGGAGACTAAGGAATGAATACAGTAACCATTCAGGTTGCAGTAGTTATTCAGAGGTGAAGAGGCTCGAAGAGGATAAAACAACATGGAGAGCTGTTGAAAGGTGGCTACACTGAGTCACAGCGCCAGAGATTGCGCCAAAGATTATTACTCCGCCGCCTCCACCGGGCATTAGTAGTTCAGAGGATGTCGAGGGCAGTTGTTGTTCTGTTGGGCGAGAGAATAGACGCTGTTCGGTTGATGTAATGTATAGATGGAAGAAGTTGGAGTTGTCAAAATATATTTGAGAAAGGAGATGGGCTTTTGGTTTATGATGCTGGTGTAATGGAATATTTTCGTCATATATAATGAGGTAAAACGGTATTACGGTTTTCTTTAATGACAATCCCTCTTGCTCACAGGTACAGTCAACAAAGCATCTGGCTTGCGTTCATTTATTAGACTTGTAATTCTGGTTTCTATATGTAATTATAGTATTTCTGGTTTTTCAATTAGTTCATTGTAAATGGTGTTTAAAATATTTTGTCGTATTGAGAAAGAACCGAGCCAGATACGTGTACGTTGAGTCACACTACCGCGCACAGAGCAGTTACAGTTGTGCTTCCTTGTTTCGTAGCTTTTGTAGTTGCAAGGGACTTAATTAATCAATTGTGTTAATGGAAATTCTTTGTCATTCTTTATTTTTATTTTATGCAGTGAGATTGCGTGCTAATATAGTCAGGGCCAACCGGTTACGAGACTTCGTAACCGGTCACACAGCTACTAAATTAGTCCTTTCTTATTAATTAAGCCCCCATGCACTACATCAAACCAATGTTCGGACTGAAGACCACAACAACAACAATAACAAGAACAACAGTTTCAAGGCCACAGGGCTGTAATACTAGGTACATTGATGAAACAGATTTCTTCTGTATATTCCTGCTTGTATATTCGGGCTGATGTAATTTGTTACTGTGCAGTTCAATTTTTTTATTCTTTTTTTTTATCTACAGCACTGATGATGGTCACGCAGTGATTGAAATCGATTTGCAAGAAATATACGACGAATTAGGACCCTTCTTTTGCTGTTAAAACGTATCCAGATGTCGCTTTCGATAAGGGAGGGCGATACAAAAATAATATGTGTTGTAAATGACACGGCACACCGCATGGCCAGGCGGGCTTTCATCACTGCTCGGCAGCGCTTAGTCATGTCGCTAGCAATCCGGGCGGATACACGTATGGCACTTCCTCTATGGCCTATGCAGTAAGGCGAGACTCGCGCAACTAGCGTAAGAAATGACGGGGCTTCCCCGGCCCCTGCTGCCAACGAGGGTCAGCGCCGCACACAGCGGCTGCAGTGCTGCTCGCCGAGCCGGCGACTCCGGATACTTGGCGCACAAAAGCGCCTCTCCGCGTTCTGCGCCGAGAATTTTAAGCCTGAGAAGTTCCGAGGAGGAACAACTTGCACGGCGCATTCCGAATGAGGAGGCGGACAGTGTTAACAACGCCTTTAACAACATCACGCCGGAAAAGCGAAAGGCGTGTTCGCAGCTTTGCGCCCGTACTCATCTCCCGCACCGGGTCTCTCCCCCTGCGAATTTGCGCCGCGCGCCCTCCTGAATGAGGAAGAACCGGGCGATGTAACCGGTCTATCTAGCAGCTCAACAGTTTCATACTTGAAGAGACATAAATTAAATCCCCCCCCCCCCCCCCCCAGAGTTCTGCGGGCTTGAAAAATTAATTACAGTTGGGAACTTGTCTTTTAAATGATTTCCCCTGGATCCCAGTCTAACATTAATTACGTAATAAAACATCTTATTTAAACTTTCAATGACAGTTGTGAAGAGCTGAAACTTTTGTCACAGCTATTTTAAAAGATTGATAGTAGTCAGACCGAAAAACATTAGCAATGGCACTAACTTTCAGCAAGCTGATACGTCGTTCGGTACAGAATTGTTACCTAATCTCCTGCTGCTGCCGGCCGTTGTGGCCGAGCGGTTCTACGCGCTTCAGTCTGGAACCGAGCGACCGCTACGGTCGCAGGTTCGAAACATGCCTCTGGCATGGATGTGTGTGATGTCCTTAGGTTAGTTAGGTTTAAGTAGTTCTAAGTTCTAGGGGACTGATGACCACAGATGTCAAGTCCCATAGTGCTCAGAGCCATTTGAGCCTCTGCTGCTCTTGCGGATGACACTCGTTATCCACATGACTTTCCCGCTCTGTTTTGTGTGACTGCATTGGATTCAGATCCCCTCGTTCTCAGTACCTCTCCGTTAACTCTCTATCAGTTAGCTTCAGCCGTCATTGGCTTTCAGTTACGCGATGGTGCACTGCTTATGAAATATTATTATAGCTTGGAGGACACAGGTCATTCCCGCGAGTACTACTAATACAGTTTCAAAGTAAGTGTACACTGATCAGCCAGAACTTTATGGTCGCCTACCTAACAGCCGGTATGTCCACCTTCAGCGCAGGTAACAGCGGGGACATGTCGTGGCTTGGAAGCAGTTGGGCCTTGGTAGGTTGTTGGAGACAGTTGGCACCACATCTGCACACATAAGTCGCTTAATTCCTGTAAATTACGGGAAGGCGGGCGCTGAGCTCTGACGCCACGTCCAATTGGAACTCGCCACTGTGTTCTTCGAACCACTGCATCACACTTCTGGCCCTGTAACATGGAGTATTATTTTGTTGAAAAAAGCCACTGCCTTCGGGAAACATGATCGTCATGAAGGTGTGTACCTGGTCTGCAACCAGTGTACGATACTTCTTGGCCAGCGTGGTGCCTTGCGCGAGTTCCACTGGACCCATGGATGCCGACGTGAATTCTCCCCAGAGCATGATGGAGCCGTCGGTAGCTTGTCTCCATCCTGGATTGCAGGTGTCAAGGAGCTGTTCCCTTGGAAGACAATGGATTCGCTACATCCAGTCGGCATGATGAAGTATTGGTATTCATCAGACCATAACGCTCTGCCACTGCGTCAACGTCCACTGACGATGGTTAAGTGTCCATATCTGTCGTGGTGTTAACATTGGCACTAGCGTGGGTCGTCGGCTTCGGAGCCCCTTGTTAGAAGTATTGGGTGTACTGTGTGTTGAGACACACTTGTACTCTGAACGGCATTTACGTCTGATATTAGTTCCATCAGAGTTAGCCACCTGTTCTGTTTTACCTGTCTGTCCAGCCTACGACGTCCGACATCTGTAATGAGGAGTGGCCACCCAAACTCACAACGTCTCGACGCGGCTTCACCTTGGGTTCGCCACGTGATGAAGACTCTCGTCATAGCCCTCCTTGAATGCCCGACAAGTCGTGCAGTTTCCGAAATGCTCGTGCCGAGCCTCCACGCCATCACAGTCTGCCCTCGGTCAGCCTCAGACAGATATCGCGCCTTCCTCATTCTACACACGGACAACACGCCCACTGATGTTACACGCACCGTGCACGTGTCTGACTAGCGGTCAGTCCTCGCCAGGCGACTCTGCTATCATGTGGACGCGTTTATATCTACAGTAGGTCTGTGGTCGTAGTGTTATGGCTGATCAGTGTATATCGCTTTACTGCTTTCCTAGATTTAATCCAACCTTCATGTGCGGATACTGGAACTTTTTTTGGACGAAAATATAATACCTGTTATTGCAACATGTACTAATATTTACATCAATGAAGTTTGTGATAATTTTTCTAAGGAAATGAATGTTTAAGAAAATGTTATTGGGATCAGAGCCTTTATTGGCTTGTAATATCTGTGTGGATCTATGAGGCGTTCTAGAAAGGGTTTATCAGAGATGTGGGATAACTCAAAGGCCAACTGATGTGAATCATGCTACTTATGCATGAGAGTAAAACCGATTCAGGTTTCATTTAAAATGTCTGAGGTTTAATAGTATCTTCGATAGAGATGTTACGACCAATTATCACTAATATTAATCACCAAGTATATACCTTAGTGTATCTGTGTATTAAGTACACTTTTAAAAAAACGTTGCTAACAGCATTGATATACACCTTTCAAAGTGTTCAAATACACCATTTATGCTGTCGTCCGCGAGAGTGACTGCGTCAGGAAATATCGCGCCAGTAACGGAGGGTAGAACGAGATAATAAAATGTATCACTTCCTCAAGAGCACCGGCTCAGTATGACTACGTCATATTTCATACTCTGTAAGACACTGCATGTTGTTTGATGTTCTATGTATGGACGTTATGCGTCATGTGCGACTGTCTGTAACCTTGTGCGTTTGTCGTAACCCCAGTAACTGAACGACTACGGTCTCTTATCAAGTTAAGAGCGGAAAAGGGAATGATTAATGTGATCTTCCAATCTTGTAAAAATTGCAAAACTAGATTTTCTCTCTTCATGTGACTGCGGCGCCCGCCTTGTGGTGTAAAGTATACCACAGGCAACATCCTGGTAGATTAAAACTATACGCCGGAATGAGACTCGAATCAAGAACGTTGTCTTAAATTTACAGATATCTCAGTAATATTCTGGTACACACCTTATAACACTATTTGTTTATGGTTTATCTAAATTTTATAATGTTTTGCTTAAAATTTTCACATATTGGTGCTCTGTTTTTTGTATATGTAAAGTGTGCTATACTGGAGGTCGAAGTTCTTTGCATTGTATGTGAGTAATGTATGTAAAATACTAGTAAATTGTGTATTACGTTAAATAATTATCTAATGAGATTTTGTATTTAAAAACATTTGTGTGTATAAACTGTTCATGTTGATGTAAATTTGAAAATTGTAAGAAATGGTCACGCTCAGAAACAGTGTAAGAAACAGGTATTATGTAAAAGCCAGTGTGCTTTTGTTTGAAACGGAAGTGGCTCTGGGGAGTGGAAAAGGTGGCACGGGCGAATTGGCGCACTGCCTAGAGCAAGCGTGGTGAGTAAGTCACACAGTCTGTTGGCAGCAGTGATTGAGACCACACCCTTGCGGAGCAGGAGACTCTTTGCCTGCAGATTTGCACAAAATTGCCTCTAATGAAGACTGCAAACAGCTTACGGCATAGCTGTGAGTTGTTGGGCTACTGTATGTAAAATTGACCGACGACAAAAAGAGAAATTGACCCCAAACAGCAAGATACTTGCAGGCCGTACTGTGTGTAGTGTAGCCGTCATAATTGTTTGCCACACCCAAGCCTACAGTCACCAGATAAGATTTGCTTTGGTATTTTGCTTATGTACATCGTGAAACATTCTTGAACTTTAAAGAAACTAGTTCACCCTGTTAATTCGTCCTAATCATACACCTATATAGAGTTCCTTCCAGGTTTACACACTTCTGAAGTGCCAAGAGGCACCATTTAATTTGTTTTTGTGTAAAAAGTTGTCTTAGTTGTTTCACTGAAAGGCGTAATGATAATTTTAGTTAGAGTAATGACACGTCCATGCTTTAGTACATTACAGAGAAACAAAGTGAAACTTTTATTGTTTAATTAGCTTTCTTAACTATTGTAAAGTGTTATAGAAAAAGATTGTTTACATAAAATCCAATCAGAGTGAAGCCAAGTTATTAGAATCTGTTAAATGACTATACAGAGTTAGTTCAAAGAGTTCTTCTGAAAGTAAATTACAGTAAGAAAGAGGTTTTCTTGAAGTGAAATGTTCAGTATAAAAAGTGTGTGCTTTAGTATTTAAGTTTTTCGGTTATGGAAAGTGCTTTTCTAAAGGTCCCCCTAGCCAAAATTTTCTTAGCGTCCTCGAAGTTATCTACTGGGCTTTTTCTCTTTTAAAAAACGTAGTAGTAAAAAAATACCAGTCTCTGCACCAACATTATTTACGTGAAGTAATACTTATTTGAAGAAGTAACTTAAACAGCAAGAAGAAAGTGGGCAAAATTCATACGTCTGTTTTTCCAACGCTTCGCTGTTTCACTGCCTGGATAGGCTGGCGACTGTTACTACCTATTTTAAACCACTAAATTAACTTGGAACTGAGTTGTCCAAGCTTCAATATCATACTATTCATACTACATTTCTTTCTAAAAGCTGGGAAAGATCTTAGGAACTGAATAGTCTGATTTACTTATCCATTAGACACAGCACACGGTCAAATCCTGTAAAAAGGTTAGCTCCATTGATTTGCTTTTCCTGTTAACAGGACTATCCTCCCATAGTGTACATTATTTGGAAACTAATCTAAATTTTAATAAGAGGGTTACACCCGACAACATAGAGACAGGGTTTCAGTTATCTGGGTAAAAACATGCTAAATTACAATAGTAAAAAAGTTTTTCAGATGGCTCTGAGCACTATGGGACTTAACATCTGAGGTCATCAGTCCCCTAGAACTTAAAACTACTTAAACCTAACTAACCTAAGGACATCACACACATCCATGCCCGAGGCAGGATTCGAACCTGCGACCGTAGCGGCCGCGCGGTTCCAGACTGAAGCGCCTAGAACCGCTCGGCCACATCAGCCGGCTTACAGTAGTAGTGGTAGGGCTATAAGCTGACAATTACGGCACACATAGCGCAGTTGCTCCTTGAAGTTATCGCGTGTTTTAATGTCTACTAAGTCTGCATGACACAGGAAGTGATTTGAGTGTTAAATGTACAAGCGATTGGACGTTAGTAATAAGAAATGGCGTGCATTGACGCAAAATGCAGACACCGCTCCAACAGGACGGCGCTAAGAAGAAGGAGAACTCTGTATCATCCTTTTTAATGTTCTCGTCACTTTCTTTTTTGTTTCATTTATTCCTGTCGCAACTTTAGAGCTAAATACTCTGTTAATTTTTTTAAATTTTTCTTACATCCTGTCAGGAGATTATGCTGTCTCCAACATCGGAATTGATTTCTGTTCCCCTTGCACTTTCATCACATCTTGAAATTTAGTTATTTTGTTCATTGTTTTTTAGACACACAATTAGAGTAGAGCTGAAAGTGAGCTGTAGACGTACGTCATACCTTTTCTTCGCAAGAAACTGTGGCTCTTGGTATTTCACTTTCATTATTCGTACCTTTTTGGATACACTTTAGGCTATTTGTCTGTTTAGGTACTTTACCAGAATTAATTTCAAGATTTCGAACATTTAATTTCACTTACCACTGTCGCAGACTTTCTCTAGATCTAAAACCCTGGCTCACAGGTACCTGTGAGCCAGATTTAAAACTTCTGCGGCGCGTTGAGACACATCTTCGATTTCAAAAATGTTTATTGTATCAGAAGGGATCAGTTGATTAGTCACACTCTGTGTCACCAAGGAACTGTTAATTTGGTAAGGGAGGCAGGGGGGGGACAAGGGGGGAACATGCTAAGCAGATTCAAATGGACGTAGTTGGCAATAGGTGTGTTGCGATGTAGAGAATTTCACACAGTGGACTAGCGTGTACATGTCCATCAAACCAGTCTGTGGACTGGGACTTAACATCTGAGGTCATCAGTCCCCTAGAACTTAGAACTATTTAAACCCAACTAACCTAAGGACATCCCACACATCCATGCCCGACGCAGGATTCGAACCTGCGACCGTAGCGGTTGCGCGGTTCCTGACTGAAGCTCCTAGAATCGGCTCCGGTCACATCGGCCGGCTCTTTTACAAAAACGGTGATTGTGAACCAGTAGCCTGCAGAAGTTCTGGACAATCAAGGGTATGAGAAAAGGTATTGGTCTGATGATTGCTTAGCAACCTGGAGAAGAATATTACAGAATTCGAATTCTTTTGGTGTGCAATGTGGTGGACGGAGGAAAGGAGTTATCTGACGACTGTCGAAGATGTGACCACAGTACTGAAGGAGGCGTCTAGTGGTGATGTGCAAAGATGCAGTGCACGGGGAACTACCCGAATGTTCGACACGCCTGCGAGCACGGTGCATAAAGTCCTACGTAAACCCTGCATTGCTGTCCATAAAATATCACCCCTTGTCCCGGAGGCCCTGCTGACATACCAGAAAGACAAACGTTCGCTTTCGAATTTCTTTCTTGCATGGAAGTGGACAATGAATAGCCAAGGGACATTCCATGGACAGACGAAGCCCATTTCCACCTTCACGGACATATCAATCCGCACACTCATCAAGGAGTGCCATTTTATTCTGCAGAGGTAACTGTGTGATGCGGGTTGACGGTATCGTTCACTATAGGGTCGCATTTTCTCGAGGAGATGAGTCCTGCAGGTCCCGTTACCCATACAGTCACTGGTAAACGCTATGAGAGTCTTTTGTGGGACATCATTCCAACTCTTCAACAGCGTAGATGTGTGTCTAGGATCATTTATATGCAGCATGGCGTTTCTCTTCGGACTGCACAGCAGGGAAGTGGTTGCTGCAGAGGCATTTCGGGAATTCTAGAATTATCAGCCGTCGGTGCCTACAGCCTAGCCGTCCCGACCACCTGATCTTAGCCCGCGTGACTTCTGGCTTTGGAGATATCTGGAAGATGTTGTGTTCAGTGTTGCAATTGCGAATTTTGCTCGACTGAAGGCACAAACTGCGCAGTGTATTCTGAACGTGACCACAGAGACAGTCCGACCTGTTGTGGATTGCGCTGTTTCTCGATTTCAGTTTGTGGCGGATACGGTGGCCAGAAAAGTGAAGATGTCCTGCACCAGTCTCATGACAATTAGAAACCGATTTTGCTCGTTATGCGGTTTTTGACCTTAGGACAGTTAAAAACCGTTTTTTCCCATCCGATGTGGTACTACCTAGCTGTGGTGGATGGGCTTACCTACGTAACAGGGCTATAACTGTTGACTGCCGAACTTGAGCAATCATGCATATTGAACAGTGCGAATGGTGTAATGTGTAGCTCATATCATAGTCGTTGTATTGCGATTCATCTGTCATTTGCAGCCGACTCCATTTACGTTAAGACGCTTACAGTACCATCTATTGGGAAAATTTTAGTTACTTTTTTTCTTGTTTCATGACATTTCCCTCTGCATCGATAATATGCTGTTCAAATTTGATGTCATTCTGAGCAGTGGCTCTCTTTCTACAGCGTTCTGAAACGAAGTTAATTATGGACACCCTGTACATACGTAGTGAGAGACCATGCCGTTACAGTCTGGTAATTGCTATTTTTTGCATGAGAAGAAACGACAGTTCGGCTGTTGCAATTTGCAATGTCAGCGAGTGAGAACGACTCAATAGCTGTAGCAAAAAATACCTTATATCACACTAAAGTTATAGCAAAATGCTCTACATTACACAAAAATTGGAAAAAATTGCTCTCAGTATACATAAATGTTATCTAGATTAACATAGAGAATTCTCAAAACTGACTACCTCAGAAATCCACTGCTTAATAAGTGTATTAAGAATTGTACTACAGCTAGAGAGGAACTTAATAGTGCAAGTTGTTGGTATGTTGGCCGGACTTAGCACATCTCTCATGGGGTGTAACTCAGGAGTTCAGCTGATGCATTTATGAACCGTTGTTGGACTTGGTAGTTCACTATTAGATGAGACAAAAAATGTGTAGAATGCAATTGCTAAAAAAGTAAAGTATGAGTAGGTGTACCATAAAAATTCGTGGGAAGAAGACCACCCCATACAACTAGCACCATCATGTCGGAGATAGAACAGTGTGTTATCTGAATTGTACAGTCCATCTGAATGCGATTCCTGGACGAAAGTGTACAGTACATTTGACAGAAAATCTAGTATAGTACTGTACCCGAATGTGACAACTGGAGAAGATAATGTAGCACATTAGCTGGACAGCATAGTATGGCTTGTACCGAAATGAGAGTGGTTTTATGCGCCGTGGGATATGGTGAGGACAATGCAGGCTGCCTTTTTTCCCCTAGGTCCATCATCTGGGATTTAGGTGACTGTCAACTATGTAGACTCATTACTCCAAACCGACATATTGGATTGCCATCTTGGTTGCTGGCATCATAGAGCCAGTCCTCATATCTCCAGGTAAGTTATCTTGGTTTCTGATTTCATAGAGACTGTCCTCGTATTCCCACGTCGCATCTTCGATTATGACGTCATGCAGACTATCCTTGAATTTTACACAACAGATCAAACAAAGTACCACCTTCAATTTTCCACCATTTTCTACTTAGAGTAGCTGCCCTGCTTCCATAGTGAGATCGCAGGGGTTGGAAGAAACCTGTAGCGTAAGTGGGCTATTTTGAATTTTCCGCCATTTTTTGGATTCCCTGCCACTTGAACATAGAGCAAATGGCCTATAACATCAGAAGGGTGAGGGGAGGTGAGAAATCTGGCAACATTTCATGACATCATTGATGACTTCATATAAATGAGATGAAAAATCTGACAAGACTGAGGACTGTCCTCGCTCTCCCACAGTTATAATACGCCCAAATCTCTACTGTTACGTATACAAATCTTGTTGCGCTGTAGATATTGATATACATTCAGCCATTTGTTTACCCTCTGTGTCATATGCCATTGATGATGGACTCTGGGCGGGAATACCAATCTAGCAAATGGATATTTTACATGAATATCTTATGTCTAAAGAAGATGCCTTTTGTTCCATAAAATTTCGGGCGTGCAGCCGCATAAATTTAACATCTTCTGAAATTTCGTTTGTATACCGTCGAGCGATCTTGAGAGTGCGTTGAGCAAATTTGAATATGCAGAACAAGACATCTTTTAAATTCCTAACGCTTTAATTTATAATCGATGTTAGAAAATTTCTGTTTTTCGTAAACGATTTTTTTGATGTTGCCGCTCTGCATTTTATATTCTCTCCACTTCACCCATCGATGGGGTCTGTAATTAATCATTGGTAGTATAAATTTTTTAATAATTTGTTTTTTGAAAAGTGACATGTAGGCCGCTTAAAAGAGATACTGTGTTGCTAGCCGGCCGGAGTGGCCGAGCGGTTCTAGGCGCTACAGTCTGGAACCGCGTGACCGCTACGGTCGCAGGTTCGAATCCTGCCTCGGGCGTGGATGTGTGTGATGTCCTTAGGTTAGTTAGGTTTAAGTAGTTCTAAGTTCTAGGGGACTGATGACCTCAGCAGTTAAGTCCCATAGTGCTCAGAGCCATTTGAACCTTTCGTTGCTGTAATGCAGAAGTAATGAGATAGTGAATAAGAAAAGTATCTGAAAATTATGTGCCGATATGGGCCGACTGTCTCCATTTTATAACGTTTTTCCACGAAAATTAATAAATATTGACTCAGTTTTATCGGAAATCATTAATTTGTAACTCTAAGTTCGTAAGAATTCAAACAGAAAAAACAGCAAAACAGTGAATAAAAATTGCTTTGTCACCGTATTTGGTCACGCACAATCCATTCTCGATGCACAAGTAAACGGGTCACATCCACCCACACAGATCGATCGGGAGTGGCACAAAGTGTGCAGTGCACACTCGTTACGTAACAGCCAGTCCATCAGCCGATAAAATAATTGACAGACAGAATATGAATAATTTAATGCAATAATGTCTTTCTACGCAGTTAAGTAAACAGAATCATAAAAGTTTTATCGAATTTATGCCGGAGTGGAGTTTGCTCAGAGTTCGCTTCAATATCTGGGCAAGTTGCTTCCACGCGCTAAAACAATCACATAATGTTTACTTTTCGCGCGCTCTCTTACACTGCGTAACTTGCGGGAGTGCCAAGTTGGAGAGAAAAACTTTTCTGCGCGACAAAAACGGGCATCCACCTTCAGCCTGGCATACAACAGCCCAGCGCTAGGCTCACAGCGCAAACAAAAAATACCTTCTCTCTGTCTCGTTCTACAAAATAGCATGTGCAACAGTACTCGACGACAGAAAATATTTCTGTTTATGTGCGTTATAAATGATGCAACTTTAAAGCGAGCAGATGAAACTCTACTTTTTATACTACCTATCCGCATAAATAAAAATGTTAATGTACGTTTGTTCAGAAACGTGTATCTCCAATATTTCTTCACCGATTGCTTTGAAATTTTGACACACGGTTGTATTCAGGCACACGCGTGTTCTTATACACCTATTGTAGCACCATATGGTCTATAAATAAATAAGTAAATAAATATTATGTACATAATAAATAAAATGTAATATACATAATCTGTATATTTATATACCATATGGTGCTGCTGTAAGTATATAAAACACGCGCGTATTCGAATGCAGCGTTGCGTCGAAATTTCACAGGAATCGGTGACGAACTTTCGAAGGGTGAAGAACTTCCAGAAGTTCTAACTTGAACCAAGAACATGAAATTTTTGCTAACAACGTATTCCCTTTACAGATTGTATATACATTTATGTATACCACGTAGCGCTTCAGTAGGTATTTAAGAACACGCACGTATTTGAATGAAACTTTGTGTGGAAATTTCAAAGCACTCTCTGAAGAACTTTCGTTGATTTACAATTTTGTACATATAACCTGTTACATCTATATAAGTAGAAATGTAAATGTCTGTGTATTCAAAATTTTAAATCTTCGTAAGTTCTTCAGCGATTGCTTCGATATTTCGACACAACGTTTCATCTGACTACGTGCGTGTCTTTATATCCCTACTAGAGAGCAACATATAATGGATAATCACAAATGTAATAATTACAGGAGAAATCGATAAAAATACAAACGTTCATTTGTGCAAAATCATAAATCTCAGAAAGTTCACTGACTGGTTTGAAATTGAAATTTTAACACAACACTGCATTCGAAAAGACGCATGTTTATACATGCCTAGTACACATGGCCGAATTATTGTAAATGCTTGCACACACTACTACAGAATCTGAACGTATAGTAACAATAAGTAAACATCAGTGTCAGAGAGAGAGAGATTGAGAGAGGGGTGAAGGGGAGATGGACAGAGGGACGAGAGGAAATGGACGCAGAAGGCGGAAAAGAGGTGGAGGAGAAGACTGGCATAGAGATGGAGGAGGAGGTGATGGATAGAGAGAGCCGGATAGAGAGGGGCAGGAGGAGATGGAGACAGATTGGGGATAAGAAGGTTGGCAGAGAGATGAGGAGGAGGAGATTCACAGAGAGAGGGGGAAGGAGGATGAAATGGACAAAGAGAGAGGGAGGAGAAGATGGACATAGATAGGGGAGACAAGCAGATTAGGAGTTATATCCAGTTCCCATAATCATTGAAACGTGTTCTTTCTCTTTTGTTTCTTTTCCAATTCACTGTACTGAGACACAGGAAAGTGTGGCTGAGAACAGCTAGTAAGACTACTCGTAATATAAAAACAGGTGATTTTTAACTATTTGGCGGACATAGACTGCAAAGTTAAAGGTACTGGAATCTTATTGGAATCTCACTTTCGGACGCCCTGATTTAAGAAATGTCGATAAGATTCTTTTGCTAACACGACGCCATTACCTTTCCTCGTCCCTCTTCAGATTCTCGCTATCAAGTAGCATTAAGAATTCTAAAGTTCGTTCTTTCTTTCCAACAGTGACGTACGAGTAGACTATGTAGTCAAAACTATCCCTTCCGTAGGTGCGAGTAGAGAGTCTAAAATGGTTCAAAGGGCTCTACGCACTATGGGACTTAACATCTGAGGTCATCAGTCCCCTAGAACTTAGAACTACTTATACCTAACTAACCTAAGGACTTCACACACATCCATCCCCGAGGCAGGAGTCGAACCCGCGACCGTAGCGATCGCGCGGTTCCAGACCGAAGCGCCTAGAACCGCTCGGCCACAGCGGCTGTCTAGTAGAGAGTCTAGTGTCGCACATCCACTCCTTCTGATATGACTACAGCGTTTAATTTTCGGTAACACTTTACATTTCCAGTGTCATATTATGCAATGAAGATGGAATATGTGTCCATTCTTCCTGCTGAATTTTGAAAAGAATTGTTCTTGTACGAACCGACGTTCCCGAAATTGTTCAGTGAGGTTCAGGACAACGTTCGAAGCTGCCCCATCTATTGTTTGCATCTGATACGGAACAAGTCTGACCCCAAGCTTTTGTATTACGGTGGGGAGCATACAACAGTCTAAAAGAATTCCATACATTCTGCTTATCGATCAAACTTGATGGTACAGCACCTAACCACATTAAACTACTCCACGCCATTACTTGATTACACACAGTTCCATAGTAATTATTGAACGAATATACAGGTATCACTCATCAGATATCCGACAAACCCACAAACGCCCACATAACAACATGAAGAATCAATAACACCTTGTTCCACCATTAATATCACCATAGACTATCTTCATAGTAACCTTGATATCTGCAGACAGTGTTTAGGCAAACGTACCTGGCCACGAATGTTACAGAAATAACCTTAGATTCGCATGGGCTTGACTTAAGGCCTTATTCCAATGGACGTTTCATATTTCCTCTACTTCTTGTATTGGTCGAGTACCAGAGAAGGTAACAACTGCACCAGTGTGCTTAAGCGACCTGAGCCACAGAGTAGTTGTTTCTCTTTCACCTCTCTACACTGCTTTTGCAAGGTGACAACAGTGACACTGCGTGGCGTGGAATCGATAAGTCCTCGATAGGTTTCCGTGGATATGTGGTACCAGAGCGTACCACACGCATCCCGACGGGTTCAGATCGTCGAATTCGACGAACTAGATAATAACTTGAGTTCACTCCCATGCTTCTCCAACATCTGTAAGACGATCTTGGCCATGTGAAACGAGCGCATGTCCTGCTGGAAGATACTGTCGTCGTCGGGAAAGATTCAAGCATGAAGGGATGCCGGTGGTCAGTAATAGTGTTCGCAGTTATCATGGTGCCTTCGATTACTACCACAAGCCTCAAGAAAACCCAGGTGAGTGTCCCCAACAGTATAATTCTGTTCCTCTGACATGTGTCCGTCGCGCGATGGATATTTCAAGCAACCGTTCGCCTGGATGATGGCGTGTTGGACACGAGCATCGACCTGGTGTTGCAAATAATGTGATTCACCCGACTAGACGACACTTCCACATTTATTCTCGGACCAACGTTGATGATCCCTTGGCCACATCAATCGTAATTCTCATTGGACCAAAATGGAGCACCTTGTTCATCAATGTGCCCTGAATGGTATGTCTCGATAGACTTACGAATAGACCATGACAGTACTCTGTCACCAGATCTCCCAGAGATCGCCACCTCTCGTGCTATGGAGAAGGGGCTATAGCCTCTGTCCTCCACATTCGGTGATGAGGCGTTCGTATAACACCTTGTCGCCTGGTTCTGGTTTCACCGTTCTCAAATCACTGTCGACAGATGCTTACGACAACAGCACGCTAACAGCCGACCAGCCTCTCTGTTTTTGTGATGCTCGTCCCCAGATTCAGGGTCGTAAGAAAGTTCTCTTTCACAAAGTCGCTTATGTCAATGGATTCCACCATTTACGTTCTGTATCATTGCTAGAGTAATTCGTCTCTGTTCCACTTACATATCAGGTGGTTGCAATTCAATTGCGGCTACTCACAGAGATCCAGTTTGGGCTGTAATTATCGTGTGGCAGTGAAACTTTATAGGTTCCAATTTTGACCACCAGGTGAAAATCTGGCCCTGTGAATGCAAAAAAGACGAATAAAAATGTTTGCAAATGTAATGGATTAGGAGCGGGACGTAGGCAGAAAACGTAAATCAAATCAGAAAGAAATAACGTTGATTTTATTATTAATCGTGCTTACACGATTTGTTCTATATGAGCACCAGAGACTTTAACGTGGTGTTATATGACGCCAGATTTGCAACTGGTGGCCAATATTGGAATTAATTTTTTCCGGCGTAAGTCAGTCCCGCATCAACGCATTAGTATATCTACCAACTTCAGCTGCCATACGATAATTACAGCACACAATTGACCTAAGTGAATAGCTGCTCTTTAAGTATAACCACCCGCTACTTTTCTAACCGCGTCACGTGAGTGTAGCGCCATAAAACAGCATTCAGTCTAGCAGTTGGCAGCGACTGTAATGCTTTGGCTCATCAGTATTTATGTCGTTCTGCAATGGACGCCATTTCCGCATTGGATAAGTGTAGATCACGTGACACCAGCGAGTTCATCTCTCCCTTCGTTCGCCGGCCGGAGTGGCCGTGCGGTTCTAGGCGCTACAGTCTGGAACCGGGCGACCGCTACGGTCGCAGGTTCGAATCCTGCCTCGGGCATGGATGTGTGTGATGTCCTTAGGTTAGTTAGGTTTAATTAGTTCTAAGTTCTAGGCGACTGATGACCTCAGAAGTTAAGTCGCATAGTGCTCAGAGCCATTTGAACCATTTTCTCCCTTCGTTCCTTTTCACACGAATCCACGACTTCATAGAATTAAGCTTCACTTCAAAATAATGCAGTACAGTCAATCACACTTTAAATATGGGAAAAGGAAAGGCTAAATGTTAAATTTATCATCCATATCACGGTCATTAATCTACACATATATGTAATAAGAGAGGAAGCAGAGAAGAGAAATGAGGAGTAATTCAGGTGAACAAGATGGGGAAATAATCTAGCCAGAGTTCGTTTGCATTCATTTGATGTGATTTCAGAAAACGACGGAAAACGTGAATCGTGATGACAGGGCTATGATTTGTACCCCACTCACCGAATATATATGCCCGTAATCATAACTTAATATGTGTGTGAAATATTATGGGACTTAACTGCTAAGGTCATCAATCCCTAAGCTTACACACTATTTAACCTAAATTAACCTAAGGACAAACATACACACCCATGCCCGAGGAAGGACTCGAACCTCCGCCGGGACCAGCCGCACAGTCCATGACTGCAGCGCCTTACACCGCTCGGCTAATCCCGCGCGGTGTAATAATAACTACCTCGTTACTTCGCTCCACAGATTTTTACATTTCCAGCTTAAGAGAAAGAGAACTGTTGACGAGACTCGTACTGAGAATACGGCAACCAACAATCTTAGAGTATTTACATACGGTATTCGGACTTCTCCTCAAGTTAGGGCTTTTCGGGACGGGTTTCAAGACCGCTTGTTCCAAACGTGAATGAGCATGTAGAAACAATTCTTTAACAAATGGTCACTACACTGGCTTTACGAAGTAAACAGTGAGAGCTTCGAAGGTTTCCAGTGAATTCGAGATTTTTCAATTTGGATCTACGCGTAACAATTGTCTGGAGTTATAAGAAATCAGACGCGGGATGCTATCATAGCGTCCTAACGCATAGCAACGACCGAGAGACCTTGAGCCGCTAAACACCCTCTACACTAAATCAGCACTCGAGCTTTTCATTGGCTATCGGAACTACGCTTGGCGGCAGTTCGGAATGCTAGCAGTTCCAACAGAGTTCCCAAGTAGGGACACGAACGGGGGGCAACTGAAGAGCAGCAGGAAAGCCAACGAGGCTACTTCGGAAGTCTGCAGCCCCGATAACTAGCAAGACGCAGCTGTAGGAAGTTAGAAAGTGTCAAGGAGACTTGTTCAAAGGTTCGAAGAGGACTACACCAGGCCGCTACTGCGAGGATAAGCAGAGTAGAGACTGCCGCGTAGGCACTCTCAGATTCCACCGTCAGAAGGTATGCGGGCAGTCGCTCGACAAACATGGCCAACAGACTGACGGTAACACACAGAACGTGTAGCAACGAAATTCTTTTGTTGTTTCCTTAACAACGTCGTCGGTCGACATGCAGCAAGGAAAGTCAGACCGCTTTCAGAGTGAAGACACTCCGACTGTCAAAATTTTATCAGCAAACTGTCGAAGTATTCGTAATACATTTTCCCAAATTTATTGTCCTCTGGGAAACTTCTCACGCTCAAATTCTTCTTGCGACAGAGGGCTGGCTGTAATCGGAAGCGGATATTTCGTGAGTCGTGGAACGTGTATCGGAAAGACAGATTAGAGGCTATAGGAGGGGTAATATTCATTGTTGTTGTTGTGGTCTTCAGTCCTGAGACTGGTTTGATGCAGCTCTCCATGCTACTCTATCCTGTGCAGGCTTTTTCATCTCCCAGTACCTACTGCAACCTACATCCTTCTGAATCTGCTTAGTGTATTCATCTCTTGGTCTCCCCCTACGATTTTTACCCTCCTTTACTACTTTAAGTGCCTCATTTCCTAATCTAATTCCCTCAGCATCACCCGACTTAATTAGACTACATTTCATTATCCTCGTTTTGCTTTTGTTGATGTTCATCTTATATCCTCCTTTCAAGACACTGTCCATTCCATTCAACTGCTCTTCCAAGTCCTTTGCTGTCTCTGACAGAATTACAATGTCATCGGCGAACCTCAAAGTTTTTATTTCTTCTCCATGAATTTTAATACCTACTCCGAATTTTTCTTTTGTTTCCTTTACTGCTTGCTCAATATACAGATTGAACAACATCGGGGACAGGCTACAACCCTGTCTTAATCCCTTCCCAACCACTGCTTCCCTTTCATGTCCCTCGACTCTTGTAACTGCCATCTGGTTTCTGTACAAATTGTAAATAGCCTTTCGCTCCCTGTATTTTACCCCTGCCACCTTTAGAATTTGAAAGAGAGTATTCTAGTCAACATTGTCAAAAGCTTTCTCTAAGTCTACAAATGCTAGAAACGTAGGTTTGCCTTTCCTTAATCTTTCTTCTAAGATAAGTCGTAAGGTCAGTATTGCCTCACGTGTTCCAGTGTTTCTACGGAATCCAAACTGATCTTCCCCGAGGTTGGCTTCTGCTAGTTTTTCCATTCTTCTGTAAAGAATTCGTGTTAGTATTTTGCAGCTGTGACTTATTAAGCTGATAGTTCGGTAATTTTCACATCTGTCAACACCTGCTTTCTTTGGGATTGGAATTATTATATTCTTCTTGAAGTCCGAGGGTATTTCGCCTGTTTCATACATCTTGCTCACCAGATGGTAGAGTTTTGTCAGGACTGGCTCTCCCACGGCCGTCAGTAGTTCCAATGGAATATTGTCTACTCCGGGGGCCTTGTTTCGACTCAGGTCTTTCAGTGCTCTATCAAACTCTTCACGCAGTATCGTATCTCCCATTTCATCTTCATCTACATCCTCTTCCATTTCCATAATATTGTCCTCAAGTACATCGCCCTTGTATAGACCCTCTATATACTCCTTCCACCTTTCTGCTTTCCCTTCTTTGCTTAGAACTGGGTTTCCATCTGAGCTCTTGATATTCATACAAGTCGTTCTCTTATCTCCAAAGGTCTCTTTAATTTTCCTGTAGGCGGTATCTATCTTACCCCTAGTGAGATAGGCCTCTACATCCTTACATTTGTCCTCTAGCCATCCCTGCTTAGCCATTTTGCACTTCCTGTCGATCTCATTTTTGAGACGTTTGTATTCCTTTTTGCCTGTTTCACTTACTGCATTTTTATATTTTCTCCTTTCATCAATTAAATTCAATATTTCTTCTGTTACCCAAGTATTTCTACTAGCCCTCGTCTTTATACCTACTTGATCCTCTGCTGCCTTCACTACTTCATCCCTCAAAGCTACCCATTCTTCTTCTACTGTATTTATTTCCCCCATTCCTGTCAATTGCTCTCTTATGCTCTCATTCTCAATATTCATTACTGTTTACAAAAATATTGTCTCTATTGAGGTCGAAGTTGAGTGTGACAGTGAAATTATCTGGTCGCGTATAACATATGTAGGTGAAACCAAGTTAACTGTAGGACATTTCTACCGGCCACCCTATTCGGTTGTAACAGTTCTTGAGTCATTCAAAGAAAAGCCACTTAAATACCCAGATCATGCAGTGTTAGTTGGAGGCGAATTTAACCTACTGAGTACAGACTGAGACGTCTATGGATTCATTGCGTAGGGTTCAGACAGACAATCGTGCGAAAAATACTTTTGAACACGTTTTCTGAAAACTGTCTTGAGCAGCTAGCTCGGCAGCCCACACACAATTGAAATATCTTAGATCTTATAGATACAAATAGGCCCTACCTTATCGACAATGTCAGTACGAAAACGGGGATTAGCGATCATAATGTCATTATAGCCGCTATAATTAGTAAAGTAAATAAATCAGCAAGAAGGCTAGGAGAGTGTATCTGCTAGACAGAGCAGATAAGCAGTTGTTAGCACCTCACTTAGACAGTGAATTGATATGACTTAGTTTCAATAAGATGGGCGTAGAGGAATTGCGGGCAAAGTTTAGGCAGACTGTAAATTGGGGTTGGAGAGTTGTGTGCCCGCTAAGTGGATAAAGAATAGAAAAGACCCACCATGGTGTAATAACGAAATTCGGGAGATGCTGAGGAAGCAGAGAATGCGCAAATGACGACAAGCAAGGTTAGTGGAGATACTTGCGTCTGAGAAAACATATATGTGCTAAGCTTACAACAGCTACCACCATCATACGTTAATACACTCCTGGAAATGGAAAAAAGAACACATTGACACCGGTGTGTCAGACCCACCATACTTGCTCCGGACACTGCGAGAGGGCTGTACAAGCAATGATCACACGCACGGCACAGCGGACACACCAGGAACCGCGGTGTTGGCCGTCGAATGGCGCTAGCTGCGCAGCATTTGTGCGCCGCCGCCGTCAGTGTCAGCCAGTTTGCCGTGGCATACGGAGCTCCATCGCAGTCTTTAACACTGGTAGCATGCCGCGACAGCGTGGACGTGAACCGTATGTGCAGTTGACGGACTTTGAGCGAGGGCGTATAGTGGGCATGCGGGAGGCCGGGTGGACGTACCGCCGAATTGCTCAACACGTGGGGCGTGAGGTCTCCACAGTACATCGATGTTGTCGCCAGTGGTCGGCGGAAGGTGCACGTGCCCGTCGACCTGGGACCGGACCGCAGCGACGCACGGATGCACGCCAAGACCGTAGGATCCTACGCAGTGCCGTAGGGGTCCGCACCGCCACTTCCCAGCAAATTAGGGACACTGTTGCTCCTGGGGTATCGGCAAGGACCATTCGCAACCGTCTCCATGAAGCTGGGCTACGGTCCCGCACATCGTTGGGCCGTCTTCCGCTCACACCCCAACATCGTGCAGCCCGCCTCCAGTGGTGTCGCGACAGGCGTGAATGGAGGGACGAATGGAGACGTGTCGTCTTCAGCGATGAGAGTCGCTTCTGCCTTGGTGCCAATGATGGTCGTATGCGTGTTTGGCGCCGTGCAGGTGAGCGCCACAATCAGGAATGCATACGACCGAGGCACACAGGGCCAACACCCGGCATCATGGTGTGGGGAGCGATCTCCTACACTGGCTGTACACCACTGGTGATCGTCGAGGGGACACTGAATAGTGCACGGTACATCCAAACCGTCATCGAACCCATCGTTCTACCATTCCTAGACCGGCAAGGGAACTTGCTGTTCCAACAGGACAATGCACGTCCGCATGTATCCCGTGCCACCCAACGTGCTCTAGAAGGTGTAAGTCAACTACCCTGGCCAGCAAGATCTCCGGATCTGTCCCCCATTGAGCATGTTTGGGACTGGATGAAGCGTCGTCTCACGCGGTCTGCACGTCCAGCACGAACGCTGGTCCAACTGAGGCGCCAGTTGGAAATGGCATGGCAAGCCGTTCCACAGGACTACATCCAGCATCTCTACGATCGTCTCCATGGGAGAATAGCAGCCTGCATTGCTGCGAAAGGTGGATATACACTGTACTAGTGCCGACATTGTGCATGCTCTGTTGCCTGTGTCTATGTGCCTGTGGTTCTGCCAGTGTGATCATGTGATGTATCTGACCCCAGGAATGTGTCAATAAAGTTTCCCCTTCCTGGGACAATGAATTCACGGTGTTCTTATTTCAATTTCCAGGAGTGTAGATCTGGCAGAGAACCCGAGGAAATTCTATTCCTATGTAAAATCGCTAAGCGGGTCTAAGGCTTCTATCCAGTCTCTTGTTGACTAGTCTGGTGTGGCAGTCGAAGGTAGCAGAAAGAAAGCCGAGATTTTGAAATTCACGCTCAAGAAACCGTTCATACAGGAGAATCGTACAAACATATCCTCATTTGACAATCGGACAGATTCCCTTGTGGACGGCAAAGTAATAAGCATCTCTGGAATAGAGAAACTACTGAAAGATTTGAAAGAAAATAAGGAACCAGGCCCGGATGGAATCCCAATTCACTTTTACAAAGAGTGCTCTACGACATTGGTCCCTTACCAACATAGCATTTATCGTGAATCTCTCGCCCAGCACAGTCCCAAGCGACTAGAAAAAAGCGCAGGTGATTCCTGTATATGAAAAGGGTAAAACAACGGACCCGCATAATTGCAGACCAATGTCCCAAACTTCGGTTTGCTGCAGAATCCATGGACATATTCTCAGTTCGAATATAATAAACTTTCTTGAGACTGAGAACTTACGTCCACGAATGACCATCGTTTTAGAAAGCATCGCACTTGCGAAACTCAGGTTGCCCTTTTCTCACATGATATACTGCGAACTATGGATGAAGGGCAACAGGCAGATTCCATACTTCTAGATTTCCGGAAAGCATTCGACACGGTGCCCAATTCCAGGCGGTTAGCGAATGTACGAGCATACGCAATAAGTTCCTAAGTAGTAGAACCCTGTATGTTGTCCTCGGCGGCGAGTGTTCATCAGAGAAAAGAGCATCGTTAGGAGCGCCCCAGGGAAGTTGATAGGACAGCTGGTGATCTCTGTACATATAAATGATTTGGCGGACAGTGTGGGCAGCAATCTGCTGTTGTTTGCTGATGCTGTGGTGTACGGTAAGGTGCCGAAGTTGAGTGGCTGTACGAATATACAAGATGACTTAGACAAACTTTCTAATTGGTGTGATGAATAGCAGGTAGCTTTGAATGTGGAAAGATGTGAGTTAATGCGGATGAATAGGAAGAATACTGTCCGGATACAGCATTAGCAGTGCACAGCTTGATATAGTGAAGTCGTCTGGGTGTAAATTGCAAAGAGAAATGAAAGGGCAGTCAAGTCAAGTCATTTAAATGTTTGAGGGTAACGTTGCAAAGCGATATGAGGTGGAACGAGCATGTGAGAACTGTGACAGGGAACGCGAATATTCGACTTCGGTTTATTGGGAAAATTTTAAGAAAGTGTGGTTGTCCTGTAAACGAGACCGCATATAGGACGCTGGTGTGACCTGTTCTTAAGTACTGTTCGAGTGTTTGGGATTCGTACCAGGTCAGGTTGAAGGAAGACATCGAAGCAGTTCAGAGGGGGGATGCTAGATGTGTTACCGTTGGGTTAGAACAACACGAAAGTGTTACGGAGATGCTTCTCGATCTCAGATGGGAACCCTGAAGGGAAGGCTACATTCTTTTCGAGAAACACTGTTAACAAAATTTAGACAATCGCAATTAGAAGCTGACTGCCAAACGATTCTACTGCCGTCAACACACATTGCGCGTAAGGACCACGAAAATGAAATACGAGAAATTGTTGCTCAAACGGAGGCAGTCGATTATCCCTCGTTCTATTTGCGAGTGGATTAGGAAACGAAATGACTAGTAGTGGTACAGGGTACCCTCCGCAACACACCTTGAGGAGTATCTATCTAGATGTAGACTTCTGAACAAGTCATCGTCAGATGAAATGTTTAAAAAGAAAGAAAAATGGGAATATATTATGGACGGAATATACTCGAATTAAGGATCGCTGAAACAACCGGTTCCTGCTTATATCGGCCTCATCTGCGCCACTTTAACCTAACTGTTAAAACTGCTCAAAATAAGAGGTTTCTGAAATAACCTATTTTAGGTTTTTTATTCGTGTTACTTCCCGTAGCATACGTAGAAAAAGAACAAAGACTGGAAATATTAAATTAAAGAGACAAATAAAAGTAAAGTTGAAACTTCCTTTCGCGGCAAAGGTCCCGAGTTCGAGTCTCGGTTCGGCACACAGTTTTAATCTGCAGGAAGTTTCATATCAGCGCACACTCCGCTGCAGAGTGAAAATTTCATTCTGGAAACATCCCCCAGGCTGTGGCTAAGCTATGTCTCCGCAATATCCTTTCTTTCAGGAGTGCTAAATGGTTCAAATGGCTCTGAGCACTATGGGACTCAACTGCTGAGGTCATTAGTCCCCTAGAACTTAGAACTAGTTAAATCTAACTAACCTAAGGACATCACAAACATCCATGCCCAAGGCAGGATTCGAACCTGCGACCGTAGCGGCCTTGCGGTTCCAGACTGCAGCGCCTTTAACCGCACGGCCACTTCGGCCGGCTCAGGAGTGCTAGTTCTGCAGGGTTCGCAGGACAGATTCTGTAAAGTTTGGAAGGTAGGAGACGAGATACTGGCAGAAGTAAAGCTGTGAGGACGGGGCGTGAGCCGTGCTTGGATAGTTCAGGTGGTAAGAGCACTTGCCCGCGAAAGGCAAAGGTCCCGAGTTCGAGCCTCGGTCCGGCACACAGTTTTAATCCGTCAGGAAGTTTCATATCAGTGCACACTCCGCTGCAAAGTGAAAATTTCATTTTGAAAAGTAGTTAGTCTATTCACCGTTCGCTGTTTCTCTCGAAAAGGTGATAAAAGGTGAATACTACTGAAAGTCACCAATACTATTCTGATTATTTCAAGTTTTTGAAAGTACATTCAAATATCATGTTATAGTCGTGGTTCATACCACTATTTGTGCAGTAATAGTAGTCAGTGTTAAAGGATAAAAAGTGGGGTTTTTCGTCTTAATTTGTCCGTCTTCAAGGACTACAAGCAGATAAAGGCATATTACGTAGAGACAGGCAGCAGATCAGTTACTTTCTATGCTTCTTGTATACTATTGAAGAACTGTTATGCTGGCCGCTGTGGCGGAGCGGTTCTAGGTGCTTCAGTCCGGAACCGCGCTGCTGCCATGGTCGCAAGTTTGAATCCTGCCTCGGGCATGGATGTGTGTGATGTCCTTAGCTTAGTTAGGTTTAAGTAGTTCTAAGTCAAGGGTACTGATGACCTCAGATGTTAAGACCCATAGTGCTCAGAGCCATTTGAAACATTTCGAAGAACTATTATTTCAGAATTGATTTATTACTATTATCATAATTTCCTTCTTCTTTTATTATTTCCTAGAAATGGCAGGCAAAGCATAAATATTTTAATGCAAATGAAGCATTTTACTTCACTGCTAGGTCACTTTGTAAAAGTATTTCCGGGCTAGTGTTAGTGCCATTCGCAATACAACAGATGTCCGGCGAGGACAGTGAGAAACGACCGTATAGACTTGGTGGCGTAAGTCCTACACGCTGCACGCACGCGCGTGCCTTAAGTCACGACACTCAGCAGCAGGGGCATTATTGTCTCAACAATACTGTAGCAATTCTTATGTCATGTATCTGTCGAACGTTTTTGTCGGCTGATAGCTTTTTCTATTTTCTATAACAAGGCAATGTTTCAAACCAACGTAAATTTTACGAAAAAAATTCCCCCATTTAAAAAAAAAGTTTTATTTGAAAACGAAAAATTGATATTTCGGTTCTTTTACTCGGATATTAGCAAAAAGTAACATGCACCTGTTATAACCGAACCAAACAAATACCGAAAAATACCGGTTGTTCAGAACTGAAATACTGATACCGGTTTCAACGGGTCGGTTTTTCGCACCCATAGGATAGCTAAGTACTCGAAAACTAAATTGCTAATCAAATTTAGCCTCTGTACACAACGTTATGGCCATGAAAGCATTACACAGCAACTCGTCCACTGAAAAGGCCAAGGCAGGAGCTCACAGTATAAGCCCATCTTTTTTGATTGCAGGAATTCAGTCGTACAGTGAATATCGTAATAGTATAAAGTTGGTAACTCTTAGATCCTAACTTTATGCTACTTAACTGTAGCAGTCAGTTTCAGCAATCATAAAGCACTGTCTGATCAAACGTACAGGGCACGTGGGGCTCGAGTCTCCCTAACCCATCCCACTTGCCAATCTGAGGAAAGGAGACCCGCATTGCAGCGTGTGATCCGAACCACATTTCGTTCCTGATAGTGCCTCAATCGTCGAGAGTGAAGGCTAAATAAGTCACACTCAAAATTTCAGTGACCCGGCTTGAATTCGATCCTGTGACCTATTGGTTTGCAAGCATGAGCTCGATGGAGTGTGCGGTATTTGTGGTTCCCTCTCAGCCCCCCCCCCCCTCCACCACCACCGCTAAGAAATCATAAGCTATTAAAAATTCTGTCTTGGGCGCCTTGCCACGGTTCGCGGCGCTCCCCCCTGTCGGACCGAGCGGTTCTAGGGGCTTCAGTCTGGAACCGCGCGACCGCTATGGTCGCTGGTTCGAATCCTGCCTCGGGCATGGATGTGTGGGATGTCCTTAGGTTAGTTAAGTATAAGTAGTTCTACGTTCTAGGGGACTGATCACCTCAGATGTTAAGTC
Source organism: Schistocerca piceifrons (assembly GCF_021461385.2). Taxonomy (NCBI): domain Eukaryota; kingdom Metazoa; phylum Arthropoda; class Insecta; order Orthoptera; family Acrididae; genus Schistocerca; species Schistocerca piceifrons. The sequence continues at coordinate 826,313,337 of NC_060138.1, forward strand.
CCATAGTGCTCAGGTCCATTTGAACCATTTTAACCCCCGTCGGAGGTTCGAGTCCTTCTGCGGGTATGGGTGTGTGAGTTGTTTTTAGCATAAGTCAGTTTAAGTTAGATTAAGTAGTGTGTAATCCTAGGGACCGATGTCCTCAGCAGTTTGGTCCCATAGGAACTTACCAAAAATTTCCAAATTTTGAGTGTGTTGTTTACACCATAACTACTGATCGGTAAGAGACGAGCCCACTTGTGGTTTGCCAGTACTGACCGCAAAACAAGTAAACATTTCCTCTCTATTACTCAAGCACGATATTATGGCACTTTGCCGTTTCCGGAAACACACGGTGACTTTAGAGTAGACAAGTACAGGAAAAGTAAGCAAAATGTATCGTACTGTCAACGCTTTCACGTGAGTCGTGCATATACTACAACTCCGATCACGCGTTGATTCACGATACGCCGAGGGAGACACCCCCACTCTCAGGTGCAATAATACTGTGGTTGACTGACAGACGCGTAGGCTATGTCATTCTTTCACCTCTCCTCGCAGGCCCTCCATCCAAATCGTCATCTTTGAGTAAAAGCTCGAACAGAAAAAGACAACAATATCGATTATTATACGAAAATTTTTCCCTATCTATCAGTCAGGGAATAGCACTTCGCTGAATTACTATCACAGACGTAATAAACGGGGAAACAGGAGATGCCTGTTGAGAGGAGACGTGCACTGAGAGAGGACGGGAGTAGAAGACCGGAGAGAGAGAGAGAGAGAGAGAGCGAGAGAGAGACAGAAAGACAGAGAGGAATGACAGTATCCGTGTGGTAGCACTCAGAATAACCTGATGATGCCGTCTTTTCCGAAACGCATTGTGAAGTGGAGTACGTGTTGTGTTTTTTGAGGCAACGTGCTCAACAGGCTGCAGCGCTCGGTGCTCGGTGTTCGGCGCTGGCGCTCCCGCTGACTGGCCCTGGTGAGCCCACTTAACGGCCGTGGACCGTGTCGCTGGGACGCTCCGTAATGAAGCATGTCGCACAAAGAAGCCCCCCGCGGGTCGATGCGGGCGCGCGCGCCTGCCGATCACGCACCGCTGCCTATTTTGTATTTACTTACGGGATCGTAATTAATGTTGCACCTAGTTAATGACGTGGCGCTTTAGCCGCGGACAATGCCCGCCCGACGGCAGCGGCAGCCGCAAATGCTTATTAAGAGCGCCATAATTATCATCAGAACACCTTTTCACAATTGTGCAGTTATGAAAACAGCGTGCGCCGGACTGGTCGACGGGGCATTCGTGCGCTCGCGCCTGCAAATCAAACAGCAACACAGCGCAGTACAGCTCTGCGTTGCGCTACTAACAACAACAACAACAACAACCACACACGTGGTGGCACACCGCAGAGGCAGCGGGTGAGCAATACAGCCTCCCCATCTGATCCCCAGCCCTCACCCTTTACACTTTTTCGTTCGCGGTAGCACACTGACTGCCTCATGACCACTGCTACCTATGAACAAAATCAGCGCTCGTGAATAAGCCCCTCCCCCACCCCCCACTCCGCCGCTTCCTACTGGTCGGCACTGAAAAACAATCTCGATCGTCTTCTGAGAATAAAGGAATGCAGTACCAATGTGGACGCCGGTATACAAGGAGTGAGAGAAAATAATGAAATTGACAACACTGCTAGGTTTCTGGTAGAGCTGTGTTGTTCTACTTGTATAGACCGGTGTGTTCATCTCTTCCAGATGCTCAGTTCGAGTTTCAGCTCCGTAAAGCCATTGCGTGATTATTGAGAGCACCGTCAGTGAAATAGTGTTTTTGTTGTGTGTTACGAAAACGGGACAGTGGAATTCAGAGCAAAGTTATGCCATCAAACTTCGCGACCTCTGTATAGTTGGAACTGGTCAATGGGGAACATTCCGCATCAAGAGTAAAGGTTTTCGCTCACACAGATCATTTTTGGAAGGCCGAGAACGCGTTCAAGATGAATCTCACTTAACCTTTAATTTCAAAAACCGACGAAAACGCCGAACGTGAACGTGCTATTTTCAAATCAGACCCACGTTTAACAATAATGATCGGGGTGACCTGTTAAACACTTTCACTCTACATCAAATTTCGATTGAAGTTTTGCACATGCGAAAAGTTTGTGCCAAAATGGTGCCGGAAAACCTCACAACTAGGAAGAAGAACAATCGGAGAAACGTGTGTGTTGATCTTCTTGAGAACCACGAATGGTTTAGTCGTGTGATCTCAAGTGATCCTGAGACTGGTAAATGGAGGACTGGCACACCGAGACATCTCCTCGAAATAAAATAGCTTGAATGAGCAAATCAAAGATCAATATAGTGCTAATTTCCTGTTTCGACAGTAGGGGTATCGTGTACAAAGAATTATTTCCTCATGGACGTACTGCAAATCAGATGATTTACAAGGCTATCACTGAAAGTCTCAAGAAAAGGGTGAAACGAGTGAGACTGGATATTGCAGACAAGTGGACGCTGCCTCATTACAACGCTCCATGTCACACGGCCACTTCCATCACGGAATTTTTTGCCTCCAAAGGCTGCTGTTCCACAGCCTCTCTATTTACCTGATTTGAGTTGAATTTTTTCTTTTCTCGCAGTTGAAAAAATCTCAAAACGACGTCACTTTGAGACTCTGAAGAGCACTAAAAAATGTGGTGGACACTTTAAAGGCCCTACCAGTTGAAGCCTTTCAGCACTGCTGCCAAGACTGGTAACAACGACTCCGCCGGTGTGTAGCTGCCGAAGGGGACAATATTGCTGTTTGAAAGAAAATAAAAACTTTTATTGATAAAAAGTCAGTCTCATTAATTTCCTTACACACCTCGTATACTACTGTCTGGATGTGTGGAACAAACATTACGGGCTGAAATTCACAGAACAGTGGTTTGCAGAATCAAAGTTCATTCAAACAGAGAACATTTCCGGTCTGTAAACTGAGTAATAAACCAACTTGAAACAAATTGGCGGAAACGCTGTAGTATAACCATCTATTTGATCAATCTCCTTGAAAAAGTGAATGGCCTGCGACTTTTGCAAGGAATTGGAACTCTTCGGAACTCCAGCTAAATAGGTGTACTGATGTTAAAAAGGGAGCAAGCTTTTTCGTATAGATCATACAGGTGTTAAGTACTTTTAGCTGATTTTCTATTCCTCGATCAGTAATGCAAATACCTACCATTTCGGTGTTCGTGCATTGATTAAAATGACGAACTGTTTTACGATGTTTTGAATAGAAGTAATTTCGAAAGATAATATTCAGAACTTCGACCATTTCTCTATTTTATCTTCGGTTCCTGTGTCATCACCGAGTAGCTGAGTCGATGCTTTTGATATGTTGACTGACATTACTAAAGGCAAAACTTCTTAGTTTTTCGTCCTGTCAGAAGCTAGAATTTTACATTTTATTTTATTTATCGCTTACCGCATTGCTTTATACGGTCGCATTTGACGAAGGTCTCTTTGCTTTAGTAACAGCTCTCTAACACAGCTGTTCAGCCACGTAGGGTTTCTTCCATCCGTCACAACTTTGCTTGGAACATACAAAACCTGTCTGAAGCGCACTGCATAATATTTGATGTTTAACGTTGTCAGTGCCGGAGATGAAATTTTCATGTTAATCACTCATGTAATCTGAAATTTGTTTCTCGTCGCTCTTTCTGAGCGGAAATATCTCCCTCTTTTTCATTGTATTCCTGTTTATAACCGCACTTAGTGATGGTATAATGGCCTTACGATCACAGATTCCCTACTGTACGCAAATTGAGTAGAGAGGTTCGGGCCTATAGGTGATCAGGAGACATAATACGCTTGTAACGCCGGAAATGCATATCCTCCTATTTCCATCTATTGTACTATAAATTTTTTTCCTTATTTTGTTACCTGAATATGACATTTCTGTGTCTTTGTATATTGTAATTGTTTTACTATTTGTATATATATGCATTTATGTCGATTTATAATTGATTTGTTTTGTGAATATTATTTGTTTTTATACGCTGGGTCTGGCCTAGGGAAAACTATGCTATCGAACGAATACATCGATAGGTCGTGTCGAGAACCAAAGTGTTGAGGATCTTTGGTAGTATTAACTCTGCCACATGGAGCGCGGGCAGAGGGGTCTGGCGGGGGTAGGGCGGTGGAGCAGGTGTGTTGCGTGACGCTCCCGCGAGTTGCCGCGCTTTCGGGGTTGGACAGCATGTAATTGCGCTCGACTTGCTATGATAGTTTCTGACACGGTGTCGCGGACGGGAAGCATTAGCTGGCGCACATCAAGAGCCCGTTTCGCCTGGTGACCGTGTCGAGAAGAAGGCGCGCCAACATCCAGCTCCTGCAACAGCGACGGCCGACAATGAGTGACTGTCGCCACCTCCTCGATCGACAGCTTCAAACCTTCAATCAACCAACAAGGAAGACTGGAAGCACGTAAAGTATGGCAGACCTCAGCTTTTCAAACTCTTCCATTTTCATAACTAAATTACAGCAACGCAGCATGAACCTTTGTTGCTCATTGTCCCAATTGCATTACCAAGCAGGGTCCCTTCCTTTTCCGGAATGAATCCGAGTGTCGTTGAAATTCAAACGCCAGCATCATTCGATTTCACTGCTTTAATTTCAAAATTCATTTAAGGTATTCATAGCTGGCTACAATATTTAGATTACACAAGCACAAATTAAGAGTGCGAGTTTTGTTACCGTATTTTAGCTTACCTGTGACTGCAGCTCAGCTTGGTACGTACTAAATTTTACTATTGTTAATTGTTCAGAATCATTTAATTCAAGTTCAAAGTTAAATCTCTTATTTCTAAATTGCGTAGATTCAAGTAGCTTTTGAAATGATAGTTGAGGTAGTCCAAGACTAACCGTATTTTACTGAATTTCGATGTGCTTCAGAAAAAAGCTCACTATTAACTTCAGTCACTAAATTAACTTTCGATTTTCCGGTTTTATTAATTCTTTTGCTAAGTTAAGTCAGAGTGTAGCGAAATTTATTACTTCTGACAAACTTTCAGTTTTCACACTACACGTGTCAACCTTCAGTTGCCACGCTTCTAGTGTTAATTATATGTGTAATAACCTTTCTTTTTCAGTTACTATAGTAATTGTCCTTAGGACTGGCGACCGTAATTTCCCCCAAATCTCAAATATCTAATTACCGCTAGTTAATTGTTAACGTAACGGCCGCAAATTTACTTTCTTTATTAACTTTACCCCTTTTCAAAATTAATTTCCACCAGTTTCATTTGCATTTTTCCTTTCATTTAGATGTAACCCTTTCCTCCCTCTTTACCGACAAATTAACTTCGGTGACGATTGCTTTTCCCAAATTTCCATTAGGTACACGCGGTTTAATTTTTCACTGTCATGAAAGTCGATAAGTGAGGGGGAGGTTACACGCTGAGATTACGAAAATCATCGGATAAGGATACGCACACCTACAGATGGTAGTATCCCGTACACGAGGTATAAAAGGGCAGTGTTGCTGTCAGTCGTACGCAGATGATTTAAGTGAAAAGGTTTAAGACTTGATAATGGCCTCCTGACGGCAATTAAAAGACTTTGAACGCAGAATGGTAGTTGGAGCTAGGCACATGTTACATGTCATTACGGAAATCATTAGGGATTACAGCTAACTGAGATCCACAGTGCCAACAGAAGGCCGAGAATACCAAATTTCAGGCATTACCTCTCGCCACGGACAACAACACAGTGTCCAACTGCCTTCGCTTAACTACCGAGAGCAGCGGCACCTTTTTAGAGTTGCCAGCGCTAACAGACAAGCATCACTGTATGAAATAACGGCAGAAATCAATCTAGGACTTACGACGAACGTATCCGTTTGGATATTGCGGCGAAATCTGGCATTAATAGGCTATGGCAGCAGACGACCGAGGTCAGCACGACACTGCCTGTAGCGCCTCTCCTGGACTCGTAACCACGTCGGCTGGCCCCTCGACTACTGGAAAACCGTGTCCTGGTCAGATGAGTCCCGATTTTAGTTAGTAAGAGCTGATGGTAGGGTTCGAGTGTGAAGCAGATCCCACGAATCTATGGACCGAAGTCGTCGACAAGACACTCTGCCAGCTGGTGGTGTCTCTGTAATGGTGTGGTCTGTGTTTATATGGAATGGAATGAAATGGATCCTCTGGTCCAAATGAAGCGATCGTTGACTGGAAATGGTAATGTTCAGATACTAGGAGACCATTTACGGCCATTCACGGACTGCATGCTCCAAAACAAAGATGTTGCGTCACCAGGCTACAATTGTTCCCGATTGGTTTGAATATTCTGGACAATTACACTGAATGATTTGGCCATCATCGAACATTTATGGAACATAATCGAGAGGTCAGTTCGTGCACTAAATTCTGCAATTGGCAACACTCTCGCGCTTGTGAACGGCTATAGAGGCAGCATGGCTCAACATTTCTCCAGGGGACTTCCAACGACTTACTGCATCCACCCCATGTCGAGTTGCTGCACTACCCCAGCAAAAGGAGGTCTAACACGAGGTGTCTCATGAATCTGTCATCTCAGTGTGTGTTATTTTCATTACTCGGTTCTCTGATTAGGTGCTTAAGGTAATTTTAGATAAGGCGTTCACGATAATTTCATAGATTTCCTGTCCTCGTTGTCCTCCTTATTCGCGAGATTATCCCATTCTGTAGATGGTAAGTTGATATCTTCACCTGATGCTCGTATTATGATACGACAAGGAATTTACGAGTAATATTTAACAAATTTCTTGTCAAATGTTTCGCCACTACTGATCTCTGAAAGCATCCAGTGATCATGTTTGCTCCACCTTTTACACTTATCTTTACCCAAATTATTTGGCACTCAGCATCTCATTAGACATTATCGTACTTTTACGGTCACAAATACGCCTCTACCACCGTCGTTCAATTTACCTTTGCGATCGATATTCCAGTCGGTATTTAGAACTTAACAGCTACTAACATAAGGTTTCCGCTAGGTTTCTGTCCCTAGTACTACAAGGGCATTGTTATTACTGTTTATAAGCGAGACAAGTTCTGGAGTATTGCGACAGAACATTCCTCAGTTAGCTTAATACTATATTAACATCTTCTTTTCGCTATATTTTTGCTATTTTTAGTTAATGCGGATAGAATCTTTCCCTGTCTTCCATGCCTCGGATTGAGGAATTTGATATAGTGGATTGTGTTTGTTAATAAATCCTCCGACCGCTGTGGCCGAGCGGTTCTAGGCCCTTCAGTCCGGAACCACGCGGCTTCTACGGTCACAGGTTCGAATTCTGCCTCGGGCATGGATGTGTGTGATGTCCTTAGGTTAGTTAGGTTTAAGTAGTTCTAAGTCTAGGGACTGATGACCTCAGATGTTAAGTCCCATAGTGCTTAGAGCCATTTGAACCATTTTGAACCATCGTAAATCAAAACACTTAACTGATCTAATACTACACTGGAGCGCTAAAGAAACTGGTGTAGGCATGCGTTCTCAAATACAGAGATATGTAAACAGGCAGAATACGGCGCTGCGCTCGGCAACGTCTGTATGAGACAACAAGTGTCTGGCGCAATTGTCAGATCGGTTACTGCTGCTACAATGGCAGATTATCGAGATTTAACTGAGTTAGAACGTGGTGTTATAGTCGGCACACGAGCGATTGGACTCAGGATCTCCGAAGTAGCGATGAAGTGTCGATTTTTCTGTAAGACCATTTCATGAGTGCGCCGTGAATTTCAGAACTCCGGTAAAACATCAAATCTCCGGCTGGAAGAAGATCCTGCAAGAATGGGACCAACGACAACTGAAGAGAATCGTTCAACGTGACACAAGTGCAACCCTTCCTCGAAATGCTGTAGATTTCAATGCTGGGCTATCAAGAAGTATCAGCGTGCGAACCGTTCAACGATACATCATCGATAACTGTTTTCCGAGCTGAAGGCCCACTCGTGCACACTTGATGACTGCACGACACAAAGCTTTACGCCTCACCGGGACCCGTCAACACCGACATTGGACTGTTGATGACTGGAAACATGTTCTCTAGTCGGACGAGTCTCGTTTCAAATTGTATCGAGTGGATGGACGTGTCCGGGTAAGGAGGAAACCTCATGAATCCATGGACCCTGCACATCAGCAGGTGACTGTTGAAAATGGTGGAGACTCTGTGATGATGTGGAGCGTGTGCAGTCGGAGTGATATGGGACCCCTGATACGTCTAGATACGACTGTGACAGGTGACACGTACGTAAGCATCTTGCTGATCACTTGCATCCATTCATGTCCGTTGTGCATTCCGACAGACTTGGGCAATTCCAGCAGCTAAATGCGACACCCACACGTCCAAAACTGCTACAGAGTGGCTCCAGGAACACTCTTCCACTGGCCGCAAAACTTCCCAGACATGAATATTATTGAGCATATCTGGGATGCCTTGCAACGTACTGTTCGGAAGAGATCTCCACCCTCTCGTACTCTTACGGATTTATGGACAGACCCGCAGGACTTATAGTATCAATTCCCTCCAGCACTACATCAGACATTAGTCGAATCCATGCCACACGGAGTGGCCGCGCGGTTTGAGGTGTGATGTCACAGACTGCGCGGCCCCTTCCGCCGGAGGTTCGAGTCCTCCCTCGGGCATGGGTGAGTGTTTTGTTCTTAGCATAAGTTATTTTAAGTAGTGTGTAAGTCTAGGGACCGATGACCTAAGCAGTTTGGTCCCTTAGGAATTCACACACATTTGAACAGTCGAGTCCATGCTACATCATGTTGCTGCCCTTCTGCTTGTTGGCGGGGCCCTACACGATATTGAGGAGGTGTACCAGTTTCTTTGGCTCTTCAGTGTATGTTAGGACGTACTTAGTTCACTACGCAGTCGGTAGGAATAGTATGAAAGTCAAGAAACGTGGTATCAGACTAGCCAGGGCTGTTGATATACATTTCAATTTCATGAATTCAAAGAATAAGAGAGGTTTTACGTTATCGGTTGTTCAGAAATCTCTATAGAATTTAATGGAGTAGCCTCTGGCCTCCAGAGAAGTCATCATTAACGAGGAAACATATGTTTGCTTGCTCTATGGCACACAGGCCATAAATGTTTACCCTGGTTTCAATATTAAATATTAATCATATTTTTGATGATACGGTTTGTTTTTTGTTATACGTGTACTAGGGAACTCACGAAGTTTCTACATCGTTGTGTCTCATTCAACATTTTCGCCACAAGGAGTTGTGTGTGAGCTATATCGTAAAAATGGCTTCTCCCCAGGACAAAACTCAGTGAGTTGTGTGGCTAGCAGAAACCAAGTCACCGAAAGTCTTTGTCATATTATGAAAAGAAAGCACCTGTCAAATTAATCAGAGCATGGATGAAAACGTCTTTAGCAACGGGGTCGGTTCAGAAACGTGCAAAGAGCGGCAGACCGTCTGTTTCGGAGGTGACTGTGCAGGCTGTTCAAACCACTTTCATGAGGTCACCGTAGAAATCGACCAGACAAGCTTCGCCGGAGCTTCAAGTGCCAAAGAGTAGAGTGCACCGAGTGGTTCGTAAATATCTCAGATTGTATGTGAACGATTTGCAATGGACATGCTGAACCGTGTGGTTGAGGACCATGATTTCTTGATGCACATGCGTTTTTCCGATGAGGCTACATTTCTTGTTTGTGGCTCAGTTAACTGCATTAATGTCCTGATTTTGTGATTAGAAAATCCTAACGTCGTATGAGGACACATTTCGGACTGGCCAAAGGTTAATGTGTGGTGTAGGTTAACGTGTGACCGAGTGATTGGCCCATTTGTCTTCCTTCAATGTAATGTAAGTTGATATGTTTACCTAGACTTGTTGGTGAATTATGCCGTTCCGCAGATACAGGATATGAAATACACCATCTTCTTTCAGCAAGATGGCGCTCCTCCTCATTGGGCTATAGAAGTCTGCGATTTTCTTAACGAAACTTTCCCCAACAGGTGGATTGGCAGAGACAGCCCAATTCCATGGCCCCAGGGATCACCTGACGCTGCCCTCTTGGATTTCTTTCTTTGGGGATGTAAAACAGCAGTTCCTGATATTGTGATACTGCAAAACCGCATCAGAGGTGCCACTAGCACAAACATTTCGCAGAATGTGTGGCAAGAAAGTGAATAACGGCTTGATTATTTGCGTGTTACCAGGGGTGCTACCTGTATTAAATGTTTATGTGAGATTCAAAACTTAATGAGTAGAGGCATACGTGGCAAAACGCATGTTTCAATTACTGTATCCAATAAAGAGTTACATAGTTTTCTTATCAGAGTAAACATTTATAGAAACCCTTATTTATATTTGCGAATACCAGTGTACTTATGTGTAACTGTCTTGAAAATCGTGACTCGCTGTACCTTTTTCCAATTACTTGAGTCGTGTGTGCAGAGACGTGAGGAATGAAGAACAACGCAGCCACTTTCTCAACTGTACTCCGCTTCCACTAATCCTTCCCCCGACGACACAACATCTGCTGTTGACCACAAACAGCTTCTAGTCGATACATTAAGCGCCATTAGCAACGCCGGAGATCAAAGCGAGAGCTCCAACGAACGCCTTTGAAGCCGCAGACTATATTACTGACGCAACCCACTCACGCAAACAGTTACAAAGACTTGCCACACATAACATGATTTACGTATATCCAAAAGCATCGCAGACGGCGTATATTCCCTCGACGTCAGTTCACTGAAAAGCGAGGAGGGGCCGTATGGGTTGGGTAGGGTAGGATACACACTGAAAGTAAATTAAAGTGGCTGACGCTGTGTGGTGCATATTTGCAGTTAGTAGTGCTTGAATGTGTTCTGTGTATAATGAAACGTCAGTATCAAATATAGATACCGCAAAGGATAAACCTCTCTTGTTTATGAAATTGAAATGTTATTATCTAGCGTTAACATGAACATCGTTCACATACATCATTGTCGTTTTTATTTATTTATCTTTTCTTTCCATGTTCAAATTCTGAAACACTAAAACATCGGCATAGAAATAGATACATCCGACCAGAGTTGTTTCCCATTCGTTGGCGAACAAATTCAGCATACACTACCAATGACTTGGATTGTTAATAACTAATAACGGCCGGCCGGGGTGGCCGAGCGGTTCTAGGCGCTACAGTCTGGAACCGCCCGACCGCTACGGTCGCAGGGTCGAATCCTGCCTCGGGCATGAATGTGTGTGATGTCCTCAGGTTAGTTAGGTTTAGGTAGTTCTAGGGGACTGATGACCTCAGAAGTTAAGTCCAATAGTGCTGAGAGCCATTTGAACCATTTGAACTAATAATGTCTTTTTTATTGGCATCCACTACTATGACTTAAATTGTTAATAACTAATAACTAATAACGGCGTTTTTGTTGACCCACCGTATGCTGGGAAGAGATTATTTGCATATGTTTCCCTGGCACCATCTCACAACGTATGGCGGAAAGAAGAAAGAGAAAGGGAGAAAGAGAAACTGTAGTCGTACAATCGTTTCCTTCCGTTTCTGAAGACAGTCATCACTGGTGGAATGTTTTCGATACAGGAAAACAACTTTTTGTACAGTTCGTTTCTCGCACTGACTCTCGTCTCATCTCATAGCATATTTTGCGATGAAAGAGAAAAGACAACTAGAATTTTGCAAACGTCCTCAATTCACTCATTTCACGAACAAGTTTCGAATACGAAACGCGCTAGACTTTTGCGCTTGTACACTAATTTTCAGTGGCAATTTGCCTGTGGGGTGTATTCTTCCTGCAAGGTAGACTGGTAGTTCCAAATCTTTCGCTGGAGTGAATTATGATCATTTCAGGGCGTTTCTAAAGGCTTCATCAGATTTCACAAGACGATATCATCTACATGGTTGGAGATAGAAATTTGGAATGAATTTGAACTTAGGACTATAAAGTTTTTATTTTCAAAAGATATATTCACTTTTCTAGGGTTCACCTTTTATGTCCCTGTAAAAACAAACTGAGGGGACTTCATGCCCAGAATGAATTCACAAAACTCTGTCCGTTGATCTTTATCATTATCATGAAGGGCTTTTAGCAACTGAATCCTGTATCGTTCGAAACGGAAACGTCGCACCAAGACTCAAACCGACACGTAAGGAGCAGCTAACTGTCGTCGGTTGGAACGACGGTTTATGTAGAATACATGCAAAACTCTTAAACGAGCACACTGGATGATCTTATGCTTTCCTTTATATGAACAACTTGTGCCTTGAAACTCATAGGGCCACTGTCGAACGTTATGAGGTAAAAGAGATGAAGTACTGTTTTCTGGACGAGAATCATGTCACGCAACTATAGCCTACTGTTGTTTTGTTACCGCAGTCTCAACTTGAGGCACTTGGGTAACGAACGAGTGAACTAGTTAGCCAGTTGCGTCAGAGAGATATCTGCCGCTACCACAAGAATCGGCAGCTTACAACTGCCACCAAGCCAAACTTTTAGTTTATATGCGTAAGCTAAAATTCGCGTCAACTTTCTACTGGGGTTCGACGAAAATATGGAAACGCCAAAAACGCAACACATTACCAGGCCTCATGCGGTGTAGGAAACCAGTTGGCATTCAAAACAGCTTCCAGTCGTACCTGGATGGATAATTACAGGTACTGTACTCGTACCAGAATGGGTAATTACAGGTACTGTATGGTTTTCACGAGAACTTATACAACTCTCTCTGGAAAATAGTGTCAAATACAGGTAATGAGGACGGATATAGCCGCGCGGGATTAGCCGAGCAGTGTCAGGCGCTGCAGTCATGGACTGTGCGGCTGGTCCCGGCGGAGGTTCGAGCCCTCCCTCGGGCATGGGTGTGTGTGTGTTTGTCCTTAGGATAATTTAGGTTAAGTAGTGTGTAAGCTGAGGGACTGACGACCTTAGCAGTTAAGTCCCATAAGATTTCACGCACATTTGAACATTTGAGGACGGATATGGATAACGATCACGCACACTTGTCTCCGAAATTAACGTCAGAGGGTGAATAATATGACTGTGGTGGCCAGGGTAGATGCAACAAATAATCGTCGTGCTCTCAAAACCACTCCTGGATGATGAGAGCTGTGTGAATAGATGCCTTGGCGACCTGGAATACAGCATCACGTTGGGAAACAAACACTGTGCCACGGGTCACATAATACTTGACAGCAATGCGACCATGCACAGTAGACACGGGGCCAAAGGAATGCCACGATCAGAGAGCCCCCTTCATGTTTCACTCTTGGGACGTAAACTCGGTCACAGTTGGAAACAATGTGGAACAGATTTATCCGACGAAATTACTTTCTTCCATTGTTCCACTGCCCAAGTTTTATGCTTTCGGTACGATGTTTTCGTTTCACGGGCATTTGCATCACTGGTGAGTGATTTTAGAATTCCAGCTATCCCTGCAATTCCCTGCGTATGGAGCGCCCTTGGTGTTATTTTGGTCCTGACAGGGTTCACGAGTGCGACGTTTTGTCCTGCATTGACTTTTACAGCGGCCGTTCAATATTTGTCCTCACAGTCCTCTTTAATGGCCGCCGCTCATCGCTCAACACACACTCTCGTCCGTGTTGTGACTTAGTGAATGATGTTTTTTCTCTATCCCTGTATGGGTATGAAACTTCGATGCGGTGTGTCTTGAAACACCCAACACACCGCAGTCATCGGTCACGGAAGCACTCACCACAATAGCACCAACAGTTTGCCTACGTCCGAATTCACTTTGCTCTTACATGATGACCTCAGAAGTACTGAACACCGTCCTGACTACGACTAACACTTCCAACGTATTGAGGACACCGCACAGGTGCTGTTCATGATCAAATAGCACAGCGCAACCTACAGGCTACAACCCTGTCTCACTCCCTTCCCGACCATTACTTCCCTTTCATGCCCCTCGACTCTTATAACTGCCATCTGGTTTCTGTACAAATTGTAAATACCCTTTCGCTCCCTGAATTTTACCCCTGCCACCTTCAGAATATGAAAGAGAGTATTCCAATCAACATTGTCAAAAGCTTTCTCTCAGTCTACAAATGCTAGAAACGTAGACTTGCCTTTCCTGAATCTATTCTCTAAGATAAGTCGTAGGGCCAGTATTCCCTCACGTGTTCCAACATTTCTACGGAATCCAAACTGATCTTCCCCGAGTTCGGCTTCTACCAGTTTTTCCATTCGTCTGTAAAGAATTCGTGTTAGTATTTTGCAGCCGTGGCTTATTAAACTGATAGTTCGGTAATTTTCACATCTGTCAGCACCTGCTTTCTTTGGGATTGGAATTATTATATTGCCTGGATGGCATCTGCAATTACGTTGAAGCATGCATTTCTCGCGATTTTGTCATATTTCTGCCATTCCACCCATTGTTAATTCTTGTAGAAAATACAGTCTTGCGAAGCCCGAAGAATCTTTCAGAACGCCCTAAATTATCAATAGATTCACTGAAGAGCCAAAGAAACTGTTACACCTGCCTAATATCATGTAGGGCCCGCAACACGACGTGGCATGGACTCGACTAATGTCTGAAGTAGTGTTGGAGGTAACTGACACCATGAATCCTGCAGGGCTGTCTACAAATCCGTAAGAGTACGAGGGGGAGGAGATCGATTCTGCACAGCACGTTGCAAGGCATCCCGGATATGCTCAATAATGTTCAAATCTGGGGAGTTTGGTGGTCAGCGAAAGTGTTTGAACTCAGAAGGGTGTTTCTGGAGCAACTCTGTAGCAATTCTGGACCTGCTGGAATTGCCCAAGTCCGCCGGGATGCGAAATGGACATGAATGGATGCAGGTGATCAGACAGGCTGCTTACGTACGTTTCACCTGTCGGAGTCGTATCTAGACCTATCAGGGGTCCATATCACTCCAACTGTACACGCCCCACATCATTACAGAGTCTTCACCAGCTTGAACAGTCCCCTGGTGAAATGCAGGGTCCATGGAATCATGAGGTTGTCTCTATACCCGTACACGTCCATCCGCTCGCTACAATTTGAAAGAGACACGTCCGACCAGGCAACATGTTTCGAATCATCAACAAACCAATGTCAGTGTTCACGGGCCAGGCCAGGCGTAAAGCTTTGTGTCTTGCAGCCATCATGGGTACACGAATGGGCCTTCGGCTTCGAAGGCCCATATCGATGATCTTTTGTTGAACGGTTTGCACGCTGACACTTATTGATGGCCCAACACCGAAATCTACAGCAATTTGTGAAAGACTTGCACTTGTGTCACATTGAACGATTCTCTTCAGTCGTCGTTCATCCCATTCTTGCAGGATCTTTTCTCGGCCGGAGAGATGTTGTAGATTTGATGTTTTACCGGGTTCTTTATATTCACGGTATACTCGTTAAATGGGCGTACGGGAAAAGCCCAATTTCATCGCTACCTCAGAGATGCTGTGTTTCATCGCTCGTGCTCCTACTATAACACCACGTTCAAACTCATTTAAATCTTGCTAACCTGCCACTGTAGCAGCAGTAACCGATCTAACAACGGTGCCACATACTTGTTGTCTTATATAGGCATTGTCGACCGCAGCGCCGTATTTTACCAGTTACATATCGCTGTATTTGAATACGTATGCCTGTACCAGTTTCTTTGGGGCTTCAGCGTAATTTGTGCATGAATCGTAGCAAATAAGATCTAGAAATATGAAAATCTGATTTAAATTGAAAGATATTTGGTTCAGGTAGTGGTAACTAACATATGCCAGTGAAGGACCTGTTATTGTGACCTTTAGTCGACGAACGCATTTTTTTACCAGACAGGATGCAACGGAGCCTGAACACTAATTGCAGCTTGTCATCTCTGTTATATTCTCATCGTCAGTTATTACCGAGCAAAATAATTCGTTAGACGTACCACGCTGACAGAGCTTTCCAGCAGCGAACAATTTGAAAGAAGATGCAATGACAAAGTTGGCCTCATCCATCGCGCGGCTTACATAACAAACACGAGCTGTCGACCTTTAATTAAAACTAAGACTGGCTCATTGAGATAATACGAATGGCCGCTCTGCGAAGAGCCAGCAGAATACACACTCTGTCAGCGCTGCTGCATGAGCGACCGCAAATACTGCGGGATAACGCTGCGCTCCAAGGCGTACTTCAGCTGCTGTTCAATTTAATTAGCAAATACGCAGTAAAGTCTGTGCGGTCGAGCTCGTATTTCAAGCAGAACTTTGCTGCTGGCGAGGTAATAGACGCTGTCTAGAGATTACGCTGAAGAGGAAAAAAGCGTCACCGTCCCCATAAAATCGAAAAGGACTGCTGCATTTGCAGCCTGTCTTAAGTGGAGCTGCGTCGCAGTTCCGGGAGGTTCTTGGACGAAGGCTGAAACTAGCTACCAATCGACTGGCGACTCCATGGAGTTATTGTGATCGCTTCTCAGTTTTGGTTATTGATAACTTCATACCAGTGTCTGAGTTTAATTTGTACACCACAGGTTCAAACACTGAAGATGATCACTACGTGATCGAAAGTCGATTCTGCTATCAATAAAACATCAATATTACGGCCAACGCTGAACCTTCCTTTTAATTTAGCTACCAATCACTACGAAATGGAAACGCGTGAACATGCACAGTTCCTGAGATGCAGCGTGTCCGTCCGAGTACCTCTTGTTTTGAAGTGCTGTTTGTTTTACGCGAAGCATTTTCACAGTTATGCAACAGCCAGAACATTGCTGTCCTTTGAAGCTCTGCTTTATTGTTTTAAGGCACTGCCAGCGACATGTAAATCTAGAAAATGTATTTCTGGTTTTATTTGTACTGTACGCAGGATTCTTCAAAAGCGTAGTAATTAATGTGTCGTTCAGAGGTCAAACTGAATAACTCCAAAAACTGAGAAAACTGATAAAAATTCATCTATAATTACACTACTGGTCATTAAAATTGCTACACCAAGAACAAATGCAGATTACAAAAGGCTATTCACTGGACAAATATACTATACTAGAAGTGACATGTGATTACATTCTCACGCAATTTGGGTGCATAGATCCTGAGAAATCACAACCCAGAACAACCACCTCTGGCCGTAATAACGGGCTTGATACGCCTGGGCATTGAGTCAAACAGAGCTTGGATGGCGCGTACAGGTACAGCTGCCCATGTAGCTTCAACACGATACCACAGTTCATCAAGAGTAGTGACTGGCTATTGTCACGAGCCAGTTGCTCGGCCACCATTGACCAGACGTTTTCAACTGATGAGAGATCTGGAGAATGTGCTGGCCAGGCAGCAGTTGAACATTTTCCGTAACCAGAAAGGCCCGTACAGGACCTGCAACATGCGGTCGTGCATTATACTGCTGAAATGTAGGGTTTCGCAGGGATCGGTTCAAATGGTTCAAATGGCTCTGAGCACTATGGGACTTAACATCTATGGTCATCAGTCCCCTAGAACTTACTACTACTTAAACCTAACTAACCTAAGGACATCACACAACACCCAGCCATCACGAGGCAGAGAAAATCCCCGACCCCGCCGGGAATCGAACCCGGGAACCCGGGCGTGGGAAGCGAGAACGCTACCGCACGACCACGAGATGCGGGCTTCGCAGGGATCGAATGAAGGGTAGAGCCACGGGTCGTAACACATCTGAAATGTAACGTCCACTGTTCAAAGTGCCGTCAATGCGAACAAGAGGTGACCGAGAGGTGTAACCAATGGCACCCCATACCATCACGCCAGGTGATACGCCAGTATGGCGACGATGAATACACGCTTCCAATGTGCGTTCGCTGCGATGTCGCCAAACACGGATGCGACCATTATGATGCTGTAAACAGAACCTGGATTCATCCGAAAAAATGACGATTTGCCATTCGTGCACGCAGGTTCGTCGTTGAGTACACCATCGCAGGTCCTTCTGTCTGTGGTGCAGCGTCAAGGGTAACAGCAGCCATGGATCCGAGCTGATAGTCCACGCTGCTGCAAACGTCGTCGAACTGTTCGTGCAGATGGTTGTTGTTTTGCAAACGTCCCCATCTGTTGACTCAGGGATCGAGACGTGGCTGCACGATCCGTCACAGCCATTCGGATAAGATATCTGCCATCTCGACTGCTAGTGATATGAGGCCGTTGGTATCCAGCACGGCGTTTCGTATTACCCTCCTGAATCCACCGCTTCCATATTCTGCTAAAAGTCATTGGATCTCGACCAACGCGAGTAGCAATGTCGCGATACGATAAACCGCAATCGCGATAGGCTATAATCCGACCTTTATCAAAGTCGGAAACGTGATGGTACGCATTTCTCCTCCTTACACGAGGCATCACAACAAAGTTTCACCAGGCAACGCCGGTCAAGCGCTGTTTGTGTATGAGAAATCGGTTGGGAACTTTCCTGATGTCAGTACGTTGTAGGTGTCGCCACCGGCGCCAACCTTGTGTGAATGCTCTGAAAAGCTAATAATTTGCGTATCACAGCATCTTCTGCCTGTTGGTTAAATTTCGCGTCTGTAGCACGTCATCTTCGTGGTGTAGCAATTTTAATGGCCAGTAGTGTATAATCCAGATTTCTATTCATCATAATATTGCTGTAGTCTGTGGTAATTATAATTATGTGTAATTTACAAATTTGGTGATAACACAACACAGAAACATAGAACAACGTGACATATGTATTTTTTGGGGAGTTTGTCACAGGCCAATTCAAAATTTCATTTCTTATTTCACTTTAACTTCAAATGCAGCTAACCATCACAACAATAACATCATAGTTTCTGGCACGCGAGCGTTATGTTCACCACGAATGGTCGGTCACTAGCGTTTTGTAGTGAGACCTGCCCTCTTTTCCTCGCTAATGGCACGTATACTTGAATATAAGGCATACAGGTTTATATTCAGAAATTGATTATGCCCACCTGCTGTAGATTTCTTCAAATTTTCCATAAAGTATAGAAAATATTTGTAAAAGTGGTCTTGTAGTGCCGGGTGTAAGGTAGAAGAATTCATCCTCTGTCAAGCCAATTTACTACTACGCCATCGACTATTTTCTTACTGTTTGTTATGGCATCTTCAAGACTTCTTGTCAACATTTGTTCGTGGCACAGTGAACAGGGAGCGTCTCATAAAGATGTTACAATAATTTGTAAAAACCGTAGCTTAAGACCAGATAAAGCACACGTCTTTTCAGCAGGATGATGCTCCAGCTCACAACACCATAGATTTCTTGAATCGTAGTTTCCATGGGCAAATGATTTCGAAATAGTTGTGGGCGTAATCGGTCTTCTGATTTACTCTCAATTGACTGGTCCGTGTATGTATGTGTGTGTGTGTGTGTGTGTGTGTGTGTGTGTGTGTGTGGGCGGGGCGTGTGGAGGGATTGGGTGGGAGTGCTTGTATGGGCGGATGGAGGGTACCTTGAAGATACGGCTTACAAAAGTCACCATCATACTATCCATAAACTGCAGAAATAATTTCTCAACAGACGTTACAATATGTTTTTAACGGCACAGAATGTCGTATTAAAATATGTGATTGTCATCAGAGAGGCAACTTTCAATTACTTTTATAAATTAGCGATTTCCCATTACTTTCTGAACGTCTTGAATATAATTTTCGTTAATAAGTAATTATTTGGTAGTTTCTGGGAGAGTAATTGAAAAAATGACAGCTTTCACTGAACATACACTAATCAGCCAGAACAGTATGACTACCGAGCTACTATCGATATAAACCCGTCCAGGCGGTAGCAGCATCACTTCGCGAGAAATGACTGCTAGTCAGACACACGCGCGGTGCATGCAGTATCAGCGTGCGCGTGGTCCGTGTGTAGAATGGGGAAAGCGCGCGATCTACCTATCTTAATTTGACCGAGGGTAGATTGTGATGACCTGGAAACTGTACTACATGTCGGGTGTTCGAGGAGCTCTGTGGTGAGTGTCTTCAACACATGGCAAAACCAAGGTGGATGTCCAGACGTCGAGGCCTTAGGTGACCATCCCTCATTACTGATGTCGGACGTCGTAGGCTGGGCAGGCTAGTAAAAGAGGACAGGTGGCGAACTGTGGCGGAACTAATATCAGACTTTATTGCTGTGCAGAGTACAAGTGTGTCTGAACAGACAGAGCGGCCACAGCAGCCGACGACCCGTGCATGTGCGAAAGTTTAACACCATTATCTCCACCCCCGGTAGCTGAATGGGTGCCTCACTGTAATAAAAGAACTGAGTCAATGAATCAACGATCAACTTGAACAACTTGAACGGATGTCTTGTGACGTTCGCCCAGAACAAACGCAACAAACTACATAAAAAAAAACATAAAAAAATACGCGTAGTCAGCGCGAAAGAATGTAAATCCTATGGGCCCGGGTTCGATTCCCGGCTGGGTCGGAGATTTTCTCCGATCAGGGACTGGGTGTTGTGTTGTCCTAACCATCATCACTTCATCCCCATCAACGTGCAAATCGCCAAAGTGGTGTCAAATCGAAAGACTTGCACCCGGCGATCGCTCTACCCGACGGGAGGCCCTAGTCACACGATATTTATTTATGTAACATCACTATATCGGTAAACTTCGGTAAACAGGCACTATATCGATAAACATCGGTAAACAGGCACGTGACCATCAGCACTGGACGTTGGTGCAATGGCAGATCATTGCGTCTTCTGACGAATCCCGCTACCTTCTTCACCATGCCATTAGCAGACATGAATCTGTCATCTTCTAGGGGAGCAGTTCTTTGACAACTGCACTGCTGGCCAGAGATACTCTGGCGAAGGCTCCACTATGCTCTGAAGAACATTCACTTGGGCATCCACGGGTCCAGTGGATCTCGTGCAAGGCATAATGACGGCCAAAGAATATAGTACACTGGCTGCAGACCACGTACACCTCTTCACGACAATCATGTTTACCGACGGCAGTAGCATTTTTCAACAAGATAATGCGCCATGGTTCGAGGAGCACAGTGGCGTGTTCCATTTGGTGTGCTACCTTCCCAACTCTCCAGATATGAACCTGGTCGTATACATCTGAGATGTGGTTGAACTTGGCGTCAGAGCTCATCACCCCTCTTCTCGGAATGTGGGGGAATTAGGTTTCTTGTGTGTGCAAACGTGGTGCCAACACCATCTAGTGACCTAGCATGACCTCATTACTTCCATGCCACGATGCGTTGCCGCTGTTATCCGTGCCAAAGGTAGACATACCGGCTATTAGGAAGATGATCAAAATTTTCTGGCTGATCAGTGTGGTATAAAAAATTATTATAAAAATGAGTACCTATGTTGTACTATAGGTAGCCAAGTTTGTGGTGGCTGCAAATGAAGAATTAAGTAAACCTAATACTGCGAAGTACGACTGAGCGACTGAGAACAAACAGTGCGGAATTACAGCCGCTGCGGAGCAGGCGAGGGCAGATGAGCTATTTGCTGGCGGGTGTGCGGCCGCCCACAGCCCTGGAGCCTCAGTATTAGCCCCGCGGGGGAGCGAAAACAGTGCAATTTAAAAAATTACTCCGTCGTGACAGTGCGATGCTTGATGCCAGAAAATCGGAACAAAGTAGCCGGTGAATGGAGTACAATCAGAGCGAGACCGCGGGGTGGACGGAGCAGGGCTGGGGTGGGTGGGCGGAGTCTCGGCCTGAGACCCACGTGGGATCAGGCGTGACGCAAGGTGCGGCACCACTCTCTGCTGGCCAACACCTCGCACTCACCGTACGCGCGAATGGGCGTTTTGTTTCCCTTCTAAGGGACGCTACACGATGCTACCCTAGCGGTATTACGGGCGCGTAACCATGAGTGACAATATTCTTCTTTTTGTGTTCCGTCATGAAAATGTTGGCTGGTATGCTCCCTCTCCATCCCCCTTTCCCCTTCCCGCTCAGCCCTCGTCTCTCTCGTCTTCGTTACCTGGCAATTACTTAATTTTACGAGGGCGTTCTGAAAAATAATGCCTCCGCATCTTTTATGCGGGAACTCGTAAAGGATTTTAAATGAAACAGTTGTTATTAACATTCTACGCCTTTGTTCTTCATGTTTCTATATTTATTTCTCAACAGTCACCGTGGAGACGAACACATTTCTCCCAATGAGAGACCAAGTTATTGGTACATTCCTCGTAGAATGACAGCGGACCCAAAGCGTCGGACTGCGTCAGATGCAGCACTCGTGTGTGGCATTGTCATGGTGAAGGAGAGGGTGCTTCTTGTGTGGGTGAAACCTTCGATTTCGAAACTCCATTAAAGCACGCTGTTTCTTACTCGCCGACACAGTTACGTTACGCACCGGCATGTTACATGCTACAATTCGGAGCCCTTTAGAGGTAGGGGGCTGCAAATATGTAGACGTGGAAAATGAAGATGTACACTCATGTTTAGAAAAAACAGAACACTTTGAACGACCAGAGATAGGGCGTTCATATTCACAGGATATGTACAGTAGTTTGTCCTGCGGAAATGATAAGCATTTCAGTCACATCGTTTCAGGATGTTTCCTGTTGCTTAGTAGGCACAGGGTCTGCCATGGGGCCTGATAACTTGTTCCATGCGTGATAGTGTCGACGCGTATAAGGCGCGAATGGCGTTCTGTGGTATAGACATTGATGCTGCATTCACCTGGTTGCCAAGTTCGTCTGTGGTGGTTGGCAATGGGTCACACTGCTTCACAGTTCACCATATTCCACACATTTTTGATTAGCGGCAAGTCTGATCTGACGGTCCAAGACAAAAGGCACGAGTTCGTGCAGCAGCATGTGGTCACGCATTGTGTTACTGAAAAATGGCGTCTGGGGTGTTGTGCCGAAAGTGTATGACTGTGGATCGCAGGATGTCATTCATGTAGGTCACGCTGGTCACAGTGCCCTGGACACACACCAGCTGTTATTTGTAGTTCTACCCAACTGCAAAAAATGGTCCAAATGTCTCTAAGCACTATGGGACTTAACATCTGAGGTCATCAGTCCCCTAGACTAAGAACTACTTAAACCTAAGTAACCCAAGGACATCACACACATCCATGCCCGAGGCAGGATTCGAACCTGCGACAGTAGCAGCAGCGCGGTTCCGGACTGAAGCGCCTAGAACCGCTCGACCACAACGGCCGGCTACCCTATTGCACTCCAGACTATAAGGCATTGAGTTAGCGCTGTATGTGTCCGAATGCAGTCACTGTGAAGACGCTCTCCCACCCTGCGGCGAACCAAAATTCGCCCATCATTTTCAAACAAACAGAACCTGGACTCGTCCGAAAACACCACCTGATGTCATTCCTGTCCCCAATGACGTCGTTCCATGCACCGTTGCCGTCTAGCATGTTTCTGCACATAAGGTAGGCGGAGAAGTGGACGATGCGCACGTAATTCGAGTCGTAATTAACGGCGACGGACTGTCACCCATGATAGTTTACGATGTGTTGCACTGTTGCGCCAGGGCCGAGGATGACGCAGCCCTGTCCTGCAATGAGGTGTTCATTCTTCTCTACAGTTGATCTGGGTGGTGCAAATGTTCAAACGTGTGTGAATTCCTAAGGGAGCAAACTGCTAAGGTCATCGGTACCTAGACTTTACTTAAACTAACTTAATCTAGCTTATGCTAAGAACAACACACACACCCATGCCTGAGGGAGGACCTGAACCTCCGGCGGGAGGGGCCACGCAATTAGTGACATGACGCCTCTAACCACGCGGCCGCTCTGGGTGGTGCGACCTGACACATCTCATCGTGAACCACGGCCTGCCATGGACCACTCTGCACACACCAGTCGCGTTGGCGAAACACTTCGTCCCATACGAGCAGCAGTTTACCTGATGTGTGCGTCACATTGACTCATGCCAAGAATACGGCCTCTTTCAAACTCAATGATTTGACGTTACGGTCACGCACACGTCCGCGAGGCATCCTGCACGTCTGCTCAGGTCACACTGATCCATAACCTTCGGTTTACAGAGGCAACGAAAGCCGCAGGCACATTTTATCGGTAGGTGGTGTTGCACCGCGATATCGATGTTGACCTTGAACCCTCGGGCCGACATGGTTCAAATGCTAATCATTTCTGCAAAACATTCTAATGTGCATGTCTTCTGAATACGTATGTTCCATCTCGAATCGTTCCAGGTGTTCTATTTTTTGTAAACATGGGTACAGAATGTTAATAACGTTTGCTTTATTTAAAAAGCTTTACGAATTCCCACGAAAAAGATTGTGAAGCCTTACTTTCCAGAACACCCTTGTAATTGTATTCTACTACCGGATGATCTGCGAGGAGTAATCATAAACTTTTAACTATCGCCTCGGAAAAAAAGAGTCAACTTGTGACCATCAAACTTGGAGATAGTCCTTAAGCAACTATACACCCTTCAAAGCCATTATCTCTCCTTTGGATCTAGCAGACATCTTGTTTTCGGTATTCATGAAACGTTTCAAACTGAAAATAACCTGATGGTCATTATTCAGATCCTTGTCGCACAGTCACTTCTTCATGCGAAGAAGGAGGGAATTTACTTACTTTTGTTTATTTTATTTGCTGCGATTAACAAATGTCTTACCAATTAGTGACTGAGACAGGTTGTGTTTTTACTACACGGAATTGTACATAGACCTAATGAGAAGCTTATTTGATTTCATTTCAGTTTAACAGTGTTACAGCTTTAAATACCTGCAAACTCAAAACTAATTAGGAAACTTAAAAGCTAAAAATTAACAGTTTGTCTGTTAAGAAGATAGGAAAACAGGAAGATAGGAATGAATTTAGATTTGTAGGATATCGCCATCGATGCTGTCCTGGAGAGAGGGCACCAAGAAAGACACTGAGCTTCTCGCTCCTGGGCAGCCACTGGCACGAGTTCTGCAGCTCGCCATCAGAGGTCGATGACCCCAGGAATGCTCTGAGCTTCTAGCACTCAGATGGTGTGATCCTACATCCAGGTTAGGGTACTCTACACTGCACTGTCTGCTACCCTCTATTTCTACATTTCTCGTACTATGTCATATCAATGTCTAATGAACTGTTGTTTTTGTCTCAGAGGGTGACTATGAATTTAGCCCTTATTTGCGATCTGCCGCCTGACCTGTTACCACTACTACGTCGCCTTTCTCGCTAGTATTGTCTACATTGTGATACGTCTCCTGTACTCGTTACCACCTGTATTCTTGAGGCTGCAAGTACACACTCTTCATGCACTGCTCGAAATATACTGTCTACATAGTCGTTGACATCGGTCCACAGTGTCTGGTCTTTAAGTGATCGTGCTATGTCATCGTGTGAGTGTGATAGTCTTCTTTCCTGTGACGAACGGTCACAGTATAGAATTATGTGTTCTGGCGTGTTCCTTTCTCTCCACCGGTATAATCAGCCTCTAGTTTATACGCAGCAAATGCATTGATACGCCTCATGGTCAGTAAAGAAATGAATCATGCCCCGACTCGGACTGATACATTTCATCCTCAATAGCTCTTTGATGGTGGTGAAGAATGCAGTGCTGCAGTTGTATATATGTGATGTCTCCTCTTACACACATGTCCGAAAGAACAGATGCTACTTTGATCCAACAGCCCGTATGAATTAAGACACAAAGGAATTACAGACATTGGATGCGAGCGGGCCTTGATTTAAATCAATGGGGAAAGTTGAAACTTTGTCCCAGAGAGGGATTAGAATCCGGCTCTTCAGCTTACAAGGCAGATGCTCTCACCACTGAGCCACATGGACACAGAGGTCATCACAAGTGCACGGGAGCCCGGTGTCCATCCGCACTGAAGTGATCGCTGGCCGTCTTCACCTGAATTTTGTACTAGAGTAATGAGGATAATGGGCAAGGGGCATTACGTTAGTAGTGTGTGGCTAAGTCGAGCTTCCGCGTCTGACGGGGACGTGGTATGGTAGTCCGTGGAGTTGCGATGATGGCTCAGTGCAACAGTCCGCCTTTAGCCGCGGAGCAGCTCGGACTTGTTTACGTCTCGGCTGCGAACGGTCGCGGAAGAAGCGGTGTTTACACCGTCGTCACTCGCGTGTGTTACTGTTTAAATCGAACGCAATGGCACACAATTTCCGAAAAACCACGATACAGTTCACGTTCTGTAACGAGTATGCAAGACTGAAGGCTTTCGAAATCGAACGTTTCTTGAGGGACGAAGTGCATCTTAATTACACGGAGATTATTGGAATTCATTTATCAATCGTGAGCAGCACTCTTTACGTGAAGATGATTGACGACGCAGCATGTGATAGGATCATTGAAGACGCCAAACGAGGATTCCAGTTCCGACACTCCGATGGTCATATTGGCGAAGTTTTAGCCGCTCATTCGGGCCTGGGCGTGCGTACGATTCGAATTTTCGAGCTGCCTTTCGAGGTACCCGAATCATTGGTCACTGAATCACTCCAGCCATATGGCAGAGTTATTAGTCATACGGCCGAACGCTGGGCAAGTTTTAGCACATATCCAGTGCTCAATGGTGTCCGACAGGTGCGAATTGCCCTTACAAAACATGTGCCATCGTACATAAACATCGGCGGCTGTAGAGCTATTGTCATCTATGATGGACAGCCCAGGACATGCTCCGGGTGTGGTGGTGAAGGACATCTTCGATCAGCGTGTATGCAGAGGAGACTCGTGCAACTCCCCAGCGGAGACTTCCAGAATCCGACCACACCAACGTCACTGCCGATGACTTACGTGACGGCACTTCGCGGGGAGGTGACGCCGAGGTCGGAGCGCACCATCGAACCGACGCCGCAGTTGATTGAGGCGCCATCGGACGCCACTGAAGAAAGAATGGCTCCGACCAACCTCCAATCTCAGACACTACAGGTGGCGCAGAAAGAGGATGAGAGCATCACAATAGGCATAGAAGCTGAAGTGGAACGGCCCCAGGGGATTGTGGCGGCGGCGGGAACGCAGGAGATGCAAGATGCGCCGACACCAGAGGCCGAGGTTAGGGCCCGCAAACAACGCTCGCCAAAGCGCCGCAAGAAGCGCCGACTAAACTCTGCGGAGACGCTCCCTTCTCTTCTAGGGAGCCCAGACGAGTCTAACACTATGGACCTGTCTGACATGGAACCACAAGCTTCGGATGTCGCAGATCATATGAATTCGGACAGTGAAATGATGTCATATCGTTCAGACGACGCACCCGCTCAGGGGCCTGCTACCCCTTCGGCGGTGGAGTCTACAGCTGCGAAAGAACAACAGATGTCACACAACAATGCCGCACAGGAAAATTTGGAGCACACCAATAGTATCAGCTGGTATGAGCAGGACGACGACATCACCGATGCGGACCATTCTATCGGTGGGGCCTTGCATCCGTCCGCATCTCAAGAAACCTAATGCCGCAGGAACACGTTCCTCGGGCGACCCTCGGCGGATGTGCAACGGGACTATCGACACGGTGAAACTTTGTCATTTTAACATCATGTGGAGATGACAGCTACTCGACCCCAGGCATACAGAATAGGGACAGTGAATGTAAATACCATTAGATCGCCCGTGAAACAGCAATTGTTTAGGGACATGATATACGCGTCGGATGTGGATATACTGATGGTGCAGGAAATTTACATTCCTGAGTTCCAGGACGTACATGGATACATCTCCTACACCTCGCCGCACTCGAACAACGACAGTGGAACGGCGATATTGGTCCGGGACGGGATTCCGGTCCGAGACCTGGCTTATCTACCTTCGGTACGAGGACTGGCGATAACTGTTAATGGAATTCGCATTCTCAATGTTTATGCCCCTTCCGGCACAGACAACAGACGGGCGCGTGCGTGTTATTATTCGGAAGAGATTGTGCCCTTATTTACCGGCAGATTCGATCATTTCATTATAGGTGGTGACTTCAATTGTGTTTTAGCCCAAAAAGACCAGACACCACATTACAATACTTGTCGTGAATTGCATGTGCTATGCCGGGATCTGGAGTTAAGCGACACCTGGGACATGATTCATAGGAACCGTGAGGGATATACTTTTTTTACCAGTCACTCGGCGAGCAGACTCGATCGAATATATGTTTCGGTTGGCCTACAGGATAAGGTGGTCGACGCGGAACGATGGCCTGCGGCATTTACTGATCATCTGGCTTACATTTGTACCATGTCACTCCCTAGGCAAAGTGTGTGGAGAAGCCGCGGGACATGGAAGCTCAATTCGTCCCTTTTGGCGGACCCCGAATGTCGTCAGAGAGTCGAGGAGGTATGGACCACATGTCAACGCCGTCTACCAACGTATACCTCCGTGCTTCAATGGTGGCTCGAGTGCACTAAGCCGGCAATAAGAAGAGCTCTAATACAGTATGGTCGGGACAAGGCGAGATGGCAGAGAGACACTCTTGATTATTATTACACCATGCTTCGTGAGCTGTCCTTCCAGGTGCCGTCTGCAGAACATC
The DNA here is from genome assembly GCF_021461385.2 of Schistocerca piceifrons. Classification (NCBI taxonomy): domain Eukaryota; kingdom Metazoa; phylum Arthropoda; class Insecta; order Orthoptera; family Acrididae; genus Schistocerca; species Schistocerca piceifrons. The sequence continues at coordinate 826,341,672 of NC_060138.1, forward strand.
ATGCGGAAGTTCATCGTGTCAAGGCACAAATCCTATCGATCACGCGACGACGACTGGGTGGTATCCCAATACGGGCAAGATGTCTCGACACCATCACTGGGGAACGTACCTCGATGCACCATGTGTCGCGGGAACACCAGCGTTACCGCCGGGCATTGGTAACAGTGCTCCACCGTTTAGATGGCCGTCAACTGACAACACAACAGGACATTGCAAATGAATTTTTAGAGCATTTCCGCCATCTCTATGCCGGTACACCGACGGACCGTCAGGTAGGGGACGAGATACTGCAACATCTGCAAACGACACTGACAGAGACGGATAAGGCAGCGCTTATGGAGCCACTCACAGAAGACGATATAAAGGTGGCACTCACAAAAGGAGCGGCCCATAAATCACCGGGGCCAGATGGGATTACGCTAGAGTTTTATCGAGAATTCGAGGACATGATGATGCCACAGTTGGTGTCGATGTACAATGAGGCGATGAGTCCGAACATGCGCCTACCGTCGGATTTTGTGACGGGCTTTCTTCTTCCCATCCCGAAGATGGAGAGGAGTCGTAGTGTTACTCAATATCGGCCTCTCACTATGCTAAACACCGATTATAAAATTTTTGCACGGCTACTAGCGTCTCGTCTCAAGCTGGCGATATCCAGGACAATATCCCCTGATCAGGCTTGCCTAGGGGTGCGAAGCAACATCTCCTCGGCGTTAAGTGAATACCGTGACGTTATCGCCCTTGCGGAAACTTGTAAAATGCGAGCAGCGATGATATCTGTGGACTTCGACCGTGCGTTCGACAGGATAAACCATGACTTCTTGGCGTCAGTCATGAGCAGAATGGAGATTCCACCTGTTTTCATCTCCATCATTATGAGGCTACTACGAGGGGCTACATCGAAGGTGATTGTAAACGGTCGGGAAGCGGGCTCGGTTCCTATTAACAGCTCCGTCCGACAAGGGTGCCCACTCTCCATGATGCTGTTTGCGATAGCGCTTGAGCCGCTGATGTGTGTTATGAGGCGCTCACTTACTGGGATAGCGCTTAATGAGAACTCTTTCGTTTGTCGCGCATATGCGGACGACCTGATCCTTCTTGTCAGATCAGGTCATGAAGTGCATCAGGCTGTTGAATATCTAGACTCTTACGGGACGGCAGCAGGCAGTGTCATTAACATGACGAAATCCAAAATTATGCACATTGGACGGGGTCTGGAAGACATACCGGGACCGTTTCAGACGGTGGAATCGCTGAGATGTCTGGGGATCACATTTACCCGCTCACTACGGCGGTCAGCGGCGGCGAGTTCTCGGCGGCTTCTGCAAAATGTTCGTCTGGCGATACGGAACAACTCACTGAGAGCCTTTGACATGATCCAGCGTGTGGCATACACTAACGTTCACATAGCGTCACGTCTGCCCCATTTAGCGCAGGTCCTACCAATACCGAAGGGTATTGCAGACCGCCTCATGGCTGCCTTTGGTTACTATGTTAGTACTGGGATGTTGTTTAAGATCACGTATGACACGTTAACGCTGCACTTCCGGAACGGTGGCCTCAACCTCACAAACGTGCGAAACAAAGCTCTGGCGCTTTACATGCGAGCGATGATACGAAATTGGCAACAACGAAAGCACACCATTACGTCAGCTCTGATAGAAGTACTTGTTCCGCCTTCGTACGAACCCCCTATTGCGGTGGGCAATATTTCGCCTTCTCTTGCACACATTGCCTCATTTCTGGTTGATTACAGTTACGTTCGTCTGAAAGTACCTTCGACGAGATTACCCACGACTCGGGAGATCTATAGGTGCTTGATGGATCACCACGCCCGCAACGTAATGGAATTCAAATACCCGTCGAGAACGTGGAACCACATTTGGTGTGCAGTGCATACTCCATTACTGTCAACAGCAGCGAGAGCGATGTGGTACATTCTTATAAACCGTAAACTTGTGACCAGGAGTCGATTACATACAATTCATATGGTCGATTCTCCTCTTTGCACAAACTGCGGCCTGTTAGCAACGGAAGAACATGGTTTAGTGTGTGGCGCAGCGAGGGACGTCTGGATGCTGACGCGTCGAATATTGGCCTTCCTTCGGCGCACTAACTACACAGAAATCACATCGGATGTACTTTTTCTACCGGACAAGACCTTTTTTCCCAAACAAAAGACGTATGCGGTCAATTGGATCGCTGGACATGCGACGAAATATTTGTATTCGTACGATATTAAGTCCGTGATGGATTAATGGATGTATTTACAAGAACAACACGAGCTCATACGGAGTCATACGAAATACAGGACTTACTTTTCCAATTTTTTAGGAAGTGTTTTTCACAATCCGCCCGACAGCTGGGGTGTCCCAGAACTGAGAAGACTCCTGCAGCAGAACGACTAGAAACAATACTGCGCGGTTCAGTTATATTGGCATACAGCACACTGAGAAGACAACGGGCAACCTACATGGTCGACGCAGGAGAAATACATGAATATATGCCGCCCACAAAGGCAGAAATGGTCAAGATTATATGGCTGTCTGCCAGATTTATGATGCGACACCGCGTGCTGCAGGGATTGTGATGCAGATAATAACTTCATTTTCACTCCCGCCCGTGACTAGGATTGTCATTTACTTTCTTCATGTTACACAAACAAAAAAGGGCGGCCTTTGCGTTGATTTTCTGGTTTCCAAATTGTTTTTGCTTTGTTTTTGCTGTCTCGATCCTTTTCTTATCCCTAAGATAGTACAATTGTACGAAAAAAAAAAAAAAAAGTGTTCAGAGCATCTGCCTAGTAAGCAGGAGATCCGGGTTCGAATCCCAGCCCGGCACAAATTTTCTGTTTGCTTCTTTGATTTCAATCAATAGCTGCTGCTGTTAATGTCTGTAATTCCTATGTGTCTTAATTTCTGCAGTTGCCCCACTTCTTTTGCCATGAATTCACTCGCCCGGTTTTCAGCTCTCTTAAGGCCTGTACTGCCTCTCCTAAGTACTCTTTGTGTCTGTTCTACACGTTTTCAACAAATGTTACCGCATGGTACTTGACAGTTACGTCTGCCTGGTGTATGCCGAGCACCATGTGTACTGCCTCCACTTATGTGGTACCGAAAGCCCCTATAGCCACAGGAGCACACTCCATTCTAGTCACTGCGTCACATGTCAGGGAGTGAAGCAAAGTTTGTTAGCCCAAAACAAGCTTCATGTCTGACTGTGTCTTCTGCAGAACGAGGTGGTGCGTTGTCGTGGAGCAAAAACATACCTTTGGACAGCTTCCCTCGATGTTTCGTCCTGACAGGCTCCCGTAAACTCGGTATTATGCTGCCATGTTTTGTGATGCTTTGTCTCTTACGAGCATAATCTGTTAGCACCACACACTGAAAAAACGTTCAGCAACACGCAGCCCTATGACGGTTAGGTTCAAATGGATCAAATGGCTCTGAGCACTATGGAACTTATCAACTGAGGTCATCAGTCCCCTAGAACTTAGAGCTACTTAAACCTAACTAACCTAAGGAGATCATACACATTCATGCACGAGGCAGGATTCGAACCTACGACCGTAGCAGCAGCGCGGTTCCGGACTGAAATGCCTAGAACCGCTCGGCCACTGCGGGCGGCGACGGTTAGGTCTTCGTCATTTTTGGCGCTTGTGAGTCCACACGTTTTCATTGCTTGCTTTCCTCCTTTGTCAAGGGGTCATAATGATACCACCCACCACTCGTCCGAGGGACTGGGTTGCTAAAAAAAAAAGATTAAGATTGGCCTAATACATGGCATCAATCCTGCTGCTGCCTCGGTTCGGCGAAGTTTTTGAATGGGTCTGAGTAGTCAATGACCACAGGAGGCAGCATAATGGAGACAAATCCACGGCTAATTTTCATTTTTCTCACCCACGCCTCAATTGTGACGCCCTGTTCTTCGCGAGGGTACGGCTTCGACTTCTCTTGCCATTTTCCTTCTTGGTTTTTCGTCATTAGGACCTGTTTCAGCGCATTGCAAGCGTCTGTGCCGGCTAGTCATTATGTCATAAGTGATTGGGTATATTTCGCGTTCACTTCCACCAACTCAGTATGGATTGTCGCAACATTGTTCCGTATCAGGTAGAAAAAAAAATTACTGTACGATTTCATTGTGCACCAAAGTTGCAGGCACGTACTTACAAAAATACAAAAAATTGTTTGTTTAACTTTATTTTGCCGAGGAAATAATTAAAATGCAATGACAACTCCTTGTAACTCTTGCTACAATCTAAATTTATCGTAAGGCCTTTTTCGCACGAGATCATCTTGTTGATCATCGGCCAATATGAGAGTGTTTGTTGCCATACAAAAAGATATTACGATGCAGTCGCGCGATTTTCTCTTCAGCAGAGCTCACAGCAGCCGACGCCTTCATTCCATCTTGTGGCTACAGCAAAAGTGTGTTATCCCGAAGTAATTGCTTCCTGGTCGTTATGCAATGCATTTGCAACAGCTTGCTGTGAAGAAATGCTGAAGAAAATTCTCTCGAGTTACGTACGGAGACTGCTGATCGTTTAACATTCATTTTCTTTTTCTAGAGTGTAGATTCTGTTGATAGAACGGTAGCACGGTACGACGAATTTATTATATATATATATATATATATATATATATATATTATATATTATATATTTGTGCGCAGAACTCTTAATGCCTCGACAGTCAAATACAAGTCCGTGACGGAAAGGGCCACTCTTCGTTCGATCTTCTCTATCAACCCTATCTCGTGAATCCCATACTGAAGAACAATATCCAAGAATCGCTCCAACAATCGCCTTGTAAACCACTTACTTCGTGGATGAATTACATTTCTTTAAGATTCTCTCCACGAATCTCAGTCTAGCATCTGATTTCCCTACTAACTGCCTTACGTGGTTATTCCACTTACGGTTGCTCTGGATAATTATCCCTAGGTATATAACTGCAGATACTGTTTCCATCAATTTGTTATCTATAGTGTAGTTGTACAATAGTGGATAACTTTTCCCATGTAAGAGCAATATGTTACATTTATTTACGTTCACGACCAACAGCCAGTGCCTGCACCATTCATCATTTCTCTCCGGATCATTCTACAAATCGATACTGTCTTCTGGCCTTGCTACTTTCTTATAAAAAAAGTCATCAGTTACGAACAGTCTTAAAAAGCATCCGACACTTTCTACGAGATCGTCTTTGTACAGAGTCACACTTCCTTGGAGTACTCTGTAAATTGCCTTTCTCACCTGCCAATTTTGTTCCGTTAAGAGTGACGAGTTCTATCTAGAAATAAGTCTTGAATCCAATAGCAAATCTGATACGATGCTCGGTAAGCTCGTTATTTGTTCACTAAACGGCAGCGTGGGACAATGTCAAGTGCCCTCCCGAAGTCACGCAACATGGCATCAATCTGAGTGCCGTTGTCTGCAGTGCTGTGAATGTCGCGGAGGAACCGAACGAGCTGAGTTTCGCAAGATCTCCGTTTGAGGAATTCGTGTTGATTCTTATAGAGTAGGTTTCTGCCCTCTAAATACGTTGCAATTCTTAAGCATAACAAGTGATCCGTTGTACAAGAGGCTAACGTCAACTTATAGGCTTATGATTATGTGCATCTGTCCTACGACGCTTTTTGAGAACAGAAATGACCTGCGCTTTTTCCAGTCGGTAGGTAGCTCCGGCTATCTGCGATAAGCTGCTGCTGAAAGGGGAGCGAGTTTTTTTGTTTTTTTTGCATAATCTTTGTAGAATCTTATAGGTATCTCATCTGGTCCAGATGCCTTCCCACCATTAAGCGATTGTGGTTTATTTTTTTGGAAATTTGTGATAAGTTCCTATGCAACCAAACTGCTGAGGTCTTCGGTCCCTGGGCTTACACACTACTTAAACTTAAACAAATTTACTCTAAGGACAACACACATAATACACATCCATGGCCGAGGAAGAACTCGAACATCTGACGGGGGGGCGCGAACCGTGGGAAGATGCCCAAGACCGCGGAGTAGTTTCTCTTCTATACCGCGATATGTTGTCTCAATATCTACCATATCAACGTTCGTATGATAATGCGATTTCGTCGTCGTTACTGCGGCGGAGAGGACGAGATGCGGGTTGGAATGAGGAACCTGATACGAGACTATTCGATCGTAAAATGGAAACAACTGTGAAAATCAAAAATGTTTTGTTTCCAACAACTTGCTACACCTTCCAGGCCGGCCGCTGTGGCCGAGCGGTTCTAGGCGCTTCAGTCCGGGACCGCGTTGCTGCTACGGTCGCAGGTTCGAATCCTGCTTCGGGCATGGATGTGTGTGATGTCCTTAGGTTAGTTAGGTTTAAGTAGTTCTAAGTTCTAGGGGACTGATGACCACAGCAGTTGAGTCCCATAGTGCTCAGAGCCATCTGAACCATTTTTTGTCTGTCAGAGCCTGTACCTTCACGTCCATGTTCATCTGACTGCAATCATCTGGATTTTTCCAGGGGACGGATGACCTCCCACCTTAAGTCCCTTAGTGCTCAGAACCATTTGAACCAACACCTTCCAGCTACTTCTCTAGGTAGTCACCGCTTCGAAGGAGATATTTGTCGTAGCGTTGTACCAACTGTCCAATACGCTCGTCATGGTAGACAGTCGCCTGTGCTTTTCGCCATTTCTCTACGCTGGTCTGTAGTTCGTTCTCTGTCGCAAAATATTATCTTCTTAGCTAGCAGTTCATGTGAGCAGAGACGAAACTCAGGCGGAGCCAAGTCCGGACTATATGGTTGGTGATCAATCATTTGCTATTGGAGACACCGCATGGGTATCCTCATTGCCCCAGCAATTTGTTGCCGACAGCTGTTATGAAGAAGGATATGCATGAAAGCCGGCCGCTGTGACCGAGCGGTTCTAGGTCCGGAACCGCGCTGCTGCTACGCTCGCAGGTTCGAATCCTGCCTCGGGCATGGATGTGTGTGATGGCCTTAGGTTAGTAGGTAAGCAGTTCTAAGTCTAGGGGGCTGATGACCTCAGATTAGTGCTTAGAGCCATTTGAACCATTTTTTGATATGTATGAAAGTTACGTTGTCTGGGTTGCATGAAATCAGGCGAAACCTCGCAGCGGGCACCCATACTCGACAGGAGAACTATTGTTCTAGGCATCTTTACATATTCACTGTGTGCTCAGAACTGGAAAGAGAGACGTGAAGCGACCGACAAACGTACTAGGGACACTGGCCAACACATGTGAGCAAAGCGTTGTCAGATTTTCACTGTCGTTTCCATTTCACGACGTATCGGACATTACTTTCCTAATATCTATCGTACATCAAGTGTAACCGTAGAGGTGCCGAAAAAGCCCAATGTCGTTTCGAGGCTAACACCTATATTGTGATCGGTACAACAGAGATGCAAAATTCTTTACCAGGCGGCTTGTGTGCAAATTGCACGGTGTTGACCGAAGGTTCATGCCATCTTTGTTCCGCACGTAGTTCGTGTAGCAGACGTTGAAATGCTTTACAATGATCCATTCCGCATCTTGCAATTGCAAAATCTCGCCTCAGCCTATCAAGGAGTTTTGGGAGGCAAATGCGAATCAGTTCTGACGCTGCACACGCCTCACCTAGGTACTGGTTGTCCTATACCAGAGTCTTAAAGAATCCTACCGGTTTCCATGCAGGTTGTCCGAGTAATTCTCTTTCGTTTATGATACTCAGTTTGACTCAATCCTGCATGCCTTTTGACCAAAATTCATCAAGAAATGCAGCCCGGAAATCATCGTAAGTTGCACACTTTCTCATTCTACTCTGCATACGTGTAGCCTCTTCTCCACGGATGTGATTATTGACAAAATTCATTCGCAACACGTGCCCTCATGATGTTGGTAATGAATTATCAAATTGTGATACCCATAGGACCGGATGAGTTATATTAGTAGGATCTGGGAAGATTGAATACATCTGAACGCTCTATGACGCTTATACAGGTAAAACAATGCATCCTTATCGTGATAAGGAAATGATGTTCTCTCAAACTGTTTTATCTGTTCTTAACCCTCCTATGCTGAACAGTTATCATATTGTTTACTATTTATTTTTCTTTACCTTACCCCCCCCCCCCGCCCACTACCCCCCCTCCCTCCCTCTCTCTCTTGAAGATCCGTTTATTTAAGGACAACGAATGTGACAGAGTTCCCAGAATCTGCTGGGATGGAGTACAATGTACAGGTGTGGCCTGTGTTCCTTAGCGCGAGTACCGAGAAGACTTCCCGGGCCTGCGACTGTACGCTACGCGAGCCGTACAAGGGGAGCACAGCACAACGTGACTGACGTGGCGATGGATCTCACGCAACCGCTACACGGCTGTGCCATTGCTGCACACCTGAAGACTGAGAAACAGCAGTGAAGGCGGCATAAAGATTTCAGGATTACTCGGGGCCGGCCCGAGGTCACGCAACACGGCCGCTGAGCGAGGCGCACGCGGAACTTGTTACACCTCCCGTTCCAGGGAAAGGAAATGGTGCTCACGGGACTGGTGATCCGTGATAACATGTGGTGGTTAGTTACACTAGTAAACCAAGTGACATGTTAAGTCAATGGGGTTGAGGAGTGACGTGTCTGCACCAGTGGCTTAATGAACATGGTCATTGAACTGCCACATCGGTACACTGCATTACGCAATACGATTCGCACTCATTTGCGTACTGTTGCTGACATCTAGATGTTTGTTATCATGGTGCGACGTACCTACCGTATACTAAGTAACACAGTAGTAATACCAGATCTTGCCTTCTCTAAGAATGCTATTTTAGCAACTAATGTGAAATACCAGGAACGTGGCAATAGTAATGATACTGACAACACTGCGAGCGACCTGGCAACGCTGTGTTGTTCTACGTGCCCAGACCGCTGAGTTCATCCCTTCTAGATGTTCAGTCGGAGTTTCAATTCTGTGATTTTTGAGAGCGCCACCAGAGATTCTGAGTTTTTGTTATGTGTTACGAAAATGGAACAGTAGAATTTAACATAACGTTATGCCATCAGGTTTTGTGTTGAACTTGGGGAATCGTCGTGTGTGACTTCTCAAGAGTTGAAACAGGCCTATGGGGAACATTCCTTATCAGGAGCACAAGTTTTTCGCTGGCACGAATCATTTATGGAATGCTAAGTACACACTGAAAATGAACCTTGCTTAAACTTCAAAAACCGACGAAAACGTCGAACGTGTGTGTGCTCTTGTGAGAAAACTGTCAAAAAAGTGTTTTACAAAGCTTTCCTTGGAAGGCTTAGGAAAAGGGTGAACCGAGTAAGATCAGAAATTTCAGCATAATGACATGACCCTGTGTCACAAGGCCGCTTCCATCACGGAATTTTTGACCTGGCGTTCCTGTTGTTCCACAGCCTACCTATTCACCTGATCTGAGGGCTTTTTTCTTTTCCCGAAAGTGAGAAATGACATAAAAAGCATGCCATTTTGGGGCCCTGGAGAACATTCAAGAGAATGTTAAAGGCCCTAACAGTTGCAGCCTTTCAGTGCTGCTGCCAACACTGAGAAAAAGGACTCCTCCGGTGTATAGACGACGACGGGAACTACTTTGAAGTGGACAGTACTATTGTTTGACAAAATAAAACTTCGGTGGATAAAAAAAAAAGAAAGAAAAAAAATGGCCGTGCGGTTCTAGGCGCTACAGTCTGGAACCGAGCGACCGCTACGGTCGCAGGTTCGAATCCTGCCTCGGGCATGGATGTGTGTGATGTCCTTAGGTTAGTTAGGTTTAATTAGTTCTAAGTTCTAGGCGACTGATGACCTCAGAAGTTAAGTCGCCTAGTGCTCAGAGCCATTTGAACCATTTTTTTTTTTTAAAAAAAAGAAACAGTCTCATTACTTTTCACACACTGCTCGCATAACGAATCCGCGACGAATCACACCACTCTTCTGTGATTCTTCAATATCTTTCCCGTTAATAGAACCTGATTAAAGTACCATACTATCAAAAAGTGCTCAGGAATCAATATACGATTGTTTTGTGACCTATCAATTTTGTGGAAGGACTGCGCCTGATTATAAATTTTGTAAGGTATCTAGTTCGGAATTTGCCGTGCCCAGGAGCACATTATGTCGTGATTTCACCTAAAATTTGTACGAACTGATACTATTAACACTATTAATTTTTAAAATGATTTCTCAGACTAAACAGCTCTGCCGTAATCTAACAAGCTGCGAATATGTGATAGATTACAAAACAGTTGTTGTACACTGTGGTGACAAACGTCAAGGGATCCACATCTACATCTACATCTACATGGATATTCTGCAAATCACATTTAAGTGTCTGGCAGAGGGTTCATCGAACCACCTTCACAGTTCTCTGTTATTCCAATCTCGTATAGCGCGTGGAAAGGACGAACACCTATATCTTTCAGTACGAGCTCTGATTTCCTTTATTTTACCGTGGTGATCGTTCCTCCCTATGGAAGTCGGTGTCAACAAAATATTATCGCATTCGGAGGAGAAAGTTGGTGATTGGAATTTCGTGAGAAGATTCCGTCGTAAAGAAAAACGCCTTTGTTTTAATGGTGTCCACCCGAATCCTGTACCATTTCAGTGACACTCTCTCCCATACTTCGCGATAATATTAAGCACGCTGCCCTTCTTTGAACTTTTTCGATGTACTCCGTCAATCCTATCAGGTAAGGATCCCACACCACGCAGCAGTATTCTAAAAGAGGACGGACAAGCGTAATGTAAGCAGTCTCCCTAGTAGATCTGTTACATTTTCTAAGTGTGCTGCCAATAAAACGCAGTCTTTGGTTAGCCTTCCGTACAACATTTTCTAATATCGTGTTGGACGTCGTCTTGCTCGAAGTAGTGCAGCAACTCTACGTGGCATTGACTCAACAAGTAGTTGGAAGTCCCCTGCAGAAATACTGAACCATGCTGCCTCTACAGCCGTCCGTAATTGTGAAAGTGTTGCTGGTGTAGTATTTTGTGCACGGACTGATCTCTCGGTTGTGTCCTACAAATCTTCGATGGGACTCATGTAGGACGATCTGAGTGGGAAAATAGTTCGCTCCAAATGTCCAATTTTCTTTAAACCAATCACGAACAGTTGTGGCCTGGTGACATGGCTCATTATCATCCGTAAAGGTTCCATCGTTGTTTGGGAATATGAAGTTAATGAATGGCTACAAATAGGTCTCCAACATAACCACTTCCAGTCAGTGTTCGGTTCAGTTGGACCAGAAGACCCAGTCCATTCTATGTAAACACAACGCACACAGTTGTGGAGCCAGCACTAGCTTGCACAGTGCCTTGTTGACAAGCCCAGTCCATAGTTTCTTGGGGTTTGTGCCGCACTCGAAGCATACTATCAGCTCTTACTAACTGAAATCGGTACTCATTTGACCAGGCCACGGTTTTCCAGTCGTCTAGGGTCCAACCGACATAGTCATGAGCCTAGGAGAGGCGCTGCAGGCGACGTCGTACTATTACAAAAGGCATTCGCCTCGGTCGTCTGCTACCATAGCCCATTAATGACAAATTTCGCCGCACTATCTTAAGGGATACGTTCGTCGTACGTTCAACATTAATTTCTGCGGTTATTTCACGCAGTATTGCTTGTCTGTTAGCTCTGAGCACACTACCCGAGCGCCACTGCTCTATGTCATTAAGTGAAGGCCGCCGGCCACTGTGTTGACCGTCATGAGAGATAATGCCTGAAATTTGGTGTTATCGGCACACTCTGGACACTGTGGATCTCGGAATATTGAATTCCCTGACGATTTCCTAAATGAAATTCCCCATGCGTCTAGTTTCAATTACCATTCCGCCTTCCGTGGCTGTTAATTCCCGTCGTGCAGCCATAATCGCGTAGGAAACCTTTTCACACGGATCTCCTGATTATAGATGACAGCTTCGCCAATGCACTGCCTTTCATACCTTATGTACGTGCTACTACCTACATCTGTATAACTGCATATCGCCATCCCATGACTTGTGTCACCTCAGTGTATTATGCCCATATTGTTGCTAATCCATTTGTTCCATTCATTATATGTATTGCAAAAACAGGTCAGGACTGAAATTTTTACTTATTGTGTACATCTTCATGCACATGCAGTGAACAAATAATTTAATGCCATTACTGATTCATAGTTAGGGATTGGAAATCGCGTTAATCTCTTTATTTCTCAAAGCGTTTTCGATAGAGTATGAGAAAACTACTAAAACATCCACTCGGTAACTCTGTAGACTTGAGTAGACTGTCATGTAATTGATATTTACAGCCGTTAATCTACAAAGGAATATCATCTATAGTTTCGTCAGAAATTCCATTAAAAATTTCGTCGTTTCTACGTATGGTACTGTTCAGAAGTGGAAATTAAAATAACCGAGCTGTAGCGAGAGTATCAAGTAAAAAGAAAGGCTCTAATTTCGTCTCTATGTGCCTGTGCGTAAAAACTTGGTGTCACAAATTACCTTTAGCATTACTTCAACTGGTATCTGCTAAGTACAAATTTTCAAGTCATTCTAGTCTCTTATAATCAGCGCCATTTTTCTACAAAATAGTACAAACAGAGTACAAACATTGTGTATCCGATATAAAAGGAGGAAATAATGAAATATGTGACACTGGACACTTCCCGAAGCATATGGGTAGTGAATTGATGACAACATTTTATCCTCTGAGGAACACGAGTGTCTACTCTTAGGCTCCAATTCTTGTTCTCCCTGACCCTACGTACAAGTGTGAGGGCTGCAAGCTATGGCTAAATCGACTAATGTATACACCCGATAACATAAGCGAACACGTTTCGAGTGAAAGATGTCAGGAAAAGATCCTTCTTGTAATGCTACTACATTAGAGTCAAGAAGTAATGTATGTTAGAGTCAAGAAGTAATGTATGTCACTTGAGTTCCCTCGTCTCGCGACAGTATTCCTGCACTTACAAAAAGAAGTAGAGGGAGAGAGAGAAAGAGAGAGACAGAGAAAATGAGAAAGAGAGAAGAGTGATGCAAAATTCCACGTTAGTTATTCATCCCTACCTGTATGTCACTTGATTTCCTTCGTCTCACGATAGTATTCCTGCACTCAAAAAAAGAAGTAGAGGGAGAGAGAGAAAGAGAGAGACAGAGAAAGTGAGAAAGAGAGAGACAAAGAGAAGAGTGATGCAAAATTCCAGGTTAGTTATTCATCCCTACTTATCCTTATCTTTGCTAGTGAATAGCTGCAGCTTATTTATCGAAATTTGTCATACTGAACATCGGAGTGAATGCGTATTGTGGCGAAAGAGGGGGGGGGGGGAAGCGAGGGGAGAACTTTGGATTGACAAGTGGGGAAAGACTGAGAGATAATTCACATTCGAAACTGCACACAGACTAGGGTAGTGTCACGACAGACCAGTGGAACTTTACATCTACATCCACATTGCGTGAGCTAACTTGTGATATAGGGCGGAGGGTACTTCGTGTAGCCCAATCATTCCGCTCCCCCCCCCCCTCCTCCCCCCCCCCCCCCGAATTTTCCTTTTCCAGTCATGTATTTTACCTTCTGGACTATTCGCGAGATATACATAGTAGGAAGCAATATATTGCTTGACTGCTTGACTCAGCCAGGAACGTTCGCTCTTGGCATTTTTGGCAGTAAACCTCTTCGTCGTGGACAATGCGTTCTTGTAGCTCTGCCACTGGAGTTGGATGGCATCACCGTGACGCTTTCCCGCTTACTAATCCAAAATGTGACGTAGCTCGTAGTTCTTCTTAGAATCTTATTTATTTCCTCGTTTTCTGAATTATCAGTTTTCTGACTGGTTTGATGCGGCCCGCCACGAATTTCTCTCCTGCCCCAAACTTTTTATCTCAGAGTTGAACTGGCAACCTTTATCCTCAATAATTTGTGGGATGTATTCCAATCTCTGTCTACCTGTACAATCTGCACCCTCTACAGATCACTATAGTACCATGGAAGTTATTCTCTGATGTCTTAACAGATGTCCAACCATCTTGCTCCTTATTCTTGCCAGTGTTTTCCACATATTCCTTTCCTTGCTGATTCTATGGAGAGTCTCCACATTCCTTATCTTATCAATCAATCTAATTTTCAACATTCTTCTGTAGCACCACATCTCAAATGCTCTGATTCTCTTCTGTTTCACACAACCCGCTTCACTACCACATAAGTGTCTGCTCCAAGCGTACAGTCTTAGAAATTTCTTCCAGCGAATTTGTCACTGACTTCCTTTCACCTTGAATTTTAATCGCACTATTGAACATTTCTTTTATTTATGTCATTGATTTTTCGATGTACAGATTTCTTCCATCAGCCCTACTTGATGTCGGCCCGAGACTAATGACCATTACTCAGTTACTGGTCGAATGAGATTTCGTACGCTACTTTCAGTATTTCCTACCATTAATTTACTTGGTCATTCCATTTTAGATCGCTCCGTGTACTACCAGATACATAATGGGTGTTACTGTTTCGATTGATGGTATGCGATCGTAATATAATCATTTCTCGAACTTACGGACAGTACATTACATTTGCATATATTGAGTGGCAGTTGCCTGTCCCTACTCCGTATGTGTTTCTGTATTTTGCTTCAATTTTCTTGCACTGCGACCTTTCTATGTACAATAGTACCATCCCCGAATAGCCTCGTTGAGCTTGTGTCCTTATCCTCTACGCCATTTACGAGGTGTGATTGGAAAGTTTTAAAAATGGATCCGCTACTGCTTACTGGTTTGGCGGACAGGTACACGGAGGGTGGGGAATGAGCATTGCTTTATCCTTGAACGCCCTCTAACAGGAAACTGCGTTTCCTTTCAAATGGTTCAAATGGCTCTGAGCACTATGGGACTTAACATCTGAGGTCATCCGTCACCCAGAACTTAGAACTACTTAAACCTAACTAACCTAAGGACATGACACAATCCATGCCCGAGGCAGGATTGGAAGCTGCGACCGTAGCGGTCGCGAGGTTCCAGACTGAAGCGCCTAGAACCGCTCGGCCACATCGGCAGGCTGCGTTTCCTTTATTCAGTTCGTTGTGGGAGCTGGTTGAGTGCTGGTCTGTTAGAGCTTGTTGCCGGATTCTGTCTGCGTGAAAATGGACGTAAAAACGGAGCCGCTGATTGTAGACTTACAATTAGGGAGATGGCTGATTAATTTAATTTAAATTTCCATGCAGTTCAGTCAGTTTTAACTGAAGAACTGAACATGCATCGTGTGTCCGCAAAATTCATTCCAAAAGTGTTGTCAAGTGACCAGAGACAATACTGGCTTGGTGTGTGCCAAAAACTGATTAATCGGACTAAAAACGACTCAGATTTGTGAAATAAGGTAATTACAGGTCACGAATCGTAGGTATATGGATATGATCCTGAAACCAAAGTGCAGTCTTCGCAGTGGAAGACTCCATGTTCACCACGACCGAAAAAAGCATGCCAAAGTCGGTCGAAGACAATGTTGGTGACTTTTTACGATTCTACCAATATTGTGCATCATGAATTTACCCCTGGAGGACAGACAATTAACCAGGAATACTAAAAATGTGTCCTTGAGCGTTTGCGCGGAAAGGTGCCGAAGAAAAGGCCTGCATTGTGGAAAGACAGAAATTGGGTGCTACACCATGACAATGCTCCGGCGCATGGTGCCTTTTCCATCGTCGAATTTTTGACCAAATTCAAAAAGCCTGTGCTTCTACAACCGCCCTATTCCCTCGATTTGGCCCCTGCGAACTTCTACCTCTTTCCTAAACTGAAATTTTCTTTGAAAGGAGAGCAATTTGACTCGATTGGAGACATCCAGCCAAAGGCGGAGACCGTCCTTAACACTCTTCCGGAAAAAATTTCCAGGAATGTTTCCAAAAGCGGAAAAACCATTGGAGTCGGTGTGTTCAGCCAGAAGGGGACTATTTTGAAGGAGATGCATCACAGAAGCATGTAAGTACCACGATCGTACAATTACAAGCCCATTCTTAAAACTTTCCAATGACACCTCGTATATGTAAAGCGAATAGCAATGCTCCTATAACACTATCTTTGTGAACGACGAAGCCATCTCGGTTAAGAATAACATGCTGTGTGCTGTTTGTAAGAACGTCTTCAGTCCAACAACGAAGCTGGTCTGATGCTCTGTATGGTCGTATTTTGATCATTTGGCGACAGTGTGGATCTGTATTAAATGTCTACCAGAGGTAGGCATAAGCCTGCGTTGCTTGCGAAATATATATCGAGACCTGCAGAGAATATTTTCGGTCTCCAGGAGGTTCGTAATAAGCGAGCTTACTCTGAATGTAGGATGATGCTACCAGCTGGTTTCAATAGAACGCATAGCACATATTTCCAGTTTGGAAAATCGGTGTCATAGGCTGCTAGTGGTCCTGCCCATACACATTAGCAACCACCATAGTCAGGAAAACAGTTAAGTGCTGTATAGTACTTCGATGTATTAGCGACAATTTATTAGTCTTTTCCCGAAATCAAATTTCCTGCATCTTCACTTCATACAGCGATTTGCGTGATTTAGATGTTGCAAGAGAACTGAGTTGTCTTAAAACCTTCCATTTCTTGTAACTGACATTTTTTCTAAAGTTCAGCATCCAGTGTTTCTCCTTAAGTTTATGTCTTAATACTTCACCGAGGGTAAACTTATTCTGTGATTTTGTGATAAGAGACATTCGTGTTGCGAAATGTAATAGAGCCACCGACGCCTTAAACTGGACAATTTATGTAATCGGGAGGCACTGGCATCGGATCCTGACATGGTTTTCCTGACACGGGTTTCTGCTGTCTAACTAAATCACTTCAGGCGAAACCTGGGTCTTCTCTTTAACTGACTCATACTGAAACGTCCCCTTAGAAAAATTATACAAGACTGTGCTTAAACTGACACACAATATTTTAGGCGCAACGCAATCTGACATTCAAAAACCCCTACAAAAGAATGGCCCTGACTAACATTAACCTACACCTTTCACAAATCACTTACCTCACAAAAATCTTCGTTACTCGAACTACTGCAATACAGCGAGCGCCACTACTGCCAGCTAAATAAAAGGTTCTAACTACTGAAGGCACTAACTACTGATAGGCATAGTTAGCAAATGAAAGATTTTGATAGAGAACAAACAATGTATTTACCTTAACAATCATAATATATATAGCAGTTCATGACAACCAGTCTTACACATTTCAAAACTCTGCCATTTCTCTCCCCACATCCACCACTCCTGGCGGCTCACCTCCAACTGCTCAACGCTACGCGCTGTTCACATCCAGCTGTCCAACACTACAATAGCGAATATTACGATGCCACCCAGCCACAGACTGCACACAGCACAGCCAGTGATTTTCATACAGAGCGCTACGTGGCGTTACCAATATAAAAACCTAGACAGCCTACTTACAAAACAAAACCCAAGGCCGTCTCAATATACAACTTAGTTCAAAACTGCTGTTGTTTATGTCTCTAGTGACTTGGCTGCCAATGGAATGTGGTATAACAGAAAGAGATAACAATTAAGAGACGACAGATCGTGAAGAGATCGAGACACGAACATAGCTATTGTAAAATACGAGTCTGTTTGTCTCCCTGATAAATATAATTTCTATCTTCGATTGCCAGTAAAGGCAAAAAAGCATCTACTGAGTTTCGAGAAGGAGGGAAGGAATTACATAAAATAGAAGTAGCGATTCCAATTTTTGAAGCCAAAATTCATGACGGAGAGAGCTACCCATAAACAAATGTTCCAGTACTGCCGTCCAGTCAGAGCACTGACAGAGGATCAATCAGTTAGTCTCAGAGACTGTTATCCACCGCCATCCCATGCGACGTTGCTTATATCGGTACTGGAATCTGAATGTGACCCTTACCGTGTCCAGCTGGCCCTGTGTCATGTGGCTACCCGGCTCCAAACGATACCACTACTCACAGGATTCTGCATATAAGGCGTCACTACTTGATGGACGCAACTCGTGGATAACTGCAGATGCTCACGAGTGTCAGACCACCTTTAGATCATCTCTCCCAGAGCATCGTGAGTGTCGTCCAGACATTATAAGTGCACGCCTTCTATCTTTTGTCTGCAGAAACTGGTCTGATGGAATGACCATACTGATGCATGGGGTTCTACGACTTGGGAATCTGGTTGATGTATGACTGACACCACTGTGGCCTATCTCATGCCTGAGGCACTCACTATTTTTCGGTGTTATTACAGGCATTACAATTGAGCACAATGTCTGTGAGGTTTCCACCCACTTACGCTGGATAACAGACAAGCTATGACTTTAGGTGGCATGTGCTTGTACATGTAGGACAATGTTCTTGTTGTTTGGTGTAGTTGTCATAATCCGCACTTCCGTATCTGCACAATGAGCGCACTAATGTGTGCAAACTTCGCTTACCACTTAGCGTGCACATGTAAGGCAGCTAATATCAGGTGTGTATCATAACAAAAATCATTAGAAATTCTGCTGTCACGTAACTAGAATGCATGAATTAATAAAAGTGAAAGTTTGGGATCTATTCTAGAAAGGCAAAACAGGTATTCTCTTTTTTTCTATATGTAATTTACCAACTGTGCTTTCAGGGGTCAAGTGATACGCAACAATCATGTTCAATTACTTTTGACACTCAATAAAAAAATATTTAACTCTTGGACATATTGAACTGACGGTTATTACAATTGTTATCTCTACAGACGAAAAATTTTTATCACAGGAAAGAATGGTTAAAACTCTTCATCAGCTCATTTACATCTACATTGCCGTAGCTGGTCAATGCACTGAGTTGGTTGAGAATAAATTTACTTTTTGAACCAATGAAAAAACTCTCATGTACTCAATGTGAGGGTAGGTTAGTATCCAAGCTTGTGATATTCAATAGTCAAAGTGTACACAAGTTGGAGTGAGCAAAATTTAGACTCAACATTTACTGTGGCCTAATGCACGATGGTACTTTACCAAGTGGTATCTGCAATGGCGTTGTCTCTGTACTGGATCTGAAACGCTAATTCCCTACTGTGGCCTTGACTGAATTCACTCAGTCTCAACTTTCATGTGTTCTATAGAGAGTTAATCTTTCCCTAGGCGAAATAATGACTATTGCACACTCGCTAAGGGTTGGAGCGATGTGCACAATTTCCTTGCCCACAAAAATTCCTGAGGGAATAATTAACTACCTCTTTGCTATCTGTTGCCAAGACATGTGAAGTGTATCAACCTCACTTCACAGAAAGCAAAGCCCTCAACGCCCTTGCTTATTTCCACACACTTGTGCGGTCCACTTCAAGTCGAAAGAGAGAGATCTACCAATTTTAGTTCTCAAAATGCTTTTATATAATGGGGATCTCCCCACCATGTCAGGTCTGTGTCGCCTAGTATGGCTTCAGCAAATCACCATCTCGCAGGGGGTGAATTAATATATTTTTCTTGCTGGGTCACAGCCTAGCCCTGTTAATGCCGTGCAGCCACTTACCCTCGGTCCCAACCATATTTACGTTAAAAGGAATAATGTATTGTTCTCCCCTTATCTCTTTCTGCCCTGAAGCTCGCCATTCTCATGTTAAATGGGGTTTTCCGATTCATCCGATTCATTAACCACCTGTGTGGTTCGTCTCCAAAATGCGTTTCACTTTAACTTGTTTATTCATGCCCCTGTCCATATATTGGTAGATATTGTTTTGTTAGTTTCGGTATATGAGATTAACTGCGATTGCCTTTTGTTGATATGATATAATTATTAATTTCTGAGGGTATCATACTGTATCGTACTGTCGTTATGGATCAATCATATGTAAGGTCCGTAAAATCCGGGTGCCTTACATGGTAGTGCAGTCTTATCTGGCATGTTTAAATCATATTGTGTTGTATGTTTTCGGTGCAAGGATAAAGTACAAGTTGGTGTCCAATCTCTTGGTCCCTGAGAGCCTTTAATATCAGCCAAAGGACATTTTGTGAAAAAGGTAATCGAAGTACTGGCATGTTTAAGAAACTAGATCCCTATGCCAGAGGACTGGAGTACAGATCCCTATGCAATCTTCCTGCTTGAAGTTTAGCATGGTTACCTTAATTCACTTCAAGTGAAGGCTGGGATGGTTCCTTCAAAGAAGACAAGAATCACTTCTGTCCCATACTCGTCCAATTGAGCTAGTACCACTAGCAATTTCCGTCATGATGGCATCTTGAACTCTGACATTTCTTTCTTCCCTCCTTCTATGAGTATTTTCTTTTGTGAAAAGGAGCTGTCTGAGGTATCTTATTGTGTACAGGTTTGCAACATGGTATACCTTGGCATTCGCCCAGCATGTCTCATTCCATGTCTTGTCGATGTCTTTGGCGTAAGTAGACCTGTACCTCACAGGGCACTCGTATTCCGACACATAGTAACTGACTGCCGCTACTCTTAATGTTAGCCACTGTGAGGCCCACATGCTACCTATTATCTTCCTTAAGATGTCATTTCTGGTGTCCGCTTCCAGCTTGTAAGTCAGCATGTAATAAAATGGGAAACTTAAGTTTTTTGATACATTCTGACAGCCAGTTGTACTCCTGCATGAGCCCCCCTGGACCCACGGTTGCCCAAGTGAATGTTCCCCAGAGCATAATGGAGCAGCAGCCAGTTTGTCTCCATCCCACCGTACAATGGGTCAAACAGCTGTTCCCCTAGAAGACGACGGATTCGCGCCATCCTATGGCATGGCATAGAAGGTATTGGGGTTTATCAGACAATGCAACGTTATGCCGCAGCGCCAATATCCAGTGCCGATGGTCATGTATCCAGTTCAGCCATATTTACCGATGTTGTGGTGTTAACATTGACTCATTCATATGTTGTGAGATGTGGAGGCCCTTCTTGTTCGGTGCATTGTGTGGTCAGACATACTTGTACTCTGCGCAGCACAGATGTTTGATGTTAGTTCTGCCATATCTTCGCCTGTCCTGTTTTACCAGTCTGCCTAACTACGACGTTCGACACATGCAATGAGGGGTGGCCACCCACCCACATCTGGACATGGTTTCACCTTGGTTTCGCCACGTGTTGAATACACTCACCACAGCACTCCCCGAGCAGCCGACAAGTAGTGCAGTTTCCGAAATGCTCGTACTGAGCCTCCGGGCTATCACAGTATGCCCTCGGTCTAATTGAGATAGCTTGCGCACCTTCCCCATAGACACTACATGCACTGTGCGTGTCTTACTTGCAGTCATTCCTCGCCAGGTGACGCTGCTATTGCCTGAAATGGGTTTATATCGAAAGTAGGTCAGGGTCATAATGTTTCCTCTTCATGACAATTCTGGGCCGCAGAGTGCAGGGGTAATAAGGACGCTTCTGCAGCGTTTTTGATGGGAAGTGTTCATCACCCACCATACAGCCAGGGCTTGGCTCCCTCCGATTTTCATCTCTGCTCGGATGAACTGCTAGCTATGAAGACAAAATTTTGGGCACAGACAACCAGCTGTGCAGTCCAGCGTAGAAAATTGCCAGAAAGCATTGGCAGCTCTCTTCTATGACGAGGCTATCGGAAAGGTGGGACAACGGTAAGACAGATGTCTAAGTCGGAGTGGCGACTGTGTAGGGAAGTGGCTGGAAGGTATCGCTATCTGCTGCAAATAAAACAGTTTCCATTTCGCGATCAATCGTTCCTTACTGTCTGAAGAGTCCTCGTGACTTCTTATCTCGTTCAAAGCATCTGTGAGGGAACTTACGCTGAAAGCAAAAGCCAATCATCGGAATAGAGAAAACTCCTGCGGTACTCTTGATGTTGCTTTTCATCAGTGTGGATGTTAAAAATAGTTCAGGGCCAATACACGTTCTTGTGGTAATCAGATGTCGTGGTGTTAACATTGGTTCCTTCATATGTTCAAAAAATGGTTCAAATGGCTCTGAGCTCTATCGGACTTAACATCTGTGGTCATCAGTCCCCTAGAACTTAGAACTACTTAAACTAACCTAAGGACATCACACACATCCATGCCCGAGGCAGCAATCGAACCTGCGACCGTAGCGGTCACGCGGTTCCAGACTGTAGCGCGTAGAACCGCACGGCCACAACGGCCGGCCATTCATATGTCGTGAGTTGCGGAGGCCCATCTTTAGGACTGTTCGATGCACTGTGTGGTCAAGCATACTTGTACTCTGCGCAGCACTGATGTTTGATGTTAGTTCCGCCACATCTACGCCTGTTCTGTTTTACCAGTCTGCCCAGCTATGATGTCTGACACATGCAATGATGGGTGTGAGGACTGTAGGAGGATACAAGATGACTTGGACAGGATTTGTGATTGGTGTAAAGAATGGCAGCTAACTCTAAATGTAAATTAATGCAGATGAATAGGAAAAAGAATCCTGTTATGTTTGAATACTCCATTAGTAGTATAGCGCTTGACACAGTCACATCGATTAAACATTTGGGCGTAACATTGCAGAGCGATATGAAGTGGGACAAGCATGTAATGGCAGTTGTGGGGAAGGCGGATAGTAGTCTTCGGTTTATTGGTAGAATTTTGGGAAGATGTGGTTGATCTGTAAAGGAGACCGCCTGTAAAACCCTAATACGACCTATTCTTGAGTACTGCTCGAGCGTTTTGGATCCCTATCAGGTTGGATTGAGGGAGGACATAGAAACAATTCAGAGGTAGGCTGCTAGATTTGTTACTGGTAGGTTTGATCATCACGCGAGTGTTACGGAAATGCTTCAGGAACTCGGGTGGGAGCCTCTAGAGGAAAGGAGGCGTTCTTTTTGTGAATCGCTACTGAGGAAATGTAGAGAAAGAGCATTTGAGGCTGACTGCAGGACAATTTTACCGCCGCCAACTTATATTTCGCGGAAAGACCACAAAGATAAGATAAGAGAGATTAGGGCTCGTACAGAGGAATATAGGCAGTCATTTTTCCCTCGTTCTGTTTGGGAGTGGAACAGGGAGAGAAGATGCTAATTGTGGTACTCGGTACCCTCCGCCACGCACCGTATGGTGGATTGCGGAGTATGTATGTAGACGTAGATGTAGATGTAGAATCCATTTTAAGACGTCAGAATCCACTGCATTGACCACAAAGGCGAACGCAGAAACTTTCATTTCCAAGAAATTCTTCAGTGTTAGTGGGGCATATTTTTACAGAAAAAACTTCTTCTTCTTTACTCTCCTCAGTATTAATTATGCAGTGAATGGTAGGTCCTTTCATCGAGTGCAACTGTACCGAAGAGGAAACCAGTAAACGTAGTTAGCTGAGGGCTCGGCACACACTGACGAGGCGAGGGCTGCCGACCCGGCGGTACTTGGGTGCCGGCGCAGACGCAGGGGCGGCGCTTATATTGCGCTCGAGTGACGGAATTAACCGGCGTCGAGGTGTAATAACCACTAAGCACCCGTAATGATCAATAAGGCAGTCTAGTGCGTGGCGGCGCCCCCCTGAAAGGACTACTTACATCCCGCGGGTCCCCGCGACGCGATTCTTGCTAATAATTGGTCTTCCTGAGGTGAACATTTTAATTACGGCGGGTCAATACTTACTCATTATTTTAATAACTGTGACGAATTAAATTATACGCGGGCCTAATAAGTTCCTCTCTTCTTCTTCTTCTCCTTTTTTTTATTTTCACGCTGCACTCGTGCACGCGACAGATTTGGCCGTCATTAAGGGCTTGTTGGTACGCACTAATTAGTAAGTCGCGGCCGCCATCTCATTAGGCAGACGCCATTGTGACGATTGCGGCTCAAGTGTCAATTCAGGCGGGGGGTCTTTGGCGCCCAGCGTGGCGGATCACGAGTTGGCCAGCCAGCTCCGCGGGACCGCGCGCTTCGCGGGCGGAGCGATGTCTGCCTGCCTCCAGCGTGCGAGGAGGCGGGGCTGGCGACGCTGCGGGAAGCACGGCGTGTCCCATCTCTCTCCTAAACGATGTCCGCTGAATATAAGAGTTCACTTTTATAACGAATAATGTCTTCCCAATAATGATCTTGTGGTTGAAGCTGTTTTCTTGGCCCATTTTTGCTTCCTAAGATGTACGAGGTGCATTCAGTAAGTAGAGCAACACATTTTTTTTCTCGGAAATTGTCAGTTGAAAAAGTGCGGAATTTGTTGTGGAACATCGTCGAATATTCCCCCTTCCATCCCTATAGTTTCATGAAGTTCCGGTAGGTGGCGGCGCTAAGAGTAGCCTTCAAAATGGCGTCTGTAACGGAGGTGCGTTCCAAACAGAGAGCTGTCACTGAGTTCCTTATGGTGCAAAACCAGAGCATCGCAGATATTCATAGGGGGTGGGAGAATGTCTGCCGAGAGTTAGCAGTGAACAAAAGCACGATGAGTCTTTGGGCGCGGCGTCCGTCATCATCGCAATAAAGTCGAGCAAACCTATCCGCTGTCCCGCGTGAAGGCCGGCCGTACACAGCTGTGACTCGTGTAATGTTGGAAAGTTCGGACATTCTCATTCGAGGTGACCGACAGATCGCAATCAAACACCTCGCTGTACAACTGGGCATCTCTGTTGGTAGTGGTGACAGAGTCATCCACCATTTGAGGGTACTCAAAGGTGTGTGCCCGATGGGATTCACATACAGCCCGGAACTGTCTTCCATCTGTTTGGCCGAATGAAGGATGCATTCTGTGGGGAGCAGTACGTGCAAGATGGGCAGGTTACTGATATAGCAAGACGGTGGCTCCGACGGCGACCAATAGAGTGGTACTATTTGGGCACACAGGCCCTCCCAGTAAGGTGGAGTAAGAAGGTCGCATTGACCGGAGATTATGTTGAAAAATAGAGTTTTGTTGCCAAAAGAATGGGGGATAATATGGTGCAATGAAATTCTAAATAAAACCAACTAACTTTAAGAAAAAGTGTTTTGCGTCATTTATTGAATGCCCCTCGTAATAGGGGAATGTGGCTCTGTATTGAGCAGACATAGTTTTCCTTGTTTCGCAGAACTTCAGTGTGTTCATTTATTCTTTGTGAAATAACATATAAATATTTTTTGAATTGTAATATATAATAGTAAGTAGCCACATTTACGTGCATAGTGCATCATTCCCTCCGCGCTCACCATTTCACAATGTCTGTTCACAATGAGCATATACTTCAACACATTTTTCGAAAACTAGTAATGTAATTTTAAATGCGAACATTCTAGGCTAGGCTTTACCGTGGCTGTTACTAACATCAAATGAAACAGCAAGTTTAGTGTTACCAGTCACTGTTTATTTGACTCCAAGACGCGTTTCAAAGGTTTAAACCTCCATCATCAGGCGGATTTACATTCGTTAGTATGACGTGTGTGCGTGTGTTGTGTTATGATGTTTGGAGAAAGTTATGCCACTGTCTTCGAAGGAATGCATCATTCACGTTCGCTTGATTCGACGATACTAGTCTGACCGTTCCTATTAGTATTGTATTGCAAAACCGTCGAATGGTGTTTACATGGCAATGGCACGTTACATGGATACGCCATATTCGGCAAATATTTACTATTTACACCATATACGAGGGAAAATTGTCAGAGTTTGTGCTTCGATAAGTGCCAAAGCGATTAGGAATACCACTCGTTCCATGATAAGAAGATTGCAGTACTGCATTGATACCAATGGTCACCACTTCGAACATCTTCTGTAAATGGACGTTCGTGCCACCTTTGTGACCTTCGTTGAACTCCAAAGACCTTACTGTTGCACATCATTGGATTCGTCTCGATAGCCACTATCAGAAAATAAGTACCAAACTATAACATCTCATTCAAAATGACAAAGTTGACCTTCATTTCTCTGACGCGTCCTCACCTAGCAGCAAAAAACCATCGTCATACTATTGCCCCCGTTCTCCCATGTAACTTTCGTCCCACAAACTTTTCAGCTCCTATCATACTTTCGAAGTTTTTCTAGGTGGCAATAGTTAGTGATTCACCCTGCATAGCTTAAGCTATATAGACTTGCGATCACGCAAATATTCCAACTTGCGGGTCCAGCCCTCACAAAACTCCTTCATCGAGCCGAGCGAATTCGCATCGAAAGGCCTCGATACGACAAATTCGCGCCAGACACTTTGTTGTTTTTGCTCTGACCAGTATTCAGCCAGAAACAAATTTTTAAACTCGTCAAAAGTTAGGTTTGTATTGTTAAGGTTTAAGCCCCAACGCTTGGCATCACCAGCCAACACATCAATAACCGCATTAATTTTTCTCTCATTAGTCCATGATCTGGGTAAAACTTCTTCACAATTTTTAATGAAATCCGTCGCGTGTACACCGCCTTTTTTCAAGGGGTCGAACCGCTCCTCTTTCGTCAACAATTCCGAAATATGGGAACAGATTTTTTTCTAATTCCGACACTCTCTAATTACTTGGCAAGTGGTTGTCGCAAGCGTTTCCATTTCCCTCTTTTTCTCTTCATAGGTATTAGGCTGCTTCGTCACTTTAGTAACTACTTCGGATACTAAGGCCTTTAAAGTTTCCACCATCTGTTTTCACTAATTGAATTTGTTCCGTCACCTTATTCTCGATGATCGGAGCAACTGCTTCTCCTACACTTTTCTCGATTCTGCTAGTTTCGGAATAAAAACGAGTATTTATGCTCGCAATTTCCGCCTGAACGCCTATCATTTCCTGTTAAAGATTACCGATTTCGGTATTAATTACAACAATATCTTCTTTAATTTTATCAACTTTTGCGTTAACAACTCCAACATTGTTGTTAACAACATTAATAGCTTTGTTCTGATTGTCTAGCTTCCTGTCAATTTTTTCAGACTGAGCTTCTTGCTTGGCAGACTGAGCTTCTTGCTTGGCAGCCTGATCTTTAATTTCTGCCGATTGACTCTTGATTTCATTAATCAAAACATTCAATAAATCAGTTAAATTCCCGGAAACTACCGGTTTTACTTCCGTAGCTGGTTCCTCTATATATGTTCCACCGTATTCGTCATCAAGGGGTACAGATTTGATTTTCGTTCCGATTCCGAAACATTTTCTAAAGTTTGGAATTCCATTTCTGCTCTTCGTTGCGTTTCGGCGGTCGCGTCTTTCATGCTAGCCGTCTGCCACTGAACAATGGGTTCCGCGGTGCGTGTTTCCCACTGTTCGACCGATTGTTCCGTAGCCAAGTCTACCAAATTTTGGTAATTGTTGCCTTCACTCATTTTAATAATTTTCAATATAAATGCCAAATCTCAGATATAATTAGGATTACTCCCACTACTTATTCTCGCTGACGTAACGGCCTGTTCGTAACCAGTACTTTGTTACGAGATTTGCACAATGCAAAATTAGTGTCCAGAACAACCTCAAATCTGAAGATTGTCCTGTCACCAGGTCGCCACGTGTAACCTCCCCCTCACTTGTCGACCTTAATGACAGTGAAAAATTAAACCGTGTGTACCTAATGGAAATTTGGGAAAAGCAATCGTCACCGAAGTTAATCTGTCGGTAAAGAGGGAGGAAAGGGTTACATCTAAATGAAAGGAAAAATGGAAATGAAATTGGTGGAAATTAATTTTGAGAAAAGGTTAAAATTCATAAAGAAAGTCACTTTAACAATTAACTGGCGCTAATTAGATATTTGAGATTTGGGGAAAATTACGGTCGCCAGTCCTATGGACAACTACTATAACAACTGAAAAAGAAAAGTTATTGCACGTGTAATTAGCACTAAAAGCGTGGCAACTGAAGGTTGACACGTGTTGTGTGAAAACTGAAAGTTTGTCAGAAGTAATAAATTTCGCTACACTCTGACTTAACTTAGCAAAAGAATTAATAAAACCGGAAAATTGAAAGTTAATTTAGTGAGAAAAATTTAACAGTTTGAAAAACTGAGGTCTGCCAAACAGTTCTAAAGATTTACGTGCTACGAGTCTTCCTTGTTGGTTGATTGAAGGTTTGAAGTCGTCGATCGAGGAGGTGGCAACAGTCACTCATTGTCGGCCGTCGCTGTTGCAGAAGCTGGATGTTGGCGCGCCTTCTTCTCAACACGGTCACCAGGCGAAACGGGCTCTTGATGTGCGCCAGCTAATGCTTCCCGTCCGCGACACCGTGTCAGAAACTATCATAGCAAGTCGAGCGCAATTACATGCTGCCAAACCAACTCGCGGGAGCGTCACACAACACACCTGCTCCACTGCACTACTCCAGGCAGACTCTCTCTGCTCAGCCCGCGCTCCACGCGGCAGAGTTAACACTATCAAAGATCCTAAACACTTTGGCTCTCCACACGACTTATCGATGTAATCGTTCGATAGCATAGTTTTCCATAGGCAAGATCCAGGGTAAAAATACAAATAATATTTACAAAACAAACCAATTATATATCAACATAAATGCATATATATATATGTATATATATATATATATATATATATATATATATATATATATACAAACAGTAAAAGAATTACAACATATAAAGAGACAGAAATGTCATACACTCCTGGAAATTGAAATAAGAACACCGTGAATTCATTGTCCCAGGAAGAGGAAACTTTATTGACACATTCCTGGGGTCAGATACATCACATGATCACACTGACAGAACCACAGGCACATAGACACAGGCAACAGAGCATGCACAATGTCGGCACTAGTACAGTGTATATCCACCTTTCGCAGCAATGCAGGCTGCTATTCTCCCATGGAGACGATCGTAGAGATGCTGGATGTAGTCCTGTGGAACGGCTTGCCATGCCATTTCCACCTGGCGCCTCAGTTGGACCAGCGTTCGTGCTGGACGTGCAGACCGCGTGAGACGACGCTTCATCCAGTCCCAAACGTGCTCAATGGGGGACAGATCCGGAGATCTTGCTGGCCAGGGTAGTTGACTTACACCTTCTAGAGCACGTTGGGTGGCACGGGATACATGCGGACGTGCATTGTCCTGTTGGAACAGCAAGTTCCCTTGCCGGTCTAGGAATGGTAGAACGATGGGTTCGATGACGGTTTGGATGTACCGTGCACTATTCAGTGTCCCCTCGACGATCACCAGTGGTGTACGGCCAGTGTAGGAGATCGCTCCCCACACCATGATGCCGGGTGTTGGCCCTGTGTGCCTCGGTCGTATGCAGTCCTGATTGTGGCGCTCACCTGCACGGCGCCAAACACGCATACGACCATCATTGGCACCAAGGCAGAAGCGACTCTCATCGCTGAAGACGACACGTCTCCATTCGTCCCTCCATTCACGCCTGTCGCGACACCACTGGAGGCGGGCTGCACGATGTTGGGGCGTGAGCGGAAGACGGCCTAACGGTGTGCGGGACCGTATCCCAGCTTCATGGAGACGGTTGCGAATGGTCCTCGCCGATACCCCAGGAGCAACAGTGTCCCTAATTTGCTGGGAAGTGGCGGTGCGGTCCCCTACGGCACTGCGTAGGATCCTACGGTCTTGGCGTGCATCCGTGCGTCGCTGCGGTCCGGTCCCAGGTCGACGGGCACGTGCACCTTCCGCCGACCACTGGCGACAACATCGATGTACTGTGGAGACCTCACGCCCCACGTGTTGAGCAATTCGGCGGTACGTCCACCCGGCCTCCCGCATGCCCACTATACGCCCTTGCTCAAAGGCCGTCAACTGCAAATACGGTTCACGTCCACGCTGTCGCGGCATGCTACCAGTGTTAAAGACTGCGATGGAGCTCCGTATGCCACGGCAAACTGGCTGACACTGACGGCGGCGGTGCACAAATGCTGCGCAGCTAGCGCCATTCGACGGCCAACACCGCGGTTCCTGGTGTGTCCGCTGTGCCGTGCGTGTGATCATTGCTTGTACAGCCCTCTCGCAGTGTCCGGAGCAAGTATGGTGGGTCTGGCACACCGGTGTCAATGTGTTCTTTTTTCCATTTCCAGGGGTGTATATTCAGGTAACAAAATAAGGAAAAAATTTAGAGTACAATAGATGGAAATAGGAGGATATGCATTTACGGCGTTACAACTTGACAAAATCGGATTTATATAGTACCTGAAATACGTATTCCAACGTATGAATTCAACACCTCGAAACAAAGATCTCCAAAATCCTTTAAAACTTATTCTGTATTAATGTTGTTATGATGTATATTCTTTGTACTCTATGATAATGTTTCTCTTCTGCTATATGGTCCTTGCACCAAATAGTTTCCAGACGCCATATTTGTTTTCAAAACACAACGGTTTACGTAAGATGTGTTACTACAGTGAAAGGAACCTGCGACCGCTGGAGATACTCTATTTTACTTATTTATTTTTACCGTTAGATATAGTTTAGTTTTAAGTCAGAAAACCCAAAACTATGTTTTGAAATAGTGGTTTGTTTCTCCACTTGACGGTGCCATAAGTTCCTCAAAAAATCGTAACACAACACACACACACATATGTCATCTAACAAACGTAAATCCATCTGATGATAGAGGTTTAAGCCTTCGGAACGCGCCGTGGAGATAAACAGTGTCTAGTACTGCAACTTAACTAATAAAAGTCAAAGAGTAAAATTGCGAATCTTTTTTTTTTTTTACAGCACAACATAATTCAACGATAGTAGTGCTATAGAAAATTTAAAAATATAAATATCGACAAATTGATGTTATACCTACAATTTGCAAAATACGTAACAAAACATGGATAAACACCTTCTAATTGGAGATCATATACTGGAAGGCAACAATTATATCCGTGCCGCAGATATCACATAGCCATGTTAACACCAGTAAGTAATACTAAGATATTTATTTTTCCCCTTAATACACTCTAACACAAGAAATAGACGCATCATGGAGTTATGTAAATTGGTCACAAATTGATTGTTATATATGTAACTTATCGACAGAAAATGCAAAATTGCAAACTTTGGCGGCCGATGGATGAATTTGTGACGTTGCAGCGCAGCTACACGCGCAAGTAGCAGGGATTGTCGACACGGGATATGCCGATACCAGGACATAAAGTCTTTTCTAATTTCCTTCCACGAACTCAGCTGTACTTGACTATGCTTTGCAGACAGGTACGTGAACAATATACGCATGTGTCAACATTTCAGAGAGGACGTGTTGCTGGGTTCAAAGAAGCCGGCTGGAGTAATTGTCCAATCGTAGATTTGAAAAGGAGCGCCAGCCGGGGTGGTCGAGCGGTTCTAGGTGCTAAGAGCTGGAACCGCGCGACTGCTACATCACAGGTTTGAATCCTGCCTCGGGCATGGGTGTGGGTGATGTCCTTAGGTTAGTTAGGTTTAAGTAGTTCTAAGTTCTAAGGGACTGATGACCACAGCAGTTAAGTCCCATAGTGCTCAGAGCCATTTGAACCATTTTTTTGATAGTTGCGGATAGATAATAAATTATTTAGTTAATTACAAGTTACTATTAACGTTACATCAGTCTTTATTTTTATTTCTTTATTTGCTTATCCCAACTATTCGAAATAAACGTCGTGTTGGGTCACGCTTCATTATCCTTTTCATGACCCTCCTGGAATGTGTGCGAGAGTAATGATGTGTGAAATAAGAACTAGCAGGGCGTATGTAGCTCCAAAGATAGGTAGTACGGTCTTCAATGTTGAAACTAGCAAGGCTCAAAGCAGGAATGGCCTGCGATGCTTGAGAGAGACCAGTTTGGTTAGAGTGGAGAAGGCACCGGTCGGCCCTCAGCCAATGAGAGCGTGCGATTCGGACAAGGGAGGTTCGTTTCGGTGAGGAGCCCTCTAGGGTGACACTTAACTGCAGCGCGCTGGAGGGAGGACAAACCGTGGAGACGTTGCGACTGCGGTATGGGAAGATATGGTAAAAATGCGTCATTCTACTTGATACGTTTCTGGTCGTTGTAGTTAGTTTCAGTCTATGCGTAGAAGTACTGGACAAGGCAATAATTGGTATAATTTAGGCAGGCCGACCGCTTTTCTAGGTCATAGACATAACGGCTTTGGACAAGTATGAGCTAGCAGCTCTTGGGGCGTTAATACGAACGGCAGATAGCATACGGTTGTTTTTTGTTACAGTGTAAATGATTTCAATTCGTGGTATAAATTTTGTGGGGAGAAATTAATATTTTGTAGTATTTTATTCGTGATGTGTATCGGGGTATATGTTGGCCCGCTTTTCCACGGGTATCTTCAGCGTCCAGAGGAATTCGTCCTGTGAGCAAATAAGGGCAGGAAATTGTGTATATTAACAGTAGGAATTGTGTTGCCATAAGTTTTACGTAATTATTTTGTGAATTTTGATGTGTTTATTTATGTGTTGTGCTCGCGCCACGTGTTTTGCAGCAGAGAATGAGAGCGGCAGTAGTAACGGTATTTCGCTTTTGTAATATTCTTTCGTGTTAAAAGTTTAAGATAAATTTTCTGAATTGAGAGGGGCGCATTTTCTGCAAGTTTTGTAAATTTCGAGGTGGTTTTCTTTGTGCGAACATTGACGGTTTTTGTCCATATCACGTGGCATGTGAGGATGACTCCTGGCTTAGTAGAGACATGGGCACTATACTTAACCACTCAGAGAATTCATTAGTGCAGTTCTTAGTGTAAGCATTCGTCTCTCGTAATTATTGGAAATTTTGTGAAGGTTTTTGTGTCCGAGCCCACCCACGTTTATGATACTGGACGGTTTGACCACGCGTTCAACTTGTGCTTTGTTTGGATAAATACTTAGTACTTAATTATTTCGAATGATCATGGCCTTCAGCCATCCCTGTCGTGTTAAAACCAAAGTTTTTGCCGTAATATTTCCGATGAGAGAAGCCTCTTTGCTCGCTTCTGACAACTTGTGCTGGAATCGGCTGAGCCGCGACGGTACAGATCACGGCAATTGCTGTAGAAACCGGTTTACTAACTAATTCTCTTCATCCCGTCTTTCATTCTGCTTATGAAACTCTCAACTGCAGCCCATTGCGTAGCCTGTCTGGTTTCTTGGATTTGCACTTTGTATAGTCAGTGAAATATCGGCGCTGTGAGTAAATTTGTGTGTGTGTGTGTGTGTGTGTTTGTGTGCACTGTTTTAAATGAAGTTATCGGGTTGCTTAGAGAGAGAGAGAGAGAGAGAGAGAGAGAGAGAGAGAGGGGGAGGGAGGGAGAGAGAAATCAGAATGTTGATTCCACAAACTTCTGCATAGTACGGCCTACAGCAATATAAGAGACCATTTGTATAGTTCATTTAGATTTGTGTAGAGTGAAATGTGTGTTGACTCAAATGAGCGAGAGGTTTGTTTAGAGAATAAATGTCAAATCTATCACAGTCAAAATTATGATGTTGTACCCGAAAATGATGCCCCCTTCCTAACCAGATCCACTCTATAACCAGCAATAAGCAGTGTAAGATAGTTACGGACCCCATAAAAGACGTTCAGTGATAATGATTGTCATATACAGTATTCTTATCAGGTTCAGACAGTACAAAATGGCTCAAATGGTTCTGAGCACTATGAGACTTAACATCTGAGGTCATCAGTCCCCTAGATCTTAGAACTACTGAAACCTAAATAACCTAATGACATGACACACATCCATGCCCGAGGCAGGATTCGAACCTGTGACCGTAGCAGTCGCACGGCTCCGGACTGAAGCGCCTAGAACCGCTCGGCCACCGCACCGGCGTTCAGGCAGTAATTATATCCCTAACTGACCCATGCTTATAGCATGTGATTACCAAATCACCCCGTTTGCGTTGGTTTGATGTGTAAGGATAGTTATGCGTTGCGCACATTGTTTCCTTTAAACGTTATCAGATTCTTTTGGGGTTTATATGAATTGTCTTGCACCGTAACCTCAGTATGTGGTACGAGACGCACTTCGTAGCACAGTACCTTAACTAAAGAGAATTAGGACCATCCAATGAAGGTACAAGCTTATATTGCATGTCTGGCAAATTAAAAATTTTGAGCCACTGGCTAGGGGGTAACCGTACAGCTCTTAACAGCTCTGTCAATCAATGCCAAGGCGAATAGCTGCTTGCATAAGAGTCAGGGGTTGACTAATGTGTTACTGACTTGCTCAATTTGTGAACCTCTTTCTCATGAATAAATCACGCAATTTTTCTGAAATGGTAATCATTAATTTTTCTATACATGTACATCACATCCACCCATCTCCGTCCTATTCAGATGATTCCTGTTTGAGTCCTTTTTTGTTTTTGGCTTAGAATTTATTTCTGTCCGTACTTTTATTAATGTAAATACTATAACCGCAAAACCTGTTATGTATTGTATTCTTCAAATGTTATTTAACGGAGAGTAAATGAACCAACTTAAAATGGAGATACTTCTTCGAAACATGTTTGGGTACGAAAAAAAGAAGATCTGTGTTTGTTCAAAGCAGAACTACGTTAGTTTGATTGCCATGGTGACACCAAAAGGCTTCTTAAGAGAAGCACATCAAAACTGTCGAAACGTCTATTTCTGAATCGGGAAGAGGAATATGACACGGCCTAATCTTCCAGAAGACTATCTTCAGTGACATCGGTCACAGAAGTCTTCAGACTCTATAACATGCTTCTTTGCTTCTCTTTTCTTGCGTATCAGAAACAGAGATTATTCGCATGGTATTATTTAAAAGCGTGACCGGTCAAGCTAAGGTACCAGAAATCATCTCAGTTATGAATGATGATAGCATCCATATAGTAGTAGGAACGGGAAGCTGCTTGAAACCACCTGTGAAACATGCTATGATAACAAAGGCTTCAGAGACAGGGTGTCTCATGCGAAGAGGAAAGGAGCAGAATTGCCTGTCATATGATGAGAACAGACTCGTATGAGTAACGTCTTAGATCTCAAGCAGAGGTGAAGCTTCTTAATGGGTTAGGGAAAACACAACAGCCCTCCACCGTGCACTGCAATGAGCTATAGCTTGACACAACAGAAGTAGCCTTAAGAATACAGTAGAATCTTCTGTTAGTATTATACCGATAGAAAAAATCGCAACACCCAAAAATAATTAACGTAGAGTAATTAAATTTCTAGAATACATTCATCTATCTAAGATATATATGTGATTAACATTGCAAGATCACAAGTTAATGTAAGCACTAGATAAGCCACCGTAAATGTGAAATGCTGGCACACTAATAACCGGTGTAACAGCCTGAATGTTGAATGTAAGCATGTAAACGTGCGTGCATTATGTTTTACAGGTACAGCATGTCATTTTATGGGATGGATTTCCGTACCTATCGCGCTTGGTCCATATGTGCTCGACTGGAGATAGGTACAGTGATCGAGCAGGCCAGGCAAAGTGTCGACACATTGTAGAGCAAGTTGGATTACAACATCGGTATGTGGGCGAGTGTCATCCTGTTGGAAAGCACCCCCTGGAATGCTACTTGTGTGTGGCAACATGTCGAATCACCATACTGAAGCACAAATTTGCAGTCACGGTGCGTGGAGTAACTACGAGAGTGCTCCTGCTGCCATACGAAATCTCATCCCATGTGTAGGTCCGGTGAGTCTAACACGCAGACAGACTGCTTGCAGGCCTTCAAAACTGGCCTCCTTCTAACCAACACACATTCATGACTGTCAAACAGACGACGATTTCTGCACCGAGACAGAACCAGTTTTCATCACAAAACACAACAGACCTTCACACTGGCTCCCAATGTGCTCCCGCTGCACACCGCTGAAGTAGCAAATGGTGGTGTCTTGGGGTCAGTGGAAGCTATAGAGCATCTGGATCAGAACTTTCCCTGAAGTAACCGATTTGTAACAGTTCGTTGTGTCACTATGTTGCCAACTGGTGCTCAAATTGCTCCTGCAGATGCAGTTAAGATTCACCAGAGCTATACGCCGAACACGCTGGTCTCCCCTTTCGACAGTACCACTTGGCCGCCTGTCTACTTGCGACCATACAGTCCCGAGACCACCGCTGGCAGCATTCATGTGCAGTGGCTACATTCCCGTCAGGTCTTGTTGTGGTATCGCACTGGAAACATCCAGCTCCACGTAGCCGTATTACAAGTAGCCACGTGCAAACTCAGCGAGGTGTTGATAATGGCCTCTTTCTCGCCCTAAAGGCTTTCTTGACTAAAATCAACTCTCCTCGCCGAGTCTCAAAGGTGACTACTGCTCACGA
This sequence comes from Schistocerca piceifrons, assembly GCF_021461385.2. NCBI lineage: Eukaryota > Metazoa > Arthropoda > Insecta > Orthoptera > Acrididae > Schistocerca > Schistocerca piceifrons. The sequence goes on from NC_060138.1 coordinate 826,377,645, forward strand.
GCGTAACAGCGTATTTTAAAGCAAACCTGGTTGCGCTACTAGCCCCACTCCTATGCGACTAGCGTAAAATTGGAATAGACATAATCTTTCAGTTACAGAAACAGGCCTCTGAATTTTCGTTTATGTCGCACAACTGCTTCTTGGTGCTGCAACTTTTTCCTTCAGTGTATTAAATACTCGTATTTCAGCCTCCATGATATCATAATGAATTTCGACTTATTACCAAGTCATCATCAGAATATAAAGGGTTGTCTAGTTGAACCCTGTTGGTGGTTTGTAAATATTATAGGTTCCTGTTATGTGTAATTTATTTTGCACTCAGGATTAATGTAAGATCAATTTTACCACACGCCGGTTTACTTTAAGCCATATGAGTACGATGTTTAAATTTTATTTCTACATTCCTTTATAGAATTAGTGTCAGATACCAAAACTTAAAACCCATCTATATACATTTGTACATCCTCCAGTGGCTGAGATCTGCAGCCTACCTAATTCTATGTTTGGCTAAGAGTTTCTAATATCGGGCTATGTAATGAGAGAACTACTAACTACTTACGAGAGTTTAAATAATCCCCGGGTTCGATTCCCGGCGGGGTCAGGGATTTTCTCTGCCTCGTGATGACTGGGTGTTGTGTGCTGTCCCTAGGTTAGTTAGGTTTAAGTAGTTCTAAGTTCTAGGGGACTGATGACCATAGCTGTTAAGTCCCATAGTGCTCAGAGCTATTTGAACCATTTGATTTTTTTTAAATAACCTTTCTCATTTAATTAACGTTTATTTTATACAATGTTTTTATAATTGCTTGTTGTGATTTGACGTACTTAGAAGTGTTAATTCTTTGGCAACTAAATATTTATTAATGCTTGATGTGTTATTCTAGAAATGTTGTTGACTGTAATATTTTTGTGTCTGTTCCAGTAGCACCAAAATTCATACTATGCTTTATTGAATTAATTCGGGAAAGACACACTTGAGTGCGGTTAGGTTGTGCGAAATGTTATAATCTGAAATTTGAGATCAATATTGCTCAGTTTTGAAATTCTTAATGTTTATTAGTGATTTACTTGGATTACATCAGTTTTAGTTTGTCAAACATCACATGTAAACAAAGTATTTCATAATAATAGTTTGCACAACTTCGTAAACAAAAGTAATTGACTGTTTGTAGACGACAGGTTACGTTCCTTGTGACCTGGCACCTTCCCACATTAAGTTTCCCATTTGCCAACGATTTCATTGGTGGCAGAGTGTGGTTGTGGGAGTGATTGGGCTGTCATCCAAGAATAGGCATAAGAAGCAAAAATTATTATTTTAGTGTCTTTTGCATGCTGTGTATGGTGTAACTGTTTTGTTCCCAGTTGATTCTGTTCTCAGTTATGGATGTAAAAGATGTGGTCAGGATTGGGAATCCGAAGAAAGACCAGTTAATATATAAATTGCAAAACCGGAAGCAGGCTCTTGCAGGCAGTGTCAGTGAACTGGAGCAGCATCTCCACGGTACACTGGACTGCCAGCTGCAACTGAACCCTGTTATCCTCGGTGAGGCAAGTCAAGCTGTCGTTGTTTCTCTTCAGTCTCTCATCAATGCCCAACACAATATCGACCTGCTTCAGAATAGCTACCCTTCGTGGTCCCGGTTATTTTGGGTGCAAGCTCATCTCAGTCACATAAGTAATCAGCTACGGGAGTAGCATAAAATTAATACTGATGTAAAACAGCTCGTAGAAACTGAGAATGAATGTTAGGACACTTCAGTATCACGCTAATCTATTGCAGTGGAAAGAAATTTCTGATGATCAGATAAAGGGTGACTATGGCCGCGAGACTAAGTGTATTTCATAGAATGGTGAAATTGAAGCATTTTCTCCTAAAACTATTATTGCTGATGTGCAAGGGACTGCTAAACTGTCAATGGAGACTAGTGATCAAATTGTAGAATTTTTGTGTTTGTCACTTACACTACAACGATTTAATGCTTTCTAAGTTTTTGAACTCGTAGTTCTTCAGATCATTTAATCGTCATCTAATGGTCGGTTGGCTAGTATTATTTATCAGGTTATCTGAGAAAGTGGTACCCTGAGTGGTTTGCGTGGTCAGACTGTTAACCAATGTTTGTCAGATAGGCTGAGGTACAAGGTCAACAAAGGAAACTTTGTGAACTACACTGGGCATGTTAGACGGATCCAGTTAGCGTTACGTGCCGCGGCCACCAAAAATCAGGTTGCTGGTAACATACTTGAAGGGGTGTGGCGGAAAGACCTTTTTCATATGCGGTTTTTGTTAATAAACCTAGTGGTTTCCTTGACTCGGGGAGCGTTAGTTTTGATGATCAGGAAAGGAGAATCGCTGAGCACAAGTGTAATTTGGCCAGAATCTCTTCCCCTTAATCTTACGGGAGCTGCCAATGTGGACGTGATTGTGATAAATTGTTTTACGTGTAATAAACGGGAACAATTTGCATGGGATTGGCAGGGAAGATGGGGAAAAGGTGTCAACAAGTGACTTTTTAGGTTATGGAGTTAGGGAAGGGGAACTAGGTGGCCACGCAGGGGTGCAATCAGTTAACTGGAATCAGTAAGTCCACCTAACCCTTTTTTATCTGTACTGTCCTTTACCATCAATCACTCTGTGGATTGTTGGATGCCAGGAGCAATATTTCTTTGCCTAATTATGCAGTAAGATTGGAAAATTTTCCATTATGAGACCGGTGGATAAACAGGTTATTGGGACTGTTAATGGTCAGTCATTACTTTTGTTGGGGGAGATACAAGTTAATTTAAAAATTCAACGATTTTCATGACCTATTAGAATCATTGCTGCCGAGTATTTGCCTACTGACTTACTACAGCGGTGTCATTTCATAGACAAAATGATTGTGTCTTACACTACTCTGGAAACAAATTTGTCTTGAAATTTCATCTGGGTAAGGATTATCAGTTAGGTAGTCAAGGTCAACTTCCTTCGGTTAATAGTAACGATTAGAGCGAATTTTAATTTGATGTCCGACGACTGGGAAAAGATGAAGCCCAACAGCTATTAAGTTTATTTAGTGACTTCTGGATGTTTTGACTTAATGCTTGATACCGCCAAAAATGCGTGAGTCAATGCAGATTATTGATAAATCGCTCACGGAGGACGTAATTGTGACTTCTATCTCCCTATACGCTTTGCTAATTTTTTGGTTCCTGAAGACGTTGATTATAGACCTGTTGTGCACTGCTGAGCACTTAACCAGAAGATAGGTATGGAGCTGGTGTCCTTGCCTGATCTTCAAACCACGTTCACTTGGTTTATGGGGGACACTATTTCATGCTTTTGGATCTGAATCAGGCCTACCACCAGGTACCCCTAGCTGAAGAACCCAAGTCTCTAATTGCTTCCTCCAAGGGATTGGGACTGTTTGAGTTCAACAGAGTTCCCTTCAGACTGTCAAATGGTGTAGCAGTTCAGTTACGCTGCTGGATTCCATTTTGGGCGAATTCATAGTGTGTATAATTACCTTGATGATGTTGTTGTTTACAGCAAGATGTTTGGTGAGCACTTGCAGCATCTTAGACAGATCTTCTCCCGTTTCATAGAGACAAGATTATCAGTGAAACCTACAAAATTTAACTGAGACAGTGTCTAGAATTTTTTTCGGGATCATCTAGTTGCAGCCAATGGGGTTAAAACTGATAATGATCACACCAAGCCCATTTATAATCTTCCACACATGTAAGATAAGAAGGTAATTGCATGGTTTATCGCAATTGTTGGATTTTTTGGGAAGTTCATTACTAGCCGCCCTATTAATCCAATTCCATCTTAAGTGAGCGCAGTTTTAGTGGTCAGATGTTCAGCAATTAGCTTTTGATGTGTTGAGGCAGGCTGTCAGTAATTATCCCGTGCTAGCCATTCCGGATTTTCAGCGTCAGTTTATACTCTAGAGTGACGCCTCCAGTCCTGTTGCACGAATTTGATGGGGATCGTTGACCTGACGTGTGTGTATCAAGGGCTCTGTCAGCGGCGGAGTTTAAACTTTCCTTATACAGGTTTCATTTGTCCTGGAAAAATCTAAATTCTATTTGGAGCATAGACATTTCTTATTAGACAATCAGCCCTGAAGCTGGGTGCTGGCTAGGCCCCAAAGACTGGCAGGATAGCACGCTTGGCAGTTCGAATTTCAGCTTCCCGGTTTGTCGTTAAACACGTAAAGAGTTCTGAAAACCAGCTAGTATCATGCGGTAGGGTGGTAGTCTTCAGTGTAGTGCTGCTCTGCTAACCGAATTCCGTCACCTTTTGGGAATTTGAAGGAACAGCAGGAGCAGCATCGAGTGCTAAGGAGTACTGAGGATCAGCTCCAAGGATTAACTGTTTAGTGGGAAACAAGTAACTTTGGAATCATCTTAACAAATGTATCCTACATTATTGTACCAATAAGATAGGAAGTTAAAGGTTCAGCTTCCCAAAGAGTGAATCCTGGCTGTATTTAAGTACTTTTATTACTTCTTGTGTGGACGTCATTTGGATACTTTTAGCACCATAATGAATATTAAAGATCATTTTACTCAACCATTTCTAAATTCAGACGTCAAGAAGTTAGTCAAGGAATGTCAGGAGTAATCATCTTGGAGTTGAAGCTCTTTTGTCCGTGTTTGCTTTAACAATTTATTCGGGCTTTCTACTTCAATGCTAATTGCCAGTACATATAAGAAACAAATACAAAGCAATCACTTGTTCTTGGTTAGCACTGAAATCTCTCTAAGTAATTAAGACCAAGACTGACAGCCTCTGTTCAACACTATTCCAGTGAAACTCTAAAAATCCTCCTTGACCTTCAGTTCCTGAGTGTCCACCAGAGTCTATCACCGTCTTCTCATATTTGAAGTCTTTATCAGCTGTATCGGCTGCTATGGGCCTACTCGGCCCTGCTGGCATCTCGCTGCGGAATCTCCAAACTGCCGGCACTGGCTCTGAATCTGCATCTGAATCTCTGCCTCTAGCTTTTCCGCTGCCTGGCCTTTTATTTCGTTTCTCATGTACTTGGGTGCACACGAGTTAATTTGTTTCACACGACCCTTTCATTTCTAAGTGATCGGATTGCACAAGAATGCCTTCGGTTCCACTCGACACTTTCGTTTCTAGCTGCACACAACTTAATTTGGTTCCACATGAGTCCTTTCCGCACGTGACTGACACTCTCTCTTATTGCGCAAGTTTGGTTCATCTGCTTCCTCTGGCAGGAGGTCAAACACAAAGTTATTTGATCAACAAGCCATACTTGGCAGCCTCCGCCGCTTATCTTGTCGCTACGTCCTGGTGGACTATTTCTTAATATCGGATGGCTGTTTGCCTATGGAGCCTGGACTCTTATTATGGTCACAAAAGCAAGAATAAAAATTAAAATATTCTACGGTCACAACAACATATGTTTTTGGATGGGATCTGCCTTTAGCAAAACACAATTTTGTTTTTTATCCCAAACATGGTTCACTGCAGTTGCAGGATCATCAGTGTGCTATTATTTTATGACTGTTAAACATAAAGAGTGCTCTTTGCTCTTTGTATACACGTAAATATTAGTTTATAAAATCGTAGTTACAGATTTTTGAAGAGACACATGTAATTATGTAGTCTGAATGTTAGTCTGTTAAGCCAAATCCCAATTCTGATCATGATTTGTTGCACTCTACTGAAGACGGGAGGCCAATGGACAAATCGTTCCACACACTAAGGGTGGCAATAAGGGTATTTTTCTTGTGATGGATACTTTCACTTCGCCTTTCCCATGTAGTGTTATGACTGCTAGTTTGACGATTCAGCCTCTTGATGAAATATTATCTTACTTTGGCTCTCCCGAGATATTTGTCAGTGACGACGCGTCTGTTTTCACTGCTAGAGAATTTAGGAAATTCTGTTTTCGGTAGTGCCATATCGCATATCACCACCATCCCATACTAACTTCGATCAATGTCCACTGAGCGTGTTAATAGCCACCTTACACTAGTATTGATTATTTATCATAGCCAATTTCAGAGTAACTGGGATAAATCTGCCAGCTGGCTTAAGATTGCTTTCAGTTCCGCTGTGCATGGAGCAAATGAGACCGCAGCTGCAAAATTAATGTTTGTGAAAGGAGCCGACTAACTATCTGATATTCAACTTATGGTCCATCAATGACCTCCTTCCTGAGGAAATTTATCTCGAAACTATTAAAAGAAAGTGCAGCAAGGACATCCATAACATTTATTTTGCACACAGATGGGAGACCGTAAGACATAATGACAGTAAGTATAGTATTTCATTAAAGATTAGAGAGCCCAGAGCAACGGAGCAGACACTGTTTCTGCCAACCTATGTCACATTTTGCTGGACCATCTCAGATTCTAAAGAAACACACCCTGGTTCGACTCCTATTTAAAAATCTGGCTACCGATAACCTCCATAGTGTTCATCTTAAGTCAATGTTAGTGTTCCTTCTACTGATTGGAAGGCCAGCGGAGCTCAGTTACAAAAAGGAGGTGAAGGCGCTCAGGTTTTACTTTTAAGGGGGGCAGGGGGAAATTGAACCGAGTGCTGCTTCGAAATGAACTCCAAAGTGTGATATAATCTATGTGTGTGTGTAGCTAAGAGTACATCTGGCTTATCTATACTAGTAGTTACTTAATTTGTTACTAGTTTTCAGTTTCAGAAGGCTTCCTCTTATAATCTGTTTTACATTGTGATTTACGATTTACGATTTAAGAGCTAGCACCTTTATACCGTTACGCAGCTAACTGTTATCTTCAATTACAACAACAGAACTGCAGATATGTTTACAGTGTGAGCACTGCTCCGTGCCTTTTGAGACGCTGAGTCAGTGAATAACCTATGGTTACTCTGACATGTATAGTTGTGTATATGTTTGTTTGTCTGTTATTTACTTCCCTAAAATTCTTTTTCATTCTTTTTTAAACAGACGATGATCTGGTAACGATTCGAAATCGATTATGACACTATTTGTGTGATCTTTTGAAATGTATAAACAACAGAAATTACAGTAAAGTAATTATTATCCATAAAGGACTGTGCCTAGTCAGTGTAACTTGTATAATAAGTGGTTTACAAAGGACCGAACAGTGACAGCTCTGCATGAAGCCAGGATAGCTGTTGGGAACCTGTGAAGCATCAACGACGCTAGTAAAACATTATTACAGTTCAATCTTTTATTCTCAGTATATACAAGTCGTTGTTCTTCCAAACCACCGTACGTTATTGCTGATTCAGCTGCTTGTTGGATCCAAAAAGACTGGTATAGGCATGCGTATTCAAATTCAGAGATATATAAACAGGCAGAATACGGCGCTGCGGTTAGTAACGCCTATATAAGACTACAAGTGTCTGGCGCACTTGTTACATCGGTTACAGCTGCTACAGTGGCAGGGTATCAAGATTTAAGTGAATTTGAACGTGGTGTTATAGTCGGCCTGCGAGCGATGAGACACAGCTTCTCAAAGGTAGCGATGAAATAGGGATTTTCCCATACGACCATTTCACGAGTGTAGCGTGAATATCAGGAACCCGGTAAAATATCAAATCTCCGACATCGCTGCGGCCGGAAAAAGACCCTGCAAGAACAGGACCAACGACGACTGAAGAGAATCATTCAACGTGACAGAAGTGCAACTCTTCCGCAAATTGCTGCAGATTTCAATCCTGGGCTATCGACAAGTGTCAGCGTGCGAACCATTCAATCGAAGATCATCGATATGGGCTTTCGGCGCCCAAGACCCACTCGTGTACCCTTGATGACTGCACGACACAAAGCTTTACACCTCGCCTGGGCCCGTCAACACTGACGTTGGACTTTTGATTACCGGAAACATTTTGCCTAGTCGGACGAGTCTCGTTTCAAATTGTATCGAGCGGATGGACGTGTACGGGTACGCAGACAACGTCATGAACCCATGGGCCCTACATGTCAGCAGAGGACTGTTCAAGCTGGTGGGGGCTCTGTGATGGCGTGGGGCTTTTGCAGTTGGAGTGATATGGGGCTCTTGATACGTCTAGATACGACTCCGACAAGTAACACGTACGTAAGGATCCTGTCTGAGCACTTGCATCCATTCATATCCATGGCGCATTCCGACGGAACTTGGGCAGTTCCGGCAGGACAATGCGACACCCCACACGTCCAGAATTGCTACAGAGTGACTCCAGGAACGCTCTTCTAAGTTTAAACACTTCCCGTGGCCACGGAACTCCCCAGACTTGAAAATTATTGACAATATCTGGGATGCCTTGCAACGTGCTGTTCTGAAGAGATATCCACCTTCTCGTACTCTTACAGATTTATGGAGAGCCCTGCAGGATTCAGGGTGTCAGTTCGCTCCAGCAGTGATTCAGACATTAGTAGAGTCCATACCGCGTCGCGTTCCGGCACTTCTGTGTGCTCGCGGGGCCCCTACACGATATAAGGCATGTGTACCGGTTTACTTGGCTCTTCAGTCTGGTTGACGTCCGTCGCGTCAGTTCAGTAGTTGCACTCCCAGGAGGTGATGTCAGGAACCCTGGTGGCACGGCTGATAGCAGGCCCGTCCATTGCCCGGCGCGAAGTGCTTCTCGCGTTAGGTGGTCGAATGTACTCGGTCCCACTCCGGATTCTGCGATGACTCTTGATGAGCCATTCGCAATGTACCTGGTGTCGGCAGTCGTGTCGTCAATTGATCTCTTTCCTACCCTCAGTAGGTGCCAGAACCTGAAGCCGCCTGTATGTCGAACAGGAACGTGGCCACAAGAGGCTTCCTCGTTTGGTCCGGTATTGGCAGCACTCTGCATTTGGTCAGAAGAGTGTTAGTTCTTCAATCAGTATTATGGTAGATGGCGACCAGCATGAAGTTCATCAAGTTAATGCTATCATCTTGAGGACATCTTTGGATAGTTCATAGACTGTGTTGGAGTATCTAGGACATAGGTTCACCACAGTACCGTAATAATGAAATCGACTGCTGCTGCTGTGAATGTAATCGATCCCAATGATCAACTCATGACGAGAGCTGGAGTATTTAAAGGAACCTAGCGTGAGGCTGTGACACAAGGATCGATTCGTAATGACTGTATGTCTCTTTCCTACATTCATTTAACAGGCTGCTAACTGCTGTGTCAGTTCATTGTTATGGGCTCTTATGAAAGAGGATTTTTCCCAACATGAGTCAGAGTTGACGAATTCGCTTGTCTCGCCACATTAGGTTTTCTGACGCAGCCTCCTTTCTGCCGAATGTGTATGTTTATTCAGCAGACAGTGTCGCAATTTGTCCCCGTTCTGACCCACTTGCGACATACTGGCTCGCTTCCTGCTTCCTCCTCTCTGTCTTGTGTGGTGGAGTTGTCGGAACACTGTTAGTTCTTCCATCAGTAGATGGTAGGCCGCGAGCAGCATGAAGTCCTTCAGGTGGAGGCAGTCATGTAGGGCACACGTTTGGCTAGTTCGTAGACTGTGTTGGAGTACCTACAACATAGATTCATTACAGTATCGTATTCATCAAATGCTTTTACTGTAATGCCATCGATTCCTATGATCAACTCATGACGGTAGCTCGAGTATTTAAAGGGAACTAGCTTGAGGCTATGAGCAAGACTCGGTGGTAATGACAGCATTTATCATCCTTATTCTGCTATATTCACTTAACAGGTTGTTAACTGCTATGTCACTTCCTCGCTATGTGCTCTTATGAAAGAGATAGAGTTTTTTCCATCATGTGTTTCGAGTACGAATTTCCTTGTCACGCTTCCTTTTGTTTTCTTTCGCAGTCTCCTTCCTGCTGAATGCGTATCTTCTTTCAGCAGACAGCGTCGTAATGTGTCGACGACCTTACCCACTTGCGGGATACTGCCTCGCTTCCTGCTTCCCACTCAGTCTCTAGTATGACTTGAGTTTTCCTGTGGCAGTGTGAATGAATTTCAATAAAATAGTCTAATTTCTACCCCTTTACTATCCGGTGCCGTAAAAAAAAAGTGTGTGAATGCTTATGGGACTTAACTGCTAAGGTCGTCAATCCCTAAGCTTACACACTACTTAACCTAAATTATCCTAAGGACAAACACACACACCAATGCCCGAGAGAGGACTCGAACCTCCGCCGGGACCAGCCGCACAGTCCATGACTGCAGCGCCCTAGGGTGCCGTAACAGATTGTATGTTTTGAAAGAGATTATAAGAAACGTAGAGAAATATTTATGTTTGTCAAATGCGATGAGAAATAAACTGTGGATTATCTGAACACACGAAGTGCAGAAAAAGTGGAAAAATACGAACATGCATTAGACTGGAATGTGTTGATTAAGGCTGTGACCATTGGAAAAGACCTACCACGGTTCAAACGCCGCATCTGAATGTTGTCACAGAAGGAATAAGACTAACACGGTTTCAATACAATCGCAAAGAAAACCAGGTCTTCTTCACCAGCAAAAACTGAACGAATTAAAAATTACCGTATTGAGAACAATGGAAGAATTTTACAAAGGGTTTGAAAGCGATGTCTTACCTTCTTAATTCAAGTAACTCTCCAAGAAACTTTGGTCTTGTGTTACGTCAACCAACGGTTTAACATGACCTATCCAGTCTCTCAATGATCAGACTGGTACCGAAACGAATGATAGAGAGGCTGACGAAATACTTAAATCAATAACATCTCTAATATTAACCTATTGTAAGAGTACGTTTTATGCTTTCGTGCCCTGACCATTTCGGAGATCGATAACGTCCTCTTTGGAAAATAACACGGGTGCGTAAGCGGCGATCTTGCGGAACTCGGGTCACTCTGGCAGTCCATCAATTCCGGAAGGCAGTAAGTACCGAAGCCTGTTGATTTCCTTGAATCCTAGAAAGTTTTAGATATATTTCCAAAACGAATTTTACACTCTGGAGCGCAGAATACGCTGTTTTGAAACTACTTCCGGGTTCGTGTCCAACACTCGATACATGTGCGCACTGTCGCCTAGTGGGCACTTTAATTAATTACTTGCTTGGAGACAGATTTAATGAGAACCTAACAGACAGAATTCAGTATGTCGAGCCTAATGGAAAGAAATCATCAGGCGTTGAAGTAGCTGCGGAAACGAGTGTTACAGACTGTTACTGTTCGTTATACATTTAAATCAACGGACTCAGGGCATCGTCCGCTTTACAGGAGCACCAGTAAGGGATCAACGCTTGATTAAGAGACAGGTGGGCTACAGAAATAAAAGTAAAGTATACTGCGCAAATGTTTTCTTTCCGTAGAAATGTTGGAATACGCGAGGCAATACTGACCCTACGAGTTATCTTAGAAGATAGATTAAGGAAAGACAAACCTGCATTGCTAGCATTTGAAAACTTAGAGAAAACTTTTTAGAATGTTGATTGGAATACTTTCCCTCAAATTCTGAAGGTGTCAGGGGTCAAACAGAGGGAGCGAAAGGCTATTTACAATTTTTACAGAAACAAGATGGCAGCTATAAGAGTCAAGGGAAGCAGTGGTTGAGAAGGAAGTGAAACAGGGTTGTAGCCACTCCTCGATGTTATTCAATCTGTATATTGAGCAAGCAGTAAAGGAAACAAAAGAAAAATCTGGAGTAGGAATTAAAATCCACGGAGAAAAAATAAAACTTTTAGGTTTCCTCATGACATTTAATTCTGTCAGAGGCAGCAAAGATCTTGGAAGAGCAGTTGAACGGAATGGTCGGTGTCTTGAAAGGAGGATATGAGATGAACATCAATAAAAGCAAAACGAGGGTAACAGAATGTAGCCGAATTAAATGAGGCGATGCTGAGGGAATTAGATTAGGAAATGAGACACTTAAAGTAGTAGATGAATTTTGCTATTTGAGGAGTAAAATAACTGATGACGGTAGAAGTAGAGAGGATATAAAACGTAGACTGTCAATGGCAAGGAAAGCATTTCTGAAGAAGAGAAATTTGTCAACATGAGTATAGATTTAAGTGTTAGGAAGTCCTTTCTGAAAGTATTTGTATGGGGTGTAGCCATGTGCGAAAATGAAACATGGGCGATAAACAGTTTGAACAAGAAGAGAATAGAAAATTTCGAAACGTGGTGCTATAGAAGAATGCTGAAGATTAGATTGGTTAAGAAATGAGGAGGTACTGAATAGATTTGGGGAGAAGAGGAATTTGTGGTGCAGAGCGGAGTGGCCGAGCGGTTAGAGGCGCCATGTCTCTGATTGCGCCGGAGTTTCGATTCCTCCCTCGGGCTTGGGTGTGTGTGTTGTTCTTAAGATATGTTGGTTTTAACTAGCTTAAGTGGTCTGTAAGTCTAGGGACCGATGACATCATCAGTTTGATCCCTCAGGAATTCACACACATTTGAACATTTGAATTTGTTGCACAACTTGACTGGAAGATCGGTTGGTAGGACACGTTCTGAGGCATCAAGAGATAACCAATTTAGTATTTGGGAGAAGCGTGGAGTATAAAAACAGTAGGGGGAGGCCACGAGATAACTACCTTAAGCAGATTCAGAAGGATGTCGGTTTCAGTAGTTACTCGGAGATGAAGAAGCTTGCACGGGATAGAGTAGCATGGAGAACTGCATGAAACCAGTCTCAGGACTGAAGACCACAACAACAACAACAACAACCGCACAAATGAGGTGAAAGAGTAGTTTTTCTTTAATTACATTACTAGCGATAAATCACAGAAAACCATAAAACATCTGGGTGCTTGCGTTTGAAGAAGCAACGACCATATGGAAGTAGTCGCAGGAAAGTGAGATTCCCTATAAAGATTCATTCGAAGACGTGTAACAAACGCTCTTTCTATCAATTCATGAGTATTGCTCGTTAGGGTAAGAACGTTACTATAAGTAGAAAAGATTAATGAATAGCAATTTATTTCGTCACAGAAGGTACACTGGTGTGTGCAAAACTTAAGGACGAGAGTAAGTTGCGCACGATGTGTCACTGGCAAATAACATAATTCGATAAACTTGTTTCGTGCGTGGAATGAACTGCCACAGTGTAGAACAGTACAGTACAGAAGATAACTGAAAGCAATAAGCGAAGAGACGAAGAGAAATAACTCTATTATACAAAGACAATAATTGCATTGTCCACGCGATTTGTGAAGGTCCCCTGGACATTACAAAAGGTGAGACATGATTCTTAAAACGTTGTGTGATCAGCATGGATGACAATACATAGTCTGCAAAGGCCTCATTTGCTGGCCACAAGCTTAGTAAGGAATTTGTGTGGTATGGATTTCCGTTTCTCCACCTGCGCGGTGGAAGATGGTTGGGGCATCTGGGCATGTCACATTTCGTTTCCTCAACGCATCCCACACTTAGTCGATGTGATATACATGGTGTTTCAAAAAGGACTTTACAACTTTGAAAATTCATATAAGATAATTCATAGTACCTGCAGAGGTGACTGTAGTTTCAATTTGTAGGGAAATCATCAAGTTTTGTCTCGCGTAGTTGGCTAGTGCCGAATCGCACCGTTAGGAACGCTAGCGGCAGTTTCCTTACAGATGGCTGCCTTCCCTGGACCCGAGCGTACTAGCTGTGTGTTTTGTTTTGAAGAACCAAAGCCGGCGACAACAGTTCAGCGTAATCCCGCGCTCGATTGTTTGCAGTGTGTTGAGAAGTCATTTGCATTAGAAACCGTACTGACTGACAACTGTATAAGCAATAAAAGGCACTGATAAAATTGCTTGCAAGAACTTCTCTGCAGATATGTTGCATCGATTACCTGAGGATGAACATTTCTTGGACGAGTCGACTTTTACTTAAGTGGCAATGTTAACACACATAACTTTAGGATTTGGGGCAGTGAAAGTCACATCAAACATTGCAACATGTTCGTGATAGCCCTAAACTGAACTTTTTTGTGCACTGAGCCAGAACAAATTGTACAGACCTTATTTTTTTACGTGAGAGAACCATCAACGGGATAGTGCACCTAGATATGTTACAACAAATTTTGATACCACAGATCAATGATGATGATGAAGAACGAAACGTTTACTTCATGCAAGATGGTGCACCACCCCACTACCTGGCTGATGTCTGGGATTTTCTGTGACTGCTTTTCATCAATGGGTTGGCCGTGATGCGTGGGCCCCACTTTCCCCAGACCTTACATGACCCTTCTTTTTGTGATGATTCATCAAGAACATCGTGTTTGTACCTCCTGTGCTCGCTTCTCTACCTGAACTTCGAGCAAAAATTTACGCTGCCACTGAGCAAGTTACACCTGCAATGCTGTACCGAGTTTGGGAGGAAGTGTGCAGGATAACCAACAGAAGCAGCATATAACATCTTTATATCTTCTTTCAATAAATTAATATGAATTTTTAAAGTTGTAAAGTCCTTTTTGAAACACCCTGTAAGTCGGCGGAACGGCAAACCAGTCCATTCGCCGAATAACCTCCCGTTCCAAGAGCTCCTCAGACTGCGCAGTTCGATGTGGTGGTGCAGTGTCATCCGTAAAAGTGAAGTCAGGGTTGAACGCGCCCATGGAAAGGAGGACATGTAGAAGGAGTACAGCGGAACATTAACGTTGACCAGTGTGTGTTATGTGCTCAAGTGTTTGGAGGTCACTAAGCGCATGCAACATTACGCCTCTGCACACCATAACAGCTGGACCACCATAACACTCATGTTCGACAATATTCGGGAGTGTATTACGCGTTCCCGCCTCTCCCCTAGCGAGGTTACGTAATGCATCCAGAGACTTTGTCGAAAATTATAATTCTGTAACCAGCTCATGGAGCTGCAGTGACCAATGCTAAGGGACAAACGAGTCAGGACACATTACAAACTTTCTTTTTATTCCTGCGATCATTCTGTGACGCTACTTCACAAATGATTTACAAAAGGACTGCTATGAGTTAGTTGGCCACAATTGTAATCAGTAATAAATTGGTACTCAATTACTATACATCTTATACGTAAATTGAAGGTGGAGAGAGGAAGAAAGGAAAGGGAAGGAATCACTGCTGTCAGCTGCATTGGGACAGTATGTGGAATTGGCGGCAACGAGTGAAACTGTCTTCTGGACTGGGATTCGAAACTGGGATCTGCTGTTTACTATGCAGGTGTGACAACCACTGCGCCATCCGGGGCACAGTGTTACGGCCGATCCACACGACCATCGAGCGCCACCTATGCGCAGCCCCTCTCTATTCCCTCCATATTCGCTCTTCCGAGATTCCAACATGAGGTCGGACGTCTTTTTGAATCTAGACTGAAGAACGTGGATTCATTGCCCATCTAGGCCTATAAAATTATACACCATGTGATCAAAAGTATCCGAACACCTGGCTGAAAATGACTTACAAGTTCGTGGCGCCCCCCATCGGTAATGCTGGAATTCAGTATGGTGCTGGCCCATATTTAGCCTTGATGACAGCTTCCACTCTCACAGGCATACGTTCATTGAGGTGCTGGAAGGTTTCTTGGGGGAATGGCAGCCCATTCTTCACGGAGTGCTGCACTGAGGAGAGGTATCGATGTCGGTCGACAAGGCCTGACACGAAGTCGCCGTTGCAAAACATCCCAAAGGTGCTCAGAAGGATTCAGGTCAGGACTCTGTGCAGGCCAGTCCATTACAGGGATGTTATTGTCGTGTAACCACTCCGCCACAGGCCGTGCATTATGAACAGGTGCACGATCGTGTTGAAAGATGCGATCGCCATCCCCGAATTGCTATTCAACAGTGGGAAGCAAGAAGATGCTTAAAATATCAATGTACGCCTGATCTGTGATAGTGCCACGCGAAACAACATGGGTTGCAAGCCCCCTCCATGAAAAACACGGCTACACCATAACACCACCGCATCCGAATTTTACTGTTGGCACTACACACGCTGGCAAAAGACGTTCACTGTGCATTCGCCATACCCACACACTGCCATCGGATCGCCACATTGTGTACCGTGGTTAGTCACTCCACACAACGTTTTGCCACTATTCAATCGTCCAATGTTTACGCTGCTTACACCAAGCGAGGCGCCGTTTGGCATTTACTGGATTGATGGGTGGCTTAAGAGCAGCCGCTCGACCGTGAAATCCAAGTTTTCTCACCTACCGCCTAACTGTCATAGTACTTGCAGTGGGTCCAGATGCAGTCTGGAATTCCTGTGTGATGGTCTGTATAGATGTCTGCCTTCAGCTGTCGGCGGTCTCTGTCAGTCGACAGACGAGGTCAGCCTGTACGCTTTTGTGCTGTACGTGTCCCTTGACATTTCCACTTCACTATCACATCGGAAACAGTGGACTTCAAACTTGCGTGCCTCACCCCACTCTACGAAACAAATGAATACTACGCAGCCTCAACAACACGTAATGGCGGTGAATACTCTGACCATGTTTTGAAAAATCGGAGCGGCCATAAGCCACGTAATCGGCTTATTCACCTCGCCAACAACATACGATAAAACACTACAACATCAAAGCCGTAAGTTACACCAACAAACGTGATATATACTCATTTCCGTTTGTAAATGGATAGTAAACAGAAAATAAAAATTACGTTTTGCTGTTTGCAGATGAGAAGTTGTATATTGTGTAGCAGTGTAGCTACCAACATAAATATTCGATAACATCATTTAAGTTGTGTAAACTAATGCATACATCCATTCTTTTGCCAACTAAGCTACAACTAGAACTTTAGACGTAATGCCATAAGTAACACACAGTGCATCAGGTCGCTAATACATATCTCAACTGTGAACTATGAAGAGAGGATGTATAATTATAAATATAAATAATAAAATATATTTGATAACAATTATTCATTCACAATTTTAAATATTATGTGCCAAAAATTTCGCTAAATGTTAATATGCAATAACAATTTACAGCAAGAAAATAAAAAATAACCAACTGAAGATAGCACAAAAAGCGCTGAAACATGTCTGGGTAAAACAAAACTGAAAAGGTGTCTTGGATAAGGCGGAATTCCTCGTCCTATTTTCATAGCAAGCACGGACAGAAGAAGAAGAACTGCAACGTCATTAGATGATTAGAAGGAATATTTTCTGCTAGACACTTACACCTGAAGAAAACATGCTTTAAGTTACTGCCTTCCATCCAATGTACATAGATAATGATTTAGATTTGAAAATATTACTTTCCGGTTAAGTCTCCTCTTGGAGGAAATGAAAAAGCACTTTTTGACGTAAACATCTAGTAAGGCAGACGTAGAGATGGGAGCTGATGTGCAATATTTACGACACACTAGAAAGATATGCTGTCGAGTTGAATATAATGAGCACTTAGCCGTGGTGATTGCAACAACAGAAAAACATTCAAGTGACGCTGTTACTTACATCTGCTTAGTAGTGGCGATCAATAATACAGTAAAAGGAGAAACTAAATCAGACTTTAGGTACATGTGTTTCAAAAGCTAAGCACGAACGTTAAAATTAAAACCCTTGTGACCTAATGAACAGTCTACATTGCAGCCTTAGATTTAAAATTACAGCTTAGTGTTATTTCCAATAACAAACATCAATGACGTATTTCGTTATAAAACGCCATTTAGTCCATTACAACAAATTCCTGAGTGAAACACGACGGCAAACGCTCATAAAAACCGACACAGGGGAGATAAATAGTGAACGAAGTAAATATGCAAGAGCGCAGTTTGTTCATTCAGCTGAAATTCCTAGGGAGATCATCCCTCGTATCTGACACCAAATTGTTTGGAATCCAGATCATTGTGAGGTAAACAGAGCGGAAAATATGCAGTTGCCGAAATTTAGAGCTCATGCATATTTTGTATTACTCATTTTAATATGTAGGTAAGCACTTGTTTTTTGTGTTATATTTAGGCAGTCTTTTTAAGTGCTTAATACTTATCCATGTGACATTACCTCAGGAATATTGCTTAGGAGGAAAGACTTCGTTCCCCTAAAGAAAACATACTTACATTAACTTTTATTGGAACTCTTCCATCTGGTCCGTGTTCGCATAAAAATCAACAATATGGGAATTGCGAGTCCACCTTGATGCAAAACACTTTTTTGTCGTTTGTTTACTTAAGTATTTCCCCAAACTAGTTTCAGCGACAGATTTCGCCATCATCAGTGCGTTCTTTAAATCTAAAACACGCAGAAAATATCATAGTTATAGAAACAGTGTGACACTTTATTCCATTTTTACTGTTTGTTTTTTGAATATAATTTTCTGCGGTTGCTTTCATACTATCTTATTTGTTGTACGTTAAAGGAAGCTTTTAAGAACTGTTGTCGCTGTTTGTGGCACATTTTCTGCGCTTTCTCTATTGTCATTTTTCTCGACATACATCATGTCATCTGCAACTGTGTGAGGGGGTGTTAGTAAACAAATATTAAAAGGTGAACCTTACGCATGTCAGGACTTTCAAGACGGCACTGTGGCGCAGTGCTCAGCACATTGGCACGGTACGCGGGTGGACAGCCTGGCAAACCCTCGCCCAGCTATTCTAATTTAGGTCCAGTATTCTTTGTAACTGAAGATATTTCTGTTACTCCCATCCGTCTTGTTGGTAATAACATAAAAGTGTCAAAATAGTGGTGACTGCGGTAAAGCGCAACAGGAATGATGTATGGGTGACTGGGGAAAGTTTACGCGGAGCACTTTTCTGGGGAAACATTCTTGTTAGAGCTCTACCGTCAACGGGAAATTAGTACTGCCATCTGCTGAGAGCTCTCACAAACTTCACGGCAACCTCTTAACGCGGAGAACATATTTGTGTTTTAGCACAAGGTGAGTAAATTTTGTTACTCAAATGTCGAAGTTCTTAGGCAGTATACATTTTAGAATTGATAGCAGATAAATATGCGTTCGTTTACAGAAGGGTATTCTACTTTACAAAGTACATTTGTGTAATCTGAAAGCCCGAAAGTCATTAGTGCAGGGGCAATGTGGCGCGTGTTCCCAGTTCAGTTGTGGCATGTTTACGCACTTTCTTTCATTGCTGCCTTAAATGACACCCCAGTCAACGAAGCTTTAAGACAAGTGGAGTCGGAAAAGCATTCTAGAAAACAAAAGCACAGGAGGATGAAACGTAGAAATTGCTAAGAAAGCCATTCGTACACAATGAATCTCAAGCTGAAACAATAAATTCTATGAGAGCAAGGACTAATCACGGCAAGAAATTACTAAAAGCAAGAGCAAGAGAAAATGTGGATAGGCCTACTTCTGATCATTATTAATGTTCTGAACAAAGGCTGTTTTCCACGTGGTACAGGGTGGCACGCAAAAAACCAGCCCCGAGTCAGACCGCTCGCCAATTACCCACGTATTGTTGCTTACCAGGAGCAGATACAACAAAAAAAGATAAACCTGTAATAAAAGCTAATAAAGAAATGCTGATAACACAATAGGTAGCCGCAACATCATCGAAACAACAAATGACAACTGGCAGGTGACGATGAGCAGCCTAGTACTTTGGGCCGGTTTTTCGTGCGTCGCTCAGTAGCTCTTATGCTCTCTTGTCTTCTGTCACCCTCTTTCCGCTTCCTCTTATGTCGTTTATCATGTTGTATTTCCTCCTTCCTTTCAGTGTCTCCTCATAAACCAGCCTTCCAAAGCGTCTGTTGGCGAGCACTCCTTTTTCAGTAAATGTTCCAACCAGTTCCTCTCCCTTTTTCATATAACCTGCAGCAGTAGTCTGATGAAAAGATTGAAAACTGACTTCGTATTTACTGCTTGAAACGATACAACAAATCAAAATGAAATCAAGAGTGGGGTCCAGTGTAATAGAGGTGAAAGTTGGGCTCATGACGATTGTGCCACAGCAAACACACTGTTCTTTGTGAGCACAAATTGCATCTCGACAGTGATGATCAGTAGGCCTTTAATTAGGATTCGGACTTCACTGTAGGCCATATTATGCTAACAGGTGGAGCGTCGACAAAAAATTTGTTTACTGCCAGTAAAATGGTTGTGTTTTTCCACGTCATTTGTTCTAAGTAAGGTGACAGTTTTGTGTACTGCCAACAAAATATTTTTAAAAAGTTTGGTAGTATGTTTTGCTTACTCACTATTGAATTCCATTAGACGCGTAGACATGCGTAAACCTGGTCCATTCCCGAGGGACTTTTATGCTCTCTATTTGAGCCTATGTATAATTATTTTGAACTCTTAAATGTAATCTTAAGCTAGAAGTGAATATAAATTATATACATAAGTATGTATAAGTTATACATAATTTATAATTTAATAGCCCTATTATAATACTAAACAAATTTAAACAAAATAAAGCTAATAAAAAGTTTAAGAAGCCCAAAAAGAAATACACATAAATGTGCTCCAATCTTCCTTACTACCGTACAAGATGAAGCGTCTTAGGCAATTCTTCAGTTCATTTCTTATGTGAGCAGGTGGACTTAATTAATTCCGTAATATTGATATCGTGAAGAATTATAATAGTCCTTTTGTTTTAGTTAATGTAAGAGTTTTTAAAAGGGCGGATTTGGACTAAATGCTGATATACAGGCACAATAAGTGAGTTTAAGAAATAATTTATACTGCCTCTATCACTTTTTCAGAAACATTTAATTAACACGATGCGTTTCGGGAGCATGCTGCCATCATCAGGTGCATTGCAGTTACTCATAAATTTTATTAATCTGATGTGTAATTATGTTAGGCCGGCCAGAGTGGCCGAGCGGTTCCAGGCGCTACAGTCTGGAACCGCGCGACCGCTACGGTCGCAGGTTCGAATCCTGCCTCGGGCATGGATGTGGGTGATGTCCTTAGGTTAGTTAGGTTTAAGTAGTTCTAAGTTCTAGGGGACTGATTACCTCTGCAGTTAAGTCCCATAGTGCTCAGAGCCATTTTTTTGTAATTATGTTCATTTGTTGTGTGTGCCAGCGAGATTATGTATCGACATACAACCATTTTTGTTGGAAAGTTAGTTGTCTGTCAAACAGATCAAAGTGACAAACACATTACAGCTTAACACTTTCGAAACCAGATGTCTGCATCATTCAATTTCTTTTCGAATGATGTAAACATTGGTATGTGGAGATTAGCTCTGATATGTTTGCCACTGTGCGAGACAACTAACTTTCCAACAAAAATGATTTATGTCAATACATAACCTCACTCGTACACACAGGAAATTAACATAGTCACACTTCAGATTAATATAACCTAGAGGTAACGGGAATGCACTTGATGATGGCAGCATGCTGCCGAGACGTGTCGTGTTAATTAAACACCAGAAAAAAGTGACAGAAGCAATACAAATTATTTCATAAATTTACAATACAACTGCAGTCCTCAAAACATTCCATATAACATGGGAAAATGTAAGTACGACAAGTGAGACAGTCGTTGTTCACTTGATCACCATTGATGTCGTCACTTTTCTTGAATAACCTGAAAACTCTGCTTCCTGCAAAAACATATCCCAGTAAAAAATTAAACTTCATTAAAATTACTATAAAAAGTTCTCTGTAGGATTAATAAACAGTGAATACATACTGAAAATCTCATCCGATGCGTATGTGCTGTAGCTCATATGGTTCTTGTAGGTCAGTTTGAAGTAGTTTCTCGGCTTTCTAAACCATAAGTGTCATATATCAAATTATTCGTCTCTACTTCCCCTTTTGATGAAATATGAAATATATATATATATTTATTATGTAAAAAAGGAATGAATGTGAATGGATGAAAATGGGGAGAAATGTTGCTTTAAATATTTTTGTTATTTGCTCTTTCAGTACGAACTTTGTTGTAGAACCCCTTATTTAGGTGTGGTAATAAAAATTCATTTAGACAGAATTAAGAACAATTAAAATTACGTGAACCTTAGCAACCCTCTCATGCTGATAAATTCATACTAACTGATTAATAACATTTATTTGAAAATTGTATAAATTAAATATTTTTTATGTATTTCGGCCTTGGCACACATTTTCTAAATGTAGTGGTTTTTTAAATAGTTACTGAATTCTTTCCCAGCGTTAGCTATGGAACACAAGACTGTCTCTGTTAGCATAAAATGGTTAAATATTGCCAAGCCGACCTGAACGTTTAATTATCATTAACAAAACACACTTCACTATACGTTTAAGTTATTTGCTTTATAAATTGAAAGAACCAACAGATTAACAACTTCAATGTTAATTATCTGCCTATGAATGCACAAATGTAAAACCAGTAATAAATTCCGTCAGCCTCAGGATCGCTGTAAAAGAAAAATATTTCGTAATTCACTGCTAATTTTATCTGCTTCCGATTTACGGGTTTGGTTAATTTTTTTTAGCGGAACAATATTTTTAAATGTGCCACCGCTGCAAATCGTTCGGTCGCGGCACAGCCCAGCAACACCAACGATAATCGCTAAAAATGCTGAAAATTCACTAAACAAATATTATAGATGACATGGGCAAGCTAATTTACATTAGTAATACACAATTTTGATAAATTATGATGTATTTAGACCACCACAATAATTAAACTTACATTACTTTGTAATTTCTCCTCTAATGGCTGCTAAAGATAGATACAGACAAAAGAAGTCTACTCATTCATAAAATGCTACGTCACAGGTTCCTCTCTCTCTCAGCTCTCGAGGAAGACGACAAAGAATGCACATTATGTATTCCTATTTATACTATTGCTGATTGTTAATGTCTCTTTGTAATCTTACAACATTATTTTCCTCTGTGGCTGTATTTTACATTTTTTTTTATCGCAGATATTAACGTATTTTGTAATTACATTATGAGTATAGAAATATTACAATCATAAATACATCGAGAATATCATTACAGAAAATATTACAATAATAACGAATGTCCTTTATACAAAATTAAATAATTTTTTTGCTAAACAATTACAGTACATACGAATTGCTTTATAGGCGTACATAGTACAATTAAATGTCATTTCATTTTATTAATTTGTGTGTGCTGCCAGGGAACGTTACATTGCCCCCTGGCAGCATTTGGCAAAGAGTTTCTATACTTTGACACAATGGTGCCAGTAACGTTCTTTACAATTCTGTTTTATATATATATATGGAATGGCTCTTTTAATTAGTCCCAGGGTTATATACGTTCATGGCTCCCCCAATTGGGCGAAGGCAGACAGGAAACCTGGGCAAAACTGTGCCGGAGCCCAGCCATCCCAGTTGGTTCATGATTAATCTTGTCTCTTAAACAGTCATTCTTTTGAAATGATTTAGCAGTTTGTCATCAACGGTTACATAATATCACAGTCACATACAGTTCAACGAAAGTTTGTTGTGTGTGTTTAACAACTCGTAATTATCATTTTTGCGACATACTGCAAGGTCACTTGTCCTAGGATATATAACTTAGTTGTTTGAAATCATTTAGTACAACGTCACTTTTCATAATGTTCTCACTACCTACGTGTTACAAATCCATCTCCTACACTTGTTAGTGTTCATTTTTTCTCGTCAATTTACGGGTATACATAATAAGTGTTCAATGTTTGTCAAAAATCGAGTTCATTGATATGTTATGCAGTTTGTGTAAATATTTTGGAATATGTCAATAATGCTGCAGTTGGTGAGCGGTGCGGAATGATTGTTGAGCGGCGCTCGGCGCGGCGCGTCGGCTCCGTGTAGGTCACCGACCCCGGTGTTGACAGCTACGGCGCGGAGAGGCGTGTGGCGGTCTGGTCTGCTACGGGCTGCTGTGGCCGCTACATGGCTGAAGTAGCCGGATGCGCGTTGTATATCAGCTCGCCCGTGTGACATCTTCTTGCAGTGCTCCAGCAAACATGCAACAAGTTCACAACCAGTGACCTATCCTTATGGGCATTTTTCCTGCTGTGGGAAAGAACGCACACAGTAACTGGCAGTTATTGTTCAGTGGGCCTTCACTAGTCTGGTTTGCACAATGTTTCGTTGTCACAGTAACGCATTTTAAGGGCACACAATATTTTTTCACCATGTCATGACTTGTCATTAGTCACACGCAAGTTTTCGCCTTAGAACAAAATGTATCTATGTAGTCAATGCGCTTTCCTGGCGTCCCTTGACACACAAAGAGTTATAGTTTGACACTAGCTTGGTCCACCGTCTGTTATCGGCTCACTGTTCGTGTCGTGTTAGTTCCTTGTCCACTTGCACACATGGCGATGATACAGTTTCTTATTGCTTGTTCAAAACAACCTCGTGGCGTATTGTTGCAGTTTTAACAGTCACTGTCTGTCTCTGCCACTCAATACTGCACTTTTGTTTAAGTTTTTTTTCTTTTTTTTCAGTTACAATGTCCGTTGTGCAATGTTTGTAACAGCACATTCATAACTTCTTTGTTCGCTCTTTACCAAGGTGTGTGATAATTGCGTACATGGTAACAAATATTAAAATTTCGTACTAGTTTGCCCAAAAATCATCTATATTTATGTTCGAGTAGATTTTATTTGTGCATTCCAACCGGATTCAGGCATATTGTTCAATAACTCCTTTGAAATTATGTCTCACTTTACTTGCAAGGTCCTACGTAACTACAGTGTAGTCTCTGTAGGCTAAAATTGACTTGGACTGTATCAGGCTAGCTCTTTTTACTGATTCGATCTGCACATGCTTCAATTGAAGCTTCTTTGTGCGTAACTTTGCGTTACTTAAATTTGCAATAAGTTTGCCTCCCATGGTGCCCTCAGATCACTACTGGGTGCATTACTCTCTTTGATAGTACTGGTTTGAAAATAAAGTTCTCAGGGTCTCATATTATTAATATTATTCTGGGTTCGAATCTGTAAATCTGACAGCTATATATATATATATATATATATATATATATATATATATATATATATATATATATATACTGTACCAAGAAATATTTCAAGTGTGACACACATATAGAATATCATGCAGTACACAAACTAATCATTACTAAAATGTTCCTCCTGACTGAACTCTGTCACAATTTAACACTACAAGTAATTGCACTAATCGGGTTATCTGTGCAGACATTTAGAGCACGTTTAAGCTAACACTAATCAAAAAGAAGACATAACACAAATAATCGTAAACAAAAGAGAAAGTTAATCATATTCTTATAACTAAATACTTCTACACTAGTACATTATCTCTACAGATCACACATCATTAATGTTCATTCATTTCCAAAAGAATGATGTACCTTTTTACACATAACACATAGGACTATTAGTCATTTACTGTAGGAATATTTTCACATCCTTACGCGGATACAGTCCCCATACTCTTCCTGAGTGGGGATCTGCTAAGAGATAGCTACTATTTCCTTCTTGGACCAAGGAATGGAGTATGAGGCTCGACAGTACGTTTTATGAGGCTTCACCTCGATATTGTATTGATATCCCTTAACAATTCCTGGTCGTTCTGAAAATACATCTGCATAGTTAGATAATAACTGTACCAAACCCTGCTGTTGCCCTGAGTTCAAATTTTCGGACTGTGATACTTTGTTCACAAGTGCGTCCACGTTTGCTTTTGTACGTCTGGATAATAGAGATTTTGTCCTAGAGAATGATTGTCTAAATGTAGTATCCACTGATTCCTACATGTTATGTTAATAGCATTACAATTAGGCACAAGTGCCTCTTCAGATCTGAGCATGGACAATTCTATCCTCCTACCCGTGTTCATCAAACTTAATTTTCCCCGAGAAAGGTTGATTACTGCGTCCCTTTCTCTGAAAAAATCTACCCCCAAAATGCAGGCTACCTTTAAACCCTTTACTACCAGGAACGAGCACGCTATGGCTTCTCCCCCTATATACATCTCTACCCGCACTTGGAGTTTCATTATTTGTCGCTGTGCACTGATGGCTCCAGTGACTTTGCAATTGTTCACAGGAAAAGTCAGCATACGCTTTTCTTTCCCCAGTACTCCGAATAAGTCCATACTCATGACAATGACAGTAGCACCTGTATCTACGATTGCTTGCACATCAATATTGTTAATTTTGATCTCTATTATCGCTTGTACTTTGTCCTTGTGCTCCTTTATGCACGTGGGTGGTTCAGTTATTAATTCATGTCCCATCTGTACCCCGTCATTATACCTGAGGATACACATTTCCGATGTTTCATTCTGTGTCGGGCTGCTCTCACTCCAAACCTCAGCCGACTATGGAGAGCGTATCTCGGCTGAATCTAGTTTGTTGGATTATTACTGTTGGATGGGTGTGGCTGCTCTGTGTCGCTGACCTCCACTATGTGTAAGTTGTGCTGCGTCGGCCGCCACGATTGCGCAATTGGCGCATTTTGTGGTGGCGGTCGGTTATTGTCATATGTTTCACCGTTTTGCCGGTCCGGACTGGGCCTCTGGTTCTGTGGGCAAGTTCGGTTTGCATCGTTATAGGTATTGGTGTTCCACGGCCCCCTGGCATTTTCCCATCTACTATTGCTTGGTGGGCCTGTTTCATATCGGTCATCGAACCTCCTTTTCTGGTCATTGTTCACCGGCAGACTATTGCCGTTCCGGTCTCTACCTCTATTCCCGTTTTGTGCATAATCTTGTCTCCTATTGTTACCTCCGCCGTTTCCATTATTTGGTGAACGCGTGTTATTTCGACCATTTCTGTAACCGTTTCCGTTACTTCTGGCCTGTTCAGAGGCTGCCTTAACATCCTCCTGAATCAGGTCAATTGAGTCCAGAACAGACAAGAAACGTTCCATGTCGTTCTCCGGTACGTGTATAAGTTTTTCCTTTACGTGTATCGGCAAGTGTGACTTCAAAAGTCTGATCAAATCCCGGAGTGAAATCTGCTTATTAATGTATCTCTCAAAATATTTTCGCAAATTGCCTAAGCGTGGAGAACACGGCTCTGGATTACCTCTTTCCGTAATCTCTCCTGAATACATTTGACCAATATTTGGCCAAGAATGCCTTTTCAAATTGCTCATATGTGTCGCAACTGTCAGCTGCATCGGTTGCCCATAATGCAGCATCTCCTTGTATGTAAGACATAACGAACTGTATTTTCTATGTATGACTCCAAACGCTAGGCAAAATGTTTCTAAATCCCTTGATAAATACTACAGGGTGAACAGATTTCTTCTCCGTTGTAAAGATCTGAAACTGTCGGTTTTTAATCAGGCTTTCTTCAATCACTATTTTGGAGTGACATTTGTTTGTTTTGCTAACATTGGTTGCCTGTTCTGTCTCGCAGTCGCAATTTTTCACTGCTGTATTTATATGCCTATCATTGTTGGACCTGGCTGGCGTGCCACACGCCTGTGCGTCTCCGTGCAACAAGCTGTTTTCCAGCTCCGCAAGACGACAGTTGACATTCCGCTGCCACAGCGGAATGTCAGTGTGCATCGCCCTTTTAGGTCTTGCACATTGCTTGACTTGTGTCAATTTATAATTTTTCCATCCTGTTAGCCAGTACACTGATTTCATCTACGATACTGGCGTTAGCCACCACAGCGGAATGTCAGTGTGCATCGCCCTTTTAGGTCTTGCACATTGCTTGACTTGTGTCAATTTATAATTTTTCCATCCTGTTAGCCAGTACACTGATTTCATCTACGATACTGGCGTTAGCCACCTGGATATTATCTATTCTTTCGCTCAGTTCTTGCACCGCTTTGGGTATGGTTTCATAGTTTTGTCTCAAACTAACAATCTCACTTTGCATAGCTTCCAAAGATTGCATTAACTGCAAATCTCTCTCATGCTAGCGTCGATCACGCTCTGCTTGTTCATGCATAAACGTAGCTTGGAAATTGAGTATGCGCTCGAACATAACTCTTAATGATTGCACTTCTGACACCTCACCATTCTCTGGTCCGTGTCTAGTGCTTGTGGGTGGCACAGTATTTCTACTTTCATCTGAATCACTGGCTGGCAGTGGCAACATTTCTTGCCCTTCTGCCCCCAGATTCTCCCATTGTACTTCCTGAACTACGCCACTAACATTATTTTGTGCCCACTTTCTAACTCAGTATCACTGCTTGCTAACTGTTGTTCATTATCCATGTTTATATTTTTCTGACTACGCAATCTAAACATAGTCAACAAAAGAAACAAAATCTGAACTAAATATCCTAACACTCAGGTTTCACTGACATAATCACACAAGAAATGGTCATTTGTTGAAATACACTTATTATATACTATGATGACTAACTACTCAAATGTCCTGTTATTTTAAAAAAAGAACACTAACAACAAGCACACCACTAATGATCCGAGAACACCGCACTGAGGCTATATTACTACCCACAGGACAACTACACTGTAGCTTTACCTTTTGGTGATCTATCTTGGGTGCAGCTGCCCCCTGGTATTGTGGTAGGTAATTAATTTTTTGATATAATGAGCTCTGTTCTTCAGCTTGCCTCTGGGTATATAGTGTTCTCATGCAAAAAATCATATACAGGTATTACCACACAATATTGGTTAGGCTATACATACAATACATAACTGTTCTCCAACAAAGTTCGTCTACAATAATTCCCTAGTTATCTCATGGGTATTTTGTGGCCACTGCTTATTCGAGCCCCGCGTTGTTGGGCGCCAATTTGATGAAATCTGATATATATATATATATATATATATATATATATATATATATATATATATATATATATAAAATGTAAAAAAGGAATGAATGTGAATGGATGAAAATGGGGAGAAATGTTGCTTTAAATATTTTTGTTATTTGTTCTTCCAGTACGAACTTTGTTGTAGAACCCCTTATTTAGGTGTGGTAATAAAAATTCATTTAGACAGAATTAAGCACATTCAAAATTACGTGAACCTTAGCAACCCTCTCATGCTGATAAATTCATACTAATTGATTATTAACATTTATTTGAAAATTGTATAAATTAAATATTTTTTTATGTATTTCGGCCTTGACACACATTTTCTAAATGCAGTGGTTTTTTAAATAGTTACTGAATTCTTTCCCGGCGTTAGCTATGGAACACAAGACTGTCTCTGTTAGCATAAAATGGTTAAATATTGCCAAGCCGACCTGAACGTTTAATTATCATTGAAAAAACACTTTTCACTATACGTTTAAGTTATTTGCTTTAGAAATTGAAGGAACCAACAGATTAACAACTTCTACGTTAATTATCTGCCTATGAATGCACAAATGTAAAACCAGTAATAAATTCCGTCAGCCTCAGGATCGCTGTAAAAGAAAAATATTTCGTAATTCACTGCTAATTTTATCTGCACCCGATTTACGGGTTTGGTTAATTTTTTTTAGCGGAACAATATTTTTAAATGTGCCGCCGCTGCAAATCGTTCGGTCGCTGCACAGCCCAGCAACACCAACGATAATCGCTAAAAATGCTGAAAATTCATTAAACAAATATTATAGATGACATGGGCAAGCTAATTTACATTAGTAATACACAATTTTGATAAATTATAATGTATTTAGACCACCATAATAATTAAACCTACGTTACTTTGTAATTTCTCCTCTAATGGCTGCTAAAGATAGATACAGACAAAAGAAGTCTACTCATTCATAAAATGCTACGTCACAGGTTCCTCTCTCTCAGCTCTCGAGGAAGACAACAAAGAATGCATATTATGTATTCCTATTTATACTATTGCTGATTGTTAATGTCTCTTTGTAATCTTATAACATTATTTTCCTCTGTGGCTGTATTTTACATTTTTTTCATCGCAGATATTAACATATTTCGTAATTACATGATGAGTATAGAAATATTACAATCATAAATACGTCAAGAGTATTATTACAGAAAATATTACAATAATAACGAATGTCCTTTATACAAAATTAAATAATATTTTTTTGCTAAACAATTACAGTACATACGAATTGTTTCATAGGCGTACATAGTACAATTAAATGTCATTTCATTTTATTAATAGTGTGTGTGCTGCCAGGGAACGTTACACCCGATATCCCTATGGTGTGTTGTAAGCAGTTAACACTTCCACACTGTATATTATAGGAAAGTTGGTCGTCTGGAACATATCACAGTTATCATTATGCTGTAATGAATTTGTGTCTGATGATGATTTCCCAGTGGCTCAAAATCACATTACAATCAATTAAATACGCCATTGCCGCTGGAAGTTACCAACGCCGAACACTAGAAACTGCAACGTTTTCGCACTGGGGTAGACACGTTAACGCCGTTATGTCCTCGAGATCTGCACACATCAGCGAGTCAGCTTTTCTGATGAAAAAAATCGAAATTTCACTGAAGATTTCATGCCTACATATATAAATTTCACAGGCTGAGCTAAGTACCGTTGGTATATTTTGAGGTACTCAGAATCAGTGTCCTGTGATGAGGCTTTTTGCGACCTTCGTTCATTCGCAATCTGTGTCTGTCTCTTTGATTCGGTGGTACACAGCAGTTAAACATGTGACATATACTACAGACATGTGACATATACTACAGACACAATTACTTCCTCGTCCTTTGGACCATGCCAGAAGCCACACGCCTAGAATTAGCTATTTAATCCATCTCCTGCAATCGTATCTGTGTTGTGGCGTATTATAGTCACCGAAGTCTGTGATGAGGCTTTGCTTCGATGTGGCCATGCGCAATCCTGATATTACTGGATGGGCTTTAGACGGAACAGACAACATGGTTCACCGCCGCATCGAAACGCATTGACGTACTCGTACGTGGCTCTCCAAACAATAGTCTTGACGCAATCATGATGCAGATTAATTTTTATAATATTTGCTTGTTTGTTTTTATTAACAACTGGCTTCCAAACATCATACATTCAACAAGGCTTCACTACACGAAAGTCAGGAACAGTGCATAAATTATACAAGTATAATTACTCGCAGTCACAGCTGGTGGAAGCAAAGAGCCAGTTCAACAGTAAATTTGATCTTGGATCATAAAAGTAGGTAAAAACCGGATATTTTGATTTATGAATCCACACCAAATGAAGTCATCTGAATTGGTGCATTATATTTTCTAATTAAAAAACGCTTCGATTCAGTACATTGGTACAGAAGTAGAGCTTTTGACGTTTCCTGTGCCTTACCTAGTAATAGAAGTGAGAGCCTGCAACCAGTGCAATGCACACCAAACGTTTCTTCCTTTCATTTCAACGCATTACAACATGTAAATTTCACACCATTATCGCTAGGATGATTAATGGATGAGCAACGTGGTCAAATATCGGATCATGGTCAAATATGAAATCAGCCTCACTAAAAGTCTCCCACTGTATACAAGTAAAAGCGCGACACCGCTCTGTTTGTCCTACAGCATTTAAATATAGCCATCGTTCTGAGCCTTCAAGCGTCTTAGAAGCCATAAGAGACGTGGGGCACTTAGTCTCTAAAATGCAACATTTTTCTCTAGACCTTATGGTCTCATGATGTTTTTGTTCTAACTTCTGGCGGATCTGAGATTGTTCCGAGGGTTGCTGGATTCGAGCAACTTTCGCAGCTCGACCTCCATTAGAACTATGCACTAAATCTGACACTTTTGCGAGGCACATTGCAAAATGAATAACATTAATAATATGTTTCTTAAGGCTTTGCCGGCGTTGCAGTTTAAATATCGTTCTCGGGCTTAACGTCTGATTTCATTATTGTATCTTCACAATATTTCACGTAAAACCTGTCCAGTTTCGCCAAATGGTATAACATTTCTTTATGACCAGAAACCGCTCACGAGTAAACACTGGATTCGCACTGTCAAGGAATAATCCCCACTGTGACTACGTAGGTTTTCCCGGCGTAATAAGTCTTGACAGTCTCTTCGGGTCTGTTGCCGGATCCTAATATCAACTTGACTCGATATGGTTCATATGGCTCGGAGCACTATGGGACTTAACTACTGTGGTCATCAGCCCCCTAGAACTTAGAACTACTTAAACCTAACTAACCTAAGGACATCACACACATCCATGCCCGAGGCAGGATTCGAACCTGCGACCGCAGCGGTTGCGCGGTTCCATACTGTAGCGCCTAGAACCGCTCGGTCACTCCAGCCGGCACTTGACTCGATATTTCGGCGATCCAACTGGTTGCCAGCAGGAAAAATCTTCAGTAGCATAGCAGAATACTGCTTAATGAAGCACACAGCATAAAATTAGATGAAAATGTGTTAGTTGCCAACATTTACGATTTTTGGAATAGTGTATATAAGGAGGCGATTGAAATTAGGTTGACGGCTAATTAAATCAACAGAGACATTGGGTTTCCCCTTAGCAAGACGTGGAATCCTGTATTATCTCGCATCAAACTTGAATATTCTTTTCTGCGGCCCTGAGTGCGATATATCGTTGCCAGCAGTGTTCTACTAAGGGCGGCGCCACGTCCCTGTCTTGGAGGGCACCAACCGTGATGGGCGGCGCATGCGCCGTGTTCTGAACGGTGGCTTATATGGTGAAACGTCCCCTTAGAAAAATTGTACATGACTGTGCTTAAACTGACATACAGTATTTTTAGCGCAACGCAATCTGACATTCAAAAATCCCTACAAAAGAATGGACATGACTAACATTAACCTATACCTTTCACAAATCACTTACCTCACCAAAAATCTTCGTTACTCGAACTACTGCAATACAGCGAGCGCCACTATTGCCAGCAAAATAAAAGATTCAAACTACTGAAGGCACTAACTACTGATAGGCATAGTTAGCAAATGAAAGATTTTGATGGAGAACAAACAATGTATTTACCTTAATAGTGTTCAAAAGTCATAATATATATAGCAGTTCATGACATCCAGTCTTACAAATTTCAAAACTCCGCCATTTCTCTCCCCACATCTACCACTGCTGGCGGCTCACCTCCAACCGCGCAACGCTACGCACTGTTAAAGCCAACTGGCCAACACTACAATGGCCAACAACAATGCAAACCTGCCACAGACTTCACACAGCACAGCCAGTGATTTTCATACAGTGTGCTACGTGGCGTTACCAATATAAAAACCAAAACAGTCTACTTACATAGCCCCCATGCTCCCCACAAAAAATTTTACAAATTGTTTTGGGCAGTGACCAATACCGATTTGAAAAATTTTTTCATAATTACAATAACAAAGAAATCAAATGCACACACTTATTGATACAATATTGGTCAAAAGCTAAAATTTTCTCACAGTCCATAAAGACAGTCCTGATCATTCATCACAGTAAAATTGCAGTGTTTTTTTTTCCCAAAGTCTTAGCACTAAAAGAAAATGCACACGGAAGTAGTGGATTTCCATGCAGTCTTCAAGAAGTAGTGTTGTCCTTCCAACAGAAAGACAGTACTGACTCTTGACATGCAGACAGGTAATGGGCCACAACAGAGCAAACCCACAGCAGAGTCGGTCGAAGTTTTGAAGAATATTGGTAGGTAGGTCATCACAGAGCAGACCCACTGTAGTCCTGGTAGAGATTATGTTATTGGTGGGCCACCAGAGGTGCAGACCCACTGCAGTCCTCATAGAAATAATGGTATTGGTGGGCCATCGAAGGTGCAGACCCACTGCAGTCCTTGTAGAAATAATGGAATTGGTGGGCCACCAAAGATTCTGACCCACTGTAGTCCTTGTAGAGACGGCCAGCAGCCATCTGTTGCGATCTGTTGCGACTGTGCAGGTGCACAATCACCATCGAAGAGTCTTGCGGAGAATATAGCAAGTCCATAATTCAACCGCTTGTGCACTCACAAAGGTTTTGAATTGTCCTTAGAACCAGCAATGCTGTTATCCAGTCCCTTGCTGAATTATTAACACACATGCAAACACTATTAGTCCCTACTTTTCACATATTGTCCATATACTATGACCAACAGAAACGAATGCAGTGAAATGTAACTTACAAGTTACTTAATTTGATGAACTGGTGTCAATTACAATTTGATAACATAAGAATACAATAACAAAGGTACAAAATACATCATTAAAGAACATAACAATACAGATAACGTTTGTAGTAAAACAGGCTTTACAAAAGAATAGAAATAAACAGATACATCAGTGTTACAGGAATTATGACATAAGTAAATATATAAAATAATTAGAATAGTTTTTGAAACATTAATTTCACTCTTGAGCATTGAAACAGAACAGAATTAATAATGTCTAAACATCTTTACAAAATGAATAACATATTATTAATGCAAATTATATTTGAGGATAACAGTATTCCTCATCATAGTGAATGTACCTTAGTACTAGAAAAATTCTGCAACATAAATCGTATTAGCTAAACACATAAAGACAGGAAAAACATCAATACACAAGAGTACACAAACACATAGCAGAATAATACGAAAGGAATGACAGGGTTCATTTTCACTGTAACATTTGGTACTGCAGTCAAACCCAAAACTTCATTCCATAGATCTTTCCTCTTATTTCAACATTTGTTTCCACGAAAAAAATCCTATCCAAGCATGCTATCTGTATTTATATGTTCACATATTTCTTACCTCATTATTTATTTTCCATTATCTTACCTCATCATTTATTTCCAAGAAAATCCTACCTAAACCTGTTGTCCCTAAACCATACTTTTTTGTTCATATCCTCTTTCAAAATTCTCTTTTGGCCAAACCATTTTCTTATAGCTTCTCAATGCATTTCTTGCAATTCATCACAACTCTTTCTCTCATATAGCCTACCCCATCTTAAGCTAACTTAAATCTATTGAGCTCAGATATATATACCAAGGGACGAGGCAATGCAGCAGCACATAACAATTAATACAAACAGCAATGAAAAAAATGCAAATTGGCAAAGCTAGCAGCAGTAAATGTAATAACTTATATCTAAACATGACAAACCCACAAGCAGAAAAAATAGTACACTAAAGACAACACTGCAGATAGGGGAAATGTATATTCTCATCTTAAAGTCTATGTAATTAAAGTGGTGCACCACAACTTATTCTACAAAATAAATTACCAAGTACTTGAAAAGAAAATTATGTATGCAGTTGCTGTGAAGGGAAATGTCGTTTTGTGCTCCCTCGTTTTTTTTGGAAGTAGATCATAAAACTTTATTTACTGGATCTGTAGGCATAAAATATCTATATTAGTACATCTACTAAATTTTATTCTAACCAATGCTGCAGTGCAGCCAGAAACTAGATATTAAACAAAACAGGCAAAGCAAGGCATGAAACGTCATTCACTAGCCATATGACGTTTCATAATGCAGTAAACAATCTTTCAACTAGCAAGACAATAGACGTGAAATGTTTCTCATCATTTCATTTTAGTAAATATCATAAATTAAGAGCTCCACAGTGTAATATTATGTTTTCAAGTTTGGGCGTGTCGTATTTGCGATGCTTTCTACAAAGAAATGTCAATATCGAGGATAAAGGCCTCTTTTTTTCACCTGTGCCTCTGAAAGGCACACACTAATGCCTTTTTTCCAGGCAACTCATGCGCTGCTGGGTGCTTACAGTGACCTACCTTCCTTACCGAAATATTTACGACACCAGTTTGCACTACAGTGACAGTCTCATATAAAAAATTTCACAGGTCGAGAATTTGCGTTGCAAATTTGTAGAAACAAAATCCTATGAATATAACAGTGTGCAAAAAATTTTCGCCTGCATTATGATACATTCAAGCAATTACACACATTTCATAACTCTTAAAGTACGATTCTCAGCTTATTGATCATAAACATACCTCAACAGCATAATATACATCGTCATCGTAATAATAACATCATAACAGATCAATCACATCTCAGAATTGTCGCAGCTTCTTTCAATAATTTCAAGACCTTCAATAAAGTCATCTACCTCAAACATACTTCAAAAATCATGATCCCTTACCAAATACATC
Organism: Schistocerca piceifrons; assembly: GCF_021461385.2. Taxonomy (NCBI): domain Eukaryota; kingdom Metazoa; phylum Arthropoda; class Insecta; order Orthoptera; family Acrididae; genus Schistocerca; species Schistocerca piceifrons. The sequence goes on from NC_060138.1 coordinate 826,413,347, forward strand.
ATTCAAAGCTCTCATAGTATCACAATGGTTCCGAAAAAATAATGAACAGTTCACAAAGTACAGACAAAATACAGTTTCATAAGTGTGAAGTTATCCAACTGTGTAATTACGTAAACATGTGTCACTGATGTAGTAAAAAAAATGTTCTGTTAAATAATCAGATAGCTGTGTAATTCTGTGTTAGAGGAATATGGTACCGATGTGTAAAGTTGTATAAGCAAATACCATATTAGCTAGGGCTCCTTGTGCTTGCCAAACACATGGTACACAAAGTAAGTGTGTACCCCCTGAGGATTAATGTAATTATACCCTCAGGTGTTACAGATTACAGCAATGGAAAGAAATGTATCACAGAAAACCTTTGTATCATTGTACTTCAAATATCTTTAAAAATAAATGTTTTAAGTACAAAATTAATCACTCAAATACGAATACTGTAGCGCTAAACTGTGCATCTTGTTGTAAGATAATCTCTGTGGAAGTTCTGAAGAAGTCAATGTACTTACCTCATGCTAAACAAAAGTGAAGTGCTTTGCGTATAGATATCTTAGATATTACGCTTATTGCTGTGATGAAGAAAGTACTGTGCTGTAATGTATTGTTGTGCTACAGAAAAGGCTGTCTCATTGTAGCTATACCACAAAAGTTACTACTAAAACATGTTTTAGTTTCCAGAATAATTCAGAAAAACTGTGCAGATATAAAACAGAAACACCGCAAAAGCAACATTGTAAATTGTCACTCATTAGTAGCGTCGTGATAAAATCGTGTATCTGTCATATAAACTAACCACTGTGTCATCTGGTATCTCACAGAAAGTACTTTAAATCCAAAATGTATTTTCAAGTAAACCAAAATGTTGCATTAAAATCTCATTAGCAGTTCTGGTAAATGTTCCAAGTATGTGAGCCTTATAGTCGTTACGTAATCGTGCAACTAACAAGCAAGAATGTACAAATAACAACACTGTGTCGTCAGTTCACTATAACAACACATTCGTAATTTCTGTTGAAATAAGTTCTCTTGGTTCTTGACTGGATATTTTACTTCAAACATTGTTGCATGTTAACAGATTCTAAGTCTGACAAAGCTTACTAATAATGTAAAGTGAAAAGATATATGGCAAAGACAAAGTTAAAAAGCAGATTATCTTTCAATAAACGGTTTTACATGTGAAATGTGGTGTAAAATGGTTCAAATGGCTCTGAGCACTATGCGACTTAACTTCTGAGGTCATCAGTCGCCTAGAACTTAGAACTAATTAAACCTAACTAACCTAAGGACATCACAAACATCCATGCCCAAGGCAGGATTCGAACCTGCGACCGTAGCGGTCGCTCGGTTCCAGACTGTAGCGCCCAGAACCGCACGGCCACTCCGGCCGGCAAATGTGGTGTAAACCTTTACTCTTCCTAGTACGCAGAGTTTCAACTTCAACGCAATTACCATGTGGTATACGTCGGATTCTGTAAGGTCCATTGTAAACTAGAAAGAATTTGTGACTCAAGTGTTTCTTCTTATGTGACAATGAATGAGCTTTAATGAGAACTTTCTGACCAACATATAATTTCTTTGCATTTGCTTTACCGCGTAGTTTTCTCCTTTTGTCTGCAGCAGATTTTAAATTTTTAATAGCCAAATCAATTATGTCTTTGTGTCGAAGTTTACATGTATTCGAGAAAGGTACAAGCTCTCTGATTCTGTTCGGTGGTTCTTCATTCTTCAGTACAAGAGTAGGTGGTAAAGCAGTGGAGTCATGAGGCATTTCATTCAGCACGTTTTGAAATAAGTGTAAATATCTGTCCCAATGATGATGCTTTCTGTGACAATAAAGTCTGCAAAGCTTATTGATTTCTTTCATAATCCGTTCAGAGGGGTTACAATGTGGTGAGTACAATGAAATAAAAACAGGTTTGATTTTATGATTCCGAAGCATGTGTGACCAAACAGCAGATCTGAATTGCGGTCCGTTATCTGAAATGACTTTAGCATCGTGGCCAACCTCACGTAAGAAATTTTTAACAAAGGCGTTAGATACAGACTGTCCAGTAGCTTTACGTAATGGAGTGAAAGAAACAAATTTTGAAGTAAGTTCAACAGCGAGTAGAACGTACGAAAATCCATTCGATGTTCTGACAAGGGGTCACAAGAGATCAACAGCAGCAAATTCTTTTAATTTAGAAGGAATGATAGGAAACAACGGAGTACGATGTGAGATAGTAGATGGTTTTGCCTTTTGACAAAGTTTACAAATAGACAAGACTCTTCGAATTCTCTTTTCCATATTGTTAAAATAACAAGTCGTCCGAAGAATATGATAACATTTTCGTGGGCCAAAATGTGCATAGCTGAAATGAATGTACCAAATGAGCTTATTAACAAAATCTTCAGGAATGCGAAGTACCCATAGCTTGTCATCAACAGTGCAGCGTCTGAACAGTATGTTGTTTCTAACCAGATAATAATGCCGAATCTGTGTGTGAGTCTTTTCATGCCATTTGCTTTTGATGTCTTTCCAAATCGGATCTTTATCTTGTTCATGAGCAATGTCCTTTAAAGATGTGGCGATGAAGTTTTCAAAGGCGACTTTCTGAATGTAAAGAATACTGAAATTTTTCTCAAGGTTGCCTTCTGTGTTACTTTTCTCAAGCCCAGCCGGTGCGCGTGACAGTGCGTCCGCAACAATGTTCTCCTTGCCAGGAATGCAGACTACTGTGAAGTGGAATTCTTGCAGAAAAAATGCCCAACGTTTTAACCTGTCATGATTTAATTTTGAAGACATAAGAAATTGTAATGCACGATGATCACTGTATACTTTTACGTGCTTACCAGAAAGAAAAAAACGGAATTTGTTAAACGCCCAAACGATAGGTAAAGCTTCTAATTCAGTAACGGAATAATTTTTTTTCAGATTTTGTTAGCACTCGGCTAGCAAAAGCAATGGTTTTCTGAACAGTAGTGTTATTTTCTGTGGCTTCTTGAAATAAATGCGCACAAAGACCGACTTTAGAAGAATCCGTGCTAAGGCAGAAATCTTGTGACAGATCTGGATGAGCTAGTATTGGCGCGTTAGGTAGCGATTCTTTCAAAGAATTGAATTCCAACTGTGCTTGTTCGTCCCAGTTTCAAATAGTATTTTTTCCAGTGAGAGAACAAAGTTCTGGTGTAAATAGAATTTGCATATTCAGAAAACGACTGTAAAAATTTACGAGACCTAGAAAACTGCGGACTTGTTTTCTTGTGGATGGAACTGGAATGGCTCTGATTGCGTCTAACTTTTCAGGATCCAGCTGAATGCCTTCGGAAGAAACAATATGTCCCAAAAACTTCACCTTTGTCATACTGAATTCAGACTTTTCCAAGTTAACTGTAATTCCAGATTCTGCAAAAATATGTAACACGCTGTTGAGGATGCGATTGCGTTGTTCCCATGAGGCTTCTGCTATCAGAATATTGTCCACATGTAAGGTGATGTGACGTTATAAGAACTCAGGTAATATGGAATTTAGCCCGCGAATGAATGCTGCCGAAGAAATGTTCAAACCAAAAGGAAGTTTCCGAAACTGATAACGAACGCCGAAACAAAGGAAAGCTGTGTATTTTCTACATTCTGGATGGATTTCGATGTGATAAAAGCTGGATCTGAGATCAATAGAAGACAACACTTTCACACAATTAAAATTTTGAAGAAGAGCTTCGAATGTTTGCGGCCTGTCTGTTTCAGGAATGATGATAGTATTGATTTGTCTCGAATCTAAGACAAGCGCGATCGATCCATTTTTCTTCTCAACAACATGTAATGGATTGTTGTATGAGCTTACTGCAGGCTCAATAATGCCCTCGTCAAGCATAGATTGTACTTCTGTTCTAACACGGTCCCTATAATGCGCCGGAATTACGTATGGTCTAACACAAAATTTAGTATGCTCACGAACACGAACCTGGTATTGAAATCCCTTGATTGTTCCTGTTTTGTGAGTAAAAACTGTGGAATGTGGTTGTAAAATCTCAAAAAGGTCTTGCCTATCAGTGACATTACAATTCTCAATTGTTTGAATTTTATTCTGAATTCACTCATTACTATCAAATGCACTGTCGATATCATCCCTGTCAGTACTTGCAGAGTGATTGTTAGTGTCTAGTTCCGTAGAAAATTCCGAGCTGTTGTCTAACAGGAGGTAAAGCCGATTAATTTCTTTGTCATGGTTTGAGAGCCAATCTTCAAATTTCAAAGCTATTGACTTACCTTCTTTCTCTAAACTTATTTCAGCATCGTGAAAGTTTAAGATTGTTTTGTATTCATTCAAAAAGTCTACCGCCAATATAATTTCCGTCGACAATAATGGAACAATAAGAAAGTTCATAGAGACGCTGTGGCTTTCACAAAAGAATGCGAAGTTGGTTTGTTGCCGTACATCTACACTTTTTCCAACGATTACACCTTGTAATTAATCTTATGTAACGGATGTGTGGGGCAATCGTTCGATTTGTTGCATTTGCTAAAGTCTGTTTCACTAATTACTGAAATGGAACTGCCAGAGTCAAGTACTGCCGTAAATTTTACGTCATTTACTGTAATGTGGATCACAGGATATGCAATGTTGTTATGTTTTACGTCGTGTTCCTGGAGTAAGATGTCCCTGATGTCTTCCGTTTTTACGTAATTACTAGCTACGGCAGCTGCGTCGTCAGTTTCAGAAGTACGTTTTGTGGCTGCCAGTGGTATGAGTCATTGCCTATTGTCTCTTTCTTGGCGCGCGTCGTTATTGGGATTTGGAGACCTAACTTCTACAAATTCACCTTGTCGAGAGAGCCCCGCCCTGTTTGAATCCCGCCAGCTCTGATGCAATTCAGGTCTGTCGTTACGATCATATCGTCTGTCGTCATGTCGGTAGATTCCATAGTTTCTTTCTTGTCGGTCACGTGGTGGAGAATTTCTCCCTGAATCGTAACTGCGCGCTGGACCATTGCGTCTAAAGTTATCCTGTCTCCCTTGATAATAATTATTTTGGTTCCCATATTGTCCGTTTCTCTGATTGTCTCTGTGATAGTCACTACCGCGGAGAGGTGATATTTCCCTGTAATTATTACTACTCTGCCAACGGTTGTCATACAGGTGGTGTCTGTTTTGGTCACGATTTGTGTTGTGAGAATAGCCTTGTCGTGTCCAGTTATTATTTCTTTCAGCGCGGAATTGTGACGGATGTGACCTGTAATGGTTGTGTTCCTATTTCTGCATTCCGCGATTGTCAGTGTCAATTTCCAATTCTTGTAACAGTCCATGAAAAGCTTCATTGTCATCTTTGCAACGTCCTGCCAAAATAATATGTCGTAAATGTTCAGGTACTTTGATTAAGCAAATGTGGATGAGTTCTGAGGGGCTGTATGGGTTTGACAGGTACTGATTATTGTGCAACATGTCTTCAAAATATTTCACAAGACGAAAATTCAGATTGTTCGAAATGTTTTATCATTATGATGCGATGTTTTACTCGGTCTTGTGTAGCTTGAGACCAATATGCTGAGAGGAAGGCATGATAAAATTCTCCTTCACTGTGGCAATCGTGAATGACCGATCGCATTCCTACAGCTGGTTCATTCTATAAATAGCCACACATAAATTCTAATCTGTGCTCTAATGACCAGTTGGGAGGAAAACAATGAGAGAATTGATGGAGCCACGCTTGTGGATGAATGTCGTTGCCAGAATTCTTAAATGTTTTGAATTTACGTGTAGTAATGAACAGCTTATAGTTAAAATCATCGTGTCGGCGAGTAGCATATCGGTCATTGTTACGTCGTGTCGGCGGTTCCATCTCAAAATTCGGTGCACCTTGTCAATTTCTTTCATAATTTCCGAAAAGCCCTGTGTTAATATTTTGTGGCTTTTCCATATTTCTAAGTCCCTCTTCCCGTGTTGGAGTGCGAGTGTCCTCTGAAATTTGTAATTTTTGTATTACTTGTGGCAACTGATCTTGTACTTCCCGGATTTCTCTTTTGTGTTGGGTATTAATTTGATTCTGATTTTGTTTGAATTTCTTAATTTGTTCATACTCTTCTGCGTCAGTGATGGCTACAGGTCTTGTGTCATTCAGATCATCATCTACCTTTGCAGCTAAGTTAGTGAACTGATCCGAAAGTTCGGCTACTTTCTCCGATGGTCTACTTACTTCCTCAGTGTGTTTTTTGAACCACGTTTCAGAGTGTCCATTTGTGTTGAAATCGTATCTACTGTGTCCTTTACGTTTTCCTGAGTTTTTGCAAGTAGCGTAACCGAATCGGTAGATGCAACTGAGTCAATTTTAGCCAACAAGGTCTCATGATTTTCATGAACAATGGTTTGCAGTTCTTTTATGGCTGCTTCGTGACTCTGTAATGCATTTTCATGCCGCGAAAAAATAGGTCGAAAATGCTCACAAATTTGTGTTTTTACGTCATTACAGACTTTTTGACATTTCGATTCAATGTTATGTAACTCAGTAGTTAAATCTTCACGTGTTTGTTCAAGTGTGGTGTCTAGCTTTTGAAGCTTTTGCTATGTTTGTCTCTGATTTTGTTCCATTGTGTCTGTTGCTGTGTTTGTCTCTGGTGTTGTTCCATTGTGTCTAACTTTTGATGGTTTTGTTCCATTGTGTCTAACTGTTGCTGTGTTTGTCTCTGGTGTTGTTCCATTGTCTCTAACTTATGAAGATTTTGTTCCATTGTGTCTAACTTTTGAAGCTTTTGTCCCATTTGTTGCATTAATTGTAATAACAATGCACTGGTGTCTGAAACATGTTCCTCAGTGCTATTCGGCAATGCATTTGAACCGGCAATATTCGCATTTTGAAAAGCAGGAAATGTGTCTTCACTTATTTGAGAAAACGGCGAGGACGCAAAACCTGAATCTACAGTATTTGCAAGATTGTGTCCTGTCATTTCGGATTCCTGAGACAAGCTGTTGCCGACCGATCAATCGATAATGCTTCCCTGTTCACTAATTGTTTCACTGCCTACACCATTATTTGCAGCCCGCTCCATTTCCCTATGCACAATTACCATATTACTACTTTGAACATTAGTTAATTCATTACACGGTGGCGCTAACACACTGCTTTCGTCTTCACTGTCATTTCTCATTTTACTTTGGAGCCTAGTATTACGTTTTTCACACGCCATTATTGTCACAATATTTCACACGACAACACAGAAAAGCACAAATTGAAGAGCAAAAATAAGAGAACACATTAACATAGCATTGAAAATAATATCTTGTTAATTGCAAGCGCAGCTGCGAAATACTTGGTGCAAATCTACATGCATGCCACAACTGTTTTTTTTTTGTACAAGAATGAAAAAGTACAACTACAAAGGAAATTCTCTCTACAATTACGCGCTAGCAATAAACAAAGGCTGCACTAATTGCACAAACTACAAGAAAAAAATCAGAAGATTCCAGTGAGGTATCCTCGGCTAAGGGTCGACATATGAAACGTCCCCTTAGAACAATTATACATGACTGTGCTTAAACTGACATACAGTATTTTTAGCGCAACGCAATCTGACTTTCAAAAATCCCTACAAAAGAATGGACATGACTAACATTAACCTATACCTTTCACAAATCACTTACCTCACCAAAAATCTTCGTCACTCGAACTACTGCAATACAGCGAGCGCCACTATTGCCAGCTAAATAAAAGATTCAAACTGCTGAAGGCACTAACTACTGATAGGCATAGTTAGCAAATGAAAGATTTTGATAGAGAACAAACAACGTATTTACCTTAATAGTGTTCAAAAGTCATACTATATATAGCAGTTCATGACATCCAGTCTTACAAATTTCAAAACTCTTCCATTTCTCTCCCCACATCCCCGACTCCTGGCGGCTCACCTCCAACTGCTCAACGCTACGCGCTGTTCACATCCAGCTGCCCAACACTACAATAGCGAATATTACGATGCCACCCAGCCACAGACTGCACACAGCACAGCCAGTGATTTTCATACAGAGCGCTATGTGGCATTACCAATATAAAAACCTAAACAGCCTACTTACAATAGGATGTCTATTTGCAGCCTGGCGTCGGTTCTCAGCGGGACTCATCAGCAGAAGCAGCATTCTCCTGAAGATGGCGACCAGTTGGATCGCCGAAATATCGAGTCAAGTTGATTTTAGGATCCGGCAGCAAACCCGAGGAGACTTTCAAGAATAATTAAAGGATTACTTTTTCAAAATTCTGCAGTTGTCTGCCATTACGACGAATACGTTTAAAATTTAACTCAAAGATGCCTGCAAACTTGCCCTATAATGGTGCAAAAGCATGCAGCCCTGGAACGGTAACATCACTATCGGCAACGCTCCAAACAGCGAGGTGTTGACACATGCGAAGGAAAAGGCCTCAGCTCAGAAGTTCATGCGAGCTTTTAGGTGGGTTAATGATGTCACATTGGCACCAAATTTCGCCATAATTCTGCCCATCGCCACCCTGGACGAGTGACACGATGAGAAGGTCGTCAGAATCCCACATTTCACCCTTTCCTTTGACGTCTCTACAATGGAGGTCAGAACCACGAAACACAGCGTTAAAATCATGCGAGTTTCTTATGTGATGCCGACGCAAACATTGTAGACACACCGCCGCTCAGAGTCACACGGATGGGCCTCTGGAGGAGGTATAAAGTGCGCCAATCAAACCACCCATTCCATATCGCGTTGATACGCACTCATTTCATGGTCGAAATCGACAGTCCGCAGTTAGATTAGCAACAGAACGATGTTCTAGACAACGTTCGACACTGCTAGCACACCCTTCATGGGGTTTGCCTACCTTCAGGCGCTAGAGCAGGCTCGAGGTAGAGTTGGTGTCGAAGTTTCTGACAGGCATATTTTTAACGTGCTCAACAAAGTGCCCGTTTGGAACAGAGGATGTTGTCGAACTTAGGGTCTCAGAGAGACACTTGCGTTTTATTCACACACGCGTTAATGGTTAACGTTGTGTGCCCCGCCCCCCCCCCCCCTTCTTCCTCCCTTCAGATCACACCACAGGAGAGCTGAAAAAGAACAAAATTTTTATGCTGCTTCGGATAACGTTCAAATTTTATTGAATGGTTTCGAAGGGTCCCTGGTGACTCCATCCTGTATACTAGAACAAAAATAGCGTCCGAGCCTCACTCTAAAGGGACCAGATAACATTCAATGTGGTTGTAGCCCCACGATGTCCTTAGAGTATGCCTGAAGCGCCCACAGGAGCGGCTACGCTGATCATATTAGCTACAAGCTTTCTGCCGCCCCTCTAACAGAGTTTCGACTGAGAACAGGGAACTTCATATTCTGGTCACCTGTTCCCTAAGAGTCACCTCATACTATCATTCGTTTTCCGGAAGAAGTCCCATGCTGACTATCATCCGATTCCTGGTTGCCGTTAAGTGCTGACTGTACAGTTTGAAGATGTAAGCGTCGCTTTTTACTGTAGCATGAGGTGTTGGTTTCATATCTCAGAGACCGTGCTCACAGCTACTCGCATTTACGTGGTTGTTTCTGCATATTGGATGCTGACTTTATCGAGCTATTTCTATTGTTTGTCTGAAAATGTAGGTTGCACAGATGATGAAGACTTATTTGTTCCTCTTTCAGTCTTCCTAAGAATGTCGGTCAAAGTCTCATAATTCTTTCATGTCAATTTCTTGTGTTTCTGTTTTTCAGGAGTCATATTAAAATAATATTCTCTGTCGTCTTTTTATTTTCAAATAACAAATTAGTAATTTCTGGAACCGATTTCCACTCTGAACCCTACTTCCTAGAACTTCATTCATACTGTAGTTAGGTGGCCCTTATTTCATAAATATAATCAGGAATAACTTAGGGTGAATTTTCGACGTGATGGTCTATCGTTGTGCTCAGTGGCCAAATTATTAATGGAACGTTGCGTAACATGCAACTTTGTTTATAGTGCTGACGAGTGAGTAGCACTTGCAGAATTTTATTTCAGAGCTCTAATGCGTTTTACGCATTTAATTACGACTTAACGATTCAGTGAAAACATTTGATGAACTTGAAGGTGATATTATGGATACGAAAGAGGACGTAAATGAACATAATATGGGAGGTATGATATTGCGAGAAGAAGTTGACAGGGCACTGAAAGATCTAAGACCAAATGAGTGGACGACATTCCGTCAGAACTGCTGGTAACCTTGTGAGAGCCACGTATGACAAAACTGTTCCATCTGGTGAGCAAGATGTATGGGACAGGCGAAATACCTTCAGATTCCCAGAGGAACAAGTCATTGCCAATTTTAAAGACAGCATGTGCTGACAGGTGTGAATATTACTGAATTACCAGTTTATTAAGTCATAGTTGCATAATACTGACACGAATTATTTAAGGAAGAATGGAAAACCACGTACGAGCCAACCTCGGGGAAGCTCAATTTGGATTCTGGAGGAACGTAACAACATTGGAGGCAATATTGATCCTTTGACATCTGTTAGAAGATGTGTTAAGGAAAGACAAACCTACGTTTATTGAATTTGTTGACTTACAGGAAGCTTTGGACATTGCTGACTAGGATACTTTCTATGAAACATTGAAGGTAGCAGCGGTAAAACAAAGGGAGCGGAAGGCTATTGACAGCTCGTACAAAAACAAAACGGCAGTTATAAGATTCGGGTGTTATGAAAGGGAAGAAGTGGTTAAGAAGAGCGTGAGGCAGGGTTGTAGTCTATCCCAGATGATATTCAGTCTGTACAATGAACAAGTAGTAAAGGAAGCTAAAGAAAAATTTGAAGTAGGAATTAAAGTTCTGGGAGAAAAATACAAACTATGAAGTTTACCGATGACATTGGAATTCTGTCAGAGACAGCAAAGGACTTGAAAGACTTGGAAGAGCAGGTGAACGGAATGGACAGTGCCTTGAAAGAAGAATATAAGATGAACATCAACAAAAGGAAAACAAGGATAATGGAATATAGCCTAATTAAATCAGGTGATGTTTAGTGAATTATAGTATAAACGAGACTCTGAAAGTAGCATATGAGATTTGCTATTTGGGTAGCAAAATAACTGACGCTGGCCGGAGTAGAACTGATTATTATTATTATTATTCTCGTGTCAGAAACACACATAAAACACAGTTTATACAAGTGTTGGCGAATCAACATATTTTATATCATCTTTGAGCAAAATCTGGCAACTTCCAGCGCATTTCTTTTCTCTGCCTCGTGATGACTGGGTGTTGTGTGATGTCCTTAGGTTAGTTAGGTTTAAGTAGTTCTAAGTTCTAGGTGACTGATGACCATAGATGTTAAGTCCCATAGTGCTCAGACCCATTTTTTTTTCCACGTTGGTCAATTCTCATCATGACCAAGTGGTCTTTTCCAACGAGGAGGGTGGGAAGTCTCAGCCCTCCATAGTTGCAGACTGGTTTCTTCATCAGTGGTTGTTAGTTTTTCCGATGTTTTGAGAGAACTTTTCCTTGACGTTAATAGTTGTGTACGTGGTTGTTGTTCACGCATGGGATGCGTTTTTTCCTTCCCCAGTTTCGATCTGTCCCTGTTTGCTGCTATTTCTCTTGGAACAAGAAGTGGTGCAATTCCTACAAGGTGGTAGAGCCATTCGACTGAAGCTGACTTCAAGGAGCTTGCTGTAAATCTGCATGTGTCGTTTAGGGTAATATCCCTCTGTTTGGCATTTCTTGTTTTATACTAAACAGGACAGACATATTCAGCAGTGAAGTAGCGTACAGCCATTGCTGAAGTTCGGATAGCTTGGCTGCCCTACTGTGATCCGGCCAGTTTTCGCAGTAAGTTGTTGCTGGTGGGGACTTTTGTTCTAAATTCATACAGTGTTTTTTAACGTTAGGGAGTGTTATTCCTAGCTACTTTGGAGTGTCAGTGTTCCAATTTAAGCTTTAATCATTCTGTCTTTAACTTGCAGGTGGTTTCCCTATTTCTTAAATGGAAAGCACACACTTCTGTCTTTGATGGGTTTAGTTTAAGCTGGTTTATTCTGTAGTATTTTAACGTATCTTCAAGAGCACTCTTTAGGGTGATTTCTATTGAACCAAAGTTTGTACTTTGGGTTGCCAAAGCGAGATTATCAGCATACAAAAAACTCCTGCAGTTGGGGACTATGAATTGGTCTTAGTATGTATATATTGAACAGAATTGAAGCCAACTTACTTCCCTGGCGACGACCATTTTTTCTGCATCTCCATCAGCTGCGCTGTCCTTGGAAGTCAAAGAAGAGTCTTCGGTTCTGCAGAAGACTGGCGATGAGCCAGGCGAGGCTGAAATCCTTGTTTAGGTTGCAGACCTGGTTTGCCGGCCGCGGTTGTCGAGCGGATCTAGGCGCTTATGTCCGGAACCGCGCGACTTCTACGTCGCAGGTTCGAATCCTGCCTCGGGCATGGATATGTGTGATGTCCTTACGTTAGTTAGATTTAAGTAGGTCTAAGTTCTAGGGGACTGATGACTTCAGATTCTAACAACCCTCCCACAACAAAGCTCAAAACTTAATTATGATTGTAGTATTGCTCACGCTGCTAAATATTGCATTTTCGGGCAATAACAATGTTACATTATGTGGCAGGTGTCATTAGAGCACAGTTAATAAAGTAATTTCATGAAATAATGGATATACTAGGCACTCATTTTTTTGTGTTTCCCACGCTGATCTCGTTGTGAACTCAGGGCTCAATCGTCGAATATCTAGGTGGTCATGATTCCAAGCTCGGATGCAAAGAGGCCTAGGTGTTATTCTGCGATATTCAAAAGTTTTATAGATGTGTTTCACAAACCATTCTTGAAGATTAAACTTTTGCAAGTCAGGACAATGGTGATGTAAAAAAGTAATCAGCACTCCGAATTTAAATTACACTTCTTTTTTATTACTTTGGTTGCAACATCACTTCACAATATAAAACATACTTGAAAATATCTTCCCCACTGTTAAAGTTCACATTTCATAAACTGACTACAGTTTGCGTCTTTTCAACATGACGACCAAGTCTTGACTCACTAACAACCGCTTACGCGCCCAAAAATCAGAGTTACAAGTACGTCAAAGATCATAGTGACAAACGAAAGAATACGCATAAGAATAATATCATTGCGATATAAACATATCGACGTATCAAAGTACCTCTACATTAATTAAATCAAATCTGAATGTTGTCTCAGAAATATGTTAACTACTTTACAGAAACACAGTAGAATATTGCTGGTAACGAGAGGTTGAGGTGAGGTGCCGCAGTGGTTACGTAATTCAAGTGCCATTACAAGATGGTAAGTCCCATAGTGCTCAGAGCCATTTGAACCATCTGAACCATTCAGAGCTTGTTTAATTGTAACTGGTGGTTGACGGTGTCGTACGCTACTATGAAGTTCACGAATATTACTCCTGTCACCTACAGGCTTGACAGCCATCTTCTATGAACTGTGTAAGACTGAGTAATTGTGCTTTGCAGCTTTTATCAGGGCGGAATCCAGCTTGCTGAGGTATAAGCAAGGAATCAATAACATGTGAGAGACGATTTTAAATTATTCTCTCTAGCAGTTTGTAAATATGACACAGTAATGCGATTAGTCTAAAATTCTCTGGGCGGTTTCCTTTTTTGCTAGGTTTCAGAATAGCAGTTACTAGGCTCTTCCGCTATATCTCTGAAATTTGACATCTATCAGCACATTCATGGAAGAGGTGGAGAATCCGTTCTTTTGTTGCTAGTCCAAACTGCTTAATTTACTCAATTCGTACATTGTCCAAGCCAATTGACTTACCAGTTTTATTCTGTTTAATTGGCTTCTGTAATTTATCCATCGTGAATGGGAGTGAAAAGTTGTTACTCTCCTCTTGCTCCGTTCTTCGTAGTTTGGGTTTTTGGTTTTATGGCTGGACTTCCCATTCAGCAGTGCTGTTTGATTGGTGGTGATATTTTGTTGTGAAGTGATCTTAGTTGGGTCATTGCACAGACATCACTGAAGTCTCCGAGCTTTATGACTGTCTCTTTTCAGATCCAGGTTTTCAATTGTTTTAATCCATTTGCTCCTTTTTTGCTATCTTATAGAGGAGATGAATTTGTTTCCTGTTACTATAGCTGTTTCACTGGAGGGATTTCTCGAAATAAGTTGCTATATTCGGAAAATAAGGCTGCCGTGTCCTACGTGAGCTTAGGGATGTAAGATTTTCGACAGCCACGAGGGACAGATAGTTTGGAACATCCCTTTACGGCCGTGGTGAAGGTATTGTACCGTTCTGGTGTCGGTCCTGTAGAAGACACTTCGGCATCCAGTAAATCTACATTTCTCGAGCAGTCAGCCATTCTAACGGGATTCCTTGAGGTCTAACAGCAGCAAATATTTGGCAGATTATTGGTCTATGCAGTGAATTTGGTATTGGAGAGGAGACGGACTTTACACGCTGTTGGCTAACACTGTTGGTGGTGAATATGAGATCGGGATTGTACCCTCGCCTCCACTTTCCGCTGTCAAATGATGCAGGTACTTTTGCATCGTGAATTAGGGTAATGTGACTAATTTCTGCCCACTCTCGTACTGCTGCCCCATTTTCACCTTCATTATCGTAGCTCAAAATGTTTCTGCTGCTGTTGAAATCGCAGATCACAATCTGTACATGCTTATTTTAGTAATTTGTTGCTTTACTGTGAATTCTTCACCAGATGTTTTGTAGAGAGACGAATGGCACAATTAGCTCTTTCTATAGTAAGGGTTTCCTTGTTATTTTCCTCTGTGAGCGTTGTGGATAGAATTTGGATGACTGGATGAACGAAGACAGCGCTTCTGTATTTATCATGTGGTCTTTCGCTGTCAAGGAGTGTTCCGTTTGTTTCCGGTCTAAGCATGTCACAGCTCCTGTGTGTTTCCTGTACGCACAGTACGCGACACTGCTGCTGTCTTCCAAGTTCTTGTAGCAGTTCTCCTTTTCCTGATGTTATTCATTCTACGTTGATCGAGAAATGCTAAGCTGCGGCTTTGAAAAGGGCTTGTATGTGGAGCAGTGCTGATATAAAATGTAGACCGCTAATAGCAAAGAAAGCGTTTCTCTAAGAAGAGAAATTTCTTGACATCGAATGTTCATTTAAGTATTAGGAAGTCTTTCTGAAAGTATCTGTATGTGGTGTAGCCAGGTATCGAATTACGAGGCGTATTCGGAAAGTAAGGTCTGATTAGGCGCGAAATGGAAACCATTATGAAAATGCGATGGAACTTAGCACAGATGTGTTAGCAGTGTCTTTAGTGTGACTGTCGACCACTTCACGTCTCTCTTTTCAATTCAGGGCGCACACTGAGCACGTAGAAATGGCTAAAACAAGAGTGTCTCCCGTCAAGTATGTGGATCTGGTGAGAGATTTCGCCTGAAGCTATGCAGCCCACATAACATAAATGTCATGCGTTTCTTTCTTCAAGACAAATTTCAGCAGCATTCTGCAGGGGCAATGAAGATGCACAAGCAGCGTTTTCGATGGGGAATGTTTGATCACCCACAATACAGCCCTTAAATGGATCCCTCTGTTGTTCATCTCTGCCCACATGAACCACTGGCTACGAAAACACCATTTTGGCGCAAACAACGAAAGGCCGACCAGGGTGGAGAATTGGCGGAAAGCACAGGCGGCTGCTTTCTGTGACGAGGGTACTGAAAAGTTTGTACGACGCCACGACAAATGTCTAAGTCGGGGCGGCGACTATTTAGAGAGGTAGCTGGAAGGTGTGGCTAACTGCTGTGCACACAAAATTTTTGATTTTCACTGTGGTTTTCATTTCGCGACCGATCGCACCTTACTTTCCAAACGGCCCTCCTAAAACGTAGACGATAAACAGTTTACATGAGAAGATAATAGAAGCTTTTGAAACGTTGTGTCGTAGAAGAATGCTGAAAATTAGATCGGTAGATCACGTAAATAATGAGAAGGTACTGAATGTAATTGTGGTACGACCTGACTAGAAGAATAAATCGGTTGACAGGACATTGTGAGACATGAAAAGGTCAACAATTTAGCACTGGAGGGAAGAGTGGTGTGTAAAAATCGCAGAGGGAAAACAACAGACGAAAACAGGAAGCAGATTCGGAAGGATGTCGAAGACGAAGAGGCTTGTGCAGGATAGAGTAGCACGAAGAGCTGCATCAACCCAGTCTTCGGATTAAAGACAACAACAAACAGTAAACATTTTTCCACTTACAAAGGAATAACAACACTCTTCAGGACCCGAAGGGTGTAGATACACCGCTCTGTTACGCTGCGCCTCATGTCTACAGGGTGAACCTGGGTTCCATCACTTTTCGTTAAGATTTAGTTCTTCAAAGTGTTTCCTATTTTTGCTTCTCTCCCTGCTGTCATATTACAGCATTTTCCATTGCCGTGAAGGTATTCTCGCAGAACCAAAGGTAAACTGTGTAAAAACTGGATCATTATATTGTGATTCTGTAATAAGTCGCCGGGAATCTGTGGCCCATTTAACCAAATTACTCGGAAAATTACTAAACAACCTGTGGAATTTTCTTGCTGGTGTTTAGGTTCGCCGTGTGTAACGTAACGTGACGAGCATTTATCGAGTAACGCTCTTTAAGTCTTCTTGCCCTGTGGTACATCAGTACCTTCTGATTATGTCTTGATAGAAGATTGAAATTAAGAGCATCTACATCATGGTCGTATTATACAGACAGTTCAGCTTCTCTTAGTCTAAATTGTAAATTCTGAGACCTGCATCAGTTTTCGTACTGGTAGTAGTACATGATTTCCTACAGTACGATATATGGAGGGCCCAGCCTGTTCGTAATTGACAAACAGCAGTATGGGTGCACAGCGACGGACGGCGTTAACGCCGAGCAGCGCCATTATGGCGGCGTGGCGAGTTTTTGCCGCGCGAGCATACGCGGCGTGGCCTTTTCATTCCCACGCCTCTTAGCATTCCTGCGTGAATGCACTCTTTGTGTCGGACACAGACCGCGTCTAATGACTTCAAGTAGAACGGTGCTTTATCCTCTCACAACAACGCGGCAGTCACGGTGCGCTCGCGCGACATTCAGCCGGCGTCCGCTCGTACACGTATGTTAAATAAGCTTGCCCGCGGTGCAGGAAGCCACAAAACCCGGCGCGCCGTTGTTTGTCCGCGCTCTTCGCCTTGCCACGGCTTACTTCGTTTTCATTCGCCGCAAATTTGCCGTAAGCTGTTCGACGGCAATGTGTTATTGCTCCCACATAAAACTTTTAACGATGATTAGTAAAGTTTATGGAAATTCCATGTTTTCATTGTTGGCACTTTGAACACTGGCGCGTGGAGACGAAATTGTCGCATACCGTACTCCATTAGCGGCGGTGTCTGCGGGTCTTCTGGCGGCTCATATTGGTCTGTCACCTTTATGGGGCTGCGGCCTCGCTGTCTCACGCCCGTCGGAAGAGAAAGGAACAGCGGCCTTCGGCATTCTAAAGATTTATTTACTACCGCTAGTGCACCCTGAGTGGGTATTACTCTTCATTATTTCCGTCGCTTCTTTAAAAAATGACCTTCTCGTTGTGTCACAACCTCAAGGGCATAGCTAATCCGACGATCTCTTCTCGCAAAGCACTAGTTTTCCTTGACGGCAGAAAAGAGACAATAGAACCAATGGTACAAGCACAATGTTGGTTACGATGTATTGTACGGTCTGAATGTAGTCTATCTCTTTCTAAGACCTTTTGGTCACCTTTCCTCGATCGGAAATCTCATAACGAAACGGAACTTCTTTGTAATGTTTGCGTAACGCTTAGATGTCTGTCCAGTTTATCGCGAAGTACTAAGCAATGAATTGCGCAATGGTTTAACGCTTTCCTTACTCTGTAGATACAAAATCTACGCCTAACCACCACTAGAGGTTCAGGGGCGCATTGTTTTCATTCTCTACTTGCTATTATTTACAAATTTAATGCAGGCTGCCACAAAAATGTTTGATCATAGGCACAATAACTTAAAATGAGTAACATTTGGCAAGGGAAATTTGAAATTTACCAGAAAATCTTTACGTCATGATGAATCTTATGCTGTAGAAGAATTTTTAATTATAAACTGGCAGCATGAGTAGACAAAAGAAGAATAAAGAGTATTACTAGTTACTGGGGTTGTATTACACTCTGATATGTCCATTCTCATCAAATTAAAGAGTGCTGTTTAATAACCTATAAACTGATTTCTTTTCCGAGCGGGTCCGCCTTGAGAAAAACACAACTGCACAAGGTTGGACCCCCTCCAATCACAGATCTGTAAGAAACACGGACAACAGAGCTTCAACCTCAACCTGTGAAAGGTCGGCATGTGCCACCCTCACACACATATTGCCTAAACATACCCTGTAACTAATCATTCCACACCATTACGATAAAAATCTTGCAGATTGGCTACAAACTATGTAACTAATTAATACATATTATAATTCCTCATCTCGAGTAGAGGAAGAAATCAAAGGCTTTTTTATTTTTTTTTATGGAGCTCCTCCACGTCGACACCATCGTGGTGACCAAACCAAAAGTTCTACTGTCACCTCCGTATAACATTTTAGTTTTCGAATCGTGAGTCACTGGATGCAGGCTGTGATGTTATCCATGCGTCTGGGTAGGATTACTCATTGACATGGTCTATCAGGAGACAGAAAGTGGACGAAAGCGATCGAATGGTAGCGGTTTGTAAGGGCAGAGGGGAAAAAAGTTCCAAGGCAAGCGCCAAGGGAAAAATACCTCTGCAACAGTAGGACGGGTAGTAAGGGCAGTAGCGGCTTGCTAGCTGCGACAGTGCATGCAAGGTGTGGTTATGTTAGTGCGAGGTACCGTGCATCGTTACCTTTGTCGTTGCGAAAGCTCGTCGTAGGGCTTGCTGCAGCTGCCGCGTCCCTGTAACAGTTCAAGGTCGTCATACATTAGTGGGCGATCGGTAATAGATCAGCTCACAGTGTAGGGTGTGTGTGTGGCTCGTTTGCGTTCTGTATTCAGTACGGTTTCCCTGCGACTGCCTGTTTTTCGGCGGGTCGAGCATCTGGGGTTACCAGTAGTAGCTGTGTTGTAGGGGCTCGCCAGTACTGTCGTGTTGGCGTGCTATGGACCATAGATGTTTAGTTTTTTTGCTAATAGTGACTTTGGTCTATTATGTTTCCATCTATGGTTGTGGTCGTCGTTACCCAGAGAAAGGATAAACGGGTTATGCGAGTGTCTCGTGTTATTGTACAGTCGTGTGGAGAGTTTTTGGGATATCTGCAAGATGGTATCTAGCTGATATTCCCGGTGAAGGTCCGCGGTGTGTGTGCAGCGCGGAGCTTTGCTTATGATTCTGATACTTTGTTCTGTATGAGCTGCAGACGGCGCAGGCGTGGGGGCGCAGACAGAGGCTGCGTACATCATCAGGGGTCGAGTAAGTGTCATGTACATGGACCTAGAGACCCTCCTATTCAGTGTGCTACGCCTGTTAAGCATAGGGTAGAGTTGTTTGAGCCTTGCGTTTGCTTTGTTGGTCACATGTTGGATGTGGTCCCCCCACAGCAGTTTTCGGTCCAGCCAGACACCGAGGTATTTGACCTTCTCGCGGAAACGTATTGGGCGTGCATGTAGTGTTATTGGGTTGCAGTGCTGATGTTTGTGCAGTAGTTTCAGTCTTCTAGTGAACAGAACGACTTCGCACTTGTCGACGCTTACTCTAACATGCCAGTTTACAGTACCCAGCGATAAGACGGGGGAGACCAGCAACCTGCAACTCCTTTTTGCCGGCTGGAGTGGCCGACCGGTTCTAGGCACTACAGTCTGGAACCGCGCGACCGCTACGGTCGCAGGTTCGAATCCTGCCTCGGGCATAGATGTGTGTGATGTCCTTAGGTTAGTTAGGTTTAAGTAGTTCTAAGTTCTAGGGGACTGATGACCTCAGAAGTTAAGTCCCATAGTGCTCAGAACCATTTGAACCATTTGAACTCCTTTTTCCGGAAAGCGGTCTTCACAAATCGAACCCTCATCCTGCCGCACCAAACAGACAGACTTATTAATACAGTATCAGTTAGAAGAAACTCAAAACATATAATGGATACTGACTAGTAGTAACTGAAACCAGAACCATTTGATTTCGTCATTGATCGTGAAACTGACATAAATTTCTCTCTCCTAGTTGAGGCCTTGGTACGCTCTTGGGACAGATTGAGCAATCAGGTTGTTCCACGTCCGACAATTCAGACTTAAATAGACTGATCTCCGTATGCACATTCGATTTCAAGGTAATACCCGTTCAAATATGAATGATCCAAACGTAAATATTCTGCCATTTGGATGAGTTTTATTAAAGATACTTACTTAATTACTTACACCTCGTGTGTTTCTTCCAGAATGAATTTCCATTTTACTGTGGAGAACGTGCTGTTCTGAAACTTCCTGGGAGATTTAAACTGTGCGAAAGTGAGTGTCTCCGAGCAACTGTACAACAAGCAGACAATATGGTAGTCGCATCTTTGTGATTTTGTTTTATATTCGTGATATATTAAGTTCAGAACTCAAATCTTAAATTGTCAAAGTAGTTTGAAGCAACTCTCAAAAATTCATGAGAACATAAACTCTGGAGTTTCCCGATCGCCTGTAATACGCTAAAGTAAAGTCAGTCTTTCTCGACAGGCAGTGTGATTCTCTGGCCTGTAGTATACGGATCTCAGCTTCGTTTCCCAGTCAGTGCAGCTTTTTAAACAGAAGTGCGTGTTCTACTAGCATTTCTGTGAAGCATAAAGTACATAAAGATGGAAGAAGTTCAAATGGTTCAAATGGCTCTGAGCACTATGGGACTTAACATCTGAGGTCATCAGTCCCCTAGAACTTAGAACTACTTAAACCTAACTAGCCTAAGGACATCACACACATCCATGCCCGAGGCGGGATTCGAACCTGCGACCGTAGCGGTCGCGCGGTTCCAGACTGAAGCGCCTGGAACCTCTCGGCCACTTCGGCCGGCGATGGAAGAAGTCAGTAGCACTAGAGACTGGATAATCGCTGGTTCGAGTCTCGTTTCCTGCGTCATTTACATATAAAACACACCAAATATTTGCCAGTTACTAGATGTCTAATAGTAATTTCTCTGATTTTTAATTCCTTTTTACACTAAGAATCCAGTTTTCTTTGTAAATATTTGATCTTGATCTTTTATAAAAGACTGATAGTCGTCCATCCTACCCGTAGAGGCCCGCCTTAAGCGCCATCGTTGCCTTCGTCGCCGCTGACACATAAGCCATAACTTCCCCGAATTGTCACTCGTACGGTAAATAAAATTCGACGCTAGGCACTTTCACATGTTTGTTTCCATGTACGACTTCAACTGTGTAACCGAACTGAAGTAATAAATTAAGGTGAAATAAATAATAGATGCCACTTACAATGGCGAGACTTCTTCCTAGTGAAGTAACTCAAAACAGAGAAAATAGTGTCAAATAAAATTGTAAAGCAAATGTTCATTTGAAAATAGTTCCAGAACATAAAATCCATCAAAATACGTCCTTGCTCTAGGATATTAAGGACACTCAGAAAACTTCAAAGTCAGTTTTTTTACTCTGACTTACTTCGGTCGATTCATACTTGTGTCAGAAACTTGACGTACCATAATATAAAAAATACAAAAATGTGATTTCCATGGAGTCTTCTTGATTTCTGCTTTTCTTCTGGGAGTGCTATCCCCTCAAAATATATGGGAGAATTTCTGAAGAGTTTTTAAAGTTGGAGAAGAAGTGAATCATGATTTGTTAAAAGGGTTTAAGTCCAATTGTACCTAATTTTGGTAAAGTATGTTGTCGGGATCTAGGCACACAAATACGAGAGCTATTCGGAAAGTAAGGTCCCATCGATCGCGAAATGGAAACCACAGTGAAAGTCCAATGAAGTAGATCGCGTCATGTCATTCTTTTCAGTTCTGATCTCACAATGAGCACGTAAAGACGCCTGGAGAGCAATGTCTCCCGCCAAATATGAGCGTCAGTGACAGATTTCGCCTGATTTTATGCAGCCCACACAACGTAATTGTCACGCATTTCCCTCTTCCTGACAATTCTCGGCAGCACACTGCAGTGGCAGTGATGACGCTCTTGTAGCGTTATCAGTGGTAACTGTTTGATCACCCACCGTACAACCCGCACTTGGCTCTCTCTAATGTTCATCTCTGCTCAAATGAGCTGCTGGCTATGAAGACAACATATTGGCACAGACAACGGTCAGCATACCAGCTTAGAGAATTGACAGAAGAAACAGTTGGCTACCTCCTACGACGATGGTATGGGAAAGTTGGTACTACGCTACGACAGATGTGTAACTCGGAATGGCGAGAATTTAGAGAAGTGGCTCGAAGGTGTAGCTCAATGTTGCAGATAAAACATTTTTTAATTTAGCTGTGGTTTTCATTTCTGATAGCCCTCGTACATAGGTTAATGTTAAATAGACTTTACTCCTACCAACCCCTGACTAATATCAAAGCTTCAGTCTTTTCATGCAGTGTCAGCGAGACTTAAGTCAAGTACTTCAGTTCTTTTAGCATTGGACTGATCTGGGCAAGTTACATTTAAGCGTTGTGACTATATGGCATTTACCTACAAATACTCTTCATATCTGAAAGGGTGTGTCATGGCTTCACCTTACATATGCATGTCGTACATTTAACCTTGCACGACCTAATAATATGAAAGGTGCAGATTTTCCCAATACGTTAGCATATCCTGAAAGCGGTGTCACAATCAAAACCAAGAAAGTAGCTGGCTTTCAGCAAGCACTGTCATATATTCCCCACAGAGAAGAAAAAGAGATTTTCTAGCAAGTGACTGATAGCAAGAACAACACGGCCGCATCGGATGATCTTAGTGAGGAAGACCGAAAGAACATCTTTAAATCAATGTTTGTAGAATCCCTTATTTAATGTCAAGCTTAAAAACCACTGTTTATGGTTTGTCCATTACGTGTTTGGATGTTCTATTACACAATATTTCTTCTGGAATATTGTTAGATACCTGCAAAAATGTTAGAGATAAACTGTTTCACATGAATTTCGCGGTCGTTTAGAAAAATATGTTAAGTCACTACTTAATATAAAAAAAATCCAGATAAAAAAGTATGACGTCCATGTACTATAAACATATTAAAATGAAGATAATTTTAAAACTAGAGCAGCCACATGCAAAATAGTTCCACTTTATTGACTGATGATGTCATACAATACAACAGTTGATTGAAAATAGGTGTTAAAACTATTAAAATATATAACTGAATGAAGAGTCCATTAGTTCACTGTAGCTGTATTTATCGTCTTTTGCTTAGCATAATTCCGCAGAAACATATTTTAATCGGTAAAGTGATGACAGTTGGTGATTTTTGCACAGACTGGACATTCATCATTGATGGTAGTTTTTGTCAGTTGAGGAAAGCTGAGAACTTTGCGTAGCCACGCCAACTGCTGTTCTGCGGCATGCAGTAACAACTCTCTATACCATATGACATAGCATTCATATACACCTGAAGATGAGACTCGAAAGTTGCAAAACCGGTTGTGTAGTTTACTCATTGACTTAAATAAATACAGCTACACCAGGCTACCGGCCTTTTTATTAAGTTTTATCTTTTAGTAGTTTTAACACTTGTATTTAAACAACTGTGTCCAGGATGAATTGGCCAATCAATCACGTACCTTAAAATACGTCTAAATTGCTTCTTAAAAGAAAAAAATATTGCAATAAACTTGTCAAAGAATAACAGCAGCAGCAGTTACATCAGTCTGAATTGAAGCCACACAATTTATCTAGATGCGAAGCAGTTTTTTTAGTCTTTTCAAAGTACAGTCAATGGACTTCGCCCTGTTAACGCGTCGTAATTCAAGTACTGGCGTAAGCTGTGAGAGCGGCTTTGGTGTCGTGTTTTGGATAGCTACGTCAGCAGAGCATACAGAAAAATGCCAATTTCCCTGGTTCGTATACCGCGTGTGTCATATTCTGAAATCCTATGACGATTACGAAACTTATTTTTCTTCAACTCCGAACAAAAGCTTGCTGTCATCCTCATGTGAGTAGCACTACTCAGTAAGGGCCAAATATTTCGTAGGTGACGTTAAGAATCGCTTACTTTTACTCAGCTATGCACGTTTTTTATCATGTTGTTCTTCCACAACCGATTAATATGAATGTTAAGAAAAGCACCGCAACTGTTATCTTACGTACGTGCATGAGTGTTAAGCCAAAACTGGAAAATCCTCATGTGCCCTCCGCTTCAATAAGAAATATATTAGGCGAGGCTTTAGCCCTATCCGTGTCTTATTTTCAGGTAATCTGAGGATGTTCGTATAGAATGAATCAAGTGTTTGATTCACAAAACTACGTTAAACAACAATTGTGATGATTTTCTTAACAGTAACATGCAACATTTCTTGTTTTTTAGGTGTAATTATTATGAAAATTTAAGTTAAATTTTCATCACAGTCCAGTATTAAATATTGTTTATTGACTCATAATAATTTTAGCATCCAATGTATCATAATAATTTTAGTACCAGTATAAAAAGAAAGATTCGAGACAAGAAGGCTATGCGTTTTACCCTTGATGTAACGCGACATTGTGAGTTCAGTAGAATGGACGTAACTGGTGTAACCTGCACGCCAAATTCGTGTTTCACTTGGCATTGGGACAGGAAAGATGAGGACCAGAGATGTACCAGAAGATCTAGCGATCAGTACAGATAAAAAGATCAGTATCTGTCGGCGTGAGCTTGACATTTTCCGATATTAACGTCACTTTCGAACACTGTAATGATGGGCCACATTGCACACCGAGTATATCAGAAAATCAACTATTCTCAGAATTTGTATGAATGTTTACTACGAGTACCAATTGCGTTATGATAATACCAAGTGAATTATTGGAGAGGATATTTCAATCATACAAAGCAAAACCTAATAAGTAACACTTCATGGATTAAAAATTATGTTGTTGGTACCAGTGTTCTCATTTTCATGTAATTCTAATTTAGTATAGACTGTAGTGTTTTAGTTTTGTACCGGCCGCGGTGGCCGTGCGGTTCTAGGCGCTGCAGTCAGGAAGCGCGGGACTGCTACGGTCGCAGGTTCGAATCCTGCCTCGGGCATGGATGTGTGTGATGTCCTTAGGTTAGTTAGGTTTAAGTAGTTCTCAGAGCCATTTGAACCATTTTTTTTATTTTTGTAACAGAAATTGCTTACTGATATAATGAGACGCTGTAGCTCCCGACTCTATGGTTGGGTAGCGCCTATATAAACAGTGCGTGGAGGCAGACAGAACAGAGAGCAGTTTTGTGAGTATAACAAAAATTACCTTTTGTCAGTTTACTTGGCAATAAAGACGCACGCCTTAGTCGTACTGAGGATGAAACGGGACTATAGAAATATAAAAATATTCGTTTCTGGAAATGTAACTTCTATACTAAATAAATTTTTCGCCAAAGTCGCACGGGAGACATAAGTCGATACAAATTACAGTTTGCAGCACTGAAAGATTCTGCTGTATAGAAACATTTTATGGTCTGGCCTTAACAGTCAGCTAGCAGTAGCTTCCAACCTCTTGGCAAGCTGCGTGACAGCTGATCTTAATATATGATGTAATACACCCCTGTACAACCGGCTGGCACTTTGTACACCCTCTCTCTCCCTTTAGAACGACGCAGCACAGCAATACGCCGTATTTGTTACTGCACCAAGGCAAAAATTCATATAAATGACTCGTTATTCATATGCCAGAGGATAGATGTGGAATACCACCTCTACAAGGCGTTCTTAGTAATCCATGAGGGATCATTCTGGTGGCCATCATGATGCTACAAAGACTAGGACTCGGTCAGTCATAAACAGAATGCGTGCAGCCAGCCGTATTGCCGTATGAATAAGTCACTCGCACTAAATCTTAATGATTAATTTAATTGTGGATTCAACTGGTGTTAATGTATACCGGTAAAAGTGAACGTGGGACAATAGAAGTAAAAAGTGAACGTAGGACAGTAGAAGTAAGGGTGTTAATGTATACCGGTAAAAGTGAACGTGGGACAATAGAAGTAACGATTCTTTTTTTATTTTAAGGAGCTGTCGGCTCAAACATATGTTGCCTGTCCCTAGATATGCTGTATTAATAATGAGACTATTAGATGTTAAAATCTCTAGGAAACAGTAAAGTCAGCAATTTTTTTTCGGGCAGAGAACTGTGACAGTGGCATACAAGCAACAGTGTCTATATCTGTGGGGTCCATGAAGTACGATGTGTCTAGGGTAGCCGTTCTCACAGTATCCATTTTTGTGTCGTGTGTTGATATAAAATCGACGTTAATTTGAAGCGAATACTAGTATATTTGCCAACGGCCTTGCCGCAGTGGTAACACCGGTCCCCATCAGATCACCGAAGTTAAGCGCTGTCGGGCTGGGCTAGCACTTGGATGGGTGACCAGTCGGTCTGCCGAGCGCTGTTAGCAAGCGGGGTGCATTCACCCCTTGTGAAGCAAACTGAGGAGCTACTTGATTGAAAAGTGGCGGCTGCGGTCTCGGAAACTGACATACGGCTGGGAGAGAGGTGTGCTGACCACAATCCCCTCCGTATCCGCATCCAGTGACGCCTATGAGCTGAGGATGACACGGCGGCCGGTCAGTACCGTTGGGCCTTCATGGCCTGTTCAGGAGTTTAGTTTTAGTTTACTAGTACATGTAGGAGTTATCTATAAGTGGCAATCAAATGATAACAAGACAGATAGAAAAACGGAAGTAAACAGTTAATTATTTCAGAGGTAATCGACATAACTATTAACACATTTGTCCCACTGTGAACAAGACGGTCAGTGCCTTCATGATAAAATGTTTGAGGTTGCTTACGGAATCAGAGATGCTCCTTATCGTCCGCATCTAATGAACTACCACGAATCTCTTTCTCCAGGGATCAAAAAATATGGAAATCGCATGAGTAGAGTTTGGGACTGTGTGGAGGATGTGTAACGGCTTCCCAGCGAAATTTGTGCACCGTAGTCGAAACAACAGGCACACCAGTTCCGAGAGATTCATGAAGACCTTTTTCTTTGGCTGCAAGGACTGCTCATTGACCTTCTGCAACACGGTGCCACAATTAACGCACAACGGTACGTGGACACTTTGCAAAATTAAAGCGTGCCGTCAAGTGCAGATGCCTTGGAATGTTGACGGACTGCATCATTCCGTTGCAGGATAATACCCGCCCGCACGTTGCCGACGTTGTTTCGACTTCGCTGCAAACCTTTCGCTGGGAAGGCCTTACTCATCCTCCATATAGTCCGGATCTCTCCTCACGCGATTTCGAAATTTTTGGAGCCCTGGAGAAAGACATTCGTGGCCGTCGAGTTGTTTCGGACGAAAAGGTGCAGGTCTGGTTCCGTACGAAAGTGTAAACATTTTCCATGAGAGCGTTGACCGTCTTGTCTCAGGGAGGAATAAATGTATTATCAGTTATGGTGTTTACTTGAGAAACAATAAACCGTTTACTTACTTTTCTCCATTTGTCATGTTTTCGTTTGACTACCCATTATAGATACGCTTACATTTCAAATTCATATGTAGGAGAGGCACACAGACTATTGCTCTCGAAAACTGATTCTTGCCTGCGATTATGGTAGTGCACAACACAACGCAGAAAATACAGGAATCTGGAAGAGAATCAAGAAGAAGGAAGCACGGAGGACAAATTAAGGTTTAACGTCACGTCAAGAAGAAAGTCATTAGAAACGGAGCACATGCTTGAATTTCACCAATATAAAACAATAAATCTGCCGTGTCATCTCGAAGGAACCATTCAATGATTCCGGTATCACCCGAAGTGATCTAAGAATTCCACAATAAAATCTAAATCTTGGTCACTGAACGGAGGAGAAGCGAGCCAAGCGGTGCAGTAATTACTATTCTGAACTCGTATTAATGCAAAGGATCTGTGACCCATGGCATTAACTAAAACGAGCTACAAGGAGAAACAGGTTTCAAAAGATCTCCGACTATAGAAACAGAAGTTTCTCTAAATCATTTAATTGATAATGGAAGCTAGACTGAAGAAACGTCAAGACACGTTCACGGGTTCCGTCGACCTGCAAAAAGCCTTGCATAATGTAAAACGGTGTAAGATCTTCGACATTCTGAGAAAAATAGGGATTAGCTATAGGGAGAGACGGGCAATATACGATGTGTAGGAGAACCAAGAGGGAACAATAAGACTGGAAGGGCAAGAACGATGTGCTCGGATTAAAAAGGTTGTAAAACAGGGACTTAGTTTATCACCCCTACTGTTCAATATGTACATCGAAGAAGCAGTGATGGAAATAAAAGAAAGGATCAAGACTGGTATTAAAATTCAAGGTGAAAGGATATCAGTGTTAAAATTCGATAATGACGTTGCTGTCCTCAGCGTAAGTGAAGAAGAATTGCAGGTTCTGATGAGTGGAATGAACAGTCTAATGAATACGGAATATGGATGGAGAACAGACTGGAAAACGACATAAGTACTGAGAAGTGGCAGAAATGAGAACAGCGAGAAACATAACATCAGAATATGAAATAACAAACCAGACTAAGTTAAGAAATTCTGATACCTAGGCAGCAAAATAACCCATGACGGACGGAGTAAGGTTGGCACGAAAAGCACAGTAGCCCAGGCAAAAACGGCATTCGTGGACATAAGAAGTCTATTAGTATCGAACATAGGCCCTAATTTGAGGAATAATTGTTTTGGAATGTTTGTTTAGAGCACAGCATTGTACGGTAGTGAAACATAGAGTACGGGAAAATTCGAGCAGAAGGGATCGAAGCATTTGAGATGTGGTGCTACAGACGAATGTTGAAAATTAGGTGGGCTGATAAGGTGAGGAATGAGAAGGTTCTCCTCAAAATCGGAGAGGAGTGGAACATACGGAAATACTGTTATGGAGAAGGGACAGGATGGTAGTTCACCAAGTAGAAAAAGAGAGGCAGGGAGAGAGAGGATGATGAATACGTATTATAAACTCTTTCTCTCAAAAATTTCTACCCTTCATACCTCCTCTATGTCACCACAGATAATGTGTCACTGATATCCTTTGTATTAAGTTCCAGTGTACGCGGGGTGCGTGTTTGCTTCCAACGCCCTGAGTGGAATGCATAAGTTCTAATGAACGTTTACCAACTTGCAGTCTTCTGTAGTAGTTGTACCCTGTGCGGAAAACAGCACGTAGGTCGTGAATCCTTTATCTTGAGGCTGTAAGAAACTCTTAGCAGGGAACTGATATTATGTGAATAATTAAACTTTTAATTAGTTTGTTTATATGGGATGTCACTCGCTCTTTATTGTCAGAACACGAGAAACTGCGCAATTACATTCCATTTTAGAGCCACAGATAATTTCCATTCTCCTACAAAATATTAAACTGTGTATTTCCGTAATTACTATCACACTGTTCTCAACTACGTGTCCAAATAACCATACATCGCTTATAAAGGCTTAACCTGATGCCGACCGCGACAGACTACATGTCTGTCCTCCAAGACTGTCAGTCCAGCTCTGATTTACAAACTGGACATTGCGAACTAAGTCCTAAGTGATATCGCGGCAGACAACATGTCTGTCCTCCAACACAGCCGAACCAGCTCTGATCTTACAGACGAACCACTTCGCCCGCCATCCAGATTAGGCGCGATCCGATCTACGAAGTGCTTCGTCTGCCTTTTCGTTTAGCAGTTATTTATTATTCTGCTGGTTATTAATACTTGTAAAGTAATGGAATGATAGCACGCTATTGAGAGATGCTTTAATATGAAATGCAAGTAAATACTAATATTAGTAACAGAAGTTTATCATTTTGGCACGTAATTACCGAACGCAGCAGCCAAGCGAGGAGAAGGATCCCAGTTTAGGCAGTCTTTTTCACGATACCCATACCAAACAAACCATCTGTCTCTGGTACCTCACCACATTACGTCATCTTGCCACTGCTGCCTTCTGAACTGCTCTAAGAAGAGCTGCTTGTACCTGGATATGAAGGCTGCAAAGCCAGAAATATTGCACTTGGACACCTGTTAAGACATGAGGGGATATCTTCCAGAGTAAAAACTTTATAGAAATACAGATATTCGAACACATCCAGCAAATACTTGAGAAAGTAATTTGCAATAGCTACTTCGAGATGAAAAATTTGGTACAGGAGAGGAAATCGTGGCTGGTCACATCTAACCAATCAGAAGACTGATGACTCAAAAAAAATTCATTTATGCTGATGACTCAAAAAATCATTTGTGGTGATGACTGGATGACGAAAAGTGCACTGCGGATTGTCTTCCTTATCCATGTCTATTCCGATCATGTGCTTCGTCTCTAATTACCTCTTCGTCGGTAGGCAGTTAAACTCTAATCTACCTAATTGCTGTCCAGACGGGAGTTTGAACCTCGGTCCTCTGGAATGCGACTCCACGGCTTCCACCACTGCGCCACGTCACTTGAAAAAGTCAAGACATGGGACGGCGACGTCTTTAATTGCGTCGGTTTGATGCACGTCGCTAGTAGATTTACAGGCGTTGGAAATGTCAGGAAAGGATTAGTGCTATGTTCCCACTGTGGGAACAGGTGGAGGAGACGTTCTCGTTTTCTTTTGCTTGGTTCACTACTACTGCTAGAGCCACGTCAAGGAGTCCTGGAGATGGGAGTGAATGAAATCAAGGGAACGACCTGGTCTCTGATCCGAACAAAAATGAGCATATTCCCAGCGGGTCGTGAAGCGCGGCGATAGCCCGACTGGGAGGTCCTGCCACGTCTGCAGTATGGAAAGGAGGAAGTGCAGCCTAACGTCGCATCGCCATCCAGGTCACAGCAGACGAAACCCTGACACAACTGAGAAGTTATGGCGCAGGGGTAGTAGTATGACTTATTGTTGGAATCATCCCAACACTCACGTCGAAGAGTTTGCTGAAAATTCAGAGACCTAATTTACGACGACAAAGTGATGGTCTCAACTTGGTCCACCTTTGTAGAGCAACCGACATCGTTTAGTGCCAAAGGACAAAACTGCAGCATGCTGACGGCGTAAAAGTACAGACAAGCAATTTCAAATAGGGATACAAAATGGTTCAAATGGCTCTGAGCACTATGGGACTTAACTTCTAAGGTCGTCAGTCCCCCAGAACTTAGAACTACTTGAACCTAACTAACCTAAGGACATCACACACATCCATGCCCGAGGCAGGATTCGAACCTGCGATCGTAGCGGGTGCGCGGTTCCAGACTGTAGCGCCTAGAACCGCTTGGCCAGAACGGCCGATCCAGTAGGGAAACACTACTACGGATGATAATACAGTGCTTTCCTTCACCGGTGGTTGGCCTCATGTAATACACATGACCTATTTCAAGCTCATTAAATAGAGAGTATTTCAAAAAGATTTGTACGAATTCATAAGACTACATACCCGGACACCTTATGTGATGTCTCGAAAAGTGTCACATCAATTTAAAAGTATTGTATTGTATTGTTGCAAGGTGCCCGTGTAATTGATAATCATACTACACCCAGTTCAGCGCGAGTTATGATTTACTCCTTCCAGTCTGCCTGAATTAACTTGGATGTATGTGACTGAACTTTATGTTGAGTGGAGAAAAGCAAGCTGCCACTTATGGACTTAAAGTACTTGCCCTGACTCAATGGAAGGGATCAAGAGCTCACGTAGTAATATCTGGCCCACGTCTATTCATTTGCAATGCCGGCCGATCAGAACAGTTAATGAAAAGGAAACTCTGATATTAATTTATGGAGTGGAACGCTTTCAGTGATTCAGGCCAACTTCACGTAGATAAGCCTTTGCTCTTAAAACTTCTGTTAACTATTATACTGAATTTAAAGCTCTTCTTCGCTATCTTTTGGGAAGAAATAATATTCCGGAAGACAAAAATATGAAGTGAGGTGGAATTTTTGTGAAGCAGTTCTCACTGACATTCACAATATATCATGGAGATTAGCACCCAACAGTTAAAATTCATGATCTCACATTGAAACGACAAAATGAAATTACAGTCCATAATGAACACATTTGAATTACAAATTTCAAAAAAGAAATTGAGCATAATGAACTCAAGGATGGGGACAGGCAAAACTGAAAACAGAGCATAGTTCGGTATTTACCACCTAACAAAACCACATGTAAGTTAGTAAGAGATGAGCAACAATTCATTACGCCAGCAACGGAGTTATGTAGGTGCCCCAGACAGATCACAGGGTGTCAGAGGCTATCTGGTAAAATTGATAAAATATATAATGATCAAACGGATAACGTTTCTCGATATAGGGTTCGTTCTGCACAGAATCTGGTGCTCTACACAGTTGGATAGTCTGCACTCAACATCTTATTCATCTACACATGGTTCATTAGTCCATAAATCTCAGACTGGAAATAATCTAAATAAAGTTCTAGTTTCTATGAGTTAAATGGATTCTTACGTAAAACATGATACATTATTAAATATATGTTGATGGTACGAGGTCGCTCTGGCGTGAGCAAAGTCAAGCTACCATTTTGAGAATTATTCGTGCAAATTACTTAAAAAAAGCAAATAAGATGAACCAAAAAGCACTCCCGAATATTCCGCAAATTCGGTGAAATGGTTCTCTCATTCTGGATAGGAACGAACCCACACTAACCAAACTAAATTATACTAAGATTTGTTTGAAGAAATGTTTCGTCTTATCAGTGTGTTGGTAGGATCACCTGTGCATCTTCCAAAAGACGAGTGGAGGAGGTTGAATCTACAGACCGTTTTTTCTTTTTTTAGATAGTGGGAGAATGAATATATCCTAACGCTCAGTGGAGAAAGAGTGGGACGCTGCCTGATTCGCAAAAAGTCAAACTCGTCAACTGCTATAAAAAAGACCGGACCCATGACCGGTTGCCTGACCGAAAGATAAAAACAGATACGCAATTTGCAGAGATTTTCTCGGGAAACGTAGAGGACAGGGGAGGATGCTGACAGACAAATAAAATAAAAATATTCTCACCCTGTGTATTATTTTAACAAGCGAAAAGACAACGAAAAGGAGTCTGTGGAATTTATATCGGATAATTAGACAGTATCACACCACCAGAAATGAATGTTGGCTTATACAGCCATCTTTCACTGTTGATTTCCAGAAGGCTTTCGACACCGTTCCTCACAAGCGTCTTGTAACCAAAGTGCGTGCCTACGGAATATCGCCTCAGTTGTGCGACTGGATTAGTGATTTCCTGTCAGAAAGGTAACAGGTCATAGTAACAGACGGAAAGTCATCGAGTAAAACAGAAGTAATATCCCCAAGGAAGTCTTATAGGCCCTCTATTGTTCCTTATCTATATTAACGACATAGGAGACAATCTGAGTAGCCGTCTTAGATTGTTTACAGATGATGCTGTCATTTACCGTCTTGTAAAGTCATCAGATGATCAAACGACTTGCAAATGATTTAGATAACATATCTGTATGGTGCGAAATGTGGCAATTGACACTGAATAAAGAAAAGTGCGAAGTTACTCACATGAGTACTAAAAGAAATCAGCTAAATTTCGATTACGCTATAAGTCACACAAATCTGAAGGCTGTAAATTCAACTAAATACTCAGGGATTACAATTACAAATAACTTAAAATGGAACGATCACATAGATAATATTATGGGTAGAGCAAACCAAAGACTGCGATTCATTGGCAGAACACTTAAAGAGACTGCTTACACCACGCTTGTCCGCCTTATTCTGGAGAATTTCTGTGCGGTGTGGGATCCGCATCAGGTGGGACTGACGGATGACATCGAAAAAGTACAAAGAAGGGCAGCTCGTTTTGTATTATCGCGGGATAGGGGAGATAGTGTCATAGACATGATACGTGAATTGGAGTGGAAATCATTAAAATAAAGGCGTTTTTCGTTGCGACGGGATCTTCTCATGAAATTTCAGTCTCCAGTTTTCTCCTCCGACTGCGAAAACGTTCTGTTGGCACCCACCTACATAGGGAGAAATGATGATCACTATAAAATAAGAGAAATTAGGGCTCGCACA
The DNA here is from genome assembly GCF_021461385.2 of Schistocerca piceifrons. NCBI lineage: Eukaryota > Metazoa > Arthropoda > Insecta > Orthoptera > Acrididae > Schistocerca > Schistocerca piceifrons. The sequence goes on from NC_060138.1 coordinate 826,447,373, forward strand.
GAAAAATTTAAGTGCTCGTTTTTCCCGCGTGCCGTTCGAGAGTGGAACGGTAGAGAGACAGCTTGAAGGTGGTTCACTGAACCCTCTGCCAGGCACTTTATTTTGAATAGCAGAGTAATCACGTTGATGTAGATGTGGTAGAGAATCAGCAAAAGCAGAACGGATCGGAAGAGGTGAGTGACTTCGAACATGGACTTGCCGTTGAATCCCACGTTCGTAGCAAATCCACCAGTGACTTTTCAACTATTCTGAAGTTGCCCAAATCTACTACTGGTGACGCGATAGTAAAGTGGAAACGCGAAGGAACAGGCACAACTATACGAAGACCAGGAGATCTCATGTACTGACAGACAAGCACAGCAGAGTGTTGCTGAGGGTGGTTGCAAGAAATCGCAGAGAACCAATAGGAGGGTTCACTCATGGGTACCAAAGTGCTACCAGCAATCCAGCTAGCCCAATGACGACGAGTTGGGAGTTAAAAAGAGTGAGGGCAGTAGTCGAGCAACTCCTAATGAGGCACATATTTTGTAATCAATGCTAAGCGACACTTGTGGTCCCTACTGGACAGTGGATGACTGGGAACGAGTGATTTGGAGTGAGGACTCACGCTGTTCCCTGTGGCAATCTGCTAGAAGGATTTGGGTTTGGTGAGTGCCTGGAGGACGTTACCTGCTGTCATGTGTAGTTCCAACAATGAAGTATGGAGTAACCGGTGTTACGGTATTGGAATGTTTTTCGTGGTTAGGGTGTAATCTGTTTATTGCTTTCAACAGATACCTAAATGTGGAAGGATACGAGCATTTTTTCCAACATAATTTGCTGCGTACAATACAGGAACAGTTCGGAGACCACAATTGTATCGGTATGACAATGCGCCCTGTCAGAAACCACCATCTGTGATGCAACAGTTTGTACACAATAATATTCCTGAAATAAGCTGGTCTGCCCAAACCTCCAACCTAATCCCGATGGAACATGTTTGAAACGCGTTAGAATGTCGACTTCGCTCCAGGAAGCAGCGTCCAACATAACTTCTTTGGTTTCAGCTCTTAAAGAGGAATGGACTGCCACTCTTCCAGAAACTTTGGATCTCTTCACCGAAAGTGTCCCCAGTAGAAGTCAAGCCGTTATAAAGGAACAGGGTGAACACACCCCATGTTAATAAGTGCCTGGGTACATTCGATCACATAGTGTATATAGGAATAGGAACTGGGGCTGAATTTTAATAGTGGCATTGACCTAAGAAATTTTTATTTTCAAAAGAAGCACCCGATTCTACAAAGGTATATCTACACCATACATGCATATAAAATATGCGATAAATGTACAGGGTGTTTCAAAAATGACCGGTATATTTGAAACGGCAATAAAACTAAACGAGCAGCGATAGAAATACACCGTTTGTTGCAATATGCTTGGGACAACAGTACATTTTCAGGCGGACAAAGTTTCGAAATTCAGTAGTTACAATTTTCAACAACAGATGGCGCTGCAAGTGATGTGAAAGATATAGAAGACAACGCAGTCTGTGGGTGCGCCATTCTGTACGTCGTCTTTCTGCTGTAAGCGTGTGCTGTTCACAACGTGCAAGTGTGCTGTAGACAACATGGTTTATTCCTTAGAACAGAGGATTTTTCTGGTGTTGGAATTCCACCGCCTAGAACACAGTGATGTTGCAACAAGACGAAGTTTTCAACGGAGGTTTAATGTAACCAAAGGACCGAAAAGCGATACAATAAAGGATCTGCTTGAAAAATTTCAACGGACTGGGAACGTGACGGATCAACGTGCTGGAAATGTAGGGCGACCGCATACGGCAACCACAGAGGGCAACGCGCAGCTAATGCAGCAGGTGATCCAACAGGATTGATGACGGCGATATGCATGTGGGCAGCATTTGGTTTACTGATGAAGCTTATTTTTACCTGGACGGCTTCGTCAATAAACAGAACTGGCGCATATGGGGAACCGAAAAGCCCCATGTTGCAGTCCCATCGTCCCTGCATCCTCAAAAGGTACTGGTCTGGGCCGCCATGTCTTCCTAAGGAATCATTGGCCTATTTTTCAGATCCGAAACGATTACTGCATCACGCTATCTGGACATTCTTCGTGAATTTGTGGCGGTACAAACTGCCTTAGACGACACTGCGAACACCTCGTGGTTTATGCAAGATGGTGCCCGGCCACATCGCACGGCCGACGTCTTTAATTTCCTGAATGAATATTTCGATGATCGTGTGATTGCTTTGGGCTATCCGAAACATACAGGAGGCGGCGTGGATTGGCCTCCCTATTCGCCAGACATGAACCCCTGTGACTTCTTTCTGTGGGGACACTTGAAAGACCAGGTGTACCGCCAGAATCCAGAAACAATTGAACAGCTGAAGCAGTACATCTCATCTGCATGTGAAGCCATTCCGCCAGACACGTTGTCAAAGGTTTCGGGTAATTTCATTCAGAGACTACGCCATATTATTGCTACGCATTGTGGATATGTGGAAAATGTCGTACTACAGAGTTTCCCAGACCGCAGCGCCATCTGTTGTTGAAAATTGTAACTACTGTAATTTCGAAAGTTTGTCTGCCTGAAAATGTACTGTTGTCCCAAGCAAATTGCAACAAACGGTGTGTTTCTATCGCTGCTCGTTTAGTTTTTATTGCCGTTTCAAATATACCGGTCATTTTTGAAACACCCTGTAAATGTCGTGTGACTAGGGCCTCCCGTAGGGTTGACCATTCTCCGGGTGCAGGTCTTTCGATTTGACGCCACTTCGGCGACTTGCGCCTCGATGAGGATGAAATGATGATGATTAGGACAACACAACACAACACCCACTCCCTGAGAGGAGAAAATCTCCAACCCAGCCGGGAATCGAGCCCGGGCCCTTACGATTGACATTCTGTCGCACTGACCACTCAGCTACCGGGGGCGGACACTATGAGATCAAAAGTATCTGGACACCTAGCTGAAAATAACTTACCAAATCCTGGCGCCCTCCATCGCTAATGCTTGAATTCAATATGGTGTTAGCCCACCCTTAACCTTGATAACAGCTTCCACTCTCGCAGGCATAGGTTAAATCACGTGCTGGAAGGTTTCTTGGGTAATGGCACCCCATTCTTCACGAAGTGCTGCACTGAAGAGAGGTATCGATGTCGGTCGGTGTGGCCTACCACGAAGTCGGCGTTCCAAAACATCCCAAAGGTGCTCTGTGAATTCAGGTCAGGACTCTGTGCAGGCCAGTCCATTACAGCGATGTTGTTGTCGTGTTACCACTCCGCCACAGGCCGTGCATCGTGAACATGTGCTCGATCGTGTTGAAAGATGCAATCGCCATCCCCGAATTGCTCTTCAACGGTGGGAAGCAATAAGGTGCTTTAAACATCAATGTAGGCCTGTTCTGTGATACTGCCACGCAATACAACAAGGGGTGCAAGCCACTACCATGAAAAACGCGACCACACCATAACACCACCGCCTCCGAATATTACTGTCGGCACTACACAAGGCTGCAGATGACGTTCATTGGGCATTCGCCATACCCACACCCTGCCATCGGATCGCCACATTGTATACTGTGATTCGTCACTTCACACAACATGTTACCACAGTTCAAGCAGATGGTTCAAATGGCTCTGAGTACTGAACACTATGGGACTTAATATCTGAGGTCATCAGTACCCTAGACTTCGATATAAACCTAACTAACTTAAGGACCACACACACATCCATGCCCGAGGCAGAATTCGAACCTGCGACCGTAGCAGCAGCGCGGTTCCGGATTGAAGGGCTTATCACCCCTCGGCCACAACGGCCGGCTACTGTTCAATCGTCCAATGTTTACGCTTCTTACACCAAGTGAGGCGTCTTTTGGCATTTATTGGCGTGATGTGTAGCATATGAACAGCCGCTCGACCATGAAATCTAAGTTTTCTCACCTCCCACCTAACTGTCATAGTACTGCAGAGGATTCTGATGCAGTTTGGAATTCCTGTGTGACGGTCTGGATAGATGTATACCTATTACACATTACGACCCTCTTCAAGTGTCAGCGGTCTCTGTCGGTCAACAGACAAGGTCGGCCTGTACGCTTTTCTGCTGTACGTGTCTCTTCACGTTTCCACTTCACTATCACGTCGGAAAAAGTGGACCTAAGAATGTTTAGGAGTGTGGAAACCTCGCGTACAAGCGTATGAAACAAATGACATCAATCATTTGACTACGTTCGAAGTCCGTGAGTTCTGTGCAACGCCCCATCCTAGTCTTTCACGAGTCTAATGACTACTGAGGTCGCTGATGTAGAGTACCTGGCAGTAGGTGGCAGTACAATGCACCTAATATGAAAAACGTATATTTTTGGGGGTGTGCGGATACTTTTGATCACATAGTGTAGGACCGTGGAGCGTAATTTTACAGTATGTTTATTTTCATGATTTTCGTTTATCTTCAACAAATGTCTTATGTGCCAGCATTGGACGCACGACAAAGATTCAGATGACAGTCAAGCACGTCTCACGCTTTTGCGGAACTATCTGGGGTCACTGCATTCGGTGTTGTCACCATGCAGCGTCGTTGTTCCCACAGACTTGTTGGAAAGGCAGAAACAGAGATCGAATCTATCATAACATCTCCATCCCTCCACAAAAAACAAAAGATCAGGCGACCTTGGAGTCAAATAATATAACGAGAGTTCTGTACACATCTTAAGTTGCAGAAGAACTGCATCCATCGCAAAAGAAAACTTTGAACTGCTTTTCATGCTGTTCTGTCACCATCTCGACTTAAAACACATTCAGTAAAGAAGGCGCTAATTGGCTGTATGTTAGAGACCCCTGCAAGCGACCACATGAACCGGCAACCTTCAGCTGGCGCCGAGGTAAACGTTTAGTCTCGGAGGGCAAGTCTTCATTTATGTAGAAGATACAGTCTTGTGAAATCAGATGAGACTTTTTGAGACAGCCTTTACTTCGTTACTGTCCTGGATTATGATAAACGGTGGCAACTTTCTTTGTTGATTCGTTATTCGTGTACTCCTAAGTAGAATTTATCATCCTCATCTCCAAGACGCAACGGCGAAGATGCCGTCTAGTGGTACATGTTACTCACAGAACAACATAATCAACGTATCTTATCGAAATTTATCATCATTTCGCTCGCTATATCGTGTGGCCAACGGCCTTCCTTTTACACTGAAGCGCCAAAAAAACAGGTATAGGCATCCGCATCCAAATACATACACTCCTGGAAATTGAAATAAGAACACCGTGAATTCATTGTCCCAGAAAGGGGAAACTTTATTGACACATTCCTGGGGTCAGATACATCACGTGATCACACTGACAGAACCACAGGCACATAGACACAGGCAACAGAGCATGCACAATGTCGGCACTAGTACAGTGTATATCCACCTTTCGCAGCAATGCAGGCTGCTATTCTCCCATGGAGACGATCGTAGAGATGCTGGATGTAGTCCTGTGGAACGGCTTGCCATGCCATTTCCACCTGGCGCCTCAGTTGGACCAGCGTTCGTGCTGGGCGTGCAGACCGCGTGAGACGACGCTTCATCCAGTCCCAAACATGCTCAATGGGGGACAGATCCGGAGATCTTGCTGGCCAGGGTAGTTGACTTACACCTTCTAGAGCACGTTGGGTGGCACGGGATACATGCGGACGTGCATTGTCCTGTTGGAACAGCAAGTTCCCTTGCCGGTCTAGGAATGGTAGAACGATGGGTTCGATGACGGTTTGGATGTACCGTGCACTATTCAGTGTCCCCTCGACGATCACCAGTGGTGTACGGCCAGTGTAGGAGATCGCTCCCCACACCATGATGCCGGGTGTTGGCCCTGTGTGCCTCGGTCGTATGCAGTCCTGATTGTGGCGCTCACCTGCACGGCGCCAAACACGCATACGACCATCATTGGCACCAAGGCAGAAGCGACTCTCATCGCTGAAGACGACACGTCTCCATTCGTCCCTCCATTCACGCCTGTCGCGACACCACTGGAGGCGTGCTGCACGATGTTGGGGCGTGAGCGGAAGACGGCCTAACGGTGTGCGGGACCGTAGCCCAGCTTCATGGAGACGGTTGCGAATGGTCCTCGCCGATACCCCAGGAGCAACAGTGTCCCTAATTTGCTGGGAAGTGGCGGTGCGGTCCCCTACGGCACTGCGTAGGATCCTACGGTCTTGGCGTGCATCCGTGCGTCGCTGCGGTCCGGTCCCAGGTCGACGGGCACGTGCACCTTCCGCCGACCACTGGCGACAACATCGATGTACTGTGGAGACCTCACGCCCCACGTGTTGAGCAATTCGGCGGTACGTCCACCCGGCCTCCCGCATGCCCACTATACGCCCTCGCTCAAAGTCCGTCAACTGCACATACGGTTCACGTCCACGCTGTCGCGGCATGTTACCAGTGTTAAAGACTGCGATGGAGCTCCGTATGCCACGGCAAACTGGCTGACACTGACGGCGGCGGTGCACAAATGCTGCGCAGCTAGCGCCATTCGACAGCCAACACCGCGGTTCCTGGTGTGTCCGCTGTGCCGTGCGTGTGATCATTGCTTGTACAGCCCTCTCGCAGTGTCCGGAGCAAGTATGGCTGGTCTGACACACCGGTGTCAATGTGTTCTTTTTTCCATTTCCAGGAGTGCAGATATGTAGGCAGGCAGAATTCGGCACTGTGGTCGGCAACGCCTATATGAGGCAAGTGTCTGGCGCAGTTAGTAGAGCGATTACTGCTGCTACAATAGCAGGTAAATTCAATTAATTAAATGTCGTGTGTCTAGGGTCTCCCGTCGGGTAGACCTGTCGCCTGTTGCAGGTCTTTCGATTTGACGCCACTTCGGCGACTTGCGCGTCGATGGAGATGAAATGACGATTATTAGGATAACACAACAACCAGTCCCTCAGCACAGAAAATCGCCGACCCAGCCTGGAATCGAAACCAGGTCCTTAGGATTGACATTCTATCGCGTTGACAACTAAGCTACCGGGGGCGGACGAAATAGCAGGTTATCAAGATTTAAGTGAGTTTGTACGTGGTTTTACAGTCGGCGCACGAGCGATGGGACACAGCATCTTCGAGATAGCGATGAAGTGGGGATTTTCCTGTACAACCATTTCACGACTGTACCGTGAATTCGAGGAATCCGGTAAAACATCAAATCTCCGATGTGCGACCGGAGAAAGATTCTGCAAAAACTGGATCAACGGCGACAGAGGAGAATCCTTCAACGTGACAGAACTACAACTCTTCCGCAAATTGCTGCAGATTTCAATGCTGGGCCATCAGCAAGTGTCAGAGTGCGAAGCATTCGACGAAACATCATCGATATGGGCTTTCGGAGCCGAAGACCCACTCGTGTACCCTTGACGACTGCACTTCACAAAGCTTTACGCCTGGCCTGGGCCCGTTAACATCTACATTGGACCGTTGATGACTGGAAACATTTGCCTGGACGGACGAATCTCGTTTTAAATTGTATGATCCGATGGACGTGTACGGGGATGGAGACAATCTCATGAGTCCATGCACCCTGCATGTCAAGCTGGCGGAGGCTCTGAAATGATGTGAGGCGTGTGGAGGTGGAGTGATATGGGACCCATGATAGGCCTAGATACGACTCTGGCAGGTGACACGTACGTAAGCATCCTGTCTGATAACCTGCACCCATTCATGTCCATGTGCATTCCGACGGACTTGGGCAATTCCAGCAGGTCAATGCGACACCACTGACGTCCAGATTTGCTACAGAGTGGCTTCAGGGACACTCTTCTGATTTTAAACACTTCCGCTGGCCACCAAACTCCCCCTCAAATGAAAATTGCATATCTAGGATGCCTTGCAACGTAAAGTTCAGAAGACTTCTCCCCCTCCCCCCGTACTCTTACGGATTTATGGACAGCCCTGCAGGATTCACGGTGTCAGTTCGGTCTAGCACTACTTCAGACGAGTCCATACCACGTCGTGTTGCGGTACTTCCGCGTGCTCGCTGCGACCCTACACGATATTAGGCAGGTGTACCAATGTCTTTGGCTCTTTAGTGTATTAACTTATTTTCTTTTCAAGTTTTCAGGGAGATAGTCAAAAATTCTATCATATTTGTATTTACAAGACGGGCCAGAGGAGACGTCTCATTTATTACCTCGATTCGTGAATTGCGCTTGATTGAAGTATTTGTCCTTTAATTTTTCGTAAATGACCTTTAACTTAAGCATCTTTTCGACAGTGTACTTTGTTATTCGTGTATTGCAGCGATATTCCGTAATGTCGCTGTTTATCGTTTTGGGACTACAGTCTTTATTATTGTTCCATATGATGTACAAGGTGGCTATACAAGGTCCAGTCACATTTGTGTGACCACTGCCTATGCTGGACGTCAACGTGCAGTAGCCACTCACAGACTTCAGCCGGAAGCACTAGCATTTGAGGGTATATAAAGAGTGGCGGGGGACGCGGAAAGCAGTGCAACCTTTGTCGTAATGCGGAAACGGAGCGACGGCTGCAGAGATACGTACGGGAAAACAGACGTGTAACTATTGAGTAACTGACCGCCCAGAGGAAGCAAGGGGGCTACCAGCAGTCTCTTCTCAAAGATCGTTCAGCGAACGGTGCTGCATATGGGCCTTCGTATCAGGCGCCTGCTTCATGCAACCATGCTAACTGCTGTCATCCCCGATGACGGAAGAAATCAGCACACCAATACCGCAGCTGGACGTCCACTGAGTGGCGATAGATGACCTTTTCAGGTGAATTATATTTTATGCTCCATCGGTCAAATGGGCATTTTCGTGTACGGCGTCAAACGTGTGAAAGCAGACACCTTACAACAATCGTCAGAAGGATCCAGACAGGAAGAGTGAGCGTTATGATCTGGGGAATGCTTCTGTCTCATTCCCTGAGTGATCTCGTCATTGTGGAATGCACAATGGGTCAAGAAAAATATGTATCTTTCCTTGAAGACCATGTCCACTCCTACATGATGATTGTTTTTCCTCGGCACTATGGCATCTACAGACAGCACGATGCAACGTGTCACAAGGCACGCTGGGTACATGCGTGCTTCTAAGAGTACCAGAATGGTTTTACCGTACTCTCTTGAACCCCATACTCTCCGGATTTAAACGCAATTGAGAATCTATGCACCACCTCGGTCGAGCTGTAAGTGTCATGGATCCTCCGCTAAGTAACCGAGTACAACTGGCCACGGTTCTGCAGTCGGCTTGTGTCCACATCCCTGTCGGTACCTTTCGGAACCTTCCTAGTTCTCTTCCTACACGTCTCGCAGCGTTAGCACCGAAAAAAGTGGTTATCCAGGCTTTTGACAGGTGCTCATATTAATGTTACTGTCAGTTGTATCTCCCCCTTTTATACTGATTGATTGTTAATGAATGATGCTCATGCTCCGGCTAGCTGGCTGTAGAATGTCTGCGAGGAAAGTCACAAAAAAAGAATTGTCTTGCTGCACTGTATTTACACCGAGTGCGTGTTAGTTGTACAGGACTACTCAGATGAGTACTTGCTCCCCGCCGTGTACGAGCCTAACTACACGTAAATGCATACAAACTGAGATTATTGACCTAATCATGATTACAGTCTACATACATCCAGAGTTTATCTAGGAAAGTTTACAATTCGCGTGAGCTAAAAAGTCTGACTCAGTACGATAACTTTCTAGAGCGCCAAATAATATCTATGAATGCTGCACTATGTTGATAATCTATGTTGTCGCACAGATAAATATCTTATGAGCACGTAATATTAAATGGATTGAAAAAATGTCAAACACTATAAATACACTTTATGTTGGTTTATTCTAGTTTATGCACATCCTATCATTGTTTTAAAGAAGTAACCGTTCTTTCAGATGGGTGGAGTTAGTTATGTAAATTAAGCCAAACAGTTTACAGCAATATCCAGATTACACTATTTACTTTAATGCAGTTTGGTATATTCGTCACAGTTTACACTATTCATCACTTACTATCAGTTGAACTATTAATTGTCTATCGCATTAGGTCTAAGTTCAGTCTTTCTTTGATAATAATCAAATTAAGACAGTATATTCGGATATTTTCCTAGCTCGAATTACTTCAAATATATTTTCAAAGTTGCTGATTTACCTCTTTCAGTTTTTAATCATTTCTATCAGATCGCTAATCTTAAAAATGTAACAAACCATCTCGTATCGCCTACCAATATTACGTACGAGCGCACAAGTTCAATTACGACACGACAAGGCAAGCGCCAGAAGCACATTAACAATGTACTACTTTAGCTTCTGTATTTCGCAGTGTACTCAAAGAGCTTTCACAAGGCGTATTCTTTGAGGACACTTGTTATACTCTGTGGTCTACAAGTCTACTACGTTGTGATCTGCTAATATATTATCTTGAAACTAGTGGATTCTATTTCTTTTTTATTCTTTTTCAAAACATTAAGTTACTTTATTACCAAGAATCTTTTCTATTTCTTTTTATATTACTTTGTTTTCAGCGTGCTTTGTTACTCGTCATGCAATGTTAGAACAGAGGGACTCCGTTTTTCTTTTTATGAAATTTCGATCTTGGGCTTGGGGCTTGTATTGGGGTGTGAGGACTGGATTTTATTTTTCATATTTGGGTCCAAAGGGTAGCGGCGTTAAACAGTGTAATTAAACTTTTGCTACTTGAGAGGGTCCATATGAAAAATGAGTGATCGCAGGACAGCGATACCTAGTGAAAACATTTTTAAGGAAGCAGGGAAGAAAAGTAACGAATCAAACATTGAAGGCAACACATTTTGATTTCAACATGACAGAGTAACATTTGTTAATTGCGTACCACTTTTACGTTCCAGGTTACAGGCGTTGCTCAATGTAAGGTCCATATGCATCCACGTCAGCTACGAGATGTTTTCGGATATCATTTCACAATTATTCGCAGCACTTGTCGAACGGTGGACCACTGGATGTTCAGCCGACGTGACGCGACGCGGCTCGTCCACTGCTTGAAGCTGCACACTGTGTCCAGCATTCTCAGCAACAGTGGCTTCAACAATTTGTAGCGAAATTGGCCGTCGGCCTCTCCCACGAGCAATTGCCAAAACGCCAGTCAGTTCGAACTTTCGAATTTTGTTCTTCAACCCCGATGCGGTCCTCTCCGTATTCCTTGTATGCCCCTATACTCGCGAAGTGCAGTTGCACTATTGCCGCTGTTTTGATAAAACAGCTTTACTAGTAAATCCCCGCTCTCCTCGACCAGACCTATGTTGACCATCTGCAACTGTAATACACACTGATGCTTCTGTTGCAGGCCTAACAGCAAGTCGTGACACTAACATTACCAGCAACGAAAGTCCTGCAGCACACAGTCTGAACATCATTTCTATAAAGTTGGGCACCGAAAAGGTAAATAGTCTTCCGTTGATACTGGTTCAGGTAGGTGAATGATGAGATGTGGAGCCGGTGAAGTACGACTGAATATAACGAACAGCTTTCTAAACTGCTTCTACGTTTTCCCCGTATGTTATGTTTTTGCGGACTGTGAGTCTTGGTTACTGTGACCGCTCATATGAAACTTCTAAACACGTTCGGCGTTCGTGCGCTGTAGAAGAGAGCTTACACAGGTCAACAAACGCAATATTCACTGGCATTTCAATATCACCGTTTAATAAAAATTAAAAGAGCTATATTAAAAAGCAGCAACGAATTTAATTGTTTCTTTGCCTCTATGAATGTATCTGTTCCACATTTTCGCAGCAAATCCAATTACATTCTCATCCACAGCAGCTTTAGTTAGAAATAGAATTGCTATACGAATTCGCGACGAAATGAAGTCGTACTCACAGAATAGGGGAGGAACAACGTAAATCCGAATACATTAAAATTCTCTTGTAATAAAGTCACAATATTAGATTCAAAATAAGAAAAGAATTGCATGAATTATGGTGTCATCTACAGTGAGTTCATTAAACACCGTCGAATTTTCAGTTCCCTTACCGACCATGGTATCTTTTATCTTGAGGAAATTTTATTTTATTTTACTGAATAGAGGGATAGAGTAGTGGACTAGCGACGGAAAAACAAATGGATTTATGACCTCAAACTAGTGGCAAGGCTATTCGTGTTCCACACAATAGCATGCCTTCCCTTGTAGCCCTGTAATGGCGAACAAGTGAGCTAATTCGTTTGCAAGGTTCACTCGTAAACTGTCAACAGTAACTTTTCAGTAGTTATTATACGTATTTTTGCAAAGTACATTTAGTTGTGGCCAGCAATCTTTTTCTGCTGTTGCTGTACTAGAGAGCTGCAGCGATTAGTTTTTTGGTTAACGTAAATAAATTTTGTAGCCGGGAGCAAGCTAGTGAAACTATTGACAGAAATAAAAAAAATTAACAGAGCTACCACCCTGATAATGCTTTCCTTCATTTCTCAACTTTTTTTTTAGTTTTCTTCGTATCTGCTTAAATGCTAGCGCGTTAACGAACACGAACAAAGGATCTTTTAACTAAGTCTTCATATGCGATCAAATTATGATTGTAGATATTTGTATAATTATTTCTTCAAATCCCCTTTTGTTCCTGCACTCTCTCCCCAGTTTTGAAAATTTTTCACGATGCTCAACAATGACTGAAGTATGAAAAATCCATTCCTACACTTACGTAGATAAATGTTGAAAATGCCGTTCGTCTTTTATCGTTCAATTTACTACTGTCGAATTCGGTAACGAAAAAGTAGATTTAAAATTTTCAAACTTTTTCGTGTCATAAATTCGTTTATCATAAATTATCTTTGGATTTTGAAGCAGGGATGATTACGAGTCTTTGCTGCAATGAAATTCAACCCTAAAACATTACGAGAAATGAATTTGTAATGTTAAAAATGCTTTCTAAATTATGGATCTGCAGTTTAGTTACTGACAACGAAGCAATAACCTGTACGACGTTCACAAGTGTCTGAACAGACTTTCATGCTTTAATTCATTGACGAACAGCGTCAAAGATGTTGAAAGACGTGGAATAAATTTAAGACAGTTCACACGATACAGTTATGACAACCGCCGACATTCGACGTGAACATACAATAATCATCAGCAGACTACAGATGGCAGCACTAGCTGTGCAGTGTATATAAGCGTGTCGGGAGGACCCCGTAATGGGTCATTCCAACCCAAATCATCCAGAAATTTTAGGAAATCATTGAAATTTTGGGTAGTGGAAGTTTACCTAGATATATCCACATTTAAAAAATGTAAATGTTTCAGGCCAATTTTTTTTTCACTTATGATAAAAAGAAGTTGTAGAGATTCAGGAATTCGGGCTTTCATAGACGAGCTCCTTTATAATTTAAAAATGCAACAGTTCCTGCAGTTTTTACAGTGGAAGCTCGATTTTTTTTTTTGTTAAAGAGGAAGGTTTATATTTTGTAGTCATGTTTCTTGTAGTGAATATCCATCGTTTACAACTCAGAAAAAGTTGTAAATAATTTCTTTAAAACAAAATTCACACATGGACATTATAACTTCTTAAAGGTATAGCCCCCTTATAGATACTTCTGAAAAAAGTACAATGTTATTATAAATATTCCATTATGTCACACAAAAAGTATCAGTTTGTAGGAATAATGGTAAGTGTGGAAAGTAGCGTTATTGTAAAAGAAATATTGAAGTTACTAATTCATGACTACCTTGTCACCACTAAATTGCTGAAGTTGGCTGCACTGGATTTCCCTAGGAACAAATCATATCTGATAAAACTGTTTCATTGCCACTATGTATTGCGTAATCCAGTTCCTTTGTTTTGAGTCATGTGTTCACTGAGCATGCAGTTCTGATCTCTTCTACTGAGTTGTACCCAGAGGCAATTATTGGTTAAAAATTCAGTTGTTGCAGTTTTTAACTATTCATTCCAAAACAAAAGTAAATCCGCTAATGTTACAATAATAATGTGAATTACTTTTGTAATGAAACAATCGGATAGAATGATTTTTCATTATTTAATTACTTTCTAGGTTACACCAATCATCTTTTGAATTATTTACGACAAATATTGGTTTTATGACTGAATCAGTATGGAAAGTACAAGTAGGTAGTGTTTTCTTGGACAGTATCTGCAAGATATATGTGGTAATGCCCAGACTTGTGTGAATGAACTGACCAGTTAAGAACAAGAACTTTTATTATGGCGAAGCAACAGTCCATTCATACTGTAATTTAAATGTTTTATGTGTGCGTGTGAAACACAATGACAGGTACCTGTGCAGTTTCTATCTGCCTAAGAAATTTTGCTATGATCCCTTCAAGCGCCATAAACGATCTGTTTCATTTGGATTGCGTGAAAGTAGTTTAGAAACGGCAAAGACCTTCAAAATGAGAGGCTTCAGCTTTATTCCTGGGGAGAAAATTTGCCCACAGTATCAAACTGTATGAAAAACAAGCAAGTTACGACTCATCACCTGACTATATAAATGAGAGTAATGTGAAGGTGCAGACTCCTGAAAAATATATGCTTAATACTAGCTTAACTACCTTAGGAGTATCTCCTGCAAAGCTGCATTCAGTTGCTCTGCATAGTCGGTATGCAGCAGCCAAACGAAAATTGGAATCAGCAGCTGGGGCTCTTGAAACTAAAATTTCACATACGTAACAAGTTGAGCTGGCTGCTAATGCAAGCACTATCAATGACAATGATTTAACAAAACTGGAAGAAAAGGCAAAACATCACGGACAAAATCAAACAGAAAATTGAATATGCAAATAATCGTGAAAAAATTTTGTTACTTACTCTAGTGCCGCCAATGTGGTCTCGACCGAAAGTCAGTTCTAAGATTTCAGGTTTCTGAATATTTGGTGCGACAAGCAAGAGATCTTTCGATAGAGAACGGTATTTTATTGATGGCTGAGCAGAAAGGAGGAAAGACGTTGCCACATGACACAGTGCAAAAAGTAAAGAGTTTTTATTTGGATGATGAAAATACAAGAGTAATGCCTGGGAAAAAAGACAAAGTGAGCACCAGCAAAAATACCTATGAACAAAAGCGTCTTGTTTTAAGTAATTTAACTGAACTGTGTTCTCTCTATAAAAAAGAAGTGTTCTGAAGACAATGTAGGATTCTCAAAATTGCTTCTCTTCGACCAAAACAATGTATACTTGCACGATCATCAGGAACACGCACCGTATATGTGTGCATTTACCACCAAAATGTTAAATTGCTACTAAATTCCATTGCTATTAAAGAAAGACACCAAGATCTAATTAAAACAATGATATGTGATACAAATAACGGAGCCTGAATGCTTTGTCTGTGTGAAAAATGCCCCACGACTTCATTGCTTAAAACCCACATAGAAAATGAAATAGAAGACTATAATCCTGATGAGATGGTTCAGTACAGTCAATGGGTATCAACTGACAGAATGGCTTCAGGCGTTTAAATGACTCTTTATCAGAATTCTGTGATAAACTAATTAAGAAAATTGAAAAACTTACTCCACACTCTTTTATTTCTTAGTCACAATATGATTATCTGAAAATGATAAGGAAACACTTGATGAAGGATCAATGTTAATTTTAATGGATTTCAGTGAAAATCTCGATTTTGTTGTTCAAGAAGAAGCACAGGGGTACCATTGGAACAATGGTAGCTGCACCCTTCACACTGTCCATATTAATTACAAAAAAGGACAAACAGTTGCATGCAAAAATTATTTGTATTGTTTCTGATGATCTGGAACATGATGTTGCCTTGGTGTACCACACTCAGAAGACTGGACTGAATTTTTTAAGTGTGAATATTTCACTGATGGCTTTGCTGTACAATATAAAAATTGTAAGAATTTCAGAAATATCTGCTACTATGAACACGACTTCAACATAAAGTGCAGTTGGTCCTTTTTTGCTACCATCCCTGGCAAATCTCCCTGTGATGGTTTTGGCGGCACTGTTAAAAGACTTGTCACAAAAACAACTTTACAAAGAGTTTACAAAGATCAAATACTTACAGCTTCACAGGTATATGAGTTCTGTCACGAGAAACCTGCAAGGCATTTCAGTTCTCTTTGTTGCAAAAGATGTAATGGTACAAGTCAGAAATTATCTTTGTCAGTGCTTCACAATTCCTGGAACACGATATATGCATCACATTGCACCAATATCACCAACCAAGATTGGAGCAAAAAGGCTGAGCTGTGATACGGATTTTAGTATCGTGCATGGTTTCTCAGATGCATTTCCGCCACTAATGCCAGAACGCACTGCGCAGCCCAACTGCTATGTTGCACTTGCATATGACCTTTTTTGGTATTTAGGTATTGTTGATACGGTGAATTGTGAAGAATGAGATGTTACATTAAGATTCATGCATCCTCATGGACCATCCCCATCCGTCTATTCACCCGATAATGACGGTTGTGATGCTTCTTTCTCTCATACTCTGTGTGAATCTGATTTCACCACAGCAAAGGGCCGTCCTTTTTCTCTGAGAAAAGAGTCCTAAGTGTTGGTGGAAGAAAAGTGGTTCTCATACAAAAAAAGTATTATCTAAGCATCAAAATGTCTTGTCACATGTGTAGTTCCGAATCAACTTGAATGCAGATTGCAGGATCAGCATTTTGTGTAGTGTTGACAATATTGGCTTTTGACAAAATGCTTAAAAGTTATAAACAAAATGCTATGTATTACAGTGAGTTTATTTGGTTATGGCAAAGGTAAGAAAGTGTTCATATGTCATGTAATGTACAAGTTGCCCTAAATTTTATAATGTGTAATTTTGTTTCATGTATTGCAGTTTTTGTTCCTTGTTACGTGTACTTATGTTGTTAATGTATCTTGGGTAGTAACTGTATTTCTCTCCAGGACATTATATATATATATATATATATATATATATATAAATTTTTTAGCCCCAGAGCCATTCATTTCTCAAAATTGATTTTTTGTGCTATGAAACTTTATTATTTGAAGATAACTTTCTAATTTTTATAGTGTTTTCCAAATGGGCAATTTTCCAAAATATTTTTTCTAATTTAACAATAAAATTTAAAAAAGTTAACTAACAAAAATTTAATTGGAAATGTCTAACATTTTTTCTGAAACAGGTCCGAAAATGTGTTCAGGGAAAAAACTGTCAGCATACAATTTTTTGTTTAAAAATTGCAGCCAATTTCGAAATGTTTACAGTTTGCTTTGAAGAAACGGATAGCACCAAACTTTCGGCTATTGCTACCTACAGATTGTATGTAAAGCAATAGACATTGGCAAAAGTTCGTGATCTTAGATACAAAAGCAGTAAACAAAATCTCAGTTCACAACTAGATAATGGGTGTCATGGCGTAGATGACTTGTCATGGAATGACCCTAATGGGATTTATTTGGCTCCAAAAAGGGTGAGATCATTGGCTTTCCGACCAAGGGTGGAAGCATTTCCGAAAAGGCTAAGTTTGTAAACTATTCGCGTGCTGCTGGCGTTAGAGTACAACGTGCGTGGTAAAATGGCACTAATCGAAACCAGCACTGAGGCAATGTGGTACACCAGGGGCCAATGCTGAGACGGGTGAACGGCGGCTGCGGAGAAGTGTACTGGCGAATAGACGAGCAACTGTTGAGCATTTGACCCTCGCATATGAACAGTGTGTCCTCAACGACATTTCAGCTAACATTGCTGGGTATGGGCCTCCGCAACAAGTGCTTGGTTCAGGCACCCATGTTGGATGCTGTTCGTGGGCTGGAATTCGCGCGCCAGCACCACCACTCGGTGTCCACTGAGCGGTGGGAAGTGGCCTTTTCAGACGAATCACGTTTTATGCTTCATAGGACAGATGGCCGTTGGCGTGTACGGCGTGAAACATTTGTGAGCAAACACCCAGCAACAATTCTCGGAACGGTCCAGGCCGGTGGAGAGAGCATTCCAGCCTGAGGAATGTTTTCGTGGAGTTCACTAGTTGATCTCTTTATTCTGGAAGACACAATGGATCAACACAAGTGAGTATCTGTGCTTGGTGACCACGTCCACCGCCCCATGCCGTTTATTTTTCCTCGGCATGATGCCATTTACCAGCACGACAATGCAATGTGTCACATATCTCCCAGTGTACCCGCATGATTAGAAGAGGATGAGTTTACCGTACTGCCCTCCACACCAAACTTCCTGGATTTAAACCTAACTGAGAATCTGTGGGACCATCTCGATCGGGCTGTTCGTTCCATGGATCGTCAACCGAGAAACCCAGCACAGCTGGCCACAAAACTGTAGTCAGCATGGCGTCGCATCCCTTTTCGTACCTTCCAGAACATACCTGACTCTCTTCTTACACGGCCGCGCGGCGAAAGGTGGTTATTCAACCTTTTGACAGGTTGTCATATTAATGTGACGGTACACTGTAATTGAAGAACGAAAGAGGATTTGATGACTCAATTACTGCAGCTATTCACATTCGTAATTTGCTTGAATATCAATATTTATATCTTGGCAGCCCTTAATATTCTAACAGTTAGATGAGTAGTATAATGTATACTTTTAGGTACTTCCGTACAAGCACATACTTGCGTAAACAGAAATCTAGAGCCAGTGTATAGTTCACTCTGATAGATCGACATTTATTGTCTGCATCCGATGTAGACTAAACTCAGAATAGTAGCTGAAAGTAGGTTAACAAAAGTTGTCTTCCCCGTTTCTATCACTTTCTGGCTGAAACGGCTCTGAGCACTATGGGACTTTACATCTGAGCTCATCAGTCCCCTAGAACTTAGAACTACTTAAACCTAACTAACCTAAGGACATCACATATATCCACGCCCGAGGCAGGATTCGAACCTGCGACTGTAGCGGTCGCGTGGTTCCAGACTGAAGCGCCTAGAGCCGCTCGGCCACAGTGGCCGGTTATCACTTTCTGGATCGAGCCTTCCGTCGCTAGTACTCCCAAGCTATCGTGGCGGACGTCAGCATCAGCAATGTTCACACAGCAATGAGCCAAAACATTATGACATCTAAATAATAAGAAGTTGCTCCGTGTTTGGAAGGCAATACAGTAGCGATGCTGCGGGTCATGGATTCCGCAAGTGCTTGATACGTTTCCGAAGATACGCGACACCAGACGTCTAAGCACAGAACACACAGTTCTCGTAAATTACGCTCAGTGGATTATGGGCTTGGAGCTGGAGTCTGGTAACATCCCATATACACTGAGGTGACAAAAATCATGGGACTGCGATACGCACATATACAGTGCACTGACGAAGTTGTCATTTGTACTCAGGTGATTTAAGTGAAAAGATTTCCCACTTGATTATGGCAACAAGGCGGAAATTAACAGACAATGAACGTGGAATGGTAGTCAGAGCTGGACACGTGAGACATTCCTTTTCGGAACTCGTTAGGTAATTCAGTATTCCGAGATCCACAGTGTAAAGAATGTGTGCCGAGAATACCAACTTCCAGGTGCTACTTCTCATTACATACAACGCAGGGGCCGACGGCCTTCTCTCAATGAGCGAGAGGGTTGGGTTGGGTTGTTTGGGGGAGGAGACCAGACAACGAGGTCATCGGTCTTTTCGGATTAGGGAAGGATGGGGAAGGATGTCGGCTGTGCCCTTTCAAAGGAACCATCCCGGCATTTTCCTGGAGCGATTTAGGGAAATCACGGAAAACCTTAATCAGGATGGCCGGCCGCGGGATTGAACTGTCGTCCTCCAGAATGCGAGACCAGTGTGGTAACCACTGCGCTACCTCGCTCGGTAATGAGCGAGAGCAACGGCTTTTGCGAAGAGTTGTCAGTACTATCAGTTAAACAATAGTGCGTGAAGTAACCGCAGAAATCAATGTGGAACGCACGGCTGACGTATCCGTTAGAACAGTGTGGCGAATTTGACGTTAATGGGCTGTGGCAGCAGATGACCGACGCGAGTGCCTCTACTAACAGCACGACGTCACCTACAGTGCCTCTTCTGGGCTTGTGACCATATTGGTGGCACCCTTGACGACTGGGAAACTATGGCATGGTCAAATGAGTCCCGATTTTGGTCGGTAGGAGATAATTGCAGGACTTGAGTGTGGCGCAGATGCCACAAACCCATGGGCACAGGTTGCCAACAAGACACTGTGCAAGCTGGTGGTGGCTCCACAATGGTGTGGGCACTGTTTACATAGAATGGGCTGAGTCCCCTGGTCCAACTCAACAGATAATTAACTGGAAATGGTTAAGTTCGGCTACTTGGAGACCATTTGCAGTCATTCGTAGACTTCATATTCCCAAACAGCGACGAAATTTTTGTGGATGATAATGCGCCATGTCACCGCCGACAGTTGTTTGCGATTGGTTTGAAGAACATTCTGTACAATTCGAGCGTCTGAGTTGGCCACTCACATCGCCGACACGAATGCCTTCGAACATTTGTGGGACGTAATGGAGAGGTCAGTTCGTGCACAAAATCCTGCACTGGCAACACTTTCGCAGTTATGGACGGCTATAGAGGCAGCATGGCTCGTTATTTCTGCAAGGGACTTCCAACGACTAATTGAGTCCATGCCACGTCGAGTTGCTGCAGTACGCCGGACAAAATAGGGTCCTACACAATATTAGCAGGTATCCCATGACTTTTTGTCACCTCACTGTATGTTCCTTCGAGTTCAAAAAAATGTTCAAATGTGTGTGAAATCTTATGGGACTTAACTAAGGTCATCAGTCCCTAGGCTTACACACTACTTAACCTAAATTATCATAAGGACAAACACACACACCCAAGCCCGAGGGAAGACTCGAACCTCCGCCAGGACCAGCCGCACAGTTCATGACTGCTGCGTCCCAGACTGCTCGGCTAATCCCGCGCGGCCTTCGAGTTCAGATCAGAGGAATTTGAGGCGAAGGCATCTTCATCTATATCTATATCTATATCTATTTTGTACCCCGCAAGCCACCTCACGGTGTGTGGCGGAGGGAACTTCACGTACCACTGGTCCTTTCCATTCTTCCTGTTCCATTCGCGAATCGTTCGCGTGAAGAACGATTTCTGGTAAGCCTCTGTGAGAGATCGAACTTCTCAAATTTTACATTTGTGGTCATTTCTTTAAATCAGAATATTATTTGAGTCTTCAAGAATTGTACGCTCTCGAAACGTAAACAGTTAACCACACTATGATGCAGATCGCCTCTCTTGCGATGTCTGCTACTGGAGTTGGGTCAGCATATCGTGATTCTTTTGCACTGTAGTGAAACGCGCTCCTTTCTTTGGATCTTATCTATTTAACCTTCTTGTTCTCTTTGGTACGTATCTCAGATTGACTGTTGCAACCAGGGTTTTGTGAACTACCTCCTTTGTAGATGGTCTACATTTCCTGAAGATCCTTCCAATAAATCTGAGTCTGGCATCTGCGTTACCTGTGATTAATTTAATGTGGTCGTTCCGCTACAGATTGCTCCGTATGTGCACTCCTAGATGTTTTATGGATGTGACCGAGCCGGCCGGAGTGGCCGAGCGTTTCTAGGCGCTTCAGTCTGGAACCGAGCGACCGCTACGATCGCAGGTTCGAATCCTGCCTCGGGCATGGATGTGTATGATGTCCTTAGGTTACTTCGGTTTAAGTACATCTCAAGATGATAGGCAAGATAAAAACATATTTCAGGAATTCGGCCGTTACACTTAAAGCAATAAATTCGTTAACACCCAATCCGACAAACGTGACAGAGGCGGCCATTAACGTACGGCAGACCGACAGACAGACAGACACTAACTGCCTAACAAGTGCGGACGGGAGACAGACGAGCAAGCTGGGGACGAGAGACTGACCAAGAAAACAAGTAAAATTTAACAAGTAAGTCAAACAACATATCACGAATCACTTAACATCTAATAAACTGCGATGCCTGGCGAAGACCTGCCCCCCCCCCCCCCCCCCAAAACTCTCTCCCCAACCGTCCGCTGCCAGCCGCGCCGATCTCCCGTTTCACGGCGTCGCAGCTCGCACCGGCCAGACCGATGTCGTGGGTTGACTCCTGTTGCTCTCGTGTCGGCCGCGAAGCCACTACTCCTCGCTATACGGCGCGGCTCACTGGACTGACGTGGCGACCTCACATGCGTCGACGCTTAAGACGAACTAGTCATCTTGTGTCTCGGTGTGCGACCGACCAATCAATCGATCCAACCGCCAATGACCATTGCCTGAACAAACTCGAACGGACTGGCGGCCTAACACATACCAGCACTCCGGACGATAGACAGACACTGACTGCCCCACACTGACCCGGCTGACCAACTGACCGACTGGCAAGCTCATAGCGCCCCTTAAATGCACGTGAACAGGCAACCTTTCCCCTTTCCCACCAGAGGGAGACACCAAAGCTGCGATTGCCACAGCGGCGCCACCGCCAGAAACGGAGGGCGACTGCTTCACACAACGCGCACAGTGATCTGTGGCATGTCTGCCGAAAGAACACAATGCTGTTATACGCACAAGTGTTTCGGAGCACTCCTTTCATCGTACATTGTTGAACATGGAGCTCCGCAGCAGACCACCCCTACGTGTTCACATGCTGATCCAACGACATCGTCAGTTGCGATCAACGGAAACGTGTGGCCTCACCACGTGAATCTCATTTTTGCTACATTAGATCGATGGTAGTCTCTACAAACGCCGTCATCGAGGTGAACGGCAGTTCGAAACGTGCGGTGTGCCACGGACGTCGGCTGTTGGGTGCAGTATTTTGTTGTGGGAGACGTTCTCCTGAGCTTGCATGGGACCTGTGGTAGTAATCGAAGACACGCTGACAACAGCGAATAGTCTGCATCCCTCCGTGCTTGGTGTTTTCCCCGACGACAGTGTTGTCTTTCAGCAGTATAACTGTCCTTGTATCCTAGCCAGAACCGCGTACAGTGGTTTGAGGATCATTGTAGTGAACTCATGCTGATGTGACGGCGACCGAATTCGCCTGATGCAAATCCTAACAAACCCATCTGGGTCGCTATCGATCGCCGTCACCGAGTACGCAGATCAGCATCCCTTTATTTACACGAATTACATCTACATCTACATAAATACTCTGCAAATCACATTTAAATGTCTGGCAAAGGGTTAATTGAACCACCTTCACAATTCCCATCTCGTATAGCGTGCGGAAAGAACGAACACCTATATCTTTCCGTACGAGCTCTAATTTCCCTTATTTTATCGTTGTGGTCGTTCCTCCCTATGTAGGTCGGTGTCAACAAAATATTTTCGCATTCGGAGGAGAAAGTTGATGACTTGCGCGTAGACATGTAATGCCACGTAGCTCCATGAATCTGCCAACAAACTGTCGGATCCCTGATACACAGGATCAATGATGTATTTCGTTCCAAAGACGGACACAGAAGCTATTAAGGAGGTGGTCATAATTTTTTGGCTCATTAATGTATGTGTCCTTAATTCTACATGTAGGTATGTACGTAACAAGGTAGGCACAGCCGGTCTATCATACTCTGTTATCTGTTGATAAGTACCACTTAACAATTCGAGCATTAGCTTCGTGTGCATTTTTTTGAAATCAAAAGCCACTAAAGAGCGGTCGAATGATCTTGATTCACTTTCTATTTTCAGCACAACCTGTTGATATTATGTTCAATAAATTAGTTAGTATAAAAGACTTTGTCGCAGCTAATTTACGAACACGTTTACGAGCTCTTGATGTTGAAGTAACGTCATGGAGCTACAATGACGATAGATTTATCTGCTGCATTAGAAACACAAGGTAAGCCGCGCCTTCAGTTTAATTACAGGTTACGAGGTTTTACTATCTGTGGGTGATACAAGAGGCCTTTCGCAGAGGAGAAAATGTTACTCTGGGAAATTAATAAACATGAGACTAGCAAGTCACCGCTGGAATGTAGCAAGAATAAGAACTTGAAGATCAGTAACACAAAAAAATGAGCATTTATTTATCTCAAGCAACTAAATTTGCATTATAACAAACGAAACGCAAAAGCACGAGAACAATACTAATAAGAAAATAGTATCTTTGTTTTCATGGCCATCTTCCTCAGCAGCTGCTAAAACCAGTTATTATCGATTTCTCCGTCTTAAGATTACTGCAGTTTTACTGAAGAGAATTTTACACCAGGCGCGTTTCACTTGTTTTTATGAAGCATTTTATGTGGCCATTCTACAGATTAGATACATATGTTTGTCCATTTCTCGCTGTTTTAGATTTAAAACAACATTTTGTTTATAAAGTTGGTGTGCCATTTACTCATAGTGTTTCCGCCCCTTGTTTACATATTCTCGAAACTACTGCTTCTTTCCTCTTTGTTAGCATAAGTTGATGTCGAAAGACTTCGTTTCACGTATACACTTTGCAGTTTTTGCCTTTCTGCGCTTTGAGACGCAGACATGGAAATCGTAAGGGTAAAGGACAACAACAAATATCTCCTCACCTTACAAGAAAACTACCACATTTAAAAACCATAACGAAAAAGTAACAGCCCATAAATAATTAGACCAATCTGGCAAACCACACTCTCTTTAAACTGATTGACTACTTAATATAACATTAAATATGCACGTATAACAACAGGCTTCATTTACCACTATCACGTCCTCCCAGTTTCTTTCTATAATCGCCATCGCCCCCACACAAAAAAGAAATCGAACCATCGAACCACAATTCGTAATCACAAACCTCCATGTTTTCTCCCATCTCTGCCGAACGTACAAGATTTTTTCACTAATTTACACTAACCTTCTCTCTATGTCTCTCTGCCTCTCTCTCACTCTCCCTCTCTCTCTCTCTCTCTCTCTCTCTCTCACACACACACACACACACACACACACACACACTCACACACTTATTCATCCTCTATTCTCCCCCACCTTCTCATCCTCCCTCTTTCTCTTTTCCTCTCCTATCTCTCCCCTCTCCCCGCCACTACACGCTCGCGCGCACGAATTATAATTTAAAAAAGTAGTATTGCAGTCGGGCAATAGTCATAACCTACACGAAAACACACGGACAGATATAAACATTGCAACAACCAGTGTGCTGAGTGAGAACACACATAACTGCAGTTCGAATTCCGAAAGTGAGGTGAAGTGTAACTAACAGAAATGCAACTGCCAAGTGTACATATGTGCGATGTATTTCGGCATCAACCTATGCTAACAAACAGGAAAGAAGAAATAATGGTACACCAACTTTATAAATAGAATGCTATTTTTAGTCTAAAACAATGAAAAATGTGCAAATATGTGAATCCAGTATGAAGAATTACCAAAGACGATGCTTTATAAATAAAAGCGAACCGCATGTGGTGTAAAATTCTCTTTAATGAAATTGCGCAGAAACCAGTGGCGAATAATAATTGGCGATAAAGAATACACTCATTAAGCTACAAGTTACTTGCGCAAATAAAAACATTTGTAGCAAGATTCTAAACGTAGCTACCCAATCAACTGCATTTTACAGATGCAAAGAGAATACTTCTTTACCATTCGGAGCACAGCAACCAAGTTCAGAAAGCTTCTTCTGTGGTCCACAGAAAGGCGCTTAAAACTGACCGGTCAGCGGATGCCTTTCTACCACTTGGTGTTCTTTTACAGTTATTTAACAAACTAGCTTTAATTTAACTAAACTATGGTTACTGTCTTAAGTTAGAGCTAGAGACATTGGAGAATCGTGATTTTATCTACTGTGTTCACATTTTGCACGTGTATCGCTAACAATGCTAAGTTGACTGCAATCTTCTACCCAGACGCAGTACATCTGTGGTCGTTGTTTTTGAACAGGGCGTCTCTGCAAGTAAGAAAGAATTTGGGATTCAATTTGGCAAGAAAAGCTCTTTTCGCTTACTGTACACAAGAAACCGAACAGCTACTCCTAGCACTGACTCGCACCTGAAGTATAATGTAGTTCGTATAACGAATTATTACCAGAATCAACTACTCTTCGGTCATCCCAGCACATAATTACATGTTACTATCGCAAGCTATCCAACGAGAATTTGAGATTCTACTTTAGTGTGGTCTCGTATCTGAAGGTGTAGGTGTATTGTGTGGTTGCAAAATCAGTGTAAAAAGTTTCTGAAAGATAACTGGTTGCCACTTTTATTTACCGTATGGAGGCAAATATATGAGTTATTTTTGATACCGTTTAACTGGAATAGCTACAGAATTATACTGTTGCTACCAACTGCACCACATTAATATGTGGTGATGCTGCACGGTTGAACTATATATTACAACTCAACTGTGGATATCAACATTGCAGGCTATGCTTGTTGAACAGCTAATAACAAATCCCACCTGTTTCATGCTTACATCTGTGATCACATTATCTGTACTATTCAACATGACAAGCCTCTCCACTTGCTGATCTCATTGACTTACGGTTGATTACTTCACCGATAACTGATTGCTGAAAGTGCAGTGTTATGAATCGGATCACGGTGAATCTAACCAGTTTCCATCCTTAGCAGAACTGTTCCAGCTAACAGCTCTTGAACAAATGCCTCAAGAATGCCAGAGAAATGCCCAATTTTGCATCATCTAAGCCTATACTGCACCATCATCATCATCATCAGCATCATCATTTAAGACTGATTATGCCTTTCAGCGTTCAGTCTGGAGCATAGCCCCCCTTATAAACTTCCTCCATGATCCCCTATTCAGTGCTAACATTGGTGCCTCTTCTGATGTTAAACCTATTACTTCAAAATCATTCTTAACCGAATCCAGGTACCTTCTCCTTGGTCTGCCCCGACTCCTCCTACCCTCTACTGCTGAACCCATGAGTCTCTTGGGTAACCTTGCTTCTCCCATGCGTGTAACATGACCCCACCATCTAAGCCTGTTCGCCCTGACTGCTACATCTATAGAGTTCATTCCCAGTTTTTCTTTGATTTCCTCATTGTGGACACCCTCCTGCCATTGTTCCCATCTACTAGTACCTGCAATCATCCTAGCTACTTTCATATCCGTAACCTCAACCTTATTGATAAGGTAACCTGAATCCACCCAGCTTTCGCTCCCATACAACAAAGTTGGTCGAAAGATTGAACGGTGCACAGATAACTTAGTCTTGGTACTGACTTCCTTCTTGCAGAAGAGAGTAGATCGTAGCTGAGCGCTCACTCCATTAGCCTTGCTACATCTCGCTTCCAGTTCTTTCACTATGTTGCCATCCTGTGAGAATATGCATCCTAAGTACTTGAAACCGTCCACCAGTTCTAACTTTGTTCCTCCTATTTGGCACTCAGTCCGTTTATATTTCTTTCCCACTGACATTACTTTCGTTTTGGAGGTGCTAATCTTCATACCATAGTCCTTACATTTCTGATCTAGCTCCGAAATATTACTCTGCAAACTTTCAATCGAATCTGCCATCACAACTAAGTCATCCGCATATGCAAGACTGCTTATTTTGTGTTCACATATCTTAATCTCACCCAGCCAGTCTATTTTTTTCAACATATGATCCATAAATAATATGAACAACAGTGGAGACAGGTTGCAGCCTTGTCTTACCCCTGAAACTACTGTGAACCATGAACTCAGTTTACCGTCAACTCTAACTGCTGCCTGACTATCCATGTAAAGACCTTTGATTGCTTGCAAAAGTTTGCCTCCTATTCCATAATCTCGTAGAACAGACAATAACTTCCTCCTAGGAACCCGGTCATATGCCTTTTCAAGATCTATAAAACATAGATACAATTCCCTGTTCCACTCATAACACTTCTCCATTATTTGTCGTAAGCTAAAGATCTGGTCCTGACAACCTCTAAGAGGCCTAAACCCACACTGATTTTCATCCAATTGCTCCTCAACTAATACTCGCACTTTCCTTTCAACAATACCTGAGAAGATTTTACCCACAACGCTGATTAAAGAGATACCTCTGTAGTTGTTACAATCTTTTCTGTTTCCATGTTTAAAGATTGGTGTGATTACTGCTTTTGTCCAGTCTGATGGAACCTGTCCCGACTCCCAGGCCATTTCAATTATCCTGTGTAGCCATTTAAGACCTGACATTCCACTGTATTTGATGAGTTCTGACTTAATTTCATCCACCCCAGCTGCTTTATTGCACTGCAATCTATTGACCATTTTCTCCACTTCCTCAAACGTGATCTTATTTCCATCATCATTCCTATCCCATTCTACCTCGAAATCTGAAACATTACTGATCGTATTTTCACCTACATTGAGCAACTCTTCAAAATATTCCCTCCATCTGCCCAAGGCATCCACACGATTCACCAGCAGTTTTCCTGACCTGTCCAAAATACTTGCCATTTCCTTCTTACCTCCCTTTCGAAGACTGCTAATTACACTCCAGAATGGTTTTCCAGCAGCTTGACCCAATGTCTCCAACCTGTTTCCAAAGTCTTCCCAAGATTTCTTCTTGGATGCTGCAATTATCTGTTTGGCTTTGTTTCTTTCTTCAACATAACTTTCTCTGTCTACCTGAGTTCTAGTATGTAGCCATTTTTTATACGCCTTCTTTTCCCTTTTACAGGCTGCCTTGACTGTGTCATTCCACCAAGCTGTTTGCTTCCTCCTACTTTTACACACTACTGTACCAAGACATTCTTTAGCCACTTCTAGTACTGTGTCCCTGTACCTTGTCCATTCCTTTTCCAATGACTGTAATTGACTACATTCAACTAACTGGTACCTTTCTGAGATCGCTGTTATGTACTTGCGCCTGATTTCCTTATCCTGAAGTTTCTTCACTCTTATCCTCCTACATATGGACCTGACCTCCTGCACTTTCGGCCTCGCAATCCCAATTTCACTGCAGATTAAATAATGATCAGTGTCATCAAAGAATCCCCTGAATACACGTGTGTCCCTCACAGCCTTCCTGAATTCCTGATCTGTTGTTATATAGTCAATGACAGATCTGGTTCCCCTGCTTTCCCAAGTACACCGGTGAATGTTCTTATGTTTAAAAAAGGAGTTTGTGATTACTAAGCCCATACTGGCACAGAAATCCAAGAGTTGCTGCCCATTCCTGTTGGCCTCCATATCCGCTCCAAATTTACCCATAACCTTTTCATACCCTTCTGTTCGATTTCCAATCCTGGCGTTAAAATCATCCATGAGCAGAACACTGTCCTTGTCCTTTACTCTAACAACTACATCACTGAGTGCCTCATATTTGAACAGTCCCTTCACAATGCGAATATACTGACACAATCCTAATTTTTTTGCTAGACACTGTCAAATCTATCCACATCAGTCGTTCGTTTACATACCTTATTGCAACTACGCTGGGTTCCATTTCTTTCCTGATGTAAAGCCCTACACCCCATTGTGCTATTCCTGCTTTGACTCCTGACAAGTAGACCTTGTATTCTCCAACTTCTTCTTCTTTCTCACCCCTTACCCGAATGTCACTAACAGCTAAAACGTCCAGCCCCATCTTACTTGCAGCCTCTGCCAGCTCTACCTTCTTCCAAGAGTAGCCCCCATTGATATTAATAGCTCCCCATCTCACTACCATTTGTTTGCCAAGTCGTATCTTAGGAGTCCCTGGTTTGTCAGTTAGAGGTGGGACTCCGTCGCCTACAAAGGTCCGAGTCATTTTGCTCTGATTGTTGCCAGCATCATATTTAAAGTACCAGGGAAGCAGGTTGCTAGCCTTACTTGCCCCGAGTCCCATTGGGTTTTACCCCTAACGGCTGAGGGACTAACCGGTGGATTTGGTAGTCTTTGCCGTATGAGCACAAAGGTGACCACGACTCAGAATATCTCCGAGATGCCCAGCCTTATTCCAAAGTAACTGGTATCCCGACAGTCGGGACCACTTATTTGGCCACTCATACGTTGCCCGTGGTTCATGAACTAGGACATGACTACAGGTACCCACACCATGCACCACAGCCTCTACTGCACGTATATATAAATGTTCAGTATCGGGAATTCTTTATCCTGATTTCTTCAATGCATGAAGAAAGCATTGTCAGAATGCTTAAACGGCTACTACAAGGTAACACTGGGTTTTCTAACATGTGCTCCCTGCCGCCGTTGGATAAGCAGCTGCAGCAGCAAGTCGTATACCCCTAGCTTACCTATTTGTTACATAGTTTAATTCTTAATTTCTTTGCGTGTTTTTGGGTACTTGCATTGTTTAATTCATAAATTTCGGGCGTATTATAGTACACTCCTGGAAATTGAAATAAGAACACCGTGAATTCATTGTCCCAGGAAGGGGAAACTTTATTGACACATTCCTGGGGTCAGATACATCACATGATCACACTGACAGAACCACAGGCACATAGACACAGGCAACAGACCATGCACAATGTCGGCACTAGTACAGTGTATATCCACCTTTCGCAGCAATGCAGGCTGCTATTCTCCCATGGAGACGATCGTAGAGATGCTGGATGTAGTCCTGTGGAACGGCTTGCCATGCCATTTCCACCTGGCGCCTCAGTTGGACCAGCGTTCGTGCTGGACGTGCAGACCGCGTGAGACGACGCTTCATCCAGTCCCAAACATGCTCAATGGGGGACAGATCCGGAGATCTTGCTGGCCAGGGTAGTTGACTTACACCTTCTAGAGCACGTAGGGTGGCACGGGATACATGCGGACGTGCATTGTCCTGTTGGAACAGCAAGTTCCCTTGCCGGTCTAGGAATGGTAGAACGATGGGTTCGATGACGGTTTGGATGTACCGTGCACTATTCAGTGTCCCCTCGACGATCACCAGTGGTGTACGGCCAGTGTAGGAGATCGCTCCCCACACCATGATGCCGGGTGTTGGCCCTGTGTGCCTCGGTCGTATGCAGTCCTGATTGTGGCGCTCACCTGCACGGCGCCAAACACGCATACGACCATCATTGGCACCAAGGCAGAAGCGACTCTCATCGCTGAAGACGACACGTCTCCATTCGTCCCTCCATTCACGCCTGTCGCGACACCACTGGAGGCGGGCTGCACGATGTTGTGGCGTGAGCGGAAGACGGCCTAACGGTGTGCGGGACCGTAGCCCAGCTTCATGGAGACGGTTGCGAATGGCCCTCGCCGATACCCCAGGAGCAACAGTGTCCCTAATTTGCTGGGAAGTGGCGGTGCGGTCCCCTACGGCACTGCGTAGGATCCTACGGTCTTGGCGTGCATCCGTGCGTCGCTGCGGTCCGGTCCCAGGTCGACGGGCACGTGCACCTTCCGCCGACCACTGGCGACAGCATCGATGTACTGTGGAGACCTCACGCCCCACGTGTTGAGCAATTCGGCGGTACGTCCACCCGGCCTCCCGCATGCCCACTATACGCCCTCGCTCAAAGTCCGTCAGCTGCACATACGGTTCACGTCCACGCTGTCGCGGCATGCTACCAGTGTTAAAGACTGCGATGGAGCTCCGTATGCCACGGCAAACTGGCTGACACTGACGGCGGCGGTGCACAAATGCTGCGCAGCTAGCGCCATTCGACGGCCAACACCGCGGTTCCTGGAGTGTCCGCTGTGCCGTGCGTGTGATCATTGCTTGTACAGCCCTCTCGCAGTGTCCGGAGCAAGTATGGTGGGTCTGACACACCGGTGTCAATGTGTTCTTTTTTCAATTTCCAGGAGTGTATTTGAGAGTTGTAGCATCGCGCTTTAGTGTTTACTTCGTAGATTCTTACTTAAATTGCGTGTGAGTTTCGTATAGGAGGTGTAATTTCGAGTTTTAGTTACTGTAATCGTAAATTCAGGCAGATTGTAGCGCAGTCGTTAGGCATTTGTACAGGTTAGTTAATACATTCTTTGCGTGTTTCCCTTGCGTTATCTAGGCACTGACTCGTGTTTCAGTAGCTGTGTTCAACATCGATTAGAATGGACAGGACTGTGATTGCTGTGTTCCGATGAGGGCTGAGTTGGTATCCCTTCGCTCACAGCTGCAAGCGGCGCTGACTTCGGTCGCGCAGCTTGAGGCTGTTGCCAATGGGCACCACTGTAGGGAGCCAGACTTGGGTATCACGGGGATATCAACCTCGTCCCGTCTGTCCCCAGATCGGTCTGCCGCTGTGGTTGCCCCGGTTGCTGCCCGCAGTGGGGCTGAGCCCTCGCCTGTGGTTGATTGGGAGGTCGTTCCAAGGCGTGGCAGGCAGCGAAAGACCTCCCCGGAGGCTGATCAGAAAGCCTCCCCGGTGCGTCTGACAAACAGGTTTCAGGCACTGTCTCTGGCTGAGCCAGATGCAGCTGCCTGCCCTGTTTCAGAGGATGATTCTCAGTCTTCAAGGTCTGGGCAATCACAGAGGGTGGGCTTATTGGTAGTTGGGATCTCCAATGATAGGCGCGTAATGGGGCCCTTAGGGATTGGCGGCTAAGGAGGGAAAGAAATCCAGTGTGCACTCCGTGTGCATTCCGGGTGGAGTCATTCCTGATGTGGAAGGGGTCCTTCCGAGTGCCATGAAGAGCACAGGGTGCAGCCAGCTGCAGGTGGTGGCACATGTCGGCACTAATGACTTGTGTCGCTTTGGATCTGAGTAAGTTCTCTCTGGATTCCAGCGGCTATCTGATTTGGTGAAGGCTGCCGGTCTTGCTTACGAGATGAAGGCAGAGCTCGCCATCTGCAGCATCGTTGACAGAGCCGACTGCGGACCTTTGGTGCAGAGCCGGGTGGAGGGTCTGAATCAGAGCCTCAGACGGTTTTGCGACTGTGTTGGCTGCAGATTCCTTGACTTGCGCCATGGGGTGGTGGGGTTTCGGGTTCCGCTGAATAGGTCAGGAGTTCACTACACTCAACTGGCGGCTACACGGGTAGCGGAGGCTGTGTGGCGTGGACTGGGCGGTTTTTTTTTTAGGTTAGAAGGCCTCGGGAAAGTACGGGATGGGCTGCAATCTCAAAGGGTGCATGGCAAATACAGGACGTGCTTGAATCAAGGAACAGTCGGAATTGTAGTTGTAAATTGTTGTAGTTGTGCTGGAAAAGTCCCTGAGCTTCAAGCGCTAATAGAAAGCACGGAAGCTGGAATCGTTATAGGCACAGAAAGCTGGCTAAAGCCTGAAATAAGTTCTGCAGAAATTTTTACGATGTCTCAGACGGTGTTCAGGAAAGATAGATTAGACAGAATTGGTGGTGGAGTGTTTGTGTCTGTCAGTAGTGGTTTATCTTGTAGTGAAGTCGATGTAGATACTCCGTGCGAATTGGTATTGGTGGAGGTTATACTTAACAGCCGAACTAAGTTAATAATTGGCTCCTTCTACCTACCCCCAGACTCCGATGATATAGTTGTGGAACAGTTCAGAGAAAATTTGAGTCTCGTAACAAATAAATACCCCACTCATACGGTTATAGCTGGTGGGGACTTCAACCTTCCCTCGATATGTTGGCAAAAATACTTGTTCAAAACCGGTGGTGGGCAGAAAACATCTTCCGAGATTGTCCTAAATGCTTTCTCCGAAAATTATTTCGAGCAGTTAGTCCACGAAACCAAGCGAATTGTAAATGGTTGCGAAAACACACTTGACCTCTTAGCCACAAACAATCCAGAGCTGATAGAGAGCATCATGACTGATACAGGGATTAGTGATCACAAGGTCGTTGTAGCTAGGCTCAATACCGTTTCGTCCAAATCCACCAGAAACAAACGCAAAATAATTTTATTTAAAAAAGCGGATAAAGTGTCACTAGAAGCCCTCCAGGAGACAATCTCCATTACTTCTGAACTGACTATGCAAATGTAGACGAGATGTGGCTCAAATTCAAAGACATAGTAGCAACAGCAATTGAGAGATTCATACCTCATAAATTTGTAAGAGATGGAACTGATCCCCCATGGTACACAAAACAGGTCCGAACGCTGTTGCAGAGGCAACGGAAAAGCATGCGAAGTTCAGAAGAACGCGAAATCCCGAAGATTGGCTAAAATTTACAGACGCGCGAAATTTGGCACGGACTTCAATGCAAGATGCCTTTATTAGGTTCCACAACGAAACATTGTCTCGAAATTTGGTAGAAAATCCGAAGAAATTCTGGTCGTATGTAAAGTACACAAGCGGCAAGACGCAGTCAATACCTTCGCTGCGCAGTGCCGATGGTACTATTACCGACGACTGTGCCGCTAAAGCGGAGTTATTGAACGTAGTTTTCCGAAATTCCTTCACCAGGGAAGATGAATGGAATATTCCAGAATTTGAAACACGAACAGCTGCTAGGATGAGTTACTTAGAAGTAGATACCTTAGGGGTTGCGAAGCAACTCAAATCGCTTGATACGGGCAAGTCTTCAGGTCCAGATTGTATACCGATTAGGTTCCTTTCAGATTACGCTGATACAATAGCTCCCTACTTAGCACTCATATACAACCGCTCGCTTACCGATAGATCTGTACCTACAGATTGGAAAATTGCGCAGGTCGCACCAGTGTTTAAGAAGGGTAGTAGGAGTAATCCATCTAACTACAGACCTATATCGTTGACGTCGGTTTGCAGTAGGGTTTTGGAGCATATACTGTATTCAAACATTATGAATCACCTCGAAGGGAACGATCTATTGATACGTAATCAGCATGGTTTCAGAAAACATCGTTCTTGTGCAACGCAGCTAGCTCTTTATTCGCACGAAGTAATGGCCGTTATCGACAGGGGATCTCAAGTTGATTCCGTATTTCTAGATTTCCGGAAAGCTTTGGACACCGTTCCTCACAAGCGACTTCTAGTCAAGCTGAGGCCTATGGGGTATCGTCTCAGTTGTGCGACTGGATTCGTGATTTCCTGTCAGGAAGATCGCAGTTCGTAGTAATAGACGACAAATCATCGAGTAAAACTGAAGTGATATTAGGTGTTCCCCAGGGAAGCGTCCTGGGGCCTCTGCTGTTCCTGATTTATATAAATGACCTGGGTGACAATCTGAGCAGTTCTCTTAGGTTGTTCGCAGATGACGCTGTAATTTACCGTCTAGTAAGGTCATCCGAAGACCAGTATCAGTTGCAAAGCGATTTAGAAAAGATTGCTGTATGGTGTGGCAGGTGGCAGTTGACGCTAAATAACGAGAAGTGTGAGGTGATCCACATGAGTTCCAAAAGAAATCCGTTGGAATTCGATTACTCGATAAATAGTACAATTCTCAAGGCTGTCAAGTCAACTAAGTACCTGGGTGTTAAAATTACGAACAACTTCAGTTGGAAAGAACACATAGATAATATTATGGGAAAGGCGCGCCAAAGGTTGCGTTTCATTGGCAAGACACTTAGAAGATGCAACAAGTCCACTAAAGAGACAGCTTACACTACACTCGTTCGTCCTCTGTTAGAATATTGCTGCGCGGTGTGGGATCCTTACCAGGTGGGATTGACGGAGGACATCGAAAGGGTGCAAAAAAGGGCAGCTCGTTTTGTATTATCACGTAATAGGGGAGAGAGTGTGGCAGATATGATACGCGAGTTGGGATGGAAGTCATTAAAGCAAAGACGCTTTTCGTCGCGGCGAGATCTATTTACGAAATTTCAGTCACCAACTTTCTCTTCCGAATGCGCAAATATTTTGTTGAGCCCAACCTACATAGGTAGGAATGATCATCAAACTACAATAAGAGAAATCAGAGCTCGAACAGAAAGGTTTAGGTGTTCGTTTTTCCCGCGCGCTGTTCGGGGGTGGAATGGTAGGGAGATAGTATGATTGTGGTTCGATGAACCCTCTGCCAAGCACTTAAATGTGAATTGCAGAGTAATCATGTAGATGTAGATGTAGAAGTGTTAAATGAAGTAAATAACAAGTCGCCACTGAATTCGAATTTAGCACTAAGGTGATTTATCGTTAGTTGACCTAAATGTTTTGAACTGGTTGGTTGTTACAAGGCGAACGTTAATAAAACCGACAAACTGCATGGACGGATTCCTGACTGGGAATGGAAGAAAAACGGTTCTATGAACGTGTGTCCGGAAATGCATCGTTGCCACGGTGGATGGTGCTGACGGATTACAGTTCCTCTGGCCACGTGCCGTTATGGATGTGTGTGACGTCCTAAGGTTAGTTAGGTTTAAGTAGTTCTAAGTTCTAGGAGCTGATGACCTGAGATGTTAAGTCCCATAGTGCTCAGAGCCATTTGAACCATTTGAACCAAAACAAGGAACCTCACATACATCAACCACATCACACAACGTTTCAAGCGCTTTTTGAGCCTTTGTATGATCATGGGTCCTTTCAGGCAGAGAAAAGTGTTGGGAGGCGGCGGACTATGCGTACACCATATTTGGAGGATCGGGTTCTATCCTGCCTCTCGACCGTTTCCGTCTGATTGGCCGTAAACAAACATCTTCTGCGCTTGGTCCCGACTTGAATACCGGGCAGTGCTGCTGCTTAAAAAGTACGCTGCGTCAACCACACAACCATAAAATTCAACGAACACACGGTACGCGGCCAGAGGAACTGTCATTGGTCAGCGTCATTTACCGAAATGTATGTCAAATACTGAGGTCTGTGGTCCTTTGGTGCTATAAAAAAAGATACCCTTTTAAGTCACTGCAATCCTACAAACGGCCATTATGCCAAAAAATTTGATGCAGGAAAACTCGCTCATTAAAACTTATAGGGTACTTCCCGTTATCGTAGAATCATGAAATCTGGCAAGAACCAAGGTTTCAAAGAGCATGTACAAATAAATCAGAGAATTACTCATCTTTGGGTTTAAGCTCTTTTGTCCGAGTTTGTGTTACCAGGTATATGTTTTTGGATGGGGTCCGCCTTTAGCAAAACACAATTTTGTTTTTTTATTGCAAATATGTTTCACTACAGTTGTAGCATCATCTGTGGGCTTTTATTTTATGGCTGTTCAACATAAAGAATTTCCTTTACTGTTTTTATGCATGTAAATATTAGTTTTTAAAATCGTAATAACGGGTATTTGAAGAGACACATAAAATTATGAATTCATACCATTTCCTGATGTATTATGGTTTTACAGCGACCCTTTTTTTCACAGTAAACCACACCATGTGGTAAAAAGGTATGAATTAATAATTTTATGTGTTTCTTCAAAAATATGTAATTACGATTTTAAAAACTAATATTTACATGTATACAAACAGTACAGAAAATTCTTTATGTTTAACAGCCATTAAATAAAAGCCCACTGATGATGTTGCAACTTCAGTGAACCATGTTTGGAATAAAAAACAAAACAGTGTTTTGCTAAAGACAGACCCCATCCAGAAACATATGTAAAATCAGAGAATTGTTAATTTGTAATTGTATCAGACGAAAAAATTCTTTGTTGAAATTAAAAGAGTCTCGAAAGTCTTGGAATCCCTGGGACCGTTATGTCGCCAGTATCAATGTCAATTCAAGATAAAAATCGTCGAGGTTCTCCATTGCCGAAATGGATGAACTGTCTACAAAAGTGGTTAAGGATGTACCGAACCCGCAGTATGCGAGTACTGCTCGGACCTGGCCAGTTTTTACTTTTAGAACAACGTGGTTTCCACCACCGGCGAAGCAGCTGGCTTACTAGTAACAAATACGCTACGTTCGCTCTGTATGATGTCAACAAAAAACACAGGTTAAATAAATTTTAAAGAAAATCACCAAGGTACTAAGACCATAGAAACATATAACTGTAACTGAAATGCCGGAACGAAAGGAATACTAATTGAACAACTTCTTCGGTGGCACAGCACAATTCTGAATAAATTCATCATATCCAGTACGTGGAAGTAGCAGTCAGCAGGAGAGGTTTGAAGGTAACGCGAACGAGACACCAATATGAGAAAACGTTAAGCGACTGATGTACACATTTTTCTGTTCGGACTAAAGGAACAGATTAAACTTTTCACCTGTCGAAAACTGTAAGCCAGGTTTTTTCAATATTTTTCTTATTCTGACATATACAAATACAAAGTAAGTTAATTTTTCCTCGGCCGGACGGAGTGGCCGAGCGTTTCTAGGCGCTACAGTCTGGAACCGCGCGACCGCTACGGTCGCATGTTCGAATCCTGCCTCGGGCATGGATGTATGTGATGTCCTTAGGGTAGTTAGGTTTAAGTAGTTCTAAGTTCTAGAAGACTGATGACCTCAGAAGTTAAGTCCCATAGTGCTCCGAGCCATTTGAACCATTTGTCCTCGTGATTTAAACACTTACTATATAAGCTTTTTCTTCTTTTTTGTCATGATGTGAGGTAGAGGAGATGTGACCTCGAATATTAGCATCTTAAATGAATCATCTGCTGTCACAATGTTTGCTACAGTTAGTTGTCGGCTTATCCATGCATTTCACATATCATTTACAGGGCACTTCGTAATGATATGGTAGGGATCAGTCAGTAGATTATTAATGCAATTCACTTTTGTGCCTGTCTGTGCCCTGTCCGCACAGAAATATGTACATGTAACAGTGAAATATTCTATAGGTTATCAGTAATAAGTATGAATGCTGTCCTTTTCACTGTGCATGAAAAAGTTTCGAAACAATTCTTTATCTACGAAGTGGAATGGCTTCTCATAAACAACTTCGGTTTGTTTTCTAAACTAAAATTTAAAATATCTATTGCTTTTCACACCAATTAGGAATGCGATCGAGTTTTTTCACGGAAATTGTTACCTCTTTGTGAGTCAAACAGAAGTTTCAGAGCTGTAAATCTATTACTTCATCTAGTGTCCTCATTTATGACATCACTATTCATTCAGAACTACAGAAGATTATCTGCAATACACAGAGTACATGTACTGTGAAGTTGTAATTAACACGAATAGCTACTTTAAAAATTGATCGCTGATAAATACTACATAAGGCTTTTATTACATGCTCTTGCACAATGAAATTACTTTCCGAAGGAGAGGTTTCCCAAGAATAATGTTCCATACAACATCAGCGAATGACAACTGGGAAAATTCATCGACCTCTTTCTCCTTGAGATTTCCGAAAGCAGGAAGCACAAACTGCACTGACTTAACTGTGTATTGACCTCCACAGAATGGTTCTTACAATTTACATACTCATCTTTGCGTAGGCTGTAAAATAAAGATATTCTGCCCTACTTATTAAATCATTACCGTTTGATAAATTACACTACTGACCATTAAAATTGCTACACCAAGAAGAAATGCAGATGATAAACTGGTATTCATTGGACAGTGATATTATACTAGAACTGACAAGTGATTACAGTTTCACGCAATTTATGTGCATAGATCCTGAGAAATCAGTACCCAGAACAACCACCTCTGGCCATAATAAAGGCCTTCATACGCCCGGGCATTGAGTCAAACACAGCTTGGATTGCGTGTACAGGTACAGCTGCCCATGTAGCTTCAACACGATACCACAGTTCACCAAGAGTAGTGACTGGCGTATTGTGACGAGCCAGTTGCTCGGCCACCATTGACCAGACGTTTTCAATTGGTAAGAGATCTGGCCAGGGCAGCAGTCGAACATTTTCTGTATCAGCAAGGCCCTTACAGGACCTGCAACACGCGGTCGTGCATTATCCTGCTGAAATGTAGGGTTTCGCAGGGATCGAATGAAGGGTAGAGCCACGGGTCGTAACACATGCTAAACGTAACGTCCATTGTTCAAAGTGCCGTCAATGCGAACAAGAGGTGACCGAGACGTGTAACCAATGGCACCCCATACCATCACGCCGGGTGATACGCCAGTATGGCGATGACGAATACACGCTTCCAATATGCGTTCACCGCGATGTCACCAAACACGGATGCGACCATCATGATGCAGTAAACAGAACCTGGATTCATCCGAAAAAATGACGTTTTGCCGTTCGTGCACTCAGGTTCGTCGTTGAGTACACCATCGC
This sequence comes from Schistocerca piceifrons, assembly GCF_021461385.2. Taxonomy (NCBI): domain Eukaryota; kingdom Metazoa; phylum Arthropoda; class Insecta; order Orthoptera; family Acrididae; genus Schistocerca; species Schistocerca piceifrons. The sequence goes on from NC_060138.1 coordinate 826,487,065, forward strand.
AGGCGCTCTTGTCTGTGATGCAGCGTCAAGGGTAACCGCAGCCATGGCCTACGAGCTGATATTCCATGCTGCTGCAAACGTCGTCGAACTGTTCGTGCAGATGGTTGTTGTCTTGCAAACGTCCCCATCTGTTGACTCAGGGATCGAGACGTGGCTACACGATCCGTTACAGCCATGCGGATAAGCTACCAGTCATCTCGACTGCTAGTGATACAAGGCCGTTGGGATCCAGCACGGCGTTCCGTATTACCCTCCTGAGCCCACTGATTCCACATTCTCCTAACAGTCGTTGGATCTCGATAAACCGCAATCCCGATAGGCTAGAATCTGACTTTTATCAAAGTCAGAAACGTAATGGTACGCATTCCTCCTCCTTACACGAGGCATCACAATAACGTTTCACCAGGCAACGCCCGTCAACTGTTGTTTGTGTATGAGAAATCGGTTGGAAACTTTCCTCGTGTCAGCACGTTGTAGGTGTCGCCACCGGTGCCAACCTTGTGTGAATGCTCTGAAAAGTGAATCATTTGCATATCACAACATCGTCTTGCTGTCGGTTAAATTTCGCGTCTGTAGCACGTCATCTTCGTGGTGTAGCAATTTTAATGGCCAGTAGTGTATTTTTAGTACCCATTGGCGTGTAGAAGTAAATGCATTATGTTATTCGTAATTAAGAAAGATACTACTAACAGAAAACTAATTAATAAATTAAAAGTAATTTGCTGTGCGTGTAATATTAAGTCGAGGACCATTCAAATTACGGTAAACAGTTGTGGCATCGGTAGGCATGCGACATCATGCGCTACCTAATATGTTCCAAAACGCTTCGCGTAAAAACATGGTTCTTCCGGGGCTCATATCTCGGTTTCTATTGGTAATAGAAATGTAGGGTCCCGTATTTTGAATAGCCGTTGGGCTAGGGACCATATGCATATCCAACAGAAGGACTGTCTTAAAATAAACAGTCTGTAGTATAGGATCAAATTTCGAATATTACACATTTCCTCCTGCTTAGGCTAGTGGAGCAAATTAGTTGATTCCCTTTTGCATTTGACGTGGTCTATGGTAGGCCTTAAGAGGTTTATGGAAACATCATGGGCAATTTCTTGTGAAACATCAATAAATATTTACGACTTTTTCGTACCAAAACCGAACCTCAGATGTCAAGAAGGCTATGCACATCAAAAGGTTTAAATTTTGGCAATAATTTCCTAAGATCTCGATCTCGAACAGGCTTGAGAATTTTATTTACATCTTTATCTATTTTCGAGATACAGAGGTTTAAAGTTGCCCTACTTTAGCCTGCAAATAAGCACGTAAAGGGTGACAATTATTGAACTACATAAAAAATAATTTAAATTAGTTACGAACTACTACGTGCACAAAGTTTATTCAACATGTAAACGTCACTACAATATTCGAGTATAGATTAGGACATGTTCGAAATGCGTGCCATCATTAGCGATGATATAGCGTAGATGAATTCCGAAATTCTCCATGACCCGCTGAAATGTTGGAACATCGATTCTGTCGATGACCTGAATGGCTGTTTTCAGCTCAGCAATGGTTTTTTGGTTATTGCTGTATACCTTGTCGTTAATATAGCACCACAAAAAGGATTCGCATGTGTTCAGGTCTGGAGTATATGGCAGGCAATCGCGGTCCATGCTAGTGGCCTCCAGGTACCCCAGAACCAGAATGCGGTCCCCAAAGTGCTACTCCAGGACATCAAACACTCTCCTGTTTCGATGGGGTCCAGCTCCGTCTCGCATGAATCACATCTTGTCGAAATCAGAGTCACTTTGCATAACGGGGATGAAATCATCTTCCAAAACCTTCACGAACCGTTCGGTAGTCACTGTGCCATCAAAGAATATCGCACCGATTATTACGCGACTGGACATTGCTCACCACACAGTAACCTCTTGAGGGTGAAGAGACTTCTCGATCGCGAAATACGGATTCTCATTCCCCCAAATGCGACAATTTTGCTTATTGATGAACACATCCAAATGAACAAATGGCGCATGCGCATACTAATTCCCATCATGCCCCACGGCCAAATGCTCAGTTTTAATATCCTAGCACAAACCGTTCAGAAGCTATGACGATTTTATTTCATATAGTTCAATAATTGTCACCCTGTAAATGCCAGCGTGAGGTGAGGTCTCACTAATAAATAACTACATATTTTAACGGTCTGTTCTCTATCTCTAGGCATTTTCTATAAGTGCCAACTTCTCCTTTTCAAAAATCTTCATCCGTTAACGAGAAATATGGTTTTTGGGTACCAAAACCGAGCAACAAATTGCACGACTATGTACAGCAAATGGGTGTAATGTTTAGGATAGTGAACTGGAGCAATCTTGAAAATTTTCTTGATATCTTTATCCCGTTCCGAGATACAGAGGTTATAAAATAACATACTTGTACACATAAAATACGAACATAAAATCCGGCGTGAGACGAAAACGTAATTTGTAAAGTGACATAGGACGGAGAAAATTGCTGTAAGGTGTCTTCGTTATCATCAGAAGGGTTCTGGGAACTACATATCGTTGTACTGAAGCAAATGCATAGTTTATGTGCACTTGAAATCCGCTCTGGGGTGCCAAATTAGTTTTGTGTTATTTTAATTTCACTATCAAAATTTTACTGATCGATACAATTCTTGTGATATGAGTGACTTGCCGTCCTGTGGTAGGGAAAAGAAAAGGACCAGCAAAAATTGAAATAAAAATAAATGCTCCTGTCGAACCATGAAAAAGGTGAATATGCCCCTGTTTAAAAGATTCAGACTGAAAAGTGGGGTACTAGCTGCCGTATTCTACCTTCCTCACTGCCTCTGAAAATGTTCCCAGAAATTTTGGGCGCGGGAACACCGTGAGCTTTTTCATTCTGAGAGAAGAGGAGAAAGTGTCATTGACATGGAGATAGAAAACTAATGAATACTGTAAGATATTAGACAGTGGTTGTGGTATGGAGAGAACGAATGAGGAATGGCAGCGTGAGAGAAAGAGAGGGACACAGTGGCAGTGGAGCACAGTTGACATTGACGTAACAAAGCTAGAAAAAGAGTGAAGGAAACAGTGCCAGTGGGAGAGGAATGAAGAGAAGGAGAAGGTGGATGTGGGGGGACAGCTGGCGATAATGAGGAACATAATCTATGAGAATGGCAACGAGGAAGAGAGAGATAGTGACAGTGAGAAGAGACAGCAGCAGTAGGAAGGAAGGAATGAGATAGTAACAGCGAGAGGAGACTGCAGTATTAGGACAGGACGAAGGAGACTGTGGCTGTGACTCAGGAGACAGTGACAGAGAGACACAGAGAGATAATGACAATGAGTTGGGCTGAGTGAGTGAGTGAGAAGGGGCAACTGAGAGGATGAGTAAGGGCGACTTACGGCGATGGACTAGTGGGTATGAGAGAGTTAGGTGAACTTATGGGAGTGAGAGGTGAGTTACATCTTAAACAGAGCGTGAATATATTCGCTTGGCAAACTTTCTGAGGAAAATTTTAAAGACGCACAGGAAGGTAGAACGAGGCAGCTGGTATCCCACATTTCAGTCAGTCTTTTAACAGAAGTATATTCATCTTTTTTGTACTGCGAAAGAAGCATTTCTCCGCCGGTTACTTTAATTACACCCCTGGAAATGGAAAAAAGAACACATTGACACCGGTCTGTCAGACCCACCATACTTGCTCCGGACACTGCGAGAGGGCTGTACAAGCAATGATCACACGCACGGCACAGCGGACACACCAGGAACCGCGGTGTTGGCCGTCGAATGGCGCTAGCTGCGCAGCATTTGTGCACCGCCGCCGTCAGTGTCAGCGAGTTTGCCGTGGCATACGGAGCTCCATCGCAGTCTTTAACACTGGTAGCATGCCGCGACAGCGTGGACGTGAACCGTATGTGCAGTTGACGGACTTTGAGCGAGGGCGTATAGTGGGCATGCGGGAGGCCGGGTGGACGTACCGCCGAATTGCTCAACACGTGGGGCGTGAGGTCTCCACAGTACATTGATGTTGTCGCCAGTAGTCGGCGGAAGGTGCACGTGCCCGTGGACCTGGGACCGGACCGCAGCGACGCACGGATGCACGCCAAGACCGTAGGATCCTACGCAGTGCCGTAGAGGACCGCACCGCCACTTCCCAGCAAATTAGGGACACTGTTGCTCCTGGGGTATCGGCGAGGACCATTCGCAACCGTCTCCATGAAGCTAGGCTACGGTCCCGCACACCGTTAGGCCGTCTTCCGCTCACGCCCTAACATCGTGCAGCCCGCCTTCAGTGGTGTCGCGACAGGCGTGAATGGAGGGACGAATGGAGACGTGTCGTCTTCAGCGATGAGAGTCGCTTCTGCCTTGGTGCCAATGATGGTCGTATGCGTGTTTGGCGCCGTGCAGGTGAGCGCCACAATCAGGACTGCATACGACCGAGGCACACAGGGCCAACACCCGGCATCATGGTGTGGGGAGCGATCTCCTACACTGGCCGTACACCACTGGTGATCGTCGAGGGGACACTGAATAGTGCACGGTACATCCAAACCGTCATCGAACCCATCGTTCTACCATTCCTAGACTGGCAAGGGAACTTGCTGTTCCAACAGGACAATGCACGTCCGCATGTATCCCGTGCCACCCAACGTGCTCTAGAAGGTGTAAGTCAACTACCCTGGCCAGCAAGATCTCCGGATCTGTCCCCCATTGAACATGTTTGGGACTGGATGAAGCGTCGTCTCACGCGGTCTGCACGTCCAGCACGAACGCTGGTCCAACTGAGGCGCCAGGTGGAAATGGCATGGCAAGCCGTTCCACAGGACTACATCCAGCATCTCTACGATCGTCTCCATGGGAGATTAGCAGCCTGCATTGCTGCGAAAGGTGGATATACACTGTACTAGTGCCGACATTGTGCATGCTCTGTTGCCTGTGTCTATGTACCTGTGGTTCTGTCAGTGTGATCATGTGATGTATCTGACCCCAGGAATGTGTCAATAAAGTTGCCCCTTTCCTGGGACAATGAATTCACGGTGTTCTTATTTCAATATCAAGGAGTGTATATTGATGGTGGTTGAGCTCCTTGCCTGTGGACTGAATTACAATTCAGCAACTATCCACTTTTTCCACAGATTTATTTTATGCAAGGGTATGTTTCGGGCTTTTAATCAGTATCAGTTCGTGTGATACATTTATATCTTCGTCAGTATAAAGTTTTTATCGAACGCATTTTGAACACTTCAGCTACCTATTGTTCTTTAATTTTTGGATTCGATTTACGACATTATGTGTAAAAACACTTTTAGGTTCACGGTTGCAGTGTATTATTCACCATTCGCATCAGTAAAGCTGTCTGCAGATTTTTTTTCCAAATAAAGCAGTCGTGGCTGTCATACTGAACGTACGGACTGTTACTCATTTCTCAGCAAAAATTTTGTTTTGTTCAATCACCTTTAAATCGGACTATATGAGAATTGCCTCAGAAAGGCGTCACTGAAAGCAAACTGTATTTCGTGATAGAACTTGACCTGTCGTATGTTAAAAGGCGCAGTGCCAGACAAGTTGCGCCTGACACATCAGATGGTGAGACTTGAAGTTGTGCTAGTGAAGGCGCGACGTTAGGCAGTGTTTTCGCCATGTGGTCTTAAATCATTAAACGCCGACTGAGTGGATTATCGTGCAACGCACACTGGAGGAAGCTGCCAAACAATTCCGGATGGAGTTAATTCAACGTGGGTAGGCATTACACTGATGGACACGGATGTAAATATTTCTGAAGCGTCCTGCATGGGACTAGCAGCATTGCAGAGGTAAGGTCAGCTGAGACAATGTTGATAGAGATAGGTCAATGTTAGGCTAAATAAATTTATACGAAACTAAAATTAAAACTGATTCCGTGGTTGTATTATGCGGTCGGCACTGTAATGTCATCACAACATAGAGCTATTTTATTTCTTTTTACGTTAACTTCTCCATATCTATAAAATAATGTACGTTTTTGCTAATTAAACACTTATTTTTGAACAAGGTGACAGCGCAAAAGAAAGGTAGTATTGTTATTTATGGAGGTAATATTGTATTAAGCTAAATTAGATAGGTCACATTTGTTCAAAATCGTGGACAGCTTTGGTAATGAAGTCATCAGAACAAAAACTATGAAATTATGAGTTGTACTTCGATATTGGGATAGTATGAGGTAAAGGTACGCATGGGGCAAGAACACTAAGCAAGAGAACACTAATCAAGTTTTCAGGACCCTAAAGTAGAATTTCGTCACTCTCCCACCAGGCAACGCATGTGTCATCATCCCCCTCAGTTCTGTTCTGGAACCAAGTGGCAGTCGTACGCTTGCAACTGGAGAAAACCAGGGTTCGAGTCCCGATCGGGGCATACATTTTCAGCTGTCCCCATCGAGGTATATCAACAACACCTATCGGCAGCTGAGGGTCTCCATTAATTATCATTTATTCTAAAGAAGCTGCACGGTCATTAATGGTATCTGTTCTTTCCAGAACAGTTACTATCTTCATATATATAGTTAAAGTGACATATCTCTGGAAAGTTACTTTGGTCCGTAAGCTTTTCACACCAGTCTACTTTCAGAAACGATTTCCAACCATTTGAATTTGTATTCGATGTTGACGGATTTTTGATTTTTAGAAATTCTTTTCTTGGTACTGCCAATATACGTTTTATGTCCCCTCAACCATTACCAGTTAATTTGCTTCCCAAACATAAAGACTCATTTATTGATTTTACCTTCTCAGTTCGAAATCCAGTTTTCTCTTCATCACCTGATTTAGTTCGACTACATTCCATCACCCTTATTGTATTTTTGTCGATGCTCATATTATAACCCCTTTTCAAGATACTAAACATGTCATTCAACTGCTTTTTCAAGTACTTTGCTCCCTGTGAGAGAATTATAATGTCACTGGCAAATATTTACGGTGTCAAATCAACGATAACCACTTTTCGCAAGAAACTCGCTGCAGAACTGAATAGACCAGAAGTTCTTTCCAGAAATTGCAGAAAGTTCTGACTAGCTGTGACGTAAGAATCACACTTCACTGTCGACTGATTCGATGTCTAGCTGTTCAGTATCCTACTCTACGAAGGTGAATGAACCATGGACAGTTACTGCAGCATTGGGTAAGAATATGAAGGCATTTGATATGCAGGTGTATCTAAGGAAATTAAGGTGACCGTAGACAGTTAGTCACAAATGTGTCAGTATTGCGGTGTATGAACAAACATTTAGAAATTCTCGATGTCATCAAGAGAAGGAGACTTGAATACTGTAGTTACATAATGCCCAACAACAAATATCATCCCTTACAACTGACACTTCAACGAAAGAATGATGACAGACGCAATCCAGGACGTATAAGATTAACCTGGCTCAGTAACTAATGCCACTGCCTTGGACTGAGCACAGCCTTACTGTTAGATAAAGCCATGGACCAACAGTAGATCAGACGAGGCACTTACAGAAGAAGAAGAACAACTTTAATTTTTTCTTGGTTTCCTTTACAGCGTACTCAGTGTACGGATTGAATAACATCAACGATGTTCTTACAGCCCTGTCTCACTCCCTTCTCAAAAACATACACGCCCATCGACTCTCATAACAGCAGTCTGGTTTCTGTCCCCTACAAAACTTGACCCATGCTGTCGCTATGTTGTTTGTTGTTGTGGTCTTCAGTCCTGAGGCTGGTTTGATGCAGCTCTCCATGCTACCCTATACTGTGCAAGCTTCTTCATCTCCCAGTACTTACTGCAACCTACATCCTTCTGAATCTGCTTAGTGTATTCATCTCTTGGTCTCCCTCTACGATTTTTACCCTCCATGCTGCCCTCCAATGCTAAATTTGTGATCCCTGATGCCTCAGAACATGTCCTACTAACCGGTCTCTTCTTTTTGTCAAGTTGTGCCACATACTCCTCTTCTCCCCAATTCTATTCAATACTTCATCATTAATTATATGGTCTACCCATCTAATCTTCAGCATTCTTCTGTAGCACCACATTTCAAAAGCTTCTATTCTCTTCTTGTCCAAACTATTTATCATCCATGTTTCACTTCCATACAAGGCTACACTCCATACATATACTTTCAGAAACGACTTCCTGACACTTAAATCTATACTCGACGTTAACAAATTTCTCTTCTTCAGAAACGCTTTCCTTGCCATTGCCAGTCTACATTTTATATCTTCTCTACTTCGACCATCATCAGTTACTTTGCTCCCCAAATAGCAAAACTCCTTTACTACTTTAAGTGCCTCATTTCCTAATCTAATTCCCTCAGCATCACCCGACTTAATTCGACTACATTCCATTATCCTCGTTTTGCTTTTGTTGATGTCCATCTTATTTCCTTCTTTCAAGACACTGTCCATTCCGTTCAACTGCTCTTCCAAGTCCTTTGCTTTCTCTGATAGAATTATAATGTCATCGGCGAACCTCAAAGTTTTTATTTCTTCTTCATGGATTTTAATATCTACTCCGAAGTTTTTTTTTGTTTCCTTTACTGTTTGCTCAATATACAGATTGAATAACATCGGGGAGAGGCTACAACCCTGTCTCACTCCCTTCCCAACCACTGCTTCCCTTTCGTGCCCTCGACTCTGATAACTGCCATCTGGTTTCTGTACAAATTGTAAATAGCCTTTCGCTCCCTGTATTTTACCCTTGCCACCTTCAGAATTTGAAAGAGAGTATTCCAGTCAACATTGTCAAAAGCTTTCTCTAAGTCTACAAATGCTAGAAACCTAGGTTTGCCATTCCTTAATCTTTCTTCTAAGATAAGTCGTAAGGTCAGTATTGCCTCACGTATTCCAATATTTCTATGGAATCCAAACTGATCTTCCCCGAGGTCGGTTTCTACTAGTTTTTCCATTCATCTGTAAAGAATTCGCGTTAGTATTTTGCAGCTGTGACTTATTAAACTGATAGTTCGGTAATTTTCACATCTGTCATCACCTGCTTTCTTTGGGATTGGAATTATTATATTCTTCTTGAAGTCTGAGGGTATTTCCCCTGTCTCATACATCTTGCTCACCAGATGGTAGAGTTTTGTCAGGACTGGCTCTCCCAAGGCCATCAGTAGTTCTAATGGAATGTTGTCTACTCCAGGGGCCTTGTTTCGACTCAGGTCTTTCAGTGCTCTGACAAACTCTTCACGCAGTATCGTATCTCCCATTTCATCTTCATCTACATCCTCTTCCATTTCCATAATATTGTCCTCAAGTACATCGACCTTGTATAAACCCTCTATATACTCCTTCCACCTTTCTACTTTCCCTTCTTTGCTTAGAACTGGGTTTCCACCTGAGCTCTCGATAGTCATACAAGTGGTTCTCTTTTCTCCAAAGGTCTCTTTAATTTTCCTGTAGGCAGTATCTATCTTACCCCTTGTGAGATAAGTCTCTACATCCTTACATTTGTCCTCTAGCCATTCCTGCTTAGGCATTTTGCACTTCCTGTCGATCTCATTTCTGAGACGTCTGTATTCCTTTTTGCCTGCCTCATTTACTGCATTTTTATATTTTCTCCTTTCGTCAGTTAAGTTCAATATTTCTTCTGTTACCCAAGGAGTTCTACTAGCCCTCGTCTTTTTACCTACTTGATCGTCTGCTTCATCCCTCAGAGCTACCCATTCTTCTTCTACTGTACTTCTTCCCCCATTCCTGTCAATTGTTCCCTTATGCTCTCCCTGAAACTTAGTACAACCTCAGATTCTTTCAGTTTATCCAGGTCCCATCTCCTTAAATTCCCACCTGTTTGCAGTTTCTTCAGTTTTAATCTACAGTTAATGACCAATAGATTGTGGTCAGAGTCCACATCTGCCCCTGGAAATATCTTACAATTTAAAACCTGATTCCTAAATCTCTGTCTTACCATTATATAATCTATCTGATACCTTCTAGTATCTCCAGGATTCTGTCGCTATAGCCGTTCATAATTGCGAATGTGTTGCCAGTCCAAGATTTTGTGCACGAACTGACCTCTCCAACATATCCCATCAGTGTTCGATGGGATTAATGTCGGGTGAGCTGAATGGCCAATTCATTACTTCGAATTGTCCAGAATGTTCTTCTACCCAATAGTGAAACATTGTCCCCCTCTGACGTGGCGCATTGTCATCCATAAAAATTCCATTGTTGCTTGGGAACATGAAGTCCATGAAGGGCTGCAAATGGTCTCCGAGTAGCCGAACTAACCTTTGCAAGGTACCGATCGCATCAGTTTAACCACAGGACAAAGTATACTCCACTTAAACACAACCCACACCATTATGGAGCCACCACCAGATTCCACAGTGCCTTGTTTCAACTTGGGTCGATGGCTTCGTGGGATCTGCACCTCACTCGAACCCCACCATCAGCTTTTACCTACTGAGATCGGGACTCACGTGACCAGGCCACGTTTTTCCAGTAGTCTAGGGTCCAACCGATATGGTCGGGCTATTAGCAAAGGCACCCGCGTCGGACGTCTGCAGACATAGTCCCTTAACGATAAACTTCGCAGCGATGTCCTAACGGATACGTTTGTCGTACGTTCTTCACTGATTTCTGGGGTTATTTTAGGCGATGTCAGTTGTCTGCTGGCTCTGACAACTCTACGAAAATGCCGCTGCCCTCGGTCATTAAGTGAAGGCACTGGGCCACTGCGTTGTCCGAGACGATTGGCAGTCCTGAATTTGGTATTTTTGGCACACTGTTGACACTGTGGATCTCAGAATACTCTCCCTAACGATTTCCGAAAGGGAATGTCCCATGCGTCTAGCTCCAATTCCGCTTTCAAAGGCTGTTAAATCGCGCAGAGCGTCCATAATCACGTAGGAAACCGTCTCACATGAATCACCTGAGTACAAATGATAGCCCCGCAATGCACTCTGCTGATGCACATTGTATACGCGATACCAACACCATTTGTATATGTGCGTATCGTTATCAAATAACTTTTTGTCGCCTCGGTGTGAAATTTCGCCCCAGTTATCTTCAGAATTTCAAGAAAGTATGTCTACCTTTTTTTTTAAGCTATCGGCTAAGATTTTGCCGCAAATATTCTTACATTTCACCAGAACCCTAACTGGTCTTCCCCAGGTCGACTTGTACAAGTTTCTCCATTCTTCTATGAATAATTCGTTTTAGAATTAGTAGGTATGATTTATGAGGGTGAGTCAAATGAAAACCTTAAATACACTCCTGGAAATGGAAAAAAGAACACATTGACACCAGTGTGTCAGACCCACCATACTTGCTCCGGACACTGCGAGAGGGCTGTACAAGCAATGATCACACGCACGGCACAGCGGACACACCAGGAACCGCGGTGTTGGCCGTCGAATGGCGCTAGCTGCGTAGCATTTGTGCACCGCCGCCGTCAGTGTCAGCCAGTTTGCCGTGGCATACGGAGCTCCATCGCAGTCTTTAACACTGGTAGCATGCCGCGACAGCGTGGACGTGAACCGTATGTGCAGTTGATGGACTTTGAGCGAGGGCGTATAGTGGGCATGCGGGAGGCCGGGTGGACGTACCGCCGAATTGCTCAACACGTGGGGCGTGAGGTCTCCACAGTACATCGATGTTGTCGCCAGTGGTCGACGGAAGGTGCACGTGCCCGTCGACCTGGGACCGGACCGCAGCGACGCACGGATGCACGCCATGACCGTAGGATCATACGCAGTGCCGTAGAGGACCACACCGCCACTTCCCAGCAAATTAGGGACACTGTTGCTCCTGGGGTATCGGCGAGGACCATTCGCAACCGTCTCCATGAAGCTGGGCTACGGTCCCGCACACCGTTAGGTCGTCTTCCGCTCACGCCCCAACATCGTGCAGCCCGCCTCCAGTGGTGTCGCGACAGGCGTGAATGGAGGGACGAATGGAGACGTGTCGTCTTCAGCGATGAGAGTCGCTTCTGCCTTGGTGCCAATGATGGTCGTATGCGTGTTTGGCGCCGTGCAGGTGAGCGCCACAATCAGGACTGCATACGACCGAGGCACACAGGGCCAACACCCGGCATCATGGTGTGGGGAGCGATCTCCTACACTGGCCGTACACCACTGGTGATCGTCGAGGGGACACTGAATAGTGCACGGTACATCCAAACCGTCATCGGACCCATCGTCCTACCATTCCTAGACCGGCAAGGGAACTTGCTGTTCCAACAGGACAATGCACGTCCGCATGTATCCCGTGCCACCCAACGTGCTCTAGAAGGTGTAAGTCAACTACCCTGGCCAGCAAGATCTCCGGATCTGTCCCCCATTGAGCATGTTTGGGACTGGATGAAGCGTCGTCTCACGCGGTCTGCACGTCCAGCACGAACGCTGGTCCAACTGAGGCGCCAGGTGGAAATGGCATGGCAAGCCGTTCCACAGGACTACATCCAGCATCTCTACGATCGTCTCCATGGGAGAATAGCAGCCTGCATTGCTGCGAAAGGTGGATATACACTGTACTAGTGCCGACATTGCGCATGCTTTGTTGCCTGTGTCTATGTGCCTGTGGTTCTGTCAGTGTGATCATGTGATGTATCTGACCCCAGGAATGTGTCAATAAAGTTTCCCCTTCCTGGGACAATGAATTCACGGTGTTCTTATTTCAATTTTCAGGAGTGTACTTTTTTAAATATTATTTATTGTGCAGAAGTGGTACAAAGCTGTATCACTTTTCAACATAATGTTCCTCAAGTTCAATGCAAGTCCTCCAGTCCTTTAGAGAAAAATTCTTTTGATAGTCCGCGCTACTGCTCATGCACTTCGTGGCGTACCTCTTCATCAGAACGGAACTTCTTTCCTCCCATTGCGTCCTTGAGTGATCCAAACATATGAAAATCACTTGGGGCAAGGTCTGGTGAGTATGGTGGATGAGGAAGACACTCAAAATGTGGATCTGTGATTGTTGCAACTGTTGTACGGGCAGTGTGGGGCCTCGCATTGTCATGTTGCTAAAGGACACCTGCTGAGAGCAACCTGCATAAACAAGCTGCGATGTCATTCAGTGTCACTCGGTGGCTTTCCTTCACTATGTATTCAACTGTTCTGTGGAGTGACAACTCGTTGTGCTTGACCTGGACGAGGAGAATCTTCCACTGAAGTCACCCCATTTGCGAACTTTCTGCTCCATTCGTAGACTTGCTGCTGTGACAAACTTGCATCACCGTACTGAACCTTCATTCGTCGATGAATTTCAATAGGTTTCACACATTCCCCAGGCCAAAACCGAATAAGAGAACGCCGTTATTCCCTGGTGCAAGTAGCAAGTGCGGCGGCCATCTTCATACTGATACTGCGACGGTGTGTGTGCATTTGCACTATGCTGCCAGCTACAGGCCATTCTTCTCGCTGTTTGTACCACGCTTACAAACTTAAAGGATAAAGGAGCGAAATTTCGATTTGTTATTACAAATTTAAGGTTTTCATTTGACTCACCCTCGTATTAAAATGACAGTTCGGTAATATTCACATCTGTCACCACCAGCGTTTTTTAGATTTGCAATACCACAAATAACAAAATATTTTAAAATTTATAGGCAGTTTTGATAAAACCGCCGCTTATTCGCTTAGTAAGCGGATCGACTTGAACTCTTTCACATACGCAGCAAATGTCGGCATCTAAAACCCGCAGCAAGAGCAATTAGTCACTATCTCTCATCTGCCCGCTAGCTCGTTAACAGCTGTCTAGCGAGAGGTGTTTGACGGCCAGCAGACGTAATTAAATAACTTTAGTCCTCCTCGCTGAGCCGTTAATAACCAGGTGGAGCTGATTAAAACTGGAGCACTGATAGTGGCGCGGTGCCCTGGACCGGCCGGCCAGCTGGGTGGGAGAAGGGCGCGCCAGAGGAGCACGTGCGGGTCTTGGCGGGAGCGGTTTAACTGCGTTACCTCCCGCTGCCTGACGCAGTCAATAACCTGGGGGAAGCGCCACACTTCTATTTCTGGCTCTGACGTTTAATCCGTATTACATTTTCGGTAACGCTAAGTGGATTACTTAAGCTGCTCATGGAGGCTGTCGGAAAAAATTGCATTAACACCTCGTTGCAGGAGGCACAAATGCGCAGGACAGAATTTGACAGATATGCGAGAAGGGAAAGTGGAGAATATAGGTGAGCAGAAGGTAACGGAGTATTCTATGAATCCTGGTAGGATGTCTCGCTTCCATGTTCCCACAATAAAGTAACAGGTGTTCGCTAACTAAGTACCTACGTGACATAAATGAAGTTGAAAGAATCCGAAGTAAGTGGAGTGTCTAAATACCTCTTGTGATGATTATCGGGAAATTATCCTCCCCCCCCCCCCGCAAACCCACCCCACCCATCCCCCTACCTCCCCACGCCCCACCCACCACAGAAAATAAAAAGAAGCGGACTGATTACATTGTAATTCCTAAAAATGTCCGTAGTTCGACCTGTTTACTTTTCATCTCTGCGCACCCAACACAACCAAAGCCTTGGAAAACACACTAATGGCAATTAAAATTGTTACACCATAAAGATGACATGCTACAGACGCGAAATTTAACCGACAGGAAGAAGATGCTGTGATATGCAGATGATAAAATTTTTAGAGCATTCAGACAAGGTTGACGCCGGTGGCGACACCTACAACGTGCTGACATGTGGAAAGTTTCCAACTGATTTCTCATACAGAAACAGCAGTTGACCGGTATTGACTGGTGAAACGTTGTTGTGATGTCTCGTGTAAGGAGGAGAAATGCGTACCGTCACGTTTCCTACTTTGATAGAGGTCGCATCGTAGCCTATCGCGATTGCGATTTATAATATCGCGACATTGCTGCTCGCTTTGGTCGACATCCAATGACTGTTAGCAGAATATGGAATCGGTGGGTTCAGGAGGGTAACACGGAACGCCGTGCTGGATCCCAACGGCCTCGTATCACTAGCAGTCGAGATGACAGGCGTCTTATCCGCATGGTTGTAACGGATCGTGCAACCACGTCTCGATCCCTGAGTCAACAGATGGCGACGTTTGCAAGACAACATCAATATGCAAGAACAGTTCGACGACGTTTGCAGCAGCATGGACCATCAGCTCGGAGACCATGGCTGCGGTTACCCTTGACGCTGCATCACAGACAGGAGCGCCTGCGATGGTGTACTCAATGACGAACCTGGGTGCTCGAATGGCAAAACGTCATTTTTTCGGATGAATCCAGGTTCTGTTTACTGCATCATGATGGTCGCATCCGTGTTCGGTGACATCGCGGTGAACGCACATTGGAAGCGTGTATTCGTCATCGCCATACTGGCGTATCACCCGGCGTGATGGTACGGGGTGCCATTGGTTACACGTCTCGGTCACCTCTTGTTCGCATTGACGGCACTTTGAACAGTGGACGTTACATTTCAGATGTGTTACGACCCGTGACTCTACCCTTCATTCGATCACTGCGAAATCCTACATTTCAACAGCATAATGCCCGACCGCATGATGCAGCTCCTGTGCGGGCCTTTCTGGGTACAGAAAATGCTCGACTGCTGCCCTGGCCAGCACATTCTCCAGATCTCTCATCAACTGAAAACGTCTGGTCAATGGTGGCCGAGCAACTGGCTCGTCACAATACGCCAGTCATTACTCTTGATGAACTGTGGTATCGTGTTGAAGCTGCGTGGGCAGCTGTACCAGTACACGCCATCCAAGCTCTGTTTGACTCAATACCCGGGCGTATCAAGACCATTATTACGGCCTGAGGTGGTTGTTCTGGGTACTTATTTCTCATTATCTATGCACCCAAATTGCGTGACTATGTAATCACATGTCAGTTCTAGTATAATATATCTGTCCAATGAACACCTGTTTATCATCTGCATTTCTTCTTGGTGTAGCAATTTTAATGGCCAGTAGTGTACGTCTAATAGTTCGTGTCTCTCTCATCATGTTTCCTCTTCGATTCCTGACTCAAGCAGTACATCCCCTGCAAGCTTAGCGCCGCTGCTTCGTTCGCATAGACTATATAGTCTCCACAGATTTTTCTTTATTTAATCGAATTTTGTTCACAGTTTATGCTACGGAGGTGATTTCGTGCATAAATTTCAACAGCTTCCACCCTTTTAAAGCTAAATAGGATCATAGACTTACAGTCTCAGCTGAATGTAGCTAGCCGCTATGACCGAGCGGTTCTGGGCCCTTCAGTCCGGAACCACGCGGCTGCTATGGTCGAATCCTACCTCGGGCATGGATGCGTGTGATGCCCTTAAGTTAGTAACGTTTACTTAATTCTAAGTCTAGGGGACTGACGACCTCAGATGTTAAGTGCCATAGTACTTACAGCCATTTGAACCATTTCTTTCTGAATGTAGTTCTGACCAAAAAGCGATTCTGAAAGCTGGAGTCCAAGGTTTTTGTCAAATACGCCTTTTGCGTTCTTGCTGTGGTATTACCATAGAAACTTCATCCCCAACCATCATATTTCTTCATATCTAACAGAGAAGTTATCAAAGATTTACCCCAAAAAGATTTTAAGGTAACAAAATATATTCTTACAACTTTTCATGCTCTATTTTACACTTAGAACTTCCAAAAATACTGAAACATGTACTTTTTTTATTTCTGACTGAGAAACCAAATACTAATTTTCGTAAGCCAAGCTTCAAAATTGCCTTAATACCGACATTTTTTCAAAAAACGTTTCATCCCCTATTCGACTCCCTTAGGAGTGTAATTTCGAACAATGCCTTCTGATTCGATGCCCCAGTAGAAGATTCCCTCCCTCTCTAAATTTCAAGTTTCTCTCTTTAGCGGTCTGAGCAGGGCGTTGATAACTCAATGAATCAGTTCGGCCCTTTCCCACCACCTTTGTGGTTGAATATCCAAAAACAGTGAGATAAGCATTTTTTTCATTTGTAACTGAGAAGCCAAATACCAACTGTCATCGATACAGCTTTAAAAATGCTTTCACAATGAAATGTTTCGTTGAACATTTCACTCTCCTACTTCACCCCCTTAGGGGTTGAGCACCCAAAAGCTTTCACTGCTCTTTCACCCTCATAAGTGTCTAATTTCCGGATGCAGTGAAGTAAGTATTTTATATATCTAACCAAGAAGCCAAATTTAAATTTTCATAGATACAGCTTTAAAAATGCTTTCATAGTGAAATATTTCATAAAACACCGCTTCAGGAGTTGAATTTCCAAAAATTCTGAAACACGTTTTTTTACTTCTAACCAAGAAGTCAAATACCAACTTTCAACATCTATCTTTATAAACATCTACACTTTAGTAGTTATTCAATAATGATTTAGTTTCAAAAAATTTTGACCCACTATTTTACCCCCCATAGGGATTAAAATTAAAAAAAATGTGGTGGAAGGCATATTGCTTCATTTCTGAAAGAGAAACCAAATACCGAATTTCGAAGTGTAGCTTGCCTTAAAAGCGACATATTTTCAAAAAAATCTGACGTCCCCTATTTCACACCCACAGGGCTCTGGCAAATAAATGGAGAACGGAGAAATTTTCATCGCCCAGTGGATATTCGAGATGGATTTGCAACTGCCATAATAAATGAATACCGTGTTTTACGCAACAATAAGCCAGAAAGAGATGACTACAAATTTGGAGACATATTGTACGTCCTTCCACAACTGGAAATTCTCCCAATACCTACAGCTGTCGGAAGTCATCATGAAATTTGTGTCATGGTGCAAGGAAAATCTGGCTGCTTCGACAACTGCAAGGACACTGAAGGAACCAACCACGTAAGTCCCCCACGAGACAGCCTGCTCACAATTGGCACCGCGGAGCCAGCTGGCTGTAGCAGCGGCCCAGTATGCGTATTACAATGCACGACTTTTCTTTATTGGCTGCCTCAGACGGCCTGTCTAGTGCGTTATAGCCTTACTTCATTACCCTCTCAGCTCCCTTCATCTGTCTCTGCACCTGTCAATTCGTCTCCCCTTCCTACTGCTAACATGGCTCAAGAACTTTTCGTAAGCAGCCAACGAAGAGAATGCAGCAGACAAAAACTCTCAGTCTTCAAAATCTAAATTTCCAACACTGTCGGATATGCGTGTCTTCTTAGTATAATTACGCAATTCGTGTTCATAGTGCTACAAAATGAGTGAACCATGAAAGTACTCACTCAGTGGTTCCGAAAGATCAACACCAGTAGAGTTTTATTGCAAACTGTTCTTGTAAGTAGGCTGTTTAGGTTTTCTGATTGGCAACGTTACGTAGCGCTCTGTATGAAAATCACTGGCTGTGCTGTGTGCAGTCTGTGGCTAGTTTGCATTGTTGTCTGCCATTGTAGTGTTGGGCAGCTGGATGTGAACAGCGCGTAGCGTTGTGCAGTTGGAGGTGAGCCGCCAGCAGTGGTGGATGTGGGGAGAGAAATGGCGGAGTTTTGAAATTTGTAAGACTGGATGTCATGAATTGCTATGTATACTATGATTTTTCAACACTATTAAGGTAAATACATTGTTTGTTCTGTATTAAAATCTTTCATTTGCTAACTATGCGTATCAGTAGTTAGTGCCTTCCGTAGTTTGAATCTTTTATTTACCTGGCAGTAGTGGCGCTCGCTGTATTGCAGTAGTTCGAGTAACGAAGATTTTTGTGAGGTAAGTGATTTGTGAAAGGTATAGGTTAATGTTAGTCAGGGCCATTCTTTTGTAGGGATTATTGAAAGTCAGATTGCGTTGCGCTAAAAATATTGTGTGTCAGTTTAAGCACAGTCAAGTATAATTGTTGAAAGGGGACGTTTCATCCTAAAACGTTCATCGAATGCTGCTGGACGTACACAATCATCTAAAGTGATTTAGGATTAAGTCTAAGTGAGCTTGCCGTTTAGATATGGAATACTTTTTCGATCTGACATTCCTCTGTGCTGTTACGTAGAGCTTTGAGATACAAAAATTCGGAAGACACATTGGATTTCGCAATACTGCAGCACTCTTGCAACTTGTGTATCATGAAAGTGGCAAGAGACGATTGTAAGACGTTTTCCGCCTTTCTATACCAATTGTAATTAAATTCGGTAAAGTCTTACCCACGGTTTTGAAAACAGGTGATCCACCTTTATTGCTGTCCAGGACCATTCGGAGTCTTACAACAAACTTCAGACATTTAATAGCCAAGGAAATTTCAGAGAAATCGGGTCACGAGTTCCGGAAGACATTATGACGTAAAGAAAAGATTTTATTAGGAACGCGATTTGAGAAGCGAAGATATAGTGGAATCACAACGAATTATTTGCCAGATGATTGCCTTGATGATTTCTCAATTTTTGCTGAAGAAGATTATGATCTGAAAGTCAAATATCGAAGTGATGATGAAAGACGAAATCAGGAGTGCATTGCATGTGTAGAACGTATTTTGTTTAGTGCCACAACAGTAAATATCCGTGAATCAAATAAAGTCTCTGATGAGACATTAAAAAAATTGGTCTGAAAACTAATTTAAAAGGAGCGAAAAGTACATTCGTTTAATGAATGACAAAGAATTAGAGCTTTAAATGCAACTGGATTTGAAATTTATGTACTGCACTTAACACTTTTTATTTACAGATGACGAATTAGTGTTTTTTTGAAACTTTCTGGTAGATTACAACTGTGTGCCGGACCGAGACTTTTGCCTTTCACGGGCAAGTGTTTTACCAACTGAGATACCGAAGCACGATTCCCGGCCCGTCCTCATAGTTTCCCTTCTGCAAGTCCTCGTCTTCTACCTTCCAAACTTCACAGAAACTCTCCTGCGAACCTTGCAGAACTATCACTTCTGGACGATATGTAGGAGACGAGATACTACCAGAAGTGAAGCTGTGAGGATGGGCCGTGAGTCGTGCTTTGGTAGCTCAGTTGGTAGAGCACTTGCCCATGAAAGGCAAAGGTCCCGAGTTCGAGTCTCGGTCCAACCCACAAATCTGCCCGGAAGTTTCATATCAGCGCACACTCCACTCCAGAGTGAAAATCTCGTTCTAGTGTTTTTACGTCCACGTGCTTAGCTGAGTGGTAACGCCATTGCCTCCCATGCAGTGGACCTGGGTTCGATTCCTGGGCTCGCCGCGGTGGCCGAGCGGCCCTAGGCGATTCAGTCCGGAAGCGTGCGACTGCTACGGTCGCAGGTTCGAATCCTGCCTTGGGCATGGATGTGTGTGATGTCCTTAGGTTAGTTGGGCTTAAGTAGTTCCAAGTTCTAGGGGGCTGATGACCTCAGATGTGAAGTCCCATAGTGCTCAGAGCCATTTGAATCATTTCGATTCCCGGATGGGTTGTAGAATTTTTCCCCTCGTGGACTGGGTGTTGTGTTGTCCTCATCATCATCATCTCATCCTCATCGACGCTCAAGTCGCCCAACGTGGCGTCACATCCAATGAGATTTGCAACGCGGCAGCTGAACTTCCTCGGACGGGTCCTCCCGGCCAACAATGCCATACGATCATTTAATTTCAGTTTTTTTTATTAGTATAAATGAATAATGTTTCGAATAATATTTGTTATCCATGAGAAACGAATAACAATTTACATCTGTATTCGTGGACACCGGCCTTGCTGCAGTGGATACACCGGTTCCCGTGAGATCACCGAAGTTAAGCGCTGTCGGGCGTGGTCGGCACTTGCGTGGGTGACCAGCCAGGCCGCCATGCGCTGTTGCCATTTTTCGGGGTGCACTCAGCGTCGTGAAGCCAGTTGAGGAGCTACTCGACCGAATAGTAGCGGCTTCGGTCAAGAATACCATCACAACGACCGGGAGAGCGGTGTGCTGACCCCACGCCCCTCCTACCCGCATCCTCCTCTGAGGATGACACGGCGGTCGGGCGGTCCCGGTAGGCCACTCGTGGCGTGAAGACGGAGTGCATCTGTATTCGTTATTTGCCATCTGTATCAATTTCGTCCAAGTCTGGTGCTAAGCGAAGCGCTCTTTAACTTCGCAGCCTGTTTGGAAGTGAGGGCAATCGGATAAAATCCGCCTGGTCCACGAAGCTGTGCCAGCTGCGTGTACATACGCTGACGTGGCTGTCATCAACATTGATAATCTTTGGAAAGCTTATTAGCGCTCTCATTCGCACACCAACGGCCAGTGCGGGCCATGTGAATAGGCTACGCGGTTGCAGGACTCCATCCTGTTGTCATACGAAATCGCACTCCACACCATAACTCCAGGTGTAGGTCCAGGGTGTCTAGCACGCAGACCGATTTGTTGCAGCCCTCAACTGGCCTCCTTCTAACAAACACACGGCCATTACCGGCACCGAGGCAGAACCAACTTTTATCAGATCTCGAACCTGCTCATTGGGATCTCGACTCTGCCCCCCAACGAGCTCTCGCTTGACGTCACTGAAGTCGCAAATGGTGGTGGTTTGGAGTCAGTGGAATGCATGCTACAAGGCCTCTGCCTCACAGTTGTCCTGGAAGTACCCGATTTATAACAGTTTGTTGTGTCACTGTGACAGGACACGTTCTGCTGCTCAAATTGCAACTGCAAATGCAGTTTGATGCGCCGGAGCCATATGGCAAACACGATGGTCTTCCCTCTCGGTAGTGCCAAATGGCCGTCTGGAGTCCAGTCTTCTTGTGACGGTACGTTCTCGTGACCGCCGCTTTTAACAATCACGTACACTGGCTAAAATTCTTGACGAGTCCGTCTGCAATATTGAGGAAGAAATATTCAGCTTCTCGTAGCCCTATTACACGACATCGTTCAAACTCAGTGAGGTGTTGATAGTGGCGTCTTTGTCACCTTAAAGGCATTCCTGACCACGTCCAATCTCAAAGGTAACTAACTCTCACGAACGTTACAGCGCGTATTCAAAGCAAACCTCTAGTGGCTCTAATAGCCCCTATCTTAGCAGACTGGCGAGAAATTTGGTGTACAACATACTAACGGTAGTGATAAGCATTTGATGCGAAACGCCAAATCGATCGTAATGGACTTGGCGTGTTGTGACTGTCTCAGCTGTCGCCGGGACAGCGAGACAGTACAAGCAAACCAGCCCGTCCCAAACAGATAAAAAGGAGGTACATGGTACATGTTCCACGTCCAACGCTGTACATAGCAGTGGCAGTGATGCTGAACACTGACAACGATAGGAAAGCGTCAGTTTCCAGAATTTATCTGAATGGCTACTATCTGCGCACTGATAGTAACATAAAAACAAGTTGTTTTGGTTGTGGTCCTCAATTTGAAGAGTGGTTTTTTCACCTCCCCATGATACTCTGCCGTGTACAAACCTTTTCATTTCCGAGTAACTACTGCAACCTACATCCTTCTGAAACTGTATACTGTATTCATCTCATACTCTCCCTCTACGATTTTTACCCCCACGTTTCCTTCCAGTACTAAATTGGTGATCCCTTGATGCCTCAGAATGTATCCTACCAACTGATCCCTTCTTCTACACTCCTGGAAATTGAAATAAGAACACCGTGAATTCATTGTCCCAGGAAGGGGAAACTTTATTGACACATTCCTGGAGTCAGATACATCACATGATCACACTGACAGAACCACAGGCACATAGACACAGGCAACAGAGCATGCACAATGTCGGCACCAGTACAGTGTATATCCACCTTTCGCAGCAATGCAGGCTGCTATTCTCCCATGGAGACGATCGTAGAGATGCTGGATGTAGTCCTGTGGAACGGCTTGCCATGCCATTTCCACCTGGCGCCTCAGTTGGACCAGCGTTCGTGCTGGACGTGCAGACCGCGTGAGACGACGCTTCATCCAGTCCCAAACATGCTCAATGGGGGACAGATCCGGAGATCTTGCTGGCCAGGGTAGTTGACTTACACCTTCTAGAGCACGTTGGGTGGCGCGGGATACATGCGGACGTGCATTGTCCTGTTGGAACAGCAAGTTCCCTTGCCGGTCTAGGAATGGTAGAACGATGGGTTCGATGACGGTTTGGATGTACCGTGCACTATTCAGTGTCCCCTCGACGATCACCAGTGGTGTACGGCCAGTTTAGGAGATCGCTCCCCACACCATGATGCCGGGTGTTGGCCCTGTGTGCCTCGGTCGTATGCAGCCCTGATTGTGGCGCTCACCTGCACGGCGCCAAACACGCATACGACCATCATTGGCACCAAGGCAGAAGCGACTCTCATCGTTGAAGACGACACGTCTCCATTCGTCCCTCCATTCACGCCTGTCGCGACACCACTGGAGGCGGGCTGCACGATGTTGGGGCGTGAGCGGAAGACGGCCTAACGGTGTGCGGGACCGTAGCCCAGCTTCATGGAGACGGTTGCGAATGGTCCTCGCCGATACCCCAGGAGCAACAGTGTCCCTAATTTGCTGGGAAGTGGCGGTGCGGTCCCCTACGGCACTGCGTAGGATCCTACGGTCTTGGCGTGCATCCGTGCGTCGCTGCGGTCCGGTCCCAGGTCGACGGGCACGTGCACCTTCCGCCAACCACTGGCGACAACATCGATGTACTGTGGAGACCTCACGCCCCACGTGTTGAGCAATTCGGCGGTACGTCCACCCGGCCTCCCGCATGCCCACTATACGCCCTCGCTCAAAGTCCGTCAACTGCACATACGGTTCACGTCCACGTTGTCGCGGCATGCTACCAGTGTTAAAGACTGCGATGGAGCTCCGTATGCCACTGCAAACTGGCTGACACTGACGGCGGCGGTGCACAAATGCTGCGCAGCTAGCGCCATTCGACGGCCAACACCGCGGTTCCTGGTGCGTCCGCTGTGCCGTGCGTATGATCATTGCTTGTACAGACCTCTCGCAGTGTCCGGAGCAAGTATGGTGGGTCTGACACACCGGTGTCAATGTGTTCTTTTTTCCATTTCCAGGAGTGTAGTAAGGTCGCGCCAAAACTTTCTCTTCTCCGCAATTCTATTCAGTACCTCCTCAACAGTTGCGTGTTCCATACGTCTAAACTTGAGCATTCTTCTTTCTGTAGCACCACATTTGAAAAGCTTCTATTCTCTTCTTGTCTAAACTGTTTATCTTCCATGTTTCATTTCCATATATGGCTACACTACATACAAAAATTTTCAGAAACCACTTCCTGACACTTAAATCTGTACTCGATATTAACAAATTTCTCTTCTTCCAGAAAAGCTTTACTTGTCATTGCCAGTCTACGTTTTATATCCTTTCTACGTCGATCCTCATCAGTTAGTTTGATTCCCAAATAGCAAAACTAATCTACTACTTTAAGTTGTCGTTTCCTAATCTAATTCCCTCAGCTTCACCTAATTTAATTCGGCTACATTCCATTATCGTCTTTTCGCTTTTATTGATGGCTATGTTATATCATCCTTTCAAGACACTGTCCATTCCAATCAACTGCTCTTCCAATGCCTCTGTTGTCTCTGACGGAATTACAATGTCACTTGCAACTTCAAAGTTTTTATTTCTTCTCCCTGGACTTTAATCCTTGCTCTTATTTGTTTTTTGGTTTCTGTTACTACTTGTTCAATGTACGGACTGAATTACATCTGGGATAGGCTACAACCCTGTCTCACCTATCTTCTATGAGACGTCGTAGGGTCAGTATTGACTCGCGACTTCCTACATTTCTTTCGAGTCCAAATTGATCTTCCCTGAGGTTGGCTTCTACCAGTTTTTGCATTGTTCTGTAAATGATACATGTTTTAGTATTTTGCAACTGTAAACTAATAGTTCCGTAATTTTCACACCTGTCAGTACCTGTTTTATCTGGGATTCATATTATTATATTATTCTTGAAGTCTGAGGCTATTTCGCCTGTCTCATACATCCTGCTCACTGGATGGAAGAGTTTAGCCACAGCAAGCTCTCCCAAGACTATCAGTGGCTCTAATGTAAGTCTTTCAGTGCTTCGTCAAATTCTTCCCCCCCGGTATCGTATTTCCCTTTTCTTCTTCATCTTCGTCCTTTTCCATTTCCATAATATTGCCCTCAAGTCGATCTCATTTTTTAGCCATTTGTACTACCTTTCGCCTGCTTCATTTATTACATTTTTATATTTTCTCCTTTCCTCGATTAAATTCAACATCTCTTGAGTTACCCAAGGATTTCTACTAGTTCTCGTCTTTTTACCCACTTGACCCTCTGCTGCCTTCACTATTTCATCTCTCAGAGCTACGCATTCTTCTTGTACCGTATTCCTTTCCCATGTTCTCATCAATTGTTCCCTAATGCTCCCTCTGAAACTCTCTACAACCCCTGGTTCTTTCACTTCATCCAGGTCCCATCTCCATAAAATCCAACCTTTTTGCAGTTTCTTCAGTGTTAATCTGCAGTTAATAACCAATAAATTGTGGTCAGAGTCCACATCTGCCCCTGGAAATGTCTTACAATTTCAAACCTTGTTCCGAAATCTCTGTCTTACCACAATACAATCAATCTGAAACCTTCCGGTGTCTCCAGGTCTGTTCTATGTACACAACCTTCTTTCATGATTCTTAAACCAAGTGTTAGTTATGACTGAATTATGCTCTGTGCAAAATGCTACGAAGTGATTTCCTCTTTCACTCCTTTCTTCCAGTTCATATTCACCTACTTTTCCATCTCTCGAATTCCAGTCCCCCATGACTATTAAAGTTTCGGCTTCCTTAACAACCTGGATAATTTCTTTTATCTCATTATACATTTCCTCAATCTCCTCCACGTTTGCAGAGCTGTTGTTGTTGTTGTCGATGTGGTCTTCAGTCGTGAGACTGGTTTGATGCAGCTCTCCATGTTACTCTATCCTGTGCAAGCCTCTTCATCTCCCAGTATCTACTGCAACCTACATCCTTCTGAATCTGCTTAGTGTATTCATCTCTTGGTCTCCCTCTACGATTTTTACCCTCCACGCTGCCCTCCAATACTAAATTGGTGATCCCTTGATGCCTCAGAACGTGTCCTACCAACCGATCCCCATCGACTGTTATATTTCATTCACAAATAACTTAGGTGTAACACTGTTACAGTTACATAAGGAATTACTCAGCCCTACAATGTATCACAGACTGAACGTACTCATCAAGCCAAGTGCATAGCAGAAGCAGCCGCTTACATTGCGTCACTTAGAGCTGGCGTTATGAATTTAAGTAATGACGTTGTTTCGTACTCGTGTTTCGTCCAGACTTGAACAGTGAGTCTTTTGTAATATCTAAGCTATCGATGGATGTACGATCGTAACAGAAGTTTTTCTAGCGAGCTGTTTACGAAACAAATTTTGTAGTACTTTTTAAACATCCGTTATTGGAAGCATGTTAGTGATTTTGAAAAGAAGATATTACACCTTTTTTGTTTTGAATACTTTCAAAGAATTGCTGAAATTAGAATATAATAAAATTCAAGTACTACAATCCAGTTTTTATTGACAGGACAGCTGGCGCAAACTGTCCTTACTGTTGGTATTTTCATTTAAAGTGTTGAAGGTTCAGCTCAAACGGAAACATTTGGACTGTTTTGGATGGGGGAGCACGTCTGTCGAGAAATTCCTCCGGAAAACATCTTCGTTGATGCATTTATAGATCGTATTAGCAGAAACCAATATAGAAGACACTGTAACAGTTCTAAAAATAATTAAAAAAATAAATGATGGATCTTGTTGATTAATGCAGTAGCGGTAGTATCAGAAGAATGAGTAATTATCTAAAGGAACATGACAGCTACCAAACACGGGGTGAGAGCTTCAAGTAGATGATGATAAGAAAATGACGGGATATTCCGAATTATGTAAAATCATTCAAAAATGTTTGAGAGACAATGCAGTCAAAATTTGGTACGGGAAACAACTGGAAACAATATGATGGAAGCAAAGCAGGTCCTTAAGTTTTTTTTAACTATTCCGAAGCGTAATTAACACAAGATTGCTCTTTGTCATTTACCATTACCCTACTTGGCATCCATTTATCCAGAACGTGATTTGAGGAGTCTGAGTTTTTGTCAAAGCGTTCGTCGAATTTGAATTTCACGTTTTCAGATCGTCTTTTAAAATTCCATTTACTGCTTCTAATTTCACAGCACTAAAGCTAAGCTTCCCACTAAACTGATATTGGTTTGAACACCAAAGTGCTTTGTTATGCCTGACCGTAAAGGCTTTTAATCCTCATTATGGAGCGATCTAACGTTTACACACACACACGGAACCATGATGCTAGTTGGCAATTTGCACATTTAATCTCTTTGCCAGAGATTAGATTAACTGTAAGTGGCTCCAAAAACTCTGGACAATATAACAACCCATTCTTGGATAAACTACGAACACTTCACGCATAAACTTCGTAATGGAACTGGTTAGTGATACACACTAGTATATAGTCCGATTCTCTTAATTCATTACAGAACCTAATACATGGATTGTGGGAATCACGATATTTGCAATTACTGTTAATTTTCTGAGATTGAAGCTTTGAAGCCTCACGAAAATTCAAATGTAATTATACTAAATACTATGCTACGAGATGTCAAAACTATTAATTTAAATAAAAACTGTTTTTGGAACGTTGTAGAAGGCACTGTGACAACTCAAAATTAGTTTAAAACCACTTATGACATTTCTACGAAACTTTTGGCTGTACATTTTTTAAACATTGTATCAGAGAGTCAGGGAGAATGTTAGCAGGAAGAACATCTGTGTTATTAAAAAGTAAATTAACTTTTTTCTGTTTTAATTGTTCTACATTTTTACATAAAATGTTATGTAATCTAAATTCTGCTTATGTAAAACATTTTGTAGTAAGGCATCCTGAGTTCAAATTGTCAAAGATGTACAACTCAATCATTATTCAAATCATGTATCCATCTAAACGATACTCTGAAGTATCTGAATAGTTGGTATGTTATTCATGCATCGACGTCCGCGCTTGCCAAGTTAGTGTCTTGCAAGTTTTGTTTTAGTCTCCATTTAATCGGTGGTCTTTGTTGGCTCTTGCAATAAATGTGTAATGCTAATGTATGGCTGGTGAAATTCGATGAAATAAATGAAGAGTAGTTCAAAACGGCGTTTGGGTTCATTGACATTACTAAACATCCAGGTAAATCATCGAATTATACTTCCCACAGATGAGTATCTCTTCAATATTGTTATTAGCTGTGCATTTACCATTCGAGTTTTTATCTCTCGGTGATGACAACTGTTACAGCGAAATCACCTGCATTTTTTTGAAGTTCATTATTTAAAATGATTATGAAATTTGTTAGTTTCGTGACTTTTTGAATGGTACATGTTACTTCTTCTACTGTGTGTCACCAATGTTGCGTTAACTATTTAAAGCTCCAAGAGATGATTACCAATAACAGCATTATAATAAGGTTCATTCGGGTTTTTAGTTGTACAAGACTGACAGCACTTTAGTAGAACATTAACTTTCACATTTTTATTTCGACGTTTTCTCATCACACGTGTGATTACAAGCAACGTGATTCGCCAAAACACAACATAACAGTTTTTAAAGCGAAGAAACAACATTTGCCGTTAATTTCACTGAACAAAACCCATATTACAAGCGTTCAAATCAATCTGTTTCCAAATTGGCGACTGATTCCCGATTATGTACAGACTAAACATAGAGTGACTGGTTTGGCGCGTACTCAGTTATATATAACAAATATTCTAGAGGCTATTTGCTCAAATTGAAGATTTTACTGATATAAAGTTTTTGCATTACTGACAATTTTAAGTACAACTATATATTTCTGCTTAAAAAAATCTGAGAATAAAAGTGGTGATAAAAGTAATTTGATACAGTTGTAAAATAAAAATGTAAATATCCAATATATGTCACGTTACAAGGCTTGTTTACATCACGATTTCATAGCGTAATAAATTGTTTGCATAGTAATTGAATGTGTTTTCAAATGTGATAATGGTTCTTAATTTGATGGATAATAGAGTTTGATTTGCCATTACGTAAGTTAAATTTAGAAAATATTCAATTTCATGTGACATATAAAACAAATAACAAAGTACTTGTTTCACAGATGCAAAACCTTTCTCTAAAGTGAAATCTGTAGGATGTTAAAATTTCGAACTGTAATTCATTTACATACTAGTTCTCAAAAATGTGTAACCCATACAAATTATGAAAATGGATGTACATATAAAGGGCTCATTTCAAAAGTGGTACAAGTCCATTTTTGTTCATTGTGAGGTACAGATTCCTAAAGTTAAATGTGCACTGAAAAATCTGCAGTTGAGATATCTGAAATATTCGAACATATGGCTACTTGCTAGAGATGAATCTTTCTGTTTCTTTAGATCATTAATTGCAGGAGCATTATAGGCAGAAAAGTGGAGGTAAAGGACTTGTACCACTTTTGAAATAAGCCCTTCATATGTATGTATTCTCCACATGTCCTCCTAAACCACTGGACTGAGATCAACCAAACTTGGTACACTTATCACTTACTTCATGGAAAGAATCACTGTGGGGTAAGAACCATCCTCCTACAAAAGGGTGGAGTGAGATTGAGAAAGCGGTGTAGCTCATGACGCGAAACTATCCTACTTAAGTTATCCAATATTTGAGAATGAGAGCATTTAGACTTAAAGATTCGTAACATAATTTACAAATAATTTCAGACCTGTATGAAACTTTTTCTCGTTGACAGCCTCTAAAAAATTAAGAAAGGAGAAAATGTTGTCGCTTACTAGATTTTCGCTGTTCACGCAGTAAATGGCTACATGAAGCATGACTATGTCATTGATTAATTCTTTATAGTAAGTGTATTCGTGACGCTTTTGCAGACAGTATTCACGTATATCACTGAATGTACCAGAAAATTACATCAATGTATGACACTTAGTTCAGGAGATACAACGTCATAAACACTGAATGTGTGAAAACTATGCATCACTCAAGACGTTTATACTTACTACTTTGTTCCTACTAATTCTATTCATAACACGTTTGGTAGGCGGCAGACACATATACTACTGGATGTACCCGCAACATTATATCATTGTGCTACAAGTAATTTAGGAGACAGGACGTCATAAACATAAAGCTGCGCCAATGTCAAACTGCAGGGAGAATTCCGCGAGACATACAGATGAAATACGTGTACAAATACGAGTGAAATATGTTAAATATATGAGAAATGTATTAGAAATATGATTGTGGCAGGAAAGCCACGAGTAAAAAGCTCCTCCTAAACGTCTGGAACAAATTCAGTCAAATTTGGTACACATATTAGTTACAATCTCGAAACAAATACCGTAGAGGTAAAAACTACCAGCCTCATATTGGGGTGAGTATGATAACGTGGAGAGAGAAATGATAACGAGGAGATGGATAGCGTGGGGGAAGGAGGAGATAGGCACAGATAGAAGGAGGACGAGGCGCACAGAGAGGGGAGGTAAAATGCACATAGAGAGGGGAAAAGAGATGGAAAGAGTAGGGAAAGAGGAAAAGATGCATGGAAACAGGGAGAAGAATAGGAAGGTGGAGAGATGGGGGAGAAGAAGATGAAGAGTCAGAGAGAGAGAAGAAAATTGACAGAGAAAGTGAAGAGGACGAGATGAGCAGAGAGAGGAGGAGGGGGAGGAGGAGGAGTAGGAAGAGGTGGACACAGAAAGGAAAGGGGAGGAAATGAACAGGGAGTGGTGGAGAAGGAGATGGTCAGAGGGGGGGGAGGAGGAGGAGGAGGAGGAGGAGGAGGAGAAGATGGACAGAGAGAGGGGAGAGGAGGAGACTGAAAAAGGTAGGGGGTGGAGAAGACGTAATTAGAGGGGGAGGAGGAGATAGACAGAGACAGTGACAGAAGGAGATGGACGGAGAGTGGGGGATGGAGAAAATGTACAGAGAAAGGGAATGGTGGAGACGGACAGAGAGACAAAGTAGTGGAGGGGATGGACAGGGACAAGTGGAATGAATAGAGAGAGAAGGAGAGGTGAGTAACAAGGGAGGGGATGAGACAGAGGGAGGAGGAGGAGGAGGAGGAGGAGGAGGGTGGATAGAGAAAGGGAGAAGGAGTAGATGGACTAATAGAAGTTTGGAATAAATAAATACCTGAGCAACGCTGGATTTCTCAGCAAGTAATGTCATAAACAAATTTGGAAATACAGCTTTCTTTTATAAGGACCATGAATTTCGTACTGTACGATCGAAATCAGAAAAACGTTGTCAAAAACGAGACGGAACAGCCAGTTTCGCTTAATTCTGGATGGAATCGACAATTTCGATTGATTCAGAAACCCCGTAATCTTGCTTTCTTATTACAGATAAAGGACTGAACGTCAAAGACACCTAACCACTTACTCTAGAAGGCACAGAGTCATTTGTATGAAAAACGTGGAGTCTAATAGCTTTCTCTGACAGTCATTATCACGCTCGTGAAGCGCAGTAAGCGGACAGTGCAGCGTTGTGCGGTCCCACGGCGACATGCCGACGTGACCTGCTGTTGCCCGGTCGGCGGCACAGGCGCGACGGGTGGCTGTGCGGCTAAAGACATGCGTGCAACGCGAGCCGAGCGCCGGGAGTCAAGTGGTGGCCACAAAGCGGCGCCCGGCGTCGCGTCTTGTGACAGCGGCCGCAGCCACTGCAGCGCCAGCGCGCCACTGCCAATAATACAATTATCGGGTGCCGCGCTCTGACCAACCCGAGTGTCGGGCTGATTACAAGGGGCACAAAGCGGCCCGCACTCGTTACCCGGAGACCCGCACGGCCAGCCGAGCACCCGGTCACCGAACACGCCAAAGCCCCGGTCTGCCGGCAGCTCCAGCCAGTCGCGGCTGCGGTGGGGCCGCCACGTGCCCCTCTGGCGCACAGTGTTGCAAAGGGCAACCACTTTCTCTGCACTGGTCCACGTTCGGAGCACGCAATTACTAAAATACCTCTTGTACTGTGTATCGTAAGTAATGGCGAAAGCTGACACGTGTCAAAGTATTAACAGCATTCAAGCTGAAATCTCCCTGTTTGGCTTTCAAACTGACCTTCTCCACCTTTCCTACTTATTTGGAAATTTGTTGCTCTACTCGGTCCTTTAATCAAGGCATTGTGGCCCTTCGTCTTCAGCTCCAGTGGAGCTGCAAACCGTAAACCGTTAGGTATTATCACGAAAAAGGCTAAAGAGTGTTACAGATGCACACTGAGGCGACGAAAGCCATATGATAGAAAAAAAAGGAACAAAAAAATGGAAATTTGTGGTAAGGTCTTATGGGACCAAACTGCTGAGGGCACGATTCCTAAGCTTACGCACTACTTAATCGAACTTAAACTCACTTACGGTAAGGACAACACACGCTCCCATGCCCGAGGGAGGACTCGAACCTTCAACGGGGGGAGCCACGCGGACCGTTACAAGACGCCCCAGACAGAACGGTTACCCCACGCGGTGTGGAGCAGACACGACGGACGGGGGGATTATCCTGGCGAAGATATAGGCTGCAAATGGAAAAATCCATTGAAGTAAGCGACCTAGACTAAGGTTCAAATGGTTCTGAGCACTATGGAACTTAACATCTGAGGTCATCAGTCCCCTAGAACTTAGAACTACTTAAACCTAACTAACCTAAGAACATCACACACATCCATGGCCGAGGCAGGATTCGAACCTGCAACCATAGCAGTCACGCGGTTCCGAACTGAAGCGCCTAGAACCGCTCGGCCACCGCGGCCGGCTTCGACTAAGGGCAGATCATTATTAAGCAGAGCCAGTGAACGAGTACCTCGAAAACAGCGTAGCTGGTCGAATGTTCACGGACTACTGTCGTGAGCATTTACGGTAAGAGGTAGAAGGACAGTGAAACTACCACTAGGCGCTAAATGGTGAAACGTACCCTCAGAAAAAATTTATGATTGACTGTGCTGATAAACCTCTTACGTTATTAGCTTATCAAACAGCTGAGCAAAACTGAACGTACTCAGACATTACTCTCTTTACTTATTTTGATCAACACTAAACTGACACACAATATTTTTAGCGCAACGCAATCTGACTTTTAATAATCCCTACAAAAGAATGGCCCTGACTAACAATAACCTATACCTTTCATTAATCACTTACCTCACAAAAATCTTCGTTACTCAAACTACTGCAATACAGCGAGCGCCAATACTGCCAGCTAAATAAAAGAGTCTAACTACTGAATTGACTAACTACCGATAGGCATAGTTATCAAATGAAAGATTTTAATAGAGAACAAACAATGTATTTACCAAATAGTGTTCAAAATTCGTAATATATATATATGTATCAGTTCATGACATCCAGTCTTACAAATTTACTGTCCCTGATGGATACACGTCCAGATCATCCGCTCTCAAAACTCCATCTCTCTCTCCACATCCACCACTGTTTGCGGCTCACCTCCAACTGCGCAACGCTACGCGCTGTTAACATCCAACTGCCAAACACTACAATAGCAAACAACAATGCAAACCAACCACAGCCTTCACACAGCACTGTGATTTTCATATAGAGTGCTACGTGGCGTTACCAACATAAAAACCTAAACAACCTACTTACAATGGTTGCACGTCCACGCCTCACAGAACGTGGGTTTCGGAGGCTTCTCTGCCTTGTAAAGTAGGATAAATGGTGATCTGTAGCATTTCTGCAGAAAGAGCACACTGCTGGTGCACGCACAGTAGTTTCGGATCACACCGTTCATCGGACATTGTTGAAAATGGAGCTTCGCAGCAGACCACCCCGAAGTGTTCACGTGTTGACCCAACGATATCGCCAATTACGATTGCAGTGGGCACGGGATCATCGGGATTCGATCGTCAATTAATGGAAACTTGTCGGCTCTTCGGGTGAATTGCTTTTCTGTTACACTAGGTCGATGGTCGTCTCCACAAATGGCGTCATCGAGATAAACGGCGCCTCGCCAGGGACTCAGGCTGGTGAGAACAGTATCATGCTATGGGGAACATTTCTCTGCCCTTTCATGAGACTTACGGTTGTAATCGAAGACATACTGGCAGCTGCGAACGAGCGAACCACCTGCGTCCCTTCGTGCATGATGTGTTCTCCAACGACGATGTCATCTGTTATAATTGTCCGTGTCTCGCAGCCAGAACTATGTACGGTGGTTTGAGGAGCGTTATAGTGAACTCACATTGATGTCTGGGCAACCAAATTTACCTGATATTGAACCTATGGAACCCATATGGCGGCTATCGGACGCCATCACCGAGTACGCAAATCACCGAGTCCTTTATTTACGCGAAATACATGACCTGTGAATAGACATCTAATGCCACATACCTTCACAAACCTACCAACAAACTGTCGGATCCCCGACACACAGAAGCAGTTATGTATTTCGTACCAAAGACGGGCAAAGATACCGAGCGAGGTGGCGCAGTGGTTAGCAGACTGGCCTTGCATTCGGGAGGACGACGGCTCAATCCCGCCTCAGGCCATCATGATTTAGATTTTCCGTAATTTCCCTAAAACGCTTAAGGCAAATGCTGGGATGGTTCCTTTGAAAGGGCACGGCCGACTTTCTTCCCCACCCTTCCCTAAAGCGACGAGACCGATGACCTCGCTGTTTGGTCTCTTCCACCAAATCAACCCAACGCACAAAGAGGCTATTAAGGAGGTGCCCATAATGTTTCGGCTCATTAGTGTGTGTTGAACGTTTCGCAATCTGCGGACAGTTTTGCCATGAGAAAAGGAAGGGGATAAAATGGCATAGCATTACATGAATTGAAAGATCTCTACGTGAGTAGTTTCATAATGTTTTACTCAATTTAACTCCTCACACTTTAGGTGCGTTTTGTAAATTACGCAGAGATCAAGAATGAGCAGCTGAGTGTGTCCATAGTAGCCACACTTTCACACATTTTCTGCAGCTTTATGTGTTTTATAACTGGTTTACACGTATATGCGTAGATTCATTACGTATCTGTGTTTCCGTTGCCTTCCACAACCCTGTTTATGATGTTTTAATGTTGTATTCTTATGTTTCTTTACCATTCCTCCCCTGTTTGAATGACAGAATGAATGGATGTGTCCGTATATTGCGTTTTTAGAGTGTTTAGTTGTGGGTGTAGTTTCCGCCTGCTGTTGTGACACTTTTAAACAACACTTTGTAGATTTAGGGTGAGGCAAAGAGCTTTGACCCCATATGATCAAAGTATTATTGTGTTTAAGTTGGCACGGAGCGAAACGGGCTTCTATGGCCACTTTCGCTATCCGTGTAGAGCCCGATTTTGTTAGGATGCTACGCACTCGTCCCTATGATCTTAGCGAGTTACGAGCTGAAGTATTAATCTATTTTTTTACACTCTTATATCTTTGTAATCATGTGGTGGAGTTTATTCAACATAGGGAGTGTCAGGAATTTTACTTTAATTCGATTTAAATGCTTCGTTCAGCCAACTTAGGAATGTGGAACCGTGGCTGACGAACTGTGCTAGGTTGTGACTAGTACTCTTGTTTTCTCAATGTGGAAGTGAATTTGTTTATGTTTCTCGCATATAATTTTTCCTTTTTTCAATTGTTTCATTAGATTCTGCAATTTCTGTTTGTTGCTTATGTGCGCCTTTGTTGCAAATTCCAAGAGTTCGTGTGTGGTTTAGAGAATTATTGTAGAATTACGTGAGACATAGGTTAGTTCGAAAAGTTTCGGTCCCTTACAAGACTATATTTTCGTAAGGTACAGGTAAGAGTGTTTTGGGTAGCTAATTTATTTCGTAGCAAACCTGCATTTGTGGTTCATAATTCTGCCAAAGAATAAATCACTCCTGAACTTGATTTATATCAGTTCAAATAAACGTCGGTTTTCGAGAATTTTCGGAAGTTCCCATGGTCCTATGCATAATATACGAACAATTTGTACCAAATTGAAGTCTGTGATTTAGTTACTCTAGCAGATTTTATAACTAACGCATTGTGTTGCACCTAGTTTCCCTGTAAAGGAGAGTAGCCTTAAATATTATCTGCATTCATCGTAAATTAACTCAGTTCTCGAGGTTGCTAACATCTATAATTAAAATCAAAACCTTTTGGGAAAGCAGTAATTTTTTTAAAAAGTTTTTGTGTTGCCTTAATAGATATCTCGTTTTTTGTATTTGCTTCAATTCTTATAAGAAATTAGCAACATTTTAGGTTAATAAATTAAAGGATGATCGGCGCGTTCAGTTTAAAACTACACTACTGGCCATTAAAATTGCTACACCAAGAAGACGACGTGCAACATTCGCGAAATGTAACCGACAGGAAGAAGATGCTGTGATATGCAAATGATTAGCTTTTCAGAACATTCACACAAGGTTGGAGCCGGTGGCGACACCTACAAAGTGCTCACATGAGGAAAGTTTCCAACCGATTTCTCATACACAGACAGCAGTTGACCGGCGCTGCCCGGTGAAGCGTTGTTGTGATGCCTCATATAAGGAAGAGAAATGGGTACCATCACGTTTCCGACTTTGATAAAGGTCGGATTGTAGCCCATCGCGATTGCGGTTTATCGTAACGCGACGTTACTGCTCGCGTTGGTCGACATCCAGTGACTGTTAGCAGAATATGGAATCGGTGGGTTCAGGAGGGTAATACAGAATGCCGTGCTGGATCCCAACGGCCTCGTATCACTAGCAGTCGAGATGACAGGCATCTTATCCGCATGGCTGTAACAGATTGTGCAGCCACGTCTCGATCCCTGAGTCAACAGATGGGGACGTTTGTAAGACAACAACCATCTGCACGAACAGTTCGACGACGTTTGCAGCAGCATGGACTATCAGCTCGGAGACCATGGCTGCGGTTTCACTTGACGCTGCATCACAGACAGGAGTGCCTGCGATGGTGTACTCAACGACGAACCTGGGTGCACGAATGGCAAAACGTCATTTTTTCGGATGAATCCAGGTTCTGTTTACAGCATCATGATGGTCGCATCCGTGTTTGGCGACATCGCGGTGGATACACATTGGAAGCGTGTATTCGTCATCGCCATACTGGCGTATCACTCGGCGTGATGGTATGGCGTGCCATTGGTTACACGTCTCGGCCACCTCTTGTTCGCACTGACGGCACTTTGAACAGTGGACGTTACATTTCAGACGTGTTACGACCCGTGGCTCTGCCCTTCATTCGATCCCTGCGAAACCCTTCATTTCAGCAGGACAATGCACGACCGCATGTTGCAGGTCCTGTACGGGCCTTTCTGGATACAGAAAATGTTCGACTGCTGCCCTGGCCAGCACATTCTCCAGTTCTCTGACCAATTGAAAACGTCTGGTCAATGGTGGCCGAGCAACTGGCTCGTCACAATACGTCAGTCACTATTCTTGATGAACCTTGGTATCGTGTTGAAGCTGCATGGGCAGCTGAATCCTGTACACGCCATCCAAGTTCTGTTCGACTCAATGCCCAGACGTAACAAGGCCGTTATTACGGCCAGAGATGGTTGTTCTGGGTACTGATTTCTCAGGATCTGTGCATCCAAATTGCGTGAATATGTAATCACATGTCAGTTCTAGTATAATATATTTGTCCAATGAATACCCGTTTATCATTTGCATTTCTTCTTTGTGTAGCAATTTTAATGACCAGTAGTGTATTTATTCACTGCCTTGTAACACATTGCACCAGCCAACATGCGGCCCCATTGTGAATGCTGTTGTCGAACACGGGGTCAGTTGGTGGCGTTCGTAAGCAGCTGGAAATCGCCCTGACTGCTGCCAAACGATTGGCAGCTGCTGCGATTCGGAGTGCCGGAAGAGCTCCCGAGTGTCGCGTACCTGTCATACCTGTACCAGAGGTACCTCAACAACTATCCTATCGTGTGAATCCTGTCTCCTCTGGAGAAAGTACAGGAACTGTCATTACTCCTCATTACTCGTCCACTTGACTGCGAATGGCGTGTCTGTGGTAGATCTATGTGTCCTGCAAAAAATCAAGTGATCGTGTTGCAATGACTGTCGGGAGGCTCCAACGATTTGTGCAGAGCATAATATCGCGACGAATTTGTATCTTAACTACAGATTAGTCCGTATTATATACATATTTTTTCCTACAGTAAGTCGTACAGAGCTGCGAAAAATCCTCTATATCTCACTGTGACTGTTCAGACATTAGTCCATCTCCAGCTGAATCTTCTAGATGAGAACTCGAATATAGTAGATTTTCACAGTGAGGAAATCATAGCACATCTTCATCTGATGCAAAACTATGGGTATTAAGTGCAAATACGGCTTACCGAACCACCAGAAGAGCACGCTACAGCGCAAGCAGGACGTGATAACACACAAGAATTACGAGTATCTTAAATCCATTGGATTGAAGCCTCGCAGTGAGGCCACTCGAAGTAAGGACTCCATTTCAACACGGTGACCAGATCATTAGCCAGGAATATAATTCCCACAAACCATTTGCTTCAGCAATGTTTAATGATAACGATGAAGTATGAATTATTATTCAACATCAAGAAACTCTAGATCATCCTCCGTACAGCCCCAATCTTGCGCCCAGTGACTGCACTTGAAGAAACACCTGGGCGGTCAGCGTCTTCAAGACGATGACGAAATCAAAACAGTGGTGATGCGGTGGTTAACAAGTCAGGCGGCATGCTTCTGTGAAGAGGGTATTCAAAAACTGGTACAACGTTATGACAAGTGCCTCAATATTGACGGAAATTATGTAGAAAAGTAGATTAAGGTACAGGCTTTCATGTAAAAATAAAATTATTGAGATACCTTAGCACGTCTTTCTTAATTTACTTAAAAAACACGCCTCGTAGATTCCTGCAGGACATGAAACGATTTTGTCCATTCGCAATGAAGGTGGTAGATTCATTGCCCAGCGAAACGAATCAGTTATGTGAATGCGTGGTGGGAGTTCTTTCGGACAAGTCTTTCGCTGCAACTTGCCTGAATAAAATCGTCTTGCTTTTCAAGCCGCGCCATTTCGAATAAAATCCTCCAGATTTCGATAGCTGTATCTCTCTCCGTCGGTTCCCCCATCCCCTTTCGTTTTTCCTCTCCCCCTACCTTCACCCTCCCCCCTCCCCCCCCCCCCCCCCCCCCAGCAGTATTTCCAGTGATTGTTAAGTATTGTGCGTCTTTTCCGAAGTGTTGCGAACGGACATCAAACTGTCGCTGGGTGTGATTTTTATATCTCTTACGAACAGAAACCAGACTGTCGCCGTGTTTTTTAATTGTCTGTCTACTATTTTACCTGTCTGCTCCGGCCGGTGTGGCCGTGCGGTTCTAGGCGCTTCAGTCTGGAACCGAGCGATCGCTACGGTCGCAGGTTCGAATCCTGCCTCGGGCATGGATGTGTCTGATGTCCTTAGGTTAGTTAGGTTTAAGTACTTCTACGTTCTAGGGGACTGATGACCTCAGATGTTAAGTCCCATAGAGCTCAGAGCCATTTGAACCATTTGAACCTGTCTGCTTCCTGTGTATTATATTAGCATCACCGACCCTTTGTTTTATGTTTTAACTTTCCACAATATTCCGCCGTTTTACAATTTACGTCACCGTTTCATCGCGTGCTTTTATTGTTTCTTATCTTCTTAAGCTTTAAAAATTCTGTAGGCTGAAGAGCAGCGTACTAAGTTGCTGCCAGCCCGCCCCCTTTGGGGGGAATCGAAATTTAATAAATGAAAAAAAAGATAACTGTATTCTCAACATCATCAGGAGTGACACTACCACAGCAGTACCACGCGATTTCGACTAAAATCCTCGAGCTTTTATCTGCCGTCTTCGCCAACAAGATAGACTGACACGTTCAAGCAAGAAATTCCTGTATTTTGAGGGGGTATTTACACCTAAGAATGCTGTGGCACAATCACTGTCTCATTTTGTGATGGTACCTAATGATAACTTCAGAGTGTAGCTGCTCTTCCAAACCGCATCCATAAGTGAGCAAACCAGGTGTGGTCTTCAAAAAAATGGTTCAAATGGCTCTGAGCACTATGGGACTTAACACCTGTGGTCATCAGTCTCCTAGAACTGAGAACTACTTAAACCTAACCAACCTAAGGACATCACACACATCCATGCCCGAGGCAGGATTCGAACCTGCGACCGTAGGGTGTGGTCTTCGCCTGCGGTTTCTTGTACTGAAGTACTTGGGCTGTGCATAGCTATGTTTAAAAAGAGTAACTCGACTTAGTCATAGGGTCGAGCAGCACACGTCCGCTTCCATGCCCCGCAGCTAATTAGCTGCAAATAATAACCCATAGCTGTGTTCGAGAAAGAACATCTCAAATTAAGAGGAAGTGGTCCTACGATATTCAGTTAAAAGTACAGCCAGAAAAGATCCTTTATCAAATGCAATAAAGTTACGTTGAAAGCGTTACGACAATGATGGCAAAATCCTCAAACTAAGTATCAAAGATACGCGAGAACTAAGTCTAGTTCGTGAACAGAAAACAGGCAATGTTCATCGGCCCCAAACAGTTCAGAGCTCAACCCGACGACTTATAAATTATCACACATGATGCAAACAATAGTAACTCATACTCTGTCTATCCTCAGTTATGCGATACGAGCGGATAAGTTAGTGTCCTGTTCTGGAGCACACCCAGTCCTCTCGAAATAAAAACTCTCTTCAGAAGTTAAGATATAGCAGTGGCCGTTGACCGCCCAGGCTCGGACACCTATACGACAAAATGAACAAAATGACGCACATTACCTCAGACAGGTCTGCCTTCTTCAGGAACTCGACATAAAGTGCCCAGAATCGTATGATTTGACTCAAGTTGACCATCTCCAGGAATAAACAAATGTGTTACAACAATATTTATATTAAGAAATGTCATAAATAGTTACATTCAGATCATTTACAATAAATGTAAGTAATAGTTAGTTCATAAATTAATTCTTGCACAAGTGTGCTCACGATAAATGACAATAGAATGTCCTTAAGTATTGTTTAAACTATTATTTGTGCCATCTTATCACAAGTGTTGTTTGGTTCTTTTTTTAGTTATGGCTCCCGGTAATACATGCGACTGATCAGTTCTAAATTAGCGCACTTTTTTAATAGCACTTGCAATCACCATCTAAATAAAGTTACTAGCAAAATAGCAAAACAGTAAGCTGCTCATTAAATAAATACACAAGAGCGATAAAATATGAGGCATTCATGCTGTATTCATTGGCTGTGTAATTGTGATGGATACGAGGTTCTGACAAACAAAAAGCGTATTTAAAGAAGATATAAATCAAGAAATCAAATAGATACAGATGAAGATATGTAGCTTTCACAGGTGGCAACTATCGTGCAATGCTGTGTTCTGAGACATCATTTGATAAAATCCCATAACGCAATTAAAAGTTGTTAATTCAGAGGTTCATCGTGAAATTCTTTATCGCTGTGAAATACACTACTGGCCATTAAAATTGCTACACCAACAAGAAATGCAGATGATAAACAGATATTCATTGGACAAATATATTATACTAGAACTGACATGTGATTACATTTTCACGCAATTTGGGTGCATAGATCCTGAGAAATCAGTACCCAGAATAACCACTTCTGGCCGTAATAACGGCCTTGATACGCCTGGGCATTGAGTCAAACAGAGCTCGGATGGCGTGTACAGGTACAGCTGCCCACGCAGCTTCAACACGATACCACAGTTCATCAAGAGTAGTGACTGGCGTATTGTGACGAGCCAGTTGCTCGGCCACCATTGACCAGACGTTTTCAGTTGGTGAGAGATCTGCACGATGTGCTGACCAGGGCACCAGTCGAACAATTCCTGTATCCAGAAAGGCCCGTACAGGACCTGCAACATGCGGTCGTGCATTGTCCTGCTGAAATGAAGGGTTTCGCAGGGATCGAATGAGGGGTTGAGCCACGGGTCGTAACACATCTGAAATGTAACATCCACTGTTCAAAGTGCCGTCAATGCGAACAAGAGGTGGCCGAGACGTGTAACCAATGGCACCCCATACCATCACGCAGGGTGATACGCCAGTATGGCGATGATGAATACACACTTCCAATGTTCGTTCACTGCGATGTCGCCAAACACGGATGCGACCATCATGATGCAGTAAACAGAACCTGGATTCATCCGAAAAAATGACGTTTTGCCATTCGTGCACCCAGGTTCGTCGTTGAGTACACCGTCGCAGGCGCTCCTGTCTGTGATGCAGCGTCATGGGTAACCGCAGCCATGGTCTCCGAGCTGATAGTCCATGCTGCTGCAAACGTCGTCGAACTGTTCGGGAAGATGGTTGTTGTCTTGCAAACGTCCCCATCTGTTGACTCAGGGATCGAGACGTGGCTGCACGATCCGTTACAGCCGTGCGGACAAGATGCCCGTCATCTCGACTGCTAGTGATACGAGGCCGTTGGGATCCAGCACGGCATTCTGTATTACCCTCCTGAACCCACCGATTCCATATTCTGCTAACAGTCACTGGATGTCGACCAACGCGAGCTGCAATGTTGCGATAGGATAAACCGCAATCGCGATGGGCTACAATCCGACCTTTATCAAAGTCGGAAACGTGATGGTACCCATTTCTCCTCCTTACACGAGGCATCACAACAACGTTTCACTAGGCAACGCCGGTCAAGTGCTGTTTGTGTATGACAAATCGGTTGGAAACTTTCCTCTGGTCAGCACGTTGTAGGTGTCACCACAGGCGCCAACCTTGTGTGAATGCTCTTAAAAACTAATCATTTGCATATCGCAGCATCTTCATCCTGACGGTTAAATTTCGCGTCTGTAGCGCGTCATCTTCGTGGTGTAGCAATTTTAATGTCTAGTAGTGTATTAATTTCTGTAGTTTTAAAGATATTAAAATATTATTGTGTCACTGGATGTACTTCATTTATCTGAGATCGCTGATGTATTCAGATTTGATTTAGTACTTGATGTGAATTATTATAGACCCGCACAGAGCTATAAGAAGCTACCTTTCAGCTTGTATAACTTTCTTCCATGTCTTGGAATACTATTTCCTGCCCAAAGGCCATATGAGCAACAGCCGTCAAAATTCTCCATACTGGGATTTTCCATATTTCCGGCGGCACAGCTTGCCTTTGTAACTGGATCCACTTGAACAAACACCTAGCCAGAAGCCAGAATTGCCGCGGCGCGCCCTGAGACCTGGACTCGCTAGCGTTCCGCCCTACAACGAATTCATTTTACCTCGTAGCAATTCTAGACTGACAATTAATTCTCTTACATACTCAATACTTTTATGTCTTCACGTAATGCACTCACCTTCTTGTTTCAAGAAGTAAGATACGAAGTGAACGGAGTTGAAATCGAACAAACCAGAAACGTTGGACTCATATCTACAATCAAGACACACTGAAGAGCCAATGAAACTGGTACACCTGCGTAATATCGTGTAGGGCCCCCGCGAGCATGCAGAAGTGCCGCAACACGATGTGACAAGGACCCGATTAATATCTGAAGTAGTGCTGGAGGGAATTGACACGAAGAATCCTGTAGAGCAGTCCATATATCCGTAAGAGTACGACGGGTTGGAGAACTCTTCTGAACAGCACGTTGCTAGGCACCCCTCAATAATTTTCATGTCTGGCGAGTTTGGTGCCCAGCGCAAGCTTTTAAACTAAGTAGAGTGTTCCTGCAGCCACTCTGCAGAAATTCTGGACGTGTGGGATGTCGCATTGTCCTGCTGGTATTGCTCAAGTCTGTCGGAATGCATAATGGACATGAATGGATGCAGGTGATCAGACAGGAGGCTTATGTACGTGTCACCCTTCAGAGTCGTATCTAGACGTATCAGAAGTGAAAAAAACGTTCAAATGTGCGTGAAATCTTATGGGACTTAACTGTTAAGCTTACACACTACTTAGCCTAAATTATCCTAAGGACAAACACAAACACCCATGCCCGAGGGAGGACTCGAACCTCCGGCGGGACCAGCCGCACAGTCAATGACTACAGCGCCTGACACCGCTCGGCTAATCCCGCGCGGCTATCAGGAGTCCCATATCACCCCAATTGCAAACGCCTCACACCATAATAGAGCCTCCACCGCCTTGAACATTCCCCTGTTGACATGCAGGATCCATGGATTCATCAGGTTTTCTCTATACCCGTACCCTTCAGTCCAATGTCGGTGTTCACGGGCCCAGGAGAGGAATAAAGCTTTGTGTCGTGCAATCATCATGGATACACCAGTGGACTTTTGGTTCCGAAGCCCATATCGATGATGTTTCGTTGAATGGTTCGCACGCTGACACTTGTTGATGGCTCAGCATTGGAATCTGCCGCAATCTGCGGAAGGGTTAAACTTCTGTCACGTTAAACGATTCGCTTCAGTCGTCATTGGTCCCGTTCTAGCAGGGTCTTTTTCCGGCAGCAGCGATGTCGGAGATATGATGTTTCACTAATTCCTGATATTCACGCTACACTCGTGAAAAGGTTGTACGAAAGAATCCCCACTTCATCGCTACCTCGGAGATGCTGTGTCCCATCGGTCGTGTGCCGAGTATAAAACCACGTTCAAACTCAGTTAAATCTTGATAATCTGTCATTGTAGCAGCAGTAACCGATCTAACAACTGCACCGGACACTTGTCTTATATAGGCGTTGCCGACGGCAGTGCCGTA
Organism: Schistocerca piceifrons; assembly: GCF_021461385.2. Taxonomy (NCBI): domain Eukaryota; kingdom Metazoa; phylum Arthropoda; class Insecta; order Orthoptera; family Acrididae; genus Schistocerca; species Schistocerca piceifrons. Next base: position 826,531,493 of record NC_060138.1, read on the forward strand.
TTCTGTTTGTTTACGTGTCTCTGTATTTGAATACGTATGCCAACAACAGTATCTCTGGCGCTTCAGAGTGTGTCTCTGAATGAGCATCGGATCTGAATGTCTACAGAGTGCAAACAGATCTGCAGATACCTCCTTCAGTGCATGGATTCCACTCAGAATGTTAAAGGGCTTATTTGAAGATAGTAATCATATTGTGCTGAATGCTAAGGAGGAGCTAATTATAGTTCATAGTGGTACAGATAACAACTACTACATTCAAGGACAAGAAGAAGGTTAGCATAAAATTGTGCTGGATAAATTGGTATGGAAAGTACCACACCTGTCGCAGTCTGACGAAGAAAATCAGAAACTTTTACGTGTTCTGAAGTCAGGGGAGCAACTGCCCTTAACTTTCCGTTAATGCGAGATGTTTGAATATACGATCCTTCCAAAGTCATCTTGCAAAGTGTGGACTCTTGAGACTTCTTTCCAGCTAGAAACGCCTCGCTTTGTTATTCTCGCTCTACAAGCAGCCGACATGGGAGTCTTGAAAAGGATTCAACTGTATTTGTCAACTGTAATCTAACCAGTATAAGAGTTTGCCTAATCTCCCTGTTTCTTTCGTGCAATAATTTACAGTTCGACTGGAACAGGAAAACATATGGACTACTGTATGACATGTATGCAAGATCGTACGCGTCATATTACGAGACTGGTGGTTTTGGATGCATACATGGGCCACACAAATTTAAGGGATTATAACCCGTAGTGGTGACAGACTATGCAAAGTGACATGAGATGGTGAAGACTGGAACTCTCAACGAACATATTGTATCCGAATCACTGAAACACTTCCCTGTGGGCACTGCAACATATGCATTAATACTACATAACTGTCTTGTAAACTACTCCTCAGTGAGAGGGATCCTACATCATGTGGTATAAATGTAGAGGCATTACGCAATATACGATGCATTATACAAAGATGCCCCAAAGAGCAAAGATAGTAGCAAAAATACAGGGCTTTTACAAGTGTGGACGATTTATGTTTAGAGATGTGGCATTCGTTGCATCCTCCAACTTCGGAATAAGATCGAACGAGGTATTAAACAATTGTTGGTTCACCCAAACCATTTAACTCAGTGAAGTGTGCTAAAACTCTAAAGATTGCGGCTTGGTTGACTCGATTTTACCACACAAATTGCTGCGATGATGAAAGTATGGCGTCTGGAAAGACGGTGTCATCGCTGCAAGCATATGATCTTAGAGACAGCATAGTTTACATTAAATTCTGTGAGAAGATTTCATGGTTTAAGGAAATTTGTAGATGCGCGTCTATCTAGAATCTGGAAACAGAAAGATGCGCCGCGCGGTCTGGGGCGTCTTGACACGGTCCGCTTGGCTCCCCCCGTCGGAGGTTCGAGTCGACCCTCGGGCCTGGGTGTCTGTGTAGTCCTTAGCGTAAGTTGGTATAAGTTAGATTAAATTGTGTGTAAGCTTAGGAACCGATGACCTCAACAGTTTTGTCCCATAAGACCTTACCACCAGAAAGATGTCCTGCCCTCAAGCAGTTAAAAAGAGATATGGATAATATGGGTTTATGAACGCTTCAGAAAAAGTACAACTACTACTCAAATGGCTTACTAGTAAATAAATTGTTCCTTTACAAAAATCTTCGTACTTTTTTTCACTTCTCATTTTGGATCTCCCCACGTACAGGTTTTAGGAGAATATTCCACTTATGCTTTCCACCACACTTTTCGTCAAGAAGAAGTGCCAGGGGCCCTTGTGAACAGATGCATCATTAAGCAGCCGACGTCATAGTGGCAGGAGGCAGGTCAAATGGCGACGGTAGTTAGATTACACCGACTCGCCTGGGACATTATCGCGGTACCACGTATGTGCCACATGCAGAAGCATAGGATTCCAATTAGCGCCATTACCCGTATGCATATAGTACCAGTCAGCAGTGTCGGCTTTCACTGAATCACTTACATAGGTGTGTGAACTACAGCTACCTCCCGCTCTCAGAAAAAGCCCGAACGTAGTGGAATGTGTAGATGAGAGCTATAAGAGCAGATTTTTCTACTGTAAGTGAAAAGATCGATTTTGATGTACCACGACTAACACCTATAGCGTCACTTTTCTCCCAGAGCTCACGGAGTGGCGATCTGATTGTGGATGATCTACCACAAACAACATCACCATTTTTTTCTAGTCAGAACTCATGGTGGATGACACCAGTTATTGTGAGGCAAATACGAGCGTATTAGTATTACTACTTCTTTTATCAACAGTAATAATTTTCACAGTTATATACAGTTTTTTTTCTAGACACACTTGACGATAGAATTGCAAAGGAGTGGAAACGAATTAAACAAAAAAATATTAGAATATAGCACACCTAATACCATGATTCATAATGAGGATGATGACTGGCTGAAAGCTCGTATTGTCGGTTAACCTTGGGGTAAGCATCGGAATTTAACTACACTACTGGCCATTAACATTGCTACACCACGAACATGACGTGCTACAGACGCGAAATTTAACCGACAGGAAGAAGATGCTGTGATATCCAAATGATTAGCTTTTCAGAACATTCATACACGTTTGGCGCCAGTGGCGACACCTACAACGTGCTGACATGAGGAACGTTTCCAACCGATTTCTCATTCACAAACAGCAGTTGACCGGCGTTGCCTGATGAAACGTTGTTGTGATGCCTCGTGTAAGGAGGAGAAATGCGTACCATCACGTTTCTGACTTTGATAAAGGACGGATTGTAGCTTATCGCGATTGTGGTTTATCGTATCGCGACATTGCTGCTCGCTCTGGTCGAGGTCCAATGACTGTTAGCTGAATATGGCATCGGTGGGTTCAGGTGGGTAATACGGAACGCCGTGCTGGATCCCAACGGCCTCGTATCACTAGCACTCGAGATGACAGGCATCTTATCCGTAAGGCTATAACAGATCGTGCAGCCACGTCTCGATCCCTAAGCCAACAGATGGGGACGTTTGCAAGACAACAACCATCTGCACGAACAGTTCGACGACGTTTGCAGCAGCATGGACCATCAGCTCGGAGACCATGGCTGCGGTTACCCTTGACGCTGCATCACAGACAGGAGCGCCTGCGGTGGTGTACTCAACGACGAACCTTGGTCCACGAATGGCAAAACATCATTTTTTCGAAAGAATCCAGGTTCTGTTTACAGCATCATGATGGTCGCATCCGTGTTTGGCGACTTCGCTGTGAATACACATTGGAAGCGTGTATTCGTCATCTCCATACTGGGTATCACCCGGCTTGTTGGTATGGGGTGCCATTGGTTACACGTCTCGGCCACCTCTTGTTCGCACTGACGGCACTTTGAACAGTGGACGTTACATTTCAGACGTGTTACGACCCGTGGCTCTACCCTTCATTCGACCATGCAAAACCCTACATTTCAGCAGCATAATGCACGAACGTATGTTGCAGGCCCTGTACGGGCCTTTCTGGATACAGAAAATGTTCGACTGCTGCCCTGGCCAGCACACTCCCCAGATCTCTCACGAACTGAAAACGTCTGGTCAATGGTGGCCGAGCAACTGGCTCATCACAATATGCCAGTCACTACTCTTGATGAACTGTGGTATCACGTTGAAGCTGCATGGGGAGCTGTACCTGTACACGCCTTCCAAGCTCTGTTTGACTCAATGTTCAGGCGTATCAAGGCCGTTATTACGACTAGAGGTGGTTGTTCTGGGTACTGATTTCTCAGGATCTGTCCACCCAAACTGCGTGAAAATGTAATCACATGTCAGTTCTAGTACAATGAATACCCGTTTGTCAGCTGCATTTCTTCTTGGTGTAGAAATTTTAATGGCCAGTAGTGTATTATCGGTGGATGCACATGTCTACTGCCTGTGATACTGTGTGATACTAATCGATTTCGCTTCTTCTGTTACAGAATGAGTGTTGGAAGATTCCGCCATTAGAGTTTTCATTGATGTGGCCGCCGGCGTCTGCGTCACCTCAGCCTAGCAGTACCAGAGCAGTGCCGTCTACATCTGCGTCAACTCGACTAGGACCTTCAGGTTACTACTCCCGTCCTAGCAATAGCAGGGCTGTGTCTTCGACGTCTGTGTCACTTTGGCCTAGTGGTAGAAGAGCGGTGCCGTCGTCTTTGACTGGGACCATCAGGTTACCAGCATCGGTCTAGCAGTAGCAGGGAGATGCTAGCAATGTCTGTGTCCCTTTAGTCCAGCTGCAGTTTGGCGGTACCATCACCATCTGAATAATCTCATATGGGACCATCAGGCTACTGCCCCCAGCCCAACAGTAGCAGGACGGTACCATGAACGTCATAGCTGTCACCCTGTTGGATCTAGCAATAGCAGCCTCACAGCCCATCTTGTTCACCAACAACAGATAAACCACAGAGTCACATTAGACTACATTGTGGTGCTTTCAGGAGTAGGATATTTCTGCCTCGCACTGGTAATGTCAGTGCTGGATTTGTAGGTCCGGCTACCTTCCTTCGTGCATTTCAAACAGTGCTGGAAAGGGAGCTAACTGAAATCATATATTCCCATGTTATCCTGCCATCAGATGTAAGGAAGTTCTCTATGGTGAGCTGTTGCACCACCAGACACTTTTACCACAGATGCATCAACTCCACATGCAACAGTCACAACAAATTTTCGTTGCACGTTAAGGCTAAAACTGTGAGATGGTTGCTCTCTGAGCTTGAAAAACTTGTGGGGGATGTTGATGGCCTTCATAGCGAAACCATAACGACCATCACGCAGGAAAACAATGCCTTGTACAAGCAGGCAGTTAAATGTCATGTTTGTGACCTGTCTTAGGATAGGAAAGTGGTAATTCCACACAGAGATCACTGTCATCTCACTGTGTTTTTCTGTGATGCAGCTCACAGTGCATGCAACCTAAAGTACAAACCGCCACAATACATACAAATCTTTACTAATAATTTGTGGCGGCAATATGAACATTTTCTTGTTGAGCACGTGGGTTTTTTCGGGTTGGATAATGATAAGTTCAATATCATACCTGACAATGAAGAAAATGAAAAATACATTTCATTCTCCAAACGAGTGACGCCAAGAATGTTGCTCCAGTTCCTGGACTCATTGCAATTCATGCAGGCTTCTCTTCAGAAACTTGCTGAGACAGTGTGTCAAGAGGACATGCCTGTATCTCGATCTGTGTATCCTGACAATGCCAAGTTCCAGCTGGCAACGAAGAAAGGGATCTTGCCATATGAACACTTGGATTTGATGGAGAGACTCTGTGGAACAACATTGCACAGTATAACCGCATTCACCACTAAATTCACTGGCTCTGCCGTAGTGGTTGGCAGGAATTCAACATCTTTGATTTAATGGCTTATGCTAAATTGTGCATGGGGACAGATGTGCACTTGTTTTCAGACTTTTTTTGGAAATTCCGTCACGTGTGCCTGAGCACGTACATTTTGGATCCTGCCTTTTATTGCACTGTGTCAGGGCTCTCGTAGGACGCCATGTTAAAAAAGAACCGTCTCAACATCAAACCGTTGACTGATCTTGACATGTTGCTGTTTCTCGAATTTGGGGTTCATGGGAGACTTTGCCAGTGGGCCCACTGGTATTCCAATGCAAATAACCTGCGACAGGGTGACTGGAATACAGGCCATCTGACGATAGGTTACATGCTTTACTTGGATGTAGATAATCGCCGCGAGGGGAAGCCGCGCAGTCTTGGCCGCGTTGCCACGGTTCGCGCGGCTCCCCCTCAGAAGTTCAGTCGTCCCTCGGGCATGGGTGTATGTGTTGTCCTTAGCGTAAGTTAGTTAAAGTTCGATTAAGTAGTGTGTAAGCCTAGGGACTGATGTCCTCAGCAGTTTGGTCCCATAGGAACTTACCACAAATTTCCAAAAAATTGTAAATAATCTCTATGGACAGGTCATGTAACGAACCCTGTCATTTGGAGTGTTCTGATGGCTGTCCATAGATGGAGGGCAAGATCCTCAGTGTCACTATTGATGCTGGTGGGGGATATGTCCTGGAGGCAGACTTGGAATATCTCGACAATTTGCACAATACGCACAGTGACCTACCATTGTGTCTGAAGCCACTAGCCGTGCGAAATTGTTCCATCCCCAAGCCGATGACAACATAAGCAGAGATACATTCCACACTATAGAAACCTCCAGCAACGTCTCACGTTGCAGATGCGACGTTTGGGAATCACCTGCAACATATCCTTCAATCAGCATTCCTGGTTGAAGGAGTATATTGATTTAAACACCGAATAAAGGGTCTTCGCGATGTATGAGTTTGAAAAAGATTTTTATAAATTAATGAATAATTCACTTTTCATCAAAACTATGGAGAATGCTAGAAACCGTTGTGATATTCATTTAATTCATCATTGAGATGGGTGTTGTGGTGCAAGAGATTACGTCACCAGGCAAAATTAAGTAGGTCACAATGTTCAATAAAGGACTAGGCGCTCTGGAGATGAGACCTGTCTATATTGGTTGTGAGTTCTTGATCTCTCCATACTCCACATGTACCGTTTCCATCACAAATTTGCCAAACCAGAAGTTTACAACTTCGTTGATGTCAAGTTTCTTTCTATGAATACAGACAGATTCACTTATTTGGGCGAAAGCCTGTGATCCATATGAAGTAATTAGATGCAATCCCAACTAATTCGGCACCTCTGGACTTGCTGTTCATAGTCCTTATGGCAGAGCACCTGAGAACAAGGTTCTCGACCTAATAAAAGACGAGACGAATTTCTCGCAGACTGTGGATTTTCTGGGGCTCGGAACTAAGATGCATGCATATATATGTGTGTGTGTGTGTGTGTGTGTATGTGTACTCATGTGAATTTATATATTATTTTGTGTACCATGTGCACAACTACACAATGTGTGTGCTTGTAGAAACAAAGAAATGCATGCATATATTTTGTGAGTTTGTCTCTATGTGTGTGGTTCTTCACCTGCTGCTGCTTGTCCCTATACAGTGTAAATATTGTAAATAATTTAAAAAATCATTCTTCTTCTCTCTTTGTATGATGTCTCGGTTACTCTGAATATTATATAGTCGATTGGTTGCTGTTATGTAAATAAACTCATTCTGTATCTATGCTACCGCTTTTCTTCTTTGAAAAAATGTATTGTTTCTAAGAATAAACTGTAAGTAAATTTGCCACACTTGTGTTACTGTTATTATTTGATGCTTTCACCATTAAGGTTTTTATACGGTGGAAATAAATAAGAACTTGTTTTTATATGCTTTTAATTCAGTCTCAATCGTATTCAGGGCTGTAGGTGCAATTACATACATGGACACTCCTTCACTAAATTCAGTATTCCATATTTCAGTTAGTCATTATATTGTAATTGTTTTATGCGCAATAGAATTTCATCGCGTTTGCCACAATGGATAACAATACCAAAACAAGACAACAGAGAGTCTTGCAAAATGATGATTCATTACAGGATGAAACGAAACAATCTGAACAATTAGCACCAGCCAGTAGTTTACACGTGATCAGCAACAAAAGCGTAATATGAACACCGTGCATGAACAGCTATAACTCATATAAAGAAAGCTTTACAACAACGACGAAAATGACGAATTTGACCGTTCATGTCCACACTCCCACCAGAAAATTTCGAAGACAATACAAATTTATGGCGTTGAGGTTATTGTCGGCGACAAAAGTACCACACAGCCAGATATGGTAATGAACTGCCGACGTGAGACAATAGAGAACAGTCCGGCTCACATAAAAAATAGTAACTTAGAGTAGAAACACTTTTTCATAGCACGAAAATTTACAGCCAAATTGGCAATTAGAACACAAATTGGAATTTGTCTGCCGATGTTTAGAATGATCCTGCGGCAAGAGTACTCTCGATCGCGAGAGATTACCAAAGCCTAAGTGATTTTTATCGAGCATTTTTGTCTGCTAACTGGCCAAAAGCCACACAGGATCGCATAAAACACAGAATTGTCATCTTGAGAAACTTCGAACTACCAGAATTTTCAGTCCAGCAAAATATTTTGAGGACATGGTACGCAAAAATCAGTATTTAACAAACCTAAACAATCCGTCAGAGCCTAATCGTATTTGTTTAACAAAATCATCTACACGTTAGCGATACATACAACTGGTCCGCAAATGCAAACTTGAGTTAGAATCATTACAGACATTGCTTCAAGAACTGGAATTAGACACTGACGGCAGCTTAACAATGAAATACCACAACAGTTACAACAGAAATAATGATAGACGAAAGTGTTTTGCATCTCATGAAAAGAAAAACTGAATTCGCAAAACAAATATAATAACAGAACCACTTAAAGACGTGACTACCGACATCATCATACAAATACTTGCAGGTGAATAATGATTATCACGATAGAAGTAATTTCCGTAGCAATGACTATGTGTACGATTTAAGACATTATAGGAATCTCGTATCAAGGACAGACTACATTTAAACTTTAACTTAAAGAACGGAGATTGAAATGGTTGTTATTTCATTGCAACGGGCACAATTCAGATCGAGTCCGCAAAATACACGCCATGACAATAATAATGCAAAACAGGAATCAAAACCATCACACTCATAATAATCAAAATCCACTTTCACACTGGAAATGGTGTGTAAAGGCTAGCTCACAACAGCAGATACAAGTAATTGAAGTCGCATCATCAAATCCACGATATAATAACCTATAAGGAATGACTCGCAACTTCGAAAGCAAATAACATTGTAGATCATACGAAACATGCCGCTGCATAAAACTTAAAACATCTTATGTTTTGAAGAGATCGGAGACATTCTACTGGGAGAGACTGACGATATAAAAGTTCCATAATACATCCAATAATAATTAACACTGTTCTTTCCACTGTTCTTGATTCTGGTAGCTCTGCATCTGTGGTCAGCAATCGGAAAATGTATAAAAACAACAGCTTGCACGACTTTACCATCGCGAAAGGTCAAAATACAAGTTCCGATTTCTGGAAAATGTGTAGAAGCGAAGTAGCAGACCTAAGGCTGAAAGTTTTGCATGAATTTCTTGATCGTTCCTCTCTTATCCATAGAAATAGTATTAGGTGCTTTTTCTTTAAATGAAGCTATTTTGAATTGTAATGGCGCTGAAGTTTAATGGCGCTGAAGTAGGACTGGGAATTGAAGGCCAGTCTGTTTCTTTAATATTTCAAGACTGGATTTCGAGACAGGAAGAGGAAGTAAATTGTTAATGCTTTTTGACAGATCACGCATCGTATTTTTCATCAGAGTACTTTCGTAATGACACATCTTGTCCACATGTCTTTTACGATGATATTGATGAGGAAACTGACATATAAAGTTTGATTCACACAGACAAACAGAAAGGTTCTTTTCTGACATTGCTCACACATGCAGCCGTTTTTACACATCGTGCAGGGACTATAAAGACTTTCCAATACAAATTTCAGTTTAAATAGACCTATAAATTTTGTGTTAAACCGTACATCATTCCAGCTCGTTACAGAGAAAAAGTAAAATCAGAAATTCAGTCCATCATAGAACCTGCAGTCAGGTCGTGCAACAGCCCATTGCACATTGTGAAGAAAAAAGATGGTTCGATTAGATTAGTGCTGTCAATTTTCTACGAGACGTTGGTCACATTGATAAAGTCATTTCCAAGAACGGTCCACAATTTCGCTCAAATATTTGGTTATGCACATTACGACGTCCCAAAATGAAATTTGTGTTCATTTCACTTCATTGCCCACAATCAGATCCTTCGGAACACATTGATTGGTTGATTGATTGATTGATTTTAACAGGAGAGCTAAAACAGCTTAGGTCTAACCCGCCACTGCCCGCACCGAAACTAAGTTTATAGTGCGGTATCGCTCCCTGTATATCTAGTAAAGCCAACCAGTGCCCTTAAATAGTGCAAGGAGTCCCTCTACCAGTTTTTTGTTAGACACAATTTCTTCAGGTCTAGTTGTCCCGAAGATTCTGTATCTTTTACTCTCCAATTTCATGCATTTAAAGATTGGGTGTGATACAGTTTCTTCACCCTCATCACAGATCCTACATTTAGGGTCCTCTTCCATTATACCCATTGTGTGTAGGTGTTTTTTGAAGTTCCCATGGCCGGTCGTCAGTCCAGTAATGAGTTTGATCTCTTTCCTGTTCAATCCCAGGATTACAGAGCTTCTTTTAAAACAAGGCTTGGGCATCATCATCTTGCCATGTTTTTGTTTATGGACCTTGGTCCAATATCCTACGTGCTGTTTCCTAAGCCAGCTCCGTAGTTCTAATTTGATCATAGCCTTGGTGATTGTCAAGACAGGTTCCGGTCCAATAAATGGAGTTGTTGCCCCCATCCCAGCCAATCTACCGGCTTGTTCATTGTCACAGATCCCTGACTGGCCAGGGACCCACACCAGGTACACCCTATTGCTTCCCCCTAGCTCCACTAGAGCCCTGTGGCAATCTGCAACAATCTTGGATCTTGTTGCAGGAGCTGCCAATGATTTCAGGGCTGCCTGGCTGTCTGAATGGATGTAGATGCTACGGTCATTGTAGCACCTACTCATATTCTCCTCCACACATGCCCTGATTGCAGTAATTTCGGCTTGGAATACAGAGGCCAGTTTCCCTCCCCAGTCTTGGCTGAACCCCGTATAATACTGCCCCAACGCCTTGATCTGTTTTCGACCCAGCGGTGAACCAAACGATGTCCCCTGTACGGTGTCGAACTGTTTTTTCCCACTGCTCTCTACTTCCAATTATTATGTTGTAAGGCTTGTCGAAGCAGTTCAGAGTTATTATATAGTCAGCGGGCATTTCCCCAGCCATACCTATATTTACCTCACTCACTATGTTAGTGTGTGATTCTGGATATCCGAATGAGACCCAGTTTTGGCCAGTTTTAAGTTTGTATGCCCCAGCTGCTGCCTCCATCTTAATCCAAAGGTGAAGTGGAGGAAATCCAGCATGGCTTCCATTCCAGCGGTTGGTGTGCTGCTAATTCCGCCCGTTATGGCTAAGCAGGCCAATCTCTGCACCTTAGCAAGCTCTTTAGCAGCAGCCCGCTGTTCTACCTTTTTCCACCACACTACGGCCCCATAGGAAATCCTAGGTCTAACCACTGTGGTGTATATCCAGTGCATACCCCTGAGGCTTAGGCCTCTGTTTTTGTCACAAGCCCTCATAGTACTCACTAAAGTGCTTTTAGCCTTGGAGCAGATACTCTTAATATGAGGGGTCCTAGTTAGCTTCTCATCCAAGGTTAACCCTAGGTATTTCACTGTCCCCTTCACACGTAGGGTTTCATCGAAGAGCTTTAGATTCCAACTTTCATGCTGAATATGTCTCTTCGTAAATGGCACGTCAACAATCTTCTTAGGATTAACTTTCAGATCCTGTTTAATGTACCAGTTTTTCACAATGTCTAACCATCTTTGTGCCTTATTCCTGACTGTGTAAGTGAATTTGCCAAGTATTACTATGACAAGGTCATCTGCGTATCCTTGGCAGAAGCATTGTCTGGAATTTAGTTCCTCAATGAGTTCGTTCACCATTAGATTCCACAATAGAGGAGACAATACTCCTCCTTGTGGGCAGCCTCTAGTGGTCTTAATTACATCTTTTGATTCATCATAGTAGCCTCTAGCTTCCTTCCATAAAGCATGGCTCTGGTCCACCTACATATAGTGGTCCCCAGGTCATGTACCTCTGCTGCCCTTACCATGGAATCGAAGGTCGTGTTACTAAAGGCCCCATCGATATCCAGGAAGATGCAGAGGGCTATTTCTTGGAAGTGAAGTGCTTTATCCACCTTCCAGACGAGATGGTGGAGAGCTGTCTCACATGATTTACCTGGCTGGTATGCGTGTTGGTTCAGGTGTAGAGGGACCCTGCATAGTCTCCTCTCCCCAACGTATACATTAACCAGTTTTCCCAATGTTTTGAGATTGAAAGAGGACAGTCTGATTGGTCTCATATCCTTGGCCTTGGTATGATCAATTTCGGAACGCATACTGCAACAAATCAACAAGCTTTGCAGATCACATTGTCATAGTAAACACCAGACTGGGAACAAACATACTCAAATCTTTCAAGAGATTCTCAATGAGTTAGCACACGATTATACATCGGTATCTCCGTTACTAGTACTCAAGAAATAAAAACCACCTGATCGTATCAAAGACTTAATACCATATCCAGCTTCGCAAAAGTTACATCGTATCAAACTAGTAGAATTAGCACTAAATAACATCAAGAAAGGTGCAGGAAAAAAATAAATCCCAACGTGAAAAAATAAACACTAAAATGCGACATGACATACAGAAAATAGTAATAATATATCATCCATTATCTCGAGAAAACAACCATCTCAGTCCCAAATTCCTACTTGTGCGTATGTAATGGACCTTACAGAATTTGCACAATTCCTCACGACAATGCTGTAGAAACTGATACTAATTTGGACGTATAAAAGCAAAGGAATTCATTATATTACTCATATCAAACAATATGTAGAATGCTATTGCTAGCCTTTATTTGTATGCCACATATTTCCTTATGATTTGTTTTATGTAACGTTTTTGTCGCTACTTTCAGTACAAATGTTGACTTATGATTCGCCGATATATTATTCTACAGTCAACTGAACGTATTTTATGACTGATAAATTGTACTATCTCTGTCTTCAGATCATAATTTTAAACATGTGAGAAACTTTAAACTTCTTACTATGCCTCCGAGTACATATAGCCAGAGAACATGCACATATGGCACAATACTGAAAGAAGTGTTATGTATAGTTGAGATCATTAAGATATGAAATTGCCAAAACAGAATGAGAAGCGAGAATATATAGACACAGAGATATAACAACTACGTTTTCATCATTACTCATCTAGCAGGAACATTATACTTATAGACATTCGCCTGTAGAGGAAGCTTAAGTAACAAGTACTTTACTAATGATGACTTTTTTCCTTTTCAGTTTTATTATTTTGCCTTGGCATAGTATAAGATGCTTTTGCATGCATTTTCTACTAGCGTGTGTGACATTGCAGGCTGATTGTTTTTTATATTTACTGATAAACTAACATAGGCTAATAATATGTATGGCTTTATCTTCAGGAATTTTCGCGTTCTCTTGTCTGTTGTACTCATTTCATATCTTGGGTTTCTTTACTGTGTGTATTCTGGGTAAAAATTGTTACTTTAGGGTGCAGCGCCATTAGTATGATGATTATGGTAAGTGCGGTACTGTAGTGAGCTTTAATAAGTCACGAAAGATGTGTAAGGAGGAAACAAACGGAAAGAGGTGAGCATGAAGGTTGCAGAAGAGGTCGGTGCTTTAAAGAGAAAAGGTTTTAAAGAAATAACGTACAATGAAGTTTGTAAATAACTGTTGTTTGAAAATATTAGCAGCTACAGGTTAATAAAGGAAAGTGGAGAAATATTAAAATGTAATAAGAAGTTAAAGAAAATGTATGCAAAGATAATAGAAAGTAAGAAAAAGTAAATGTAAAGGATAAATTCTGAGAAAGAAAAGTATGAGAATGGAGAAAAGAAAGTAAGAAAAATACGCATCAGTTTATGTTCAAAGTTTAGCATTTGGACAGCCCAGACAAAAAACCGACTCTGTTGGTATTCTTAAGTTTTGTTTGCGTTCTCCTCATCTGTGTGTATTATTACCTTACCCTTATGTGCTCACTTCTGCCTCACTCCCTATACTTTTGTGTCTTAGCATTTTCTTATTTTTCAAATTTTTTAGTGGTCTTATTTTTCTGTAATTCATTATTGTAGAGCTATTATGTTCAGTGGAAGATCGACTTTTTATGATTTATAGACTCAAGACTCTGCAAAATCGTAATATTATCCTCTTAGATTTCTAGATTCACAGTTGTACAACTTTCACTGCTTGTCGCATCTGTATAATTACTAAATCGTTGATGTACTCGAGTGGCATCACTTTCCTGTACTGCATAACAAAAAATTTGGACTGGAATTGCCAGGGATATATAGCACAAGCACGCAGCGAACTGTAAAATTTAGAATTTCCACGTTGAACTGTTCAGAATGAAACGTCGACCCTCTTCAACCATCCAGTGATTTATAAACAATTTACTGACTCCGTTTGAGACTAGTGTGTTGTCGGTGAATGATCTCTTCCCTGAGTCTTCTCCTGGAAGTATGATCTACGGTGTAATTTGCTTAACATTTACTGCTAGTGGATGTAAGCTCGGCATGGACATTCTTTCGATGAGTCTCCCGCTATCTATGTTCTTATATGATACTTCAAATGATAAAAAATGCTTCAAATTTAGTGAAACCTGTTATTGGTTAGCAACGAAAACAGAAATTGAGAAACACTGCGAATACATTTTTGCGCTGTGTGGCTTCAAAAACAAAGATTTTTTTTTGCACTGTGGAAGTTAATTTATTGTCAGATGATTTCACTGTAAATAATTTATTCTATACTTCGTGTATATCTGTATAACATATCCTAAGTAACTGAGGACATCTTAAACTACGCCGAGGAGCCAAAGAAACTGGCACACCTGCCTAATATCGTGTAAGACCCCCGCTAGCACGCAGAAGTGCCGCGACACGACGTGGCATCGGCTCGACTAATGTCTGAAGTAGTGCTAGAGGGAATTGACACCATGGATCCTGTAGGGCTGTCCATAAATCCGTAAGAATACGGGGGGTGTAGACCTCTTCTGAAGAGCACGTTGCAAAGTATCCCAAATATGCTCAACAATGTTCATGTCTGGGGAGTCTGGTGGTCAGCCAAAGTGTTCAAACTAAGAAGATTGTTTCTGGAGCCACTCTGTAACAGTTCTGGACGTGTGGGTGTCGCATTGTCCTGCTAGAATTGTTCAAGTCTGTCGGAATGCACAATGGACATGAATGGATGCAGGTGATCAGACAAGATACGTATGAACGTGTGATCTGTCGGAGTCATTTCCCTAGACGTATCAGTGGTCCCATATCACACCAACTGTACAAACCCCTCACCGTTACTGAGCCTCCACCAGCTTGAACAGTCCCCTGGTGACATGCAGGGTCAATGGATTCATGAGGCTGTCTCCATAGCCGTACACGTCCATCTGCTCGATACAATTTGAAACGTGACTCGTCCGACCAGGCAACATGTTTCCGGTCATCAACAGTCCAATGACGGTGCTGACGGGTCCAGGCGAGGCGTAAAGCTTTGTGTCGTGCAGCCATCAAGGATACACGAGTGATCCTTCGGCTCCGGAAGCCCATATCGATGATGCTTCGTTGAATCGCTCGCATTGAAATCTGAAGCGATTTGCGGAAGGGTTGCACTTATATCGCGTTGAACGATTCTCTTCAGTCGTCGTTGGTCCCGTTCTTGCAGGATCTTTTTCTGGCCGCAGCGTTGTCGGAGATTTGATGTTTTACCGGATTCCTGATATTCACTGTATACTCGTGAAACGGTCGTACTACTTCGGAGATGCTCTATTCCATCGCTCGTGCGCCTACGGTAACACTACGTTCAAACTCACTTAAACCTTGATAGCTTGCCGTTGTAGCAGCAGTATCCGATCTAAACCTGTGCCAGACGCTTGTTGTCTTACATAGGGGTTGCTGATTACAGGGCCGTATTCTGCCTGTTTATATATCTCCGAATTTGAAGATTCATGCCTATACCAGCTTCTTTGGCGCTTCAGTGCATTTACTTTGGCTCATAATTGTCACTGAAGAAATATTTATGCTCTGTGAACATATATTTGCTATTAGGTTTGTGGTGTCACCGCCAGACATCACACTTGCTAGGTGGTAGCCTTTAAATCGGCCGCGGTCCGTTAGTATACGTCGGACCCGCGTGTCGCCACTATCAGTGATTGCAGACCGAGCGCCGCCACACGGCAGGTCTAGTCTAGAGAGACTCCCTATTACTCGTCCCCTTTGTACAGCCGACTTTGCTAGCGATGGTTCACTGACTAAATACGATCTCATTTGCAGAGACGACAGTGTAGCATAGCCTTCAGCTACGTCATTTGCTACGACCTAGCAAGGCGCCATATTCAGTTACTATGTCTTCTGAACATATAATATTGTGACTCATGTACCGTCAAGAGCGACGTTCATCATTAAAGTTAAGTATCAAACCAGCTACGTCCGCTTTCTGAATTTTAATGTCCTTGTCATGTTCCAGACCTCACATCAGTATAGTTCCTCCCTCCTCACGCCAGCCTGCGTGAGCTAAAACGCGTGCATTTCGGCCTCCTCTAGTAACACGGTGTTGGCTCTTCAGGCAACACAACAAGGTTAAATCTATTTTCAATGCCTCACTGTTGTAACATTTTTGAGCATCTGTTTACTTATCACTATTCGAATTTTGCACTCAATTCTTTACCACTTGTGTACTGTGGTTGTGGAATGGGGTGGATATGTGCGATATGTATATTACTTTCGTCACTCTGTAAATTCTGTTTCTTACTTAAAATCGATATGCAATGCTCACACAAAGGAAACTCATGTAGCTAAATAGTCTTCCACTATTGCTACAGTATCTTCGTGTTGCTACACCGCTTGCAAAGTTACTCGCATCCTAACTCCTCCAGCACACGCCATGAAGGCCCAAAGGTACCGACTGGTCGCTGTGTCATTGATCCCACAGGCGTCATGGGATGCGAATATGGAGGGGCATGTGGTAAGCACACCGCTCTCCTCGCCGTATGTGAGTTTACGAGACCGGAGCCGCTACTTCTCAATCAAGTAGCTCCTCAGTTTGTCTCACAAGGGCTGGGTGCACCCCGCTTGCCAAAAGCGCTCGGCAGACCGGATGGTCAACCATCCAAGTGCTAGCCCATTCAGACAGCGCTTAACTTCGGTGATCTGACGGGAACCGGTGTTACCACTGCGGCAAGGCCGTTGGCTTGGCCCACCTAGAAGTATGAAAAATTTACGTTTTATACCCGAAGTACCATGAAGATCATTTATGACCGATACGCAGTTTAACGCAATTTGTTATTAGTATTATCGGTTTTTATTTTTAGTTTCTGTACACTCCTCGACGTTATTCACGAGATGTTGGAGTATATTACAACAATTTACGACAAAAATAACGTGAAATACGAAGATATCAGAGGTCGGACGATGCTGTATATCAGTGCGGCTTTCGATTTCCCTAAGGACTGGCGATACGGAGCCATCTTAGGTTTGAGTCTATGTCATCAAGGGTACAGCTGAAGAAAACTGATTAATTTCGCCTCGCTTCAGAATTGGGAATCTATTTACTGTGCAGCTGAGTAGCTGTATACTTGCAATTGCAGTTGCCCGTTCATAGATTGCACGCCGGGCACACCTGGTGAGTACGGAATAAAATACTGACTTTTATGCGATGCTGACAAGCGCTACTTCTTGAACGGATTCTCTTATACTGGGTGTTACAAAAAGGTAAGGCCAAACTTCCAGGAAACATTCCTCACACACAAATAAAGGAAAGATGTTATGTGGACATGTGTCCGGAAACGCTTAATTTCCATGTTAGAGCTCATTTTAGTTTCGTCAGTGTGTACTGTACTTCCTCGATTCACCGCCAGTTGGCCCAATTGAAGGAAGGTAATGTTGACTTCGGTGCTTGTGTTGACATTCGACTCATTGCTCTACAGTACTAGCATCAAGCACATCAGTACGTAGCATCAACAGGTTAGTGTTCATCACGAACGTGGTTTGCAGTCAGTGCAATGTTTACAAATGCGGAGTTGGCAGATGCCCATTTGATGTATGGATTAGCACGGTGCAATACCCGTGGCGCGGTTCGTTTGTATCGAGACAGATTTCCAGAACGGAGGTGTCCCGTCAGGAAGACGTTCGAAGCAATTGATCGGCGTCTTAGGGAGCACGGAACATGAATCGCGACTGGGGAAGACCTAGAACGACGAGGACACCTGCTATGGACGAGGCAATTCTTCGTGCAGTTCACGATAACCCTAATGTCAGCGTCAGAGAAGTTGCTGCTGTACAAGGTAACGTTGACCACGTTACTGTATGGAGAGTGCCACGGGAGAACCAGTTGTTTCCGTACCATGTACAGCGTGTGCAGGCACTATCAGCTGCTGATTGGCCTTCATGGGTACACTTCTGCGAATGGTTCATCCAACGATGTGTCAGTCCTCATTTCAGTGCAAAAGTTCTCTTTACGGATGAGACTTCATTCCAACGTGATCAAATTGTAAATTTTCACAATCAACGTGTGTGGGCTGACGAGAATCCGCACGCAATTGTGCAATCACGTCATCAACACAGATTGGCAGGCATTGTTGGTGATGTCTTGATTGGGCCCCATGTTCTTCCACCTACGTTCAATGGAGCACGTTATCATGATTTCATACGGGATACTCTACCTGTACTGCTAGAACATGTGCCTTTACAAGTACGACACAACATGTGGTTCATGCACGATGCAGCTCCTGCACATTTCAGTCGAAGTGTTCGTACGGTTCTCAACAACAGATTCGGTGACTGATGGATTGGTAGAGGCGGACCAATTACATGGCCTCCACGCTCTCCTGACCTCAACCCTCTTGACTTTCATTTATGGGGGCATTTGAAAGCTCTTGTCTACGCAACCCCGGTACCAAATGTAAAGACTCTTCGTGCTCGTATTGTGGACGGCTGTGATACAATACGCCATTCTCCAGGGCTGCATCAGCGCATCAGGGATTCCATGCGACGGAGGGTGGATGCACGTATCCTCGCTAACGGAGGACATTTTGAACATTTCCTGTAACAAAGTGTTTGAAGTCACGCTGGTACGTTCTGTTGCTGTGTGTTTCCATTCCATGATTAATGTGATTTGCAGAGAAGTAATAAAATGAGCTCTAACATGGAAAGTAAACGTTTCCGGACACATGTCCACATATTTTCTTTCTTTGTGTGTGAGGAATGTTTCCTGAAAGTTTGGCCGTACCTTTTTGTAACACCCTGTATGAGTTAAATATGAAACTCGTGGTCCGAGGGAGCATCTTGATTACCACGTCGCTGTCAAGTTGGCACAGCCATTCCTCAGCTGTGGCGTACCATCACGAATGACAACTTCTTCACCTCTGTAAAACTGGTGGATGAGCCGAAACAAAAATGAAATAGTTTAGTTGGAATCTTCGGAGATTCCTCAGAGAGGTCCCTCTGTGACGTGAAGTGGAGACGACACGTTGAATGCAATGAACTTGCTCAAGTCGAGCAGCTGTCTTCTCACAGTACACCAAAGGAAAAAGAAAAGCAATGTTCTTATTCTGAGTAACATGTATGCTGGATGTCAGATCAGTAAAAATACTGAGAAGAAACTTGCAGAAACTGGTAAGTTTTAAAATGGCACAAACGGTGGAGTCGATTTAGTTCACCAAATGACTGGAGTGTGCAGCGTTCGAACTGGCACCCACCGGCGGCCTGTGCTTGTTCTTTACAACATTCGTGACCTTGCCATGATCAGTGTTCACACGACTTTTACGTAACTTACCACAAAGACGGTTTCGTGGCGACTTTATCCGCAGAGTGGCAGATAAGCGTCCTGACCCATACATAGCGTAGAGAGAAGGCAATCTCCACTTGCAGGCGCTCGGTACCGGCGCTGACCAACCTGGAAATAGAAAACATTGCCATATTCAGGTTCCCCGCAAAGAACAAAAGGGGAATAAAACATCAGGTTTGAAGTGCAACAGGTATGCCGGCAGTAGTGGCCGAGTGGTTCCAGGTGCTTCAGTCTGGAACCGCGCGACCGCTATAGTCGCAGGTTCGGATCCTGCCTCGGGCATGGATGTGTGTGACGTCCTTAGGTTACTTTAGTTTAAGTAGTTCTAAGTTATAGGGGACTGATGGCCTCAGATGTTAAGTCCGATAGTGCTCAGAGTCATTTGAACCATTTTTGCAACAGGTAGGTGTGCGAAAGCTGCCAAGGCAAAACTCTTGTCAAATATCTGAAGTTTGAGCTCATCCCAGCTTAGACAATACTGTCCACACCTATGTTCCTAAATATTTCCTAATGTTAATAATTCTAGAGCGGAATTGTTTATTCTTGTGTTATTGTCCCTTGATTGCAATAAGTAAGAAAACACGCAAGGCATTTTATTCACAAGCTGCATTTTAGAATCTTTTACAAATACTTCGTACTTACGTTATTTGTCTCTAAAAGTAACAATATTATTAGTACTCAGATAAACAGTATTTTTTGACTCTCTTTCAATCTTTTTGTAAAGAAAAACCGTGTAACATTGTTTTACTTACGAGAGTAATCCCAAAAGTTCGGTCTCCTACTTTTTTATAAGTACACAGACCTGTTTATTTCTGCAACGGTTTACATCAGTTTACAGCTTGAACATTTAGCTATTTTTCGACATAATTGCCATTTCTGTCGATGCATTTTTGTAGGCGCTGTGGCAGTTTTTGTATGCTCATATCATACCAGCTCGCCGCAATGCTGTTTAGGAAGTTATGAACCTCTTCTCTCACCTCGCCGCCGGAGCTAAATCGCTGGGGGCATAATTAACGCTGGAAGATGCTGTAAGAGTCTGAAAAAACTCAGGCAATTCAGAACCGGAGAAGAGGACCGTTGAGCAAGGGCGTACCACATCCTCCATGACAACGCTCGCCCACACATCGCTCGGCCAACCGTTGCTCTCCTGCAACAGTTTGAGTGGAAATTAATCACCCACCCACCCTATAATCTTGATTTGGCTCCCAGTGACTATCATCTGTTCCCTAGGTTAAAAGAACATTTGGCCGGAAAGCGATTCAGCTCCGACGACGAGGTGAAAGAACAGGTTCATAATTTTCTGAACAGCATGGCGGCGAGCTGGTATGACATGGGCATACAAAAACTGCCACAGCGTCTACAAAAATGCATCGACAGAAATGGTGATTATGTCGAAAAATAGCTAGATGTTCAAGCTGTAAACTGATGTAAGCCATTGTAGAAATAAACAGGTCTATGTACTTATAAAAAACAGGAGACCTTACTTTTGGGATTCCCTAGTACTTGTTTTACTGGTGTTTGATGAAATGGCTCTGAGCACTATGCGACTTAACTTCTGAGCTCATCAGTCGCCTAGAACTTAGAACTAATTAAACCTAACTAACCTAAGGACATCACACACATCCATGCCCGAGGCAGGATTCTAACCTGCGACCGTAGCGGTCGCGCGGTTCCAGACTGAAGCCCCCAGAACCGCTCGGCCACTATGGCCGGCAGAATAAAAGAAATATCTTTCTGAAAATTTACTTTTGACAGTATACTATCCGTTTTAGAGACCAAATTATCCCTTAGTTACACTTTAGAGTCTTCCTAAGCGTACTGTTAACATAGCAACATCCAAAACATCAGCCAAATACCAATCAAACGGTGGTTTCCTACTGTGGGACAGGAATGACCCCTGTGGCACATCAAGCGGTACTGCCAAGTCCGTAACTTCTACTGCTCACTGCGTCCCCCTGACACGCTTTATCTACCCTCTACTGATAGTGCTGCCACTTGTCCCCTGTGAGTGGTTATTGCACGTTAATGTCGAACACAGGCGGTGCCCGCGTTAATGAGACTGGACTGTGTATAATTTGTGTCGAAATTCTCAACTCACTGCGGAAGTATCGGTGGTACGTTATTAATGTCCATCTGGCTGCTTCACTATTCTCCATAGCATTAATTATTCACTTCAAGCACTGAGTGTTCCCACAAGCGAAGTTGTTTCCGGTACACACCATGGAAGGTCTCTGTTGGATTCCTTTCACGTTAATTTCTTAAAATGTTGTCATTTACGGCATACATTCCACTTTTAAATTTACTGTGGTGTTTCTGACTATCTGGGAGCAGACTGAGCAGTGGAACATGTTACTTTTACACACAATCAAGAACTAATACACTTTAAAACACAGTTTATATGTAATTTATGTCACACAGTCTCATACGGAACCTACATCTGCTTTCTTTTATATACTGTATATGATAAGATACTGTCATTCCCCTTCCCTTCTGTGTGAAAGGATGAATGAGCAAATGTATTTCTAGTTGCATGCTTGACGGTAGCAGACAAGCCTGTCTGCTAAAGAACAGTAGGACCAACGTCGGAACAGCTAGCTACGCTTTATAAAAGCAAAGAGGTTTCTATTCTTAGTATGGTGCTGTCCGTCCCTTGTCATGTTGGTATAGGAAGCTGCCTCTCTGGTCACTTCCGTTTGTATCTGTGAAGCACCCTCGGTAGGGGCCCAGGCCAGTCTGTCCGCAGCGAGTGTCTGAAGTGGTAAGATCTCCGGCAAAGCGCGTCTCTGCCAAGTGCGTAGGACAATGGATTTCTTAAGTTCAGCCTAACTGAAAATTTAATCACCTTTTGCTTCAGGTTTTGATCTAAAATATCTTATGTTATCTTAAATTGCAACGCAGCGTAACTGGAGTGTGAAGTTCAGAATATCTTCCAGTAGTTGCTTTATCACTACTTTGTGAGTAAAGTGGAACGACGTGTTGATGATACGTAACACTAACTAAGATCATCAATCTTAAATGCGAATGTGCGTGAGATTATAACATCTCCTCTTGACTATATTTTTTAATATAGCAACTTTACTTTATGTTCTACCCACGTGGGGTGTACTTTGTGAGACCAGTACCACGTGCTTATACAATTGTTTGACCCATCAGGTTAATAGTAAGACGATAGTAACCACTTCGAGGTTTTTCTTTTGTAAATTGCGTTTCGATGTAATTTATTTTAATTATCAAAATTATTGTGGAGTTACACTCTTTGTGTAAACCAAGTTGACCACGTGAAGCATGTGGTGTAAGCATCAAAGTAGCCCTCAGATATTCTTTTTGGGAAAATTTCACAGAGAGTTAATATGAATTTCGTATAGCAGTGTGTGGTAATTTCATGACGGACAGGATTGCGCGACGAACTTCTTTGGGTGAAAATTGAATCGGTTGGTTGTGGTTAATTTCCTCTTGGATATGTTGCAACGTTCTTCGTGTGTTATTTTATGAATGCAGTGTTGCATGCAGTCTCCCAATCTTTGCTCCATATTTGATGTGTTCCGTAAGATCACAATCTTAAATAAGGCACCAGTTTAGTTATGAGTCAAGTTTAATATGCTGAAATTTTAACCTAACAATGAACAATGTTAAAATAAATGTCCAACTGGAAACTGATTTATTTCTTTTTATTTAAATTGTCTTTATATATATATATATTAACGGTTGTCGCAAGATGACTATTAAAAGATTATAATTAATGTTAGTCTGGTTGGGAATTTGGTAAACTAGACTGAATACCTGGTGAAACATTTGCTCAGTAATGCAAGTTTGACTTCCCCAGATAGCTCACAGCTTTTAACCCGCTTTTATTCTCTTGAATATCAGCACCGCTTTCAGAACAACTTAATGCATCAACATTACAACCAGTTGTAGAGGACGTGCTGGACGCTGGCACATTTAGGGTGACACTTCGTGTTTGTAATGAGTAGTGATTACTCTGAAGCCAAAAGGCAATAAAAGTGGGTGCAGTGTTTAGCAGACGTACCGCTGCGACGTGGTCGCTCGTCGCGCCGGCAGGCGCCGCGGCGGCGTTATCGCGTCGGATATGGGTAGCGGGTGTGCGGCGCCGCGGCCTGTCGCTGACATCTGGAAGCACTCGAGACGGCGCGGCCGTGAGATAACTTACTGCGGCTGCCGGCTTTCTCACCGCCGCCGGCGACAGCGCGTCGCCCACTCCTGCTGCTGCCGCTGCTACCGCTGTTGCTTGTGATGGTGCTGCTGCTGATGTCCTGAGGAATGCACTGCTGCTTTTTATTTCAGGCTCTACCTCGCTCAGCAGCAAGGTGCTACATCTGTCGTGATGTACTGTAACTTAACTGTCGTCTGCTTCTCTCTCCATAATTGGATCAAAAACATTCATACTCCAATACCATCAGTCTCATATCACAGTTATAAAGAAGATTTTCTGACCGTCCTTCAAAACACGTCAGCTACTACACCGCTCAACGTAGAATGCGAGTAACTTTGCAAGCTCTCTCAGGCAGAAGTGATGAAGCAACACGAAGACACTGTAGCAATAGTCAAAGACAATTAAGCTACATGAGTTTCCTTTGTGTGAGTATTGCATATCGATTTTAAGTAAGAAACAGAATTTACAGAGTGACGAAAATAATATACACTACTGGCCATTAAAATTGCTACACCACGAAGATGACGTGTTACAGACTTGAAATTTAACCGACAGGAAGAAGATGCTCTGATATGCAAATGATTAACTTTCCAGAGCATTCACACAAGGCTGGCGCCGGTGGCGACACGTACAACGTGCTGACATGATGAAAGTTTCCAACCGATTTCTCATACACAAACAGCAGTTCACCGGCGTTGCCTGGTGTAACGTTGTTGTGATGCCTTGTGTAAGAAGGAGAAATGCGTACCATCACGTCCGACTTTGATAAAGGTCGGATTGTAGCCTATCGCGATTGCGGTTCATCATATCGCGACATTGCTGCTCGTGTTGGTCGAGATCCAATGACTGTTAGGAGAATATGGAATAGGTGGGTTCAGGAGGGTAAGACGGAACGCCGAACTGGATCCCAGCGGCCTCGTATCACTAGCAGTCGAGATGACAGGCATGTTATCCGCATGGCTGTAACGGATCGTGCAGCCACGTCTCGATCCCCGAGTCAACAGATGGGGCGGTTTGCAAGACTCCAACCAACTGCACGAACAGTTCGATGACGTTCGCAGCAGCATGGACTATCAGCTCGGAGACCATGGCTGCGGTTACCCTTGACGCTGCATCACAGACAGGAGCGCCTGCGATGGTGTACTCAACGATGAACCTGGGTGCACGAATGGCAAAAGGTCATTTTCTCGGATGAATCCAGGTTCTGTTTACAGTCGCATCCGTGTTTGGCGACATCGCGGTGAACGCACGTTGGAAGCGTGTATTCGTCATCGCCATACTGGCGTATCACCCGGCGTGATGGTATGGGGTGTCATTGGTTACACGTCTCGGTCACCTCTTGTTCGCATTGACGGCACTTTGAACAATGGACGTTACGTTTAGGATGTGTTACGACCCGTGGCTCTACTCTTCATTCGATCCCTGCGAAACCCTACATTTCAGCAGGGTAATGCACGACCGCATGTTGCAGGTCCTGTACGGGCCTTTATGGATGCAGAAAATGTTCGACTGCTGCCCTGGCCAGCACATTCTCCTGATCTCTCACCAATTGAGAAAGTGTAGTCAATGGTGGCCGAGCAACTGGCTCGTCACAATACGCCAGTCACTACTCTTGATGAACTGTGGTATCGTGTTGAATCTGCATGACCAGCTGTACCTGTATACGCCATCCAAGCTCTGTTTGACTCAATGCCCAGGCATATCAAGGTCGTCATTACGGCCAGGGGTGGTTGTTCTGGGTACTGATTTCTCAGGATCTATAGACCCAAATGGGGTGAAAATGTAATCACATGTCAGTTCTAGTATAATATATTTGTCCAATGAATACCCGTTTATCATCTGCATTTCTTCTTGGTGTAGCAATTTTAATGGCCAGTAGTGTACTTCGTGGCATGAACGGACGCTGCATCGCCTCCATCCCCTCCCTACGTGACCGAACACGGGGCTCAGTTATAACAATACTGAGCAAATCGATTATAAATACTGGTCGCTCAGCTCTAGTAGTATCTTGTCTTCGACCGCTGCCGACACAGAGACGTACTTCACACCAGCCTACAGTCCCATGAGGGGCCAATCAGCTTCATCACACCTAGCTACTGGCTACTGGTCTGTGGCCCGCTGCTACGCCCAGATTAGAACTAGCGCCATCCAGCTTGGGTGGTCACCAGGCTGCCTCTGTCCAGCCTCTGCACGTCGCCTAGGGCTCTCGTGTTCGAAGCCTGTGCACCACTGCGCTACGCACTTAACTCACTGACGTGGCAGCTGGATATGCCTACAAAAGCCGGCAGGCTGCTGACGAATGACGTCAGCACAGCGTCTGTCTGGGCCCACGTCTGCAGGGTCGCATGCTGACGCTGAACTCAGCTGAGCTGGCCCCCGTATCCTACGCCCACGCGCAGCTGCGGCCACGTGTGTCGCCTTGGACCTTGCGGAGGTAGCCACTGCTGCCTCGAGGTCAACTCAAGCCTTCCAGTCTCAAACAGCCACTCTACTTCTCATTCAATAAATAACGTATTTGCTAATGAAGCATTTCTGATTCTAAAAACGCTGAGGGACTGGTAGTTCACATCATCCATCTTCCACGCCATCTTGAGTCAAACACCCTGGCATATAATAGTGACCTCACCATGGACGCTATTACTTTGGTATCAGAAGTAGAGAGTGACAGCATGCGATATTGTGGGTCAGACTGCAGCATCATCGTGTCAACTTGGTGAGTGAGTACAAACTATTTTTAACTGTTTTCCATTCGAGTGATTGACAATGGTGGAACAATTAAATTGGAGAGTTGGTGTGAAAGTTTGATTCGTTAAAATGGACTGAGTCACAGAGCTGAGTGAATTTAGGGCGACTGTAGAGAAACACACGCTGGGTTACGTCCAGTTAGGTGTGTGCAGTGTAATGTGCTGGGATATGGTGCCCCGTGCACTGAACCTTCAGCACTGTTCTGTTTTAAATGTAAAAGCCCTGGATATTACACTGAAAAATGCAGGGTGTGTGGGCGGATAGGGCACAGGAGTAAGGAGTGTTTGTAGGCAAGAGTGTGATCTGATATTAGTATTAAGTTTTTTGTTCTATTAACCTTATTGTATTTTGATCTGCTGTTGTAGACACAGAGTTTATAATGAGCAAACCAGTGGATAAGGGCTTATCAATGCAGAGGCGGTTCAGTCTTTGCTAGATCAAGGCCTTCAAATTATGGCAGATAACGTACACTAGAATAGGTTGTTAGATGCAGTAATAGAGGAGTTCATCATAACGCATCCTAGTTCCTAGTGTTCTCCCCGTAGCTTCGTCTTTTTCCGACTAACCGGGAGAGGATATGTTAGATGTTAGCATTTGTGGATAACCTGATGACAGCCGCAAAACTGAGTTGTTGGTCAGAGCGACAGTTAATACATACGACTAAGTTAGTGTAGTTGGAGAAGCGAAAACGTTTGTAATACAGGGTGTTACAAAAAGGTACGGCCAAACTTTCAGAAAACATTCCTCACACACAAAGAAAGAAAATATGTTATGTGGACATGTGTCCGGAAACGCTTACTTTCCATGTTAGAGCTCATTTTATTACTTCTCTTCAAATCACTTTAATCATGGAATGGAAACACACAGCAACAGAACGTACCAGCGTGACTTCAAACACTTTGTTACAGGAAATGTTCAAAATGTCCTCCGTTAGCGAGGATACATGCATCCACCCTCCGTCGCCTGAAATCCCTGATGCGCTGATGCAGCCCTGGAGAATGACGTATTGTATCACAGCCGTCCACAATACGAGCACGAAGAGTCTTACATTTGGTACCGGGGTTGCGTAGACAACAGCTTTCAAATGCCCCCATAAATGAAAGTCAAGGGGGTTGAGGTCAGGAGAGCGTGGAGGCCATGGAATTGGTCCCCATCTTCCAATCCATCAGTCACCGAATCTGTTGTTGAGAAGCGTACGAACACTTCGACTGAAATGTGCAGGAGCTCCATCGCGCATGAACCACATGTTGTGTCGAACTTGTAAAGACACATGTTCTAGCAGCACAGGTGCAGTATCCCGTATGAAATCATGATAACGTGCTCCACTGAGCGTAGGTGGACGAAACTAAAATGAGCTCTAACATGGAAATTAAGCGTTTCCGGACACATGTCCACATAACATCTTTTCTTTATTTGTGCGTGAGGAATGTTTCCTGAAAGTTTGGCCGTACCTTTTTGTAACACCCTGTATATCATGAGGAATTAAGAAACGCCCAGACATTTGAAGGAAAGTTTCGTTGCACCGTTATATGAGAATGAATAGTTGTAGATGTTATTAGGGGCACTTAAGCAGTGTGTCACCTAGACGGAGTGAATCCATCGAAAGCTTTATAGATAAAATAAGGAAATTTAATGTCAGCACGTATGAGTTACCGGTAAGTGATGCAAGAATAATGTACTTCTGGAGGAAACAGAACACAGGATGTTAGATGCATCTTGCGGAGATTTCGACCTGTTGCACTGTACGGGGAGACTTCCTGAAAGACTTCGCAGATACAGCAAGAGCATTGCGGGAAATAAACACAGTGATACGAGTCCGTGAAAAAAGAGGGATATTATCGCGAAACGTGACACGTTGCCGTTATTGGCGATCAGGCCACTTACAGTTTGGTTCTCATCAAACACTGTGTAGAACGTGTGAAGCAATAGGGCATCGGGTACGGAACTTTACAGCATGATGAGAAAGTATGGAATGGGGGTAACCAACTGTTAAACAACAGTGGGGGGTTCCAGGGCCGTCGAGCGGCGCTCCCTATAAATTTTAGCGAAATGAACCGTGTGCTCAGCTGGCTTAGTGGATGAAAAGGAATACAAGTTTTTATTGGACACAGATGCGTACGTGTCTGTGGCAAGTTTGGCTCTCAAGCGAATGCGACGGTTACGCCAGCCACGATGTAAGTGATATGGTGGGGATGATAGTGACGTGGACTCGGTGGGGTACGTGATATTTAGTTTTTAGGTGGACGATGTTACGAAAGTTTTGTCTCGGATAAGCAATGGTTACCGCACAGTCTTAGGGTTAGTTTTACTATATAAGCATCACGCTCGATGAGACATCGTTTCATCTGCAAGGTTCGTCTCTCGCGAAACATGAACGAATTAAACTGCGTGCAAGGCCACTAGCGTTTTATTCGCGCGATGAACTACTGATCGTGGGATCAATTCTGTGGGTGAGCGTAGGAAGTGAGTTCCCAGTAAACGTATTACGTCTGGTTTAACCGGAAACAAGGGTTTGTCAAAAGGGTTGTTGGTCGCCAGTTCGGTGATTTTGGAAGAAACCAAACTTTGAACAAATGAGCATCTCTCGATGAGTGTGGCGAAATAAGAGTTCTCTCGGATCCAGTTTCTATGTAAAAATTGTGTGTGAACGGGTGAGGGTGAAAAATAAAACGGTGCTGAAAACATTGTACATAAATACAAAAGAAAGAGAAAACACACCAAAGATGTACATCAGGACGAAAACAGTAAGTACTGCACATACACAACCACTACTCTCGAAAAAGTGTTTCAGAATTAATAATTAATGAAATTCTTCCGAATACTTTGCAGATGTGATGATGTCAGACGATAAAAAGGAATAAAAAGAAGCTAACTTCTAAAAATCCAATTTCACAATGTATTTAGTTTTAGTTTAGCAATTGAGAAAACATACAAAATGCATGTGTCATAGCTTTCAGCCTAAATTTGAAAAAAAAACACCACCACGATTGTATACTATTTTTATAGAAATAAACAGAAGACGATAAAATATACGCGCCGAAACATCTTTAGGCACATCGAAAAAGAAAATACATTCGGCTTTGCAGAAGGAAGATTGAAAACCCAAAGTTAATTTACAAACACGGGAAATGCGTCAACAGAGCTTCTAACCCGAGCAAGATGATTATCAATGAGAAACGTAATATTAAAATTGAGGACTACGAAGTAAACAAAATGAAGGAATTCTGCTTCCTTGAAAGCAAAATAAGACATGACGGATAAAGTAAGGAAGACATAAATATCAGACTAGCACGGGCAAAGAGGGCAGTCCTGCACCACAAGATGTGTAGTGGTATGAAACGTTGGCCTCAGTGTGACCAAGAAATTGGATGGAAATGAATCATGTGCTGCGGGGAAATCGGAAAGAGAACGTAATCGTAGCGTTTCAGATGTGGTGGTATAGAGTGATGTTGAAAATCGAATGGACTGATAAGAAATGAGGAAGTTCTCCGCAGAATCGGCGAAGAGAGGAATATGTGGAAAACACTGACAAGAAGAATGAACATGCATCGAGGAAAAGCTTTCGTGGCACTAGAGGGCGCTGCAGAGGGTGAAAACTGTAGGGCAGGACAGAGATTCGAATACATTCAACAAACAACTGAGGACATTGAGTGTGGAACTACCCTGATATGAAGAAGTTGGTTCAGGAGAGCGAGTCGCGGCACGCCACATCAAACCAATCACCGACTACATATTTTCCTGTACAGTTGAAAGATCATCATATATTTCACGTTGGGCCATAAAAAATCCTTCATATGCCATCGCCAATTAGCTTTGTCTCTCAGGTGTGTCTTTAAGCATTTAATAAGGCGCGGTTTGATTTGTTGAAGCCACCAGTTTAGTGTCTTGCTGCATTTCCCAGGTATGTCTTTTTAATTTGTGTCACATCTCCGTAACTGATTTGTTCAGGCACATTTATCTTTACTTGTCATATTCTATTACGGACGTGAATTAGCACAACTGGCACCATACAAATTCCAGCCTTCGTCGCTGATGAATAGCATTCATGTTGGTTACATGAAAAAGGCGCCTGTTGCAGAGGCCCATACGCACCAACTTTCACTAAACGATGGTTGGGGAGACTTTTGTTCGTAGCCCCTCTGTTCAATTTGGCGGTCAATTGCTCAACAGTTGGACCTCTCCGCAGCTGTCGTTTACGTCGTCATGTATGGGCCGTGGTGCATCAAAGTTGCTTCGGCGCCGGTTTTAGATAGCGCCATTTCGCCATGCACGGTATAATCACGGCGGCACGCTACAGTTTAAAAACTTAGCCGTTTCGGGAATGCTAGCACACTTGGCCTGAAAACCAGTGATCGTGACCATTTGGACGTCACGTAAATCGTTCTGTTTCCGCATTACGACGACTGCGCTGTTCACTGCGCTGTACAATGTGGGTCATTTCTGACCCATGATGGTTTGTGGAGGGTCCTGCTCTCCTCAATAATCATGACAGGACCAAACGCTCCGCTGAGTTTTAATCATTCATGGAGTTGTACAACTCAACAAAATTTCATCACCTCTGGCCGTAATAACGGCCTTGATGCTCCAGGGCATTGAGTCAAACAGAGCTTGGATGGCGTATACAGGTACAGCTGCCCATGCAGTTTCAACACGATACCACAGTTCGTCAAGAGTAGTGACTGGCGTATTGTGACGAGCCAGTTGCTCGGCCACCATTGACCAGACGTTTTCAATTGGTGAGAGATCTGGAGAATGTGCTGGCCAGGGCAGCAGTCGAGCATTTTCTGCATCCATAAAGGCCCGTACTGGACCTGCAACATGTGGTCGTGCATTATCCTGCTGAAATGAGGGGTTTCGCAGGGATCGAATGAAGGGTAGAGCCACGGGTCGTAACACATCTCAAATGTAACGTCCACTGTTCAAAGTGCCGTCAATGCGAACAAGAGGTGACCGAGACGTGTAACCAATGGCACCTCAAAACATCACGCCGAGTGATACGCCAGTATGGCGATGACGAATACACGCTTCCAATGTGTGTTCACCACGATGTTGCCAAACACGTATGTGACCATCGTGATGCTGTAAACAGAACCTGGATTCATCCGAAAAAATGAAGTTTTGCCATTCGTGCACCCAGGTTCGTCAGTGAGTACATTATCGCAGGCACTCCTGTCTGTGACGCAGCGTCAAGGGTAACCGCAGCCATGGTCTCCGAGCTGATAGTCCATGCTGCTGCAAACGTCGTCGAACTGTTCGTGCAGATGGTTGTTGTCTTGCAAACGTCCCCATCTGTTGACTCAGGGATCGAGACGTGGCTGCACGATCCGTTACAGCCATGCGGATAAGATGCCTGTCATCTCGACTGCTATTGATACGATGCCGTTGGGGTCCAGCACGGCGTTCCTTATTAACCTCCTGAACCCACCGATTCCATATTCTGGTAGCAGTCATTGGAACTCGACCAATGCGAGCAGCAA
This sequence comes from Schistocerca piceifrons, assembly GCF_021461385.2. NCBI lineage: Eukaryota > Metazoa > Arthropoda > Insecta > Orthoptera > Acrididae > Schistocerca > Schistocerca piceifrons. Next base: position 826,563,412 of record NC_060138.1, read on the forward strand.
TGTCGCGGTACGATAAACAGCAAAAGCGGTAGGCTACAATCCGACCTCTATCAAAGTCGGAATCGTGATGGTACGCACTTCTCCTCGTTACACGAGGCATCACAACAACGTTTCACCAGGCAACGCCGGGCAACTGCTGTTTGTGTATGAGAAATCGGTTGGAAACTTTCCTCATGTCAGCACATTGTAGGTGTCACCACCGGCGCCAACCTTGTGTGAATGCTCTAAAAAGCTAATCATTTGCATATCGCAGCATCTTCTCCCTGTCGGTTGAATTTCACGTCTCTAGCACGTTATCTTCGTGGTGTAGCAATTTTAATGGCCAGTAGTGTAATTCAACTTGACACTGCGAATGACTGGTGTCTTGAACCATGCCACCTCAGCAATATTCTAGCCTTGGCAGCAGGATTTCACAGCAGTATTTGCCCGCCTCGTCACGGGTTATGAAGTACGCACGGAGTGCTCCCACAACAGGGTGGTGACATCCCTCTATGAGATGAACTGCAAAAGTGAAGTGAGTACTGTCACTCTGAATGGCCTTGAAGTGCTCAGGAATCCTAGTTTTAAAATTCCTGCATCTTTGGCCTTTAGACAGCTTGAAGTGAACTACAAATTAACTGCTCCATTCCAGCCTAGGTAAATTTGTCTGCGGAGATGCTCTTAAAGCTTATTTATTTCTATATTCTTCTTCAGTGCGAATGCACAAACAGTGCCCGAACTCTTACGGGAATCGGCAACGCGCCGCGAGTAATGAGTATAATGGGCAGGGGCACTGCGAATGTAGTGCGGGACAATACGTTGAGAATGTGGGTTTCGCGGGAGGCGTGCCAGAGATAAATCCCTGCAGTCGCGCTATCCTCTGTCTCCTCGGTGGCTCAGATGGATAGAGCGTCTGCAATGTAAGCAGGAGGTCCCGGGTTCGAGTCCAGATCGGGGCACACATTCTCATCTGTCCCCGTTGGCGTATGCCAACGCCTGTAAGCAGCTAAGGGTGTTCATTTCATTGTAATTCCATATTGTGTTGTTTGTGACGTATGATATTATTAGTCCTTGTTTTTTCATAATGTTCTCGTTCTGTGACCGCTTTTATTGTTATATGTTAGACAGTGTTTCTTGTAAGGTGTTCCCCTTTCCCTTTGTTGTCTGTGTTTCTCAGGTGTTGGTGTTACTTGATGTACGTTACACACTGTTGCTTGTAAGGTATTCCACATCCCGTGTGTTCTCGGTGTTTCCCAGATGTTGATGTTACTTGATATATGTTACATAGTGTTCCTTGTAAGGTGTTCCTCTTCCCCTGTGTTCTCTGTGTTTCTTAGCTGTTGGTGTTACTGGCTCTTTCATGTAGCTGGTAATTTGTCTGTGGTTTGTTCTTCTTGATATGCTTTTTTACTTATTTGTTTAGTTTGTTTATTATTTGTGTGTCGTGCCCATTCTCTCCATCTGGTGTACATAAAGTAAGTCTTGTGTTTAGTTCAGTTTGTCCAGTGGAGCTCTGTTAAGTCAGTGTTGTATGTATGTGAATTTTGAATATTTGTCTATCATAGGGTCATTGGACTGGTTGTGAATGGTTGTACTTCTGTTTATGGGTATCCAGTATGATCCAAAACTATGTTCATTGTTGATTCTGTGTATGGTGATGTCTACGAAAACAGTGTCTGTTACTACAACAGATAAAGAAAATGCTTTAGAGATGCCCAACTGCCCGAAAACTACTACTATGGGAAAAGTAATAACTATTTAAGCAAATTCTTCCGATTACTCTGCAGATGAAATACCGTCCACAAGAACAAGCCAATCTGTAAAAATACACTTTCTCAACTAATGTAGTTTCAGGTGAGCAATCTAAACGAAAGAAAAATGCACATGTTATAGTTTTTAGGCCGAAAATAAAATAACAATGCTGAAATTTGTATGATATTTTTACAGAAATAAATGGAGACCAACAATGATGACACATATGGGTGGAAACATGTTTGGGTAAATAGAAAAGTAATCCATTGTGGTTTGCAGAAGAAGAAATTTAAAATCCAAATTGTCTCACTACCCTTATATCAGCTACCACTCATTACTTTCTTCTTTCTTCAGTTTACTCTCACTCAGTATTCTGTGCTCTGTGGACTGTTCAAATGGTTCAAATGGCTCTGAGCACTATGGGACTCAACTGCTGAGGTCATTAGTCCCCTAGAACTTAGAACTAGTTAAACCTAACTAACCTAAGGACATCACAAACATCCATGCCCGAGGCAGGATTCGAACCTGCGACCGTAGCGGTCGCGCGGTTCCAGACTGAAGCCCCCAGAACCGCTCGGCCACTATGGCCGGCAGAATAAAAGAAATATCTTTCTGAAAATTTACTTTTGACAGTATACTATCCGTTTTAGAGACCAAATTATCCCTTAGTTACACTTTAGAGTCTTCCTAAGCGTACTGTTAACATAGCAACATCCAAAACATCAGCCAAATACCAATCAAACGGTGGTTTCCTACTGTGGGACAGGAATGACCCCTGTGGCACATCAAGCGGTACTGCCAAGTCCGTAACTTCTACTGCTCACTGCGTCCCCCTGACACGTTTTATCTACCCTCTTGCGCTTCCAGACTGCAGCGCCTTTAACCGCACGGCCACTTCGGCCGGCTTCTGTGGACTGTTCACTCCAGTAGTCCTTTAAGTCTTACTCCCTTTCATTGAGGATGGCAGTGTGAAAAGCGAATTGATTTTCTTTCACCGTGAATTTTAATCCCACTCGTGAGCTTATCTTTACTTCCGACATTGTCTTTTTGATGTATAGACTGAACTGCAGGGGCTAAAGACTGCGTTTCTGTTTACACCCTTTTTAATCCGAGCACTTCGTTCTTGGTCTTCCACTCTCCTTGTTCCTTCTACGTTCTTGTACATATTGTATGATACTCACTGACTCCTATAGGTTACAGCTATTTTTCTGAGAATTTCGTACATTTTGCATCATTTTATTTTGTCGAAGGCTTTTTCTTGGTCAAAAAATACTATGAACGTTTCCTGATTTTCCTTAAGACTTGGTGGCTTCTATTACCAATCACGTCAGAATTGCCTCTTCGGTGCCTTTACTTTCCCTAAAGCAAAACTGTTAGTCACCTAAGCGATTCTCAGTTTTCTTTTCAACTCTTCTGCATTCTTGTCGTTAACCAGGATGCGTGAGCTGTTAAGCTGACTGTCCAATAATTATCTCGTTTAAATGCCCTTGCTATTTCGGCATTACGTAGATGATGGTTTTCCGAAAGACTGACGACATGTTTCAGTCTCATATACTCTAGACGCCAATTTGAGTACTCGTTTGGGTGTCATTTCCCCAAAGACTTTATAAATTCCAAATTAATTTTATCCACATTTTCGCCTTATTAGGTTGTAGGACCTCCAAAGCTCTGTCGAACACTAACCGCAATACGTGGTCCGCCATGTTTCCAAATCAAATTCTTCCCCTACCACGTAGACAGTTCTTCGCAGTAATAGAAATCTTCACTGGATTCTTTCCACCTGTCCGCTCTCTACGTGAAACAGCTTACAAATGCGATTACATTAGACGCAGACAAATGGGGTACACAAATTCCGTCCCGCGGCATCAGAGTGGCGCGGGCGGGGGATAGGGTTGGAGTGATGACGGGAATGGCAACTCGCAACCCTCTACCAGTAACATCGCCAAAACCGAAAAATTAGTGAGCCAACGTCGTGAAAATATAGACTCAGAAAATATTAGATACAGGCTCCCAGGTAGATGCTATTTTTCTTGACTTCCGGAAGGCGTTCGATACAGTTCCGCACTGTTGCCTGATAAACAAAGTAAGAGCCTACGGAATATCAGACCAGCTGTGTGGCTGGATTGAAGAGTTTTTAGCAAACAGAACACAGGATGTTGTTCTCAATGGAGAGACGTCTACAGACGTTAAAGTAACCTCTGGCGTGCCACAGGGGAGTGTTATGGGACCATTGCTTTTCATAATATATATAAGTGACCTAGTAGATAGTGTCGGAAGTTCCATGCGGCTTTTCGCGGATGATGCTGTAGTATACACAGAAGTTGCAGCATTAGAAAATTGCAGCGAAATGCAGGAAGATCTGCAGCGGATAGGCACTTGGCGCAGGGAGTGGCAACTGACCCTTAACATAGACAAATGTAATGTACTGCGAATACATAGAAAGAAGGACCCTTTGTTGTATGATTACATAATAGCGGAACAAACACTGGTAACAGTTACCTCTGTAAAATATCTGGGAGTATGCGTACGGAACGATTTGAAGTGGAATGATCATATAAAATTAATTGTTGGTAAGCCACGAACCTACTACGGTGTCGTAGCAGGCGGAGAGGTGATACTCCGACGTGGCGCGTCCCAGGTGGCGGATAGGGGGGTCCTCACCGGCTTGCCGGCGGACTTGAGCGAAATAAAATAGCTCTCGCGGACCAAACACACAACATCGAGAAATCCATTAGTGTCTGTTCTGGTATCCAGCGACTAGTGGTCTGCGTCTGTTTACCTAGTTGGTGCGGCAGTGAAATATGGCTTGATCTCAACAATCAAGTCTGCAATTACCGTGATCTTGTTAAAGGTCACCACAACCAACTTCAACTTGAAGTAATCATGATGGAACAAATGGAAAGAAATCCGCTGCCCCAGGCCCCAGTCAACGGACTGGACTTTCCTGGTCATCGGATTCTGGGGGACCAGGAACATCATGAGGAGAAGAGTCGGAGCTTCTCAAAACCTCTTCGCAAGCACTACCTTGGCACTCTCAATGCAAACACTCTGTTCAAACTTGGAAAACTAAAACAACTGACAGACATGCTAGATAAATTTCACATCAAAATTCTTGCCATTCAAGAGACGCGCTTCGTAGATGAAAACCATTTCGACACAGAACATTACAGGATTTACAAAGGTAAACCTGCTGTCAGAAGAGGAACACCATTATTGTTTGGTACAGGGTTTGCAGTACACAAATCAGTCATGGATAACATCATAGACTTCAATTCAATATCAGAACGTATCTCGACACTGTCCTTCAAATCAGGTAATAAAGCATACACAATTATCAACGCACATGCACCTACAAATGACCATAATAGAAAGAAGCCACAAGAAATTGAAGACTTCTGGGAAGACATGGAGGAAGTAACTAACAAAGTACCAGAAAGACATGTGAAAATTCTAATGGGTGATTTCAATGCGCAGCTTGGTAAGGAGAGAAAATTCAGAGAAATAACAGGCCCATACTCAGCACATATTCGCACGAACAGAAATGGGGAACACCTCATAAAATATTGTCAAAACTTTAACCTCAAAATCATGTCAACACAATTTCAAAAACCAAGACGAAAACTTACAACATGGAAAGCACCCAACACAGTGTGGGGAGAATTTCAGACTGATCATGTGGCCATATCCAAGAAAAATTCGCGGGAAATTCTAAATGTCAGAACACGTAAAGGAGTCTTCGAGTCTGATCATTATTTGCTACAAGTTAAGATTAGGCCAATCCCAAGACTGAAACAGACAGCGCAAAACAAAATAGTCAAACCTGATCCGGAATACTTGAAGATAAACAGGAATAAAATCGTTGAAGAAATTAATAGGCATTCAATAGACACATGGACAGATCTGGCGAAGGCAGTTCAGAAGACTATGTGCTGGGGACAACCACCTAGAAAACGCAAACATAGGTGGTGGAACGCAAATTGTGATGAAGCCATTGAGAGAAGAAAGCAAGCATGGGACAAGTTCAGTAGCTACAGAAATTTAGAAACATGGAAAGAATTTCACGAAGTTCAGAAACTAGCATCGAAGGAAATCAGAAGGGAAAAACGAGCATATGACAATAACAGACTAAAAGAAATTGAGGAAGATTTCAAAAGAAATAACACAAGAAATTTTTACAGAACTTTCAAAGAAAATATTAAGGGCTATCAACCCCCTAGCCTCTGCTTCCGAAGAACAGATGGATCCCTGGAAACAAACACAAAAGAAAACTGTAAAATTCTCAAACATTACTTTGATAAACTTCTTAATTGCAAAAAACCTACAGGAAAATTAACATTCCAAAAGACCACACCTAATGCCGATTCTGATCCACCCACAATAGAAGAGGTAGAGGAAATCATAAAACAAATGAAAAATAACAGAGCTGCCGGAGAAGATGGTATTATCGCCGAGATCTGGAAACTCCAAGATGAAAACATCACCAAAAAAATCCATAAGATTATCTCCGAAATTTGGATCACAGAGAAAGTGCCAGAGGAATGGAAATGTGCATTGATCCATCCATTACATAAAAAGGGTGATAAGTCAGATCCAAACAATTACAGAGGCATTTCGCTAGTACCAGTTACATACAAAATTTTCTCTAAGGTGCTATTAAACAGACTAGAACCACAAGCAGATCTGCAAATTGGGGAATACCAGGCAGGCTTCAGAAAAGGGAGATCATGCATCGAACAGATCTGGAACTTGAGAACACTTTTGAAAGTCAGACAGACAAGAAACACTGTAGTTACCTTTGTGGACTTTAAAAAAGCATATGATTCCATAGACAGACAGACACTCTTTGACGTACTGGAAGAATATGGTATCGACAGAAAAACCAGGGCACTTATACAACAGACGCTTACAGACACTACCTCCAAGATTAAGTTCATGGGAGAAATTTCGGAACCCTTCCATATACACACAGGTGTCCGACAAGGAGACCGGCTCTCACCAATCCTGTTCAACATGGTGTTAGACAAAATTATCAAGCAGTGGGAAGAACAAGTTAAAGGAATAAAGCTGGGAAGAACACGTGAAACCAAAACAATCATAAAATGTCTGGCATTTGCAGATGATATAGCCATACTCAGCAATAATACACAGGAGGCAAAGGAAGCACTGGAATGCTTGCATGAAATAGCTGCCAAAACAGGTCTGCAGGTAACTTACGAGAAGACACAATATATGGAACGACAGACCAACAATGTACGCACCATGCATACTGTATATGGATCCGTAGAAAGAGTCGAAAAATTTAAGTATTTAGGGGAGTACATACAAATGGGAGGATCAAACAAGGCGGCTAACATGGAACGAACGAAGAAACTCCAGAAGGCATACAAACTCACATGGTCACATTATAATAAGAAAAGCATATCGAGGCAGGCCAAACTTAGGCACTACAAAACAGTTGTATTACCAGAAGCATTGTACGCGTCAGAAACAACCACAATTGGGGCATTAGGCATCATAGACACAGAAAAAATAGAACGCAAAATTCTCAGAAAAATATTTGGACCAATTCACAGAGATGGCATATGGATGAAGCGACCTACCAAAGAGCTGTACCAGCACACTGACAGACTAACAGACGCGATCAGAAAACGCAGATTAACTTTCTATGGGCACATACAGAGAATGGACAACAACCGACTTACAAAGAAAATTTTTGATGTAGTAAACAGCTCAAGCAAGAAAACAAATTGGTATCATGAAATAGACGAAGACTTAAGGCAGATAGGGATCAACAGGCAAATGATAGGAGACAGGAAATACTTCAGAAACAAAGTTAGGAGTGCAAAATTTATTGTAAAGGAGAGAAAGAAGACAGGAACATTATGGACAGAGCAAAGGAAACAGGAGCACAGCCAAAGGATGAAGAGATTTTGGGAAGAGAAGAGGAAGAAAGGAAAGAAGTGAAAATTGTGTCATCATGTGATTTTCGAGTTCAAACACTGTCCATAAGGGCAACAATGAAATGAATGAATGAATGAATAATTGTTGGTAAGGCGGGTGCCAGGTTGAGATTCATTGGGAGAGTCCTTAGAAAATGTAGTCCATCAACAAGGAGGTGGCTCACAAAATACTCGTTCGACCTGTAGTTGAGTATTGCCCATCAGCGTGGGATCCGTACCAGGTCGGGTAGACAGAGGAGATAGAGAAGATCCAAAGAAGATCGGCGCGTTTCGTCACAGGGTTATTTGGTAACCGTGATAGCGTTACGGAGATGTTTAACAAACTCAAGTGGCAGACTCTGCGAGAGAGGCGCTCTGCATCGCGGTGTAGCTTGCTGTCCTGGTTTCAAGAGGTTGCGTTTCTGGATGAGGTATCGAATATATTGCTTTCCCCTACCTATACCTCCTGAGGAGATTACGAATGTAAAATTAGAGAGATTCGAGTGCGCCCAGAGGTTTTCCGGCAATCGTTCTTCCCGCGAACCATACGCGACTGGAACAGGAAAGGGAGGTAACGACAGTGGCACGTAAAGTGCCCTCCGCCACACACCGTTGGGTGGCTTGCGGAGTATAAATGTAGATGTAGATAAAGGCAGAAAAAAGAAGAAGCCACACTATTTTGAATCTAGTTACATTGAGCTCGTAATCGCTGAATAGCCAACGGCCAAAACATGTTTTGTCTTTTTACGGAAATCCGCGTGGCATCCTATGTTTACAAAATGCCCAGATAAAAATTGGGGCAGAATGGGGAAGAATATCTCGTAAAATTTGCCCAAAAATGTCAAAACTATCAGGCGTAACTTAGTCAAGGAAACCTTCCGGGAAAAATATAATTTTAACCCCAACCTCACCTGTTCAAATGGTTCAAATGGCTCTGAGCACTATGGGACTTAACATCTATGGTCATCAGTCCCCTAGAACTTAGAACTACTTAAACTTAACTAACCTAAGGACATCACACAACACCCAGTCATCACGAGGCAGAGAAAATCCCTGACCCCACCGGGAATCGAACCCAGTAACCCGGGCGTGGGAAGCGAGAACGCTACCGCACCCCACCTGTCACAAGTGTAACGTGGTGGTCAATGTGACCCACATCTACTAATTCTTTATGATCTGGAAATGGATACGAGAAAAGCTAAGTATAATCATATGGACCACTCTTCACATAATAGTGATCATAAGTATCATAAAACCGGACTAGTAATTTTTCCCCTTGGAAAGCAGAATGCTTACGGTTGGATAGTGTGACACATTACGCATTACATGATCAAACATGAGAACTTGGAAGCGCAAAACTTCTTCAAATACTTGTATGAGCAACACTCTCTCTCTTTCCAAGCTTTAATCCTGACTGGTGGAGTCTGCTGGTTAATCAGAATAATTTTTAAGGGGTGGCCAGAGGCCCTTCCTGTCGCCACTCCGTACCCCCTGGGAAGGAATCATTGTACCCCAACTGTCTGCATCTAGTGTAATCCATGGAATAGTGTAAATGTGTTCAGATGTCTGCGTGCCGTGTAACTGGGGCAGAACGTGAGGACCTCCCGGTATCCAGTATTCACCTAGCGGGATGTGGAAAACCACCTAAAAACCACATCCAGGCTGGTTGGCACACCGGCCCTCGTCGTTAATCCGCCAGGCGGATTCGATCTGGGGCCGGCGCATCTACCCGAGTCCAGGAAGCAGTGCGTCAGCACTCTCGGCTACCCTGGCGGGTTATATGAGCAGCACAGAGATCTTCAAAAATATGGGAGACAAAATTCGACACCTCTTCCACAACTATTTAAATATGGTGGTGGAACGGTAGACACTAATGATAGATAAGTAGTTCATGCAATCCGCTTTGGAAGTTGACAAGCAGGCAAAAACAGATTCAAATAGGGGACTTCGTTAAAGAAAAAATGATAACGTCACGCTCAAGGCTAAACAAGAACCAAATACAACAAAGGTTCATATCAGACTTCAGATACAAGCAGACATGAACAGGGAGCACCACCTTCAAGTAGAACAATTCCCTGGAAAGTTACAAAATTATAATAAATGAATTATTAAAAAGTAAGTTCTGTATGCAATCAACACTTCAGAAAGGAGGAATTCATTTTATTTTACACATACCTTTTATCATCTTCTTTTCCTTCTTTTCTTTATAATGTAGAATAGTCGTGAGACATTATTTTACTTGTTTTCCCAAAAACAAGGAATCCCTCGACACAAGGAAGAAAAAATTCTCCCTAAGCGACTCTGCTTGAAAAGTTTGAAGCACGCACTGGGTGCCGGAGACGGCGATATTGGCAAGTGAAAGGCAGGGCTTCTCCTCCAACTGAAGTAATTTACTGTCTCTAATGACTCCCCGCCGATGATCGTACAAGCATATTCAGTAAACTTAGTGTGATGTGTGTATGCCTTCAACTAGCAAGTAATCCTACCTGTATGAAAAGTTAAAGAGAAGTTAGTACGTAATTTAGCTAGTTACGTCATCTTCCAAGGATTACTGCCACGATTTCTACTGTAATTATGTAGAATTAGCCAGTTCGCAGGTTATTTGTTTGTGTTGATCATTATGAATCGGCGATTTGTCGGTTATTAAATACAACAGAAGATCAAACTTGCTAATAAAGAAAATATTACTCTGTGACATTATTAATGAAGTATGTTGATATTTATGAATCACGGTAAATATGTCCACTACGATTCTACGAGACATCAAGGGGTCACCAATTTAGTATTGGAGGGAAGCGTGGAGGGTAAAAATCGTAGAGGGAGACCAAGAGATGAATACACTAAACAGATTCAGAGGGATGTAGGTTTCAGTAGGTACTGGGAGATGAAGAGCTGCATCAAACCAGTCTCTGGACTGAAGACCACAACAACAAACGATAATATATAACTAACAGTACATACTTTCATCAATACACAGATGAGCAAAACTTAAACACGAAAGTAACTTTCGCATGATGTGTCATTGCGAAGTACATAGCTCGATGAAACTTGGACCAGACATAGGAAGAAAGAGAACGTAACTGAAGGAAATATTCAAAGACACGAACATGTGTGACACTTTTATTCAGAGACAGTAATTAACTGAAGTCCCCATGATTCGTGATGGTCTCCTGGGACATGGTTCTCAATAGGGTGTGTAATCACCGCGTACAACAGCGGATAATTTGCGACGTGCTCCCATACTGGCCACAATGTTGATAAGGAATTCTTGTGGTTGGGCGTTCCATTCCTCCAGCAGAGAGGTTGACAACTGCTGGAAGGTCGTTGCTGAATGTGGAGGTGCTGCAGCGCATCTCTCAAATATATACCACACTTGCTCGATGGGATTTAAAACGGTGGAAAGGACAGGTGACTTAATTCGCCGAATATCATCTCGTTACAACACCTCCTTCGCCTGCACAGTTCGATGCGATCGGACATCTTCATCCATAAAAGTGAAGTCACGGCCGAACGCATCCCTGAGAAGATGCAAGTAGGGAAGTAGTATAGTGTCACAGTAATGTTGATCGGTGAGTTCAAGGATTTGAAGGTCAGTACGCCAATGCAGCAGCATGTCTTCTATAAATGGGCATTCCGCTCATGAACTGATTCAAAGAACCAGATCCTTCTTAGGAGTAGGTGACGGCTGATTCAGAAAAAATGAACGGTAGCTCATCTGATTTCGCAATGCGTCTCTGGCGACTGTAGTGAGCTGAATGAAAATTCTCCGGTAGGGTGCTGCAACAGCGTCCACGCCACATCCCTAAGAAAACGTTTCCCACGCTACAAAAAAAGTTATAGGCTATTTGCACATATGGATTTGCATACCATGTTAGTATGTGAAGCTTTGTCATCCATAAAACCAGCAGAAAATAAAGAAAGCTCCTTTTTTTATTTTATTGGCTGTAGGCCGTACCCATTCACAATCTCAATAGTAATGTCAATTCTGATGTTACTAAAGTTAACACAACACAATATCCAGTCTGCGAATATCAAAAATCTTCGACCTGGCCGAGAACCGCATCCAAGTCCCTTCACTATTGTCTTTCCACACCATAAGCCATGGACCACAAAAGCAACCATGTTCGACAGTGTACCTGGGTGATTTAAGTGCCCAACTTTGGTCATATGATGGTTTCGACAAACCATCAAATTCATTTTTTCTGAATCAGCCGTCACCTACTCCATAGAAGGATCTGGTTCTTTGAATCAGTTCAGGAGCGGAATGCCCATTTCTAGAAGACATGCTGCTGCATTGGCGTACTGACCTCCAAATCTCTGAACTCGCCGAGCAACATTACCGTGACACTATACTCCTTCCCTACTTGCATCTTTTCAGTGATGCGTTCGGCTGTGTCTTCACTTTTATGGATGACAATGTGCGATCGCATCGAACTGTGCAGGTGAAGGAGGTCGTGTAACGAGAGGATATTCGGAGAATGAAGTCACCTGTCCAATGCCATACATCCAGAAAGTTGGAACATTCTATTCTACTCATTTTTATGTGCTACATTAATTGTTTGTGTTATTCGACTTGTTGTACAGAACTGAATATACGTGTTTCGGAGTTAAGGGAAAGTCATTTGCCCAGAACTTCTTATTAAATCCTTGAAAACTACAGTTAGAGCTATGTATTTCCTTGCTGTCTCCAACGTCAGCCGGCCGGGGTGGCCCAGCGGTTCTAGGCGTTACAGTCCGGAGCCGCGCGACCGCTACGGTCGCAGATTCGAATCCTGCCTCGGGAATGGATGTGTGTGATGTCCTTAGGTTAGTTAGGTTTAAGTAGTTCTACGTTCTAGGGGACTGATGACCTTAGACGTTAAGTCCCATAGTGCTCAGAGCCATTTGAACCATCCACCGTCAGACTGATAATGTTAGTTCAGATTCTTCCATTACTTTGACAACCGTGGGCACAAACGCAGCAGAAAGAGTACTCCACCAATGAAACAGAAGCCATTTCGTGAACGCTTAATGATTTCAGAAAAATGCCAGTAGAGGAAAGACTGGTGTAATGTAGTCGTTCAGAGTAACGTAGACTGAGAGACATGCAAGTGAACAAGCTCCAGGCAGTATTGATGTGTCGCATTTACGTCAGTTGGTCACACACAACACACGAGCAGTTGAAACACGAGCTCACACGATGCTCCACATTGACAGACAAAGAGTTTAAAGAACTTTTTCTTTAATCTTACTCTGAGACTACTAAGCAATGGGCGATGAAAATAAAACATCGCTGAATCATGCATAGGCGAGCGTCCATTACGTGCGGAACCCAAAACAGCGAGTGGTGTCAAAGAAAAGAAAAGCGTGAGCAATCGCATTCTGAAGACTAAAGTATTCGCACGTAACTAAGTCACAGGGGTATAGTGGAGCCAGGTGCTATCCTTAACGGTTGTATAACATCTGCAAATATGCAAAATCACAACTTCAAAAATAGTATTTCCTTCCAAAGTCTTCGAAAAGAGTGAGATTATTTCTTGTTTTCATGAAGACATACACGAAGCCGCTAGGTATGAGTTGGATTACACTTTTTTCAGTAAGACGAAGGGAGTAAATTGATTGTTTCTTTACGTGTACCAGAATGCATATTCGTCGTCGACAGTGGCTGCAGAACGAGATGGCGTAATACTGCTTTCACATAGCGCCCAATCCTACTGGCTTAGCACGAGTGATACTTCTGTAAGAATCCTATCTTCCTCGTGCTTACAATTATGGCAAAAGACGGGAGCGAAGTCGCTAACTGGAATCAGTGGAGCGCGCGGCGGGCTGTTTGGAGGAGGGTAGCTGCTGAACACTCCATTGAGCACGGAGCCTTGGCGAGGTCATGGGGCGCGAGTAATGCATGATGTTTATCTGAGCTGAGATGCTACCTACCCCAGAAAATTTCACGCGTACTCGGTTCACACTTAAATGTATTACGTACTGCAGTTGCATCAGTCGGGATAATGCAGTGCAAGGATCCAGAGCCAGTAACTAGGAAACGTACGACGATAATAGTAGAATTTTAATTTATAAGGAATTTAGTTCAGTAGTCAACTTACGTTAAGGAAATAAATAAATAAAACCGATCAACAACTTACAGAGATGTGGACACTTTGGGAGTGTCGATTCGGTAATAATTCGGAGTGTCCTTAAATACATAATGTACCAGAATAATATTTAGCTTCTTTTTCTCCTGTAAGTGGTTGAATCTGAAGAAATGACAACAACGAAGGTGTACCTTGTTCGTGTTTTGTGAATTACACTCCTGGAAATTGAAATAAGAACACCGTGAATTCATTGTCCCAGGAAGGGGAAACTTTATTGACACATTCCTGGGGTCAGATACATCACATGATCACACTGACAGAACCACAGACACATAGACACAAGCAACAGAGCATGCACAATGTCGGCACTAGTACAGTGTATATCCACCTTTCGCAGCAATGCAGGCTGCTATTCTCCCATGGAGACGATCGTAGAGATGCTGGATGTAGTCCTGTGGAACGGCTTGCCATGCCATTTCCACCTGGTGCCTCAGTTGGACCAGCGTTCGTGCTGGACGTGCAGACCGCGTGAGACGACGCTTCATCCAGTCCCAAACATGCTCAATGGGGGACAGATCCGGAGATCTTGCTGGCCAGGGTAGTTGACTTACACCTTCTAGAGCACGTTGGGTGGCACGGGATACATGAGGACGTGCATTGTCCTGTTGGAACAGCAAGTTCCCTTGCCGGTCTAGGAATGGTAGAACGATGGGTTCGATGACGGTTTGGATGTACCGTGCACTATTCAGTGTCCCCTCGACGATCACCAGTGGTGTACGGCCAGTGTAGGAGATCGCTCCCCACACCATGATGCCGGGTGTTGGCCCTGTGTGCCTCGGTCGTATGCAGTCCTGATTGTGGCGCTCACCTGCACGGCGCCAAACACGCATACGACCATCATTGGCACCAAGGCAGAAGCGACTCTCATCGCTGAAGACGACACGTCTCCATTCGTCCCTCCATTCACGCCTGTCGCGACACCACTGGAGGCGGGCTGCACGATGTTGGGGCATGAGCGGAAGACGGCCTAACGGTGTGCGGGACCGTAGCCCAGCTTCATGGAGACGGTTGTGAATGGTCCTCGCCGATACCCCAGGAGCAACAGTGTCCCTAATTTGCTGCGAAGTGGCGGTGCGGTCCCCTATGGCACTGCGTAGGATCCTACGGTCTTGGCGTGCATCCGTGCGTCGCTGCGGTCCAGTCCCAGGTCGACGGGCACGTGCACCTTCCGCCGACCACTGGCGACAACATCGATGTACTGTGGAGACCTCACGCCCCACGTGTTGAGCAATTCGGCGGTACGTCCACCCGGCCTCCCGCATGCCCACTATACGCCCTCGCTCAAAGTCCGTCAACTGCATATACGGTTCACGTCCACGCTGTCGCGGCATGCTACCAGTGTTAAAGACTGCGATGGAGCTCCGTATGCCACGGCAAACTGGCTGACACTGACGGCGGCGGTGCACAAATGCTGCGCAGCTAGCGCCATTCGACGGCCAACACCGCGGTTCCTGGTGTGTCCGCTGTGCCGTGCGTGTGATCATTGCTTGTACAGCCCTCTCGCAGTGTCCGGAGCAAGTGTGGTGGGTCTGACACACCGGTGTCAATGTGTTCTTTTTTCCATTTCCAGGAGTGTATTTGGCTACTAATGGCGGTAAAGTAAAATTGTTGACAGAATGACTATCGTGAACAACTCTTCGCTCGAGAACAGTAAACCGATGCTTAAGTTGTGTCTGAAGTGGGAGAGTGTGACTGGAGCGGGAATATTTTCAAATGTAAATAACAACGACGTGGAGCCATCGCGAGTAGTAATTACAAAAAAAAAAAAAAAAAAAAGAGTGACAGGTTTGGGAGCGAGTAAGCTTATTGTGTCTGATGACATGTGAAGACGGGTGAAAGAGAGCCAAAACGGAAGATGAAAATGTGGAGGAAGTGCGACAACTTTTCACATATGTGAAATCCATATTGCAGTTTCTCTGACCAATAATTCAAGTATTCATTGCTTTTTAAAGGAAACCACTGTATGTTCTGACTGAAAGCGATCCAGAGAAGCATGTACACTGCTCGACGTGAAGGCTTCTAAATTACTTGGCACCATAATATTCACAAACGTGGACATAGAGGGAACGAAAATTCAAATGTTGCGATAGAGCAGAGGATGTCCTTGGGCTAATCTTGTGGTTCACTATATGTACTACAGTGAGAACTCTTCTTCTTAAAAGTAATGTCAAATGTCAACAGCTCGGTACACTGCAAGAAAATAATTGTGCCAGCCATTCCCCTGTGTTAGCCAGGCTACTTCCCTCGATTAATATACCCATGACAATGGTGGCTCTGTCCACCCGGCGGACATGTGCCGAGGTCAGTCTGTGGATGGTTTCTAGGCGGTTTTCCATCTGCCTCGGCGAATGCGGGCGGGTTCCTTCAATTCCGCCTCAGCTACACTATGTCGGCGACTGCTGCGCAAACAAGTTCTCCACATACGCGTACACCACCGTTACTGTACCACGCAAACATAGGGGCTACACTCGTCTGGTGTGAGACGTTCCCTGGGGGATCCACCGGGGACCGAACCGCACAATAACCTGGGTTCTGTGTGGGGCGGCGGAGGGATGAAGTGGACTGCGGTGGTCGTCGTAGGGTTGTGGACCACAGCGGCTGCGGCGGGGACGGAGCCTCTCCGTCTTTTCTAGGTCCCCGGTTCACATACAATACATTACTATATAACGGTGGCTCTACTCTGTGGATGGAAGTGCTTGAAGAAAAATACAAATGGTTCAAATGGCTCTGAGCACTATGGGACTTAACATCTTAGGTCATCAGGTCCCTAGAACTTAGAACTACTTTAACCTAACTAACCTAAGGACATCACACACATCCATGCCCGAGGCAGGATTCGAACCTGCGACCGTAGCAGTCCCGCGGTTCCGGACTGCAGCGTCTAGAACCGCATGGCCACCGCGGCCGGCAGAAAAATACAGCAGCGTGACTTTTCTTATTGCCTTATTTATGTCAAGACGCATTTAGGGGCTTTCATTCCTCTTTATTCGGCGAAATACGCCTATTAGTGGACGTTAATATGGTGTCTATCCACCCTTCGTCTTTATGACGGCTGAACTCTGCTGGGTATAATTGCAAGGAGATGTCTCAATGTCTGTGGAAGAATGGCAGCTCATTCTTTTTGAAAAGCCGAAATCAGGGAATTTGGTGATGTTGGACGCTGGAGTCTGGAGCGAAGCTGACGTTATAACTCATCCCGAAAGATGCCACATTTGGTTCAGGTCGGGATACTGTACTGGTCAACACATTTCTCGAATGTTATTGTCTACAGACCATTGCCAAAGAAATGCTGCTTTATGATACGCTGAATTGTGATGCTGATAGGAACAGTCACCGTCTCCGAATTGTTCCTCTACTGTACACAGTAGACAATGTCGTAATATCTGTTCATATGCTCCCACATTAGCGTTTTCTGAAGCGCAATAAGACGATCACCACACAGCTACGAGAAACATCCCTTTACTGTAAGACCACCTCCTCTGTGCTTCACTGTTGGCACTACACATGATGGCAGGTCACTTTCTCCAGGAATTCGCCGAATCCAAACACTTTCATTGGACAGTTTCAGGATATGGCGTGATTCATCCCTCCAAATCACTCGTTTCCAGTCATCCACTGTCCAGTGCCATTACTCTTAACACCACCTCAAGCGTTGCTTTGCATTGGCTACAGAAATGTGTGGCTTATGAGGAGCCACCCCCCCATGAACCATGGACCTTGCCATTGGTGGGGAGGCTTGCGTGCCTCAGCAATACAGATAGCTGTACCGTAGGTGCAACCACAATGGAGGGGTATCTGTTGAGAGGCCAGACATACGTGTGGTTCCTGAAGAGGGGCAGCAGCCTTTTCAGTAGTTGCAGGGGCAACAGTCTGGATGATTGACTGACCTGGCTTTGTAACACTAACCAAAACGGCCTTGCTGTGCTGGTATTGCGAACGGCTGAAAGCAGGGGAAACTACAGCCGTAACAGCTTTATGCTTATCCATTACGGATATTTTAGAACCGTGACTGTATATTGAATGTAAATAAGTTATACACAACTGCAACCAGTCATTTTTTTTAATAATAATGCTTTATTACATGAACTATATTAGTTTACACTTTGACAGTGACAGTTCGTGTGAAAGTGTTCTGGACATCAAAATGGAGGCAGACAGATACGAAAAAAGCCGCCTATACTGTCGCAAACCAGCACTCAGCATTATGCTACTACCAGTAATGATGTAACTTCCCGGATCCTCCCGAAATCATCTGAAGATGAACCTGAAAGGGTTCTAAAACCGGTTCATGTAATAAAGCATTATTATTGAGAAAAGTGACTGGTTGCAGTTGTGTATAACTTATTTACATACGTAACAGCTTTACTGTATGGAGTAGCAAGGAGAGCTGCATCAAACCAGTCTCTGGACTGAAGACCACAACAACGAGAACATGAGGAGCAATTTCTATTTAACTCTCTACACACAATCATTGTGTTAACTGGACTGCTGGTACCACTTTGGAACTCACGAACAAATTTCTTCTGACCACTTCATCCTATTTCTTCAACCATCGTCCGCAGTGTTCGGCGGTCGCTGTGTCAGTTCATGAGGTCTGTCTGGTCTTGGTTCAGCTGTGGTTATTCATTACCAATATTAGAATTGAGCAGCTTCAGGTGGGTTGAAATGGAAATGAGCGTTTGGCGTCATTGGCCGGGAGGCACCCTGTGGGGCAGGTCCGGCCGCCTTGGTGCAGGTCTTATTACATTCGACGCCACATTGGGCGACCTGCGCGCCGGATGGGGATGAAACAATGATGAAGACAACGCAACGCCCAGTCCCTGAGTGGAGAAAATCGGCAATCCGTCACGCTGACCACTCAGCTATCGGGGTGGACTTCAGGAGAGTTGAAATGTCCCTGACAGACATTCAGTGACTACTCCACTTTCGAAATCAAGAATGATATTTTCACTCTGCAGCGGAGTGTGCGCTGATATGAAACTTCCTGGCAGATTAAAACAGTGTGCCGGACCGAGACTCGAACTCGGGAACTTTGCCTTTCGGGGGCAAGTGCTCTACCACCTGAGCTACCCCAGCACGACTCACGACCTGTCCTCACAGCTTCAATTCTGCCAGTACCTCGAGGTACTGTCGAAGAATAGGGGTTACAGATGAGAGAATGGAGCATAATGAGGAAATAGTGGTAAATGTGCGAAAGTCAATAGGGGAGTCAGTAGCTGAAAATTTTAGATAGTAAATTGGCCGGCGGTGAGCATATGTAGACATTCGATCATGGGGTCAGGAGTGATGGTACGTAAGGCTTGGGTGCAGGCATGAGGAGATGTCGCAGAGCATTAATAGAAAGTGGTGGCTTGTGTATCTGTAAGGAAGCGGGGAGCGTCTGTCGACATAAAGAAGAACTGGTTCTGAAGGATTTGAATGTCCTTGACGTTGGCATATGCAACTAAAGCCTAAAATTCTAAACTGTATGCCCTGACTAGGAGCAGGAGTGTGTTGAGTATTCGGAGGTTTATCGTGATTGATATGTCATTTGCCTCAAGGAGCTGATACATATGACGAAGTAGTCCTTAAGATTTGTTGCAGATGGACTCAACATGTGTATGAACGTTAGATGAGAGTCAAGGATAATGCTGAGTACTTGACCGCGGCTTTCAAGGTATGTCAATTCCGTTCACTGACAGTCTGACATATTAGGTATCTGCTTGTAAATGAAGAGAACAGCCGCGTTTTGGCTGCATACAACGTTATTTTCTAAAGAAGAGCCCAGTGGTGCATGATGTCCAGACAGTCCCGTACTTTACGCGTGACGTACTGTAAGTTGGAGCTGCTCGGACAGACAGCAATGTCGTCAGCAGACAGACAATTGACTGATGAGGAATGTCGATGGGTATACGGAATAAAGCAATGAATCCAGAATGGATCCTTGAGGGAAGCCTGCATCTATGTTAGGCAGTTGACTACTGAAGCGCTGTATGGTGACAAAGAAGTGCCTTCTGCTGATGAAAGAAAAGATAATTTTGGGAATAACAAGTGCCCAGTCATGAAAAAAAAAATTATGGGTAAGCCCAAAACGGCAAACTTTATCAAACACTTTTTCAATATTCAAGAATGCAGCACTAGTACTGTGAGGGATTTGAGCTGCAGTACAGATGTGTTCTGCCAGGTGCACTTTATGATGTACCACATACAGTGGTTAGCGTGAAATCGAACTGCTGGAGGATGATGATGTTTCTGGCTGTACGAGAGTCGCGAAGAACCTGCAGAATGACCCACGAAGACTTTACCGGGGCAAAGAGAAAGAAAACAGGTCCGTACTTTTACGGAAAGTCCCTGCCTGGCTTAGGCAAGCTGATCTACTTTGCTGACATCTAGGGGTTATCACAATAAAGCAGGGAAAGATAGACATTAAATATGCTTTTGAGGTAAGCTAGACCAGTAATCAGTAGATGCTAGAGTAGGAGATGTGTAATTGCATCTGTTACTGGAACTCGTTCGGGATGGAGGTACCTGATGTGACTCCACGCTATTTCGGGAGTGTTGGGAGGAAAAGAAGTTGTAACAGGGGAACACAGTTTGCGTGCCACCTGTCTGCTGATCATTTCTTCACGATCGTCACTATCCTGGTCGTCAGAAGTACAAGTGGTGAACTGCAGTTCAAAAGTGTCAGTCATGGCTTCTGCCTTCTGTTGGGGGTCATAGGCCAGCCCAGTCGAACCATGTAATGGTGTGACTGGAATGGCATGATGTTTCCGCGATCTGACGATCCTCCAGAATTTAACCAGATCTTGCTCATACTCCTAAAGGGACGCTTCCCAGCACTGAGATCTGTGCTGTTGAAGCAGTTCCTTGATTTGACGACAGAGATAGTGCGTGTGACGGTGGTCTGCTGGATTACGAAAAATCTACCACCTTCTGAGGAACACTCGTTTCTCGGGCAGGAGTTACAGGATGCGTTATGGAAGTGATCATCTCTTGGTATGACATGTGATGGTAGTGCTTGTTCGTTTGCGGCCGTCAATGATGGTATTGGTGAAGGATGTGATGGTTGGAAGTTACGGTGGTTAGCCTCCAAATGTGAGTGGAGGTTAAGATGTTACATGAATCTCGGTTGGTACGAGAAGAATAGACGGTATGTCCCATGTCGAGGTGGCAGAAATTACAAGGATTACAGGGCTATGATCCGAGACCAGTTCGTTAATGGTAGTCAAGCTGTGCTACCATGGGATTTTGTTGAGAAGAAGGATGTTCAGAAATGTGTGTGAATTCCTAAGGGAAAAAACTGCTCAGATAATCGGTCCCTAGACTTACACACTACTTAAACTGACGTAAACTAACTTACGATAAGGACACCCATGCCCAAGGGAGGAGTCGAACCTCCGGTGGGGGAGAAGCACGAACCGAGGCAGGGTGCCTCAGACCGTTCGGCTACCCCGCACGGCAAAGAAGTATGTCCAACACATCATGGTGCAAGAGATGTTTGTAGTGGAAATGGATGGGTGCATCTGGAGCAGCAACTGTGACATTTCGTGTCACCTGAAGAAAGACATGAAGGATCAGTCGATTTATATTTGTTGTATGACAGTGCCAGGAAGTGTGTTTTGAACTGAGGTAGCCATCAAGAGTACGATTTTGCTGAGAGCGAGAAGGGCTTGCAGGTCACCTTGGAGAAAATGAGGTCCTACCAGAGGATTGCAAGCAATTATAAGAGACACTGGTTTGTCATGCAGTTATAATTCATTCACTGTGGCATCCATTCGAGTTGAGCTAGGGAGAAGGAGTTCTCTGTCAGCATTTGGTAGAAAATCCGAAGAAATTCTGGTCGTACGTAAAGTACACAAGCGGCAAGACGCAGTCAATACCTTTGCTGCGCAGTGCCGATGATACTGTTACCGACGACTGTGCCGCTAAAGCGGAGTTATTGAACGCCGTTTTCTGAAATTCCTTCACCAGGGAAGACGAATGGAATATTCCAGAATTGGAAACACGAACAGCTGCTAGCATGAGTTCCTTAGAAGTAGATACCTTAGGGGTTGCGAAACAACTCAAATCGCTTGATACAGGTCCAGATTGTATACCGATTAGGTTTCTTTCAGATTACGCTGATACAATAGCTCCCTACTGAGCAATCATATACAACCGCTCGCTCACCGATAGATTTGTACCCACAGATTGGAAAATTGCACAGGTCGCACTAGTGTTTAAGAAGGGTAGTAGGAGTAATCCATCGAACTACAGACCTATATCATTGATGTCGGTTTGCAGTAGGGTTTTGGAGCATATACTGTATTCAAACATTATGAATCAACTCGAAGGGAACGATCTATTGATACGTACTCAGCATGGTTTCAGAAAACATCGTTCTTGTGCAACGCAGCTAGCTCTTTATTCGCACGAAGTAATGGCCGCTATCGACAGGGGATGTCAAGTTGATTCCGTATTTCTAGATTTCCGGAAAGCTTTTGACACTGTTCCTCATAAGCGACTTCTAATCAAGCTGCGGGCCTATGGGGTATCGTCTCAGGAAGGTCGCAGTTCGTAGTGATAGACGGCAAATCATCGAGTAAAACTGAAGTGATATCAGGTGTTCCCCAGGGAAGCGTCTTGGGACCTCTGCAGTTCCTGATCTATATAAAAGACCTGGGTGACAATCTGAGCAGTTCTCTTAGGTTATTCGCAGATGATGCTGTAATTTACCGTCTAGTAAGGTCATCCGAAGACCAGTATCAGTTGCAAAGCGATTTAGAAAAGATTGCTGTATGGTGTGGCAGGTGGCAGTTGACACTAAATCCGTTGGAATTTGATTACTCGATAAATAGTAAAATTCTCAAGGCCGTCAATTCAACTAAGTACCTGGGTGTTAAAATTACGAACAACTTCAGTTGGAAAGACCACACAGATAATGTTGTGGGGAAGGCGAGCCAAAGGTTGCGTTTCATTGGCAGGACACTTAGAAGATGCAGCAAGTCCCTAAGCTTACACACTACTTAACCTAAATCATCCTAAGGACAAACACACACACACCCATGTCCGAGGGAGGACTCGAACCTCCGCCGGGACCAGCCGCACAGTCCATGACTGCAGCGCCTTAGAGCGTGTTCGTCTCGGCGCGCTTACAAACGCGCGCACGTTGTCTTCTGCTGTTCACTGTAATGGAGATGGTTTTATTTTCGTCGCTGGCAGACATCGTTGGCGCATTTAGCCGTTACTCCTCACCTTTTTTTATACCAGCGGGTACCCCTCTCATGTCTTTTAGTGATCGGTTCTGCATTACATAGGGGTGCCCGGATGTATTTCATCAGATAGTACATGTCTTCATCATTACTACATCGTTATCCACCTTTAGAGCAGGGTGGTGTTCCACCACATCATCATAAATAAGTACGGTCACTCCCAGACGAAACATTTACTGGGGTATTAACCTATCAGCCGGCCGCGGTGGTCTCGCGGTTAAGGCGCTCAGTCCGGAAGCGCGCGACTGCTACGGTCGCAGGTTCGAATCCTGCCTCGGGCATGGATGAGTGTGATGTCCTTAGGTTAGTTAGGTTTAAGTAGTTCTAAGTTCTAGGCGACTGATGACCACAGAAGTTAAGTCGCATAGTGCTCAGAGCCATATTAACCTATCGACAAGAATGTATTGAATATCCATTGATGCAAAATGTACACTGTCGCTAATGGCGACTGTTTTGTCAGTGCATTTGTAAATTTTTTTTCTCACCCTCAAATACATTCAAAGAAGGTTGAGATTAATTTGGCTCATGCGGGACTGGTACACGTACAGCTTTGAAAACAATCACGAACTGTTAAAACATACATACTTCATGTTCTTATTTTCAAAATTAAATGTCGCGTGAACCTCTAAAAAGGAAGAAAAAAGTACATGTTGCCACGATGTAGCATGGATAGGCTGATAAAGGAAGCATTGAATAACCATAGAAGCAATTACTCGCGTTGTCGTTAATGGTGACGGTTTTGTTTTTGCAACTATAACAACTGTTTACACACGAATTTGTTTCAACAACAGTTACACTTGTTAGAGAAATGTTTGTCTAACATACCCTTAGATTAACATTTGTAAGAGCTCTTTGTCTATCTCTTTTACGAATTTTTGATCAGTAGCATGCAGAACATAAATAATATTTGAAACTGATGACTTCAGAAAGATCATTCGTTGTGATATACTTCATATGGCGTAGGGTCTTTTCGTATTTCCATTACGGATGTTCTTTTATACAGCGTGGTCCACTGATAGTGACCGAGTCAAATATCTCACGAAATAAGCATCAAACGAAAAAACTTCAAACAACGAAACTCGTCTAGCTTGAAGGGGGAAACCAGATGGCGCTATGGTTGGTCCGATAGATGGCGCTGCCATAGGCCAAACGGATATCAATTGCGTTTTTTTTTTTAAATAGGAACCCCCATTTTTATTACATATTCGTACAGTGCGTAAAGAAATAGGAATGTTTTAGTTGGACCACTTTTCCGCTTTGTGATAGATGGCGCTGTAATAGTCACAAACGTGTAAGTACGTGGTATCACGTAACATTCCGCCAATGCGGACGGTGTTTGCTTCGTGATACATTCCCCGTGTTAAAAGGGACCTTTTACCAACTGCGGAAAAGGTCGATATCGTGTTGATGTATGGCTATTGTGATCTAAATGCCCAACGGGCGTGTGCTGTGTATGATGCTGGATATCGTGGACGACATCATACAAGTGTCCGGACCGTTCGCTGGATAGTTAAACGTTATTTAAGGAAACAGGAAGTGTTCAGCCACATGTGAAACGTCAACCACGACCTGCAACAAATGATAATGCCGAAGTAGCTGTTTTAGCTGCTGTCGCGGCTAATCCGCACACTAGCAGGCAAATTGCGCGAGAATCGGGAATCTCAAAAACGTCGGTGTTGAGAATGCTACATCAACATCGGTTGCACCCGTACCATATTTCTATGCACCAGGAATTGCATGGCGACGACTTTGAACGTCGTGTACAGTTCTGCCACTGGGAACAAGAGAAATTACGGGACGATGACAGATTTTTTGCACGCGTTCTATTCAGCGACGAAGCGTAATTCACCGACAGCGTTAACGTAAACCGGCATAATATGCACTATTGGGCAACGGAAAATGCACGATGGCTGCGACAAGTGGAATATCAACGGCCTTGGCGGGTTAATGTAGGGTGCGGCGTTATGGGAGGAAGTCTAAATGGTGCAATGTATGCTGATATCCTACGTAATGTTCTACCGATGTTACTACAAGATGTTTCACTGCATGACAGAATGGCGATGTACTTCCAACATGGTGGATGTCCGGCGCATAGCTCGCGTGCGGTTGAAGCGGTATTGAACAGCATATTTGATGACAGGTGGATTGGTCGTCGAAGCATGGCCCGCAGGTTCAGCTGATCTGACGTCCCCGAATTTCTTTCTGTGGGGAAAGTTGAAGGATATTTGCTATTGTGATCCACCGACAACGCCTGACAACATGCGTCAGCGTATTGTCAATGCACGTGCGAACATTACGGAAGGCGAACTACTCGCTATTGAGAGGAATGTCGTTACACGTATTACCAAATGTATTGAAGTTGACGGACATTATTTCGAGCATTTATTGCATGTGGCATTTACAGGTAATCACGCTGTAACAGCATGCGTTCTCAGAAATGATAAGTCACAAAGGTACATGTATCACATTGGAACAACCGAAATAAAATGTTCAAACGTACCTACGTTCTGTATTTTCATTTAAAAAACCTACCTGTTACCAACGGATCGTCTAAAATTGTGAACCATATGTTTGTGACTATTACAGCGCCATCTATCACAAAGCGAAAAAAGTGGTCCAACTGAAACATTCATATTTCTTTACGTACTACACGAATGTGTAATAAAAACGAGGGTTCCTATTTTTAAAAAAACGTAGTTGATGTCCGTTTGAGCTATTGCAGTGCCATTTAGCAGGCCAACCATAGCGCCTTCTGGTTTCCCCCTTCAAGCTAGACGAGTTTCGTTCTTTTTAGTTTTTTCGTTTGACGCTTATTTCGTGAGATATTTGGCCCGGTCCCAATCAATGGACCACCCTGTATATTCAGTTCTGTGTGGGTTTCCATTTCATAATGTGAAATATTTAAAAGAAACGTAGTACGCTGATGTTTCAACAAATGTTAAACACTGCCAAAATTTTAACAGTACCAGTCGTACCAGTGGTAACGATGGAGGGGAAAATGCAAAAAAAGTTTGTTAGGAGCTAGCACTGAAACATCGCTTGATTTCTGCAGTAGCAAACGTTATTACAAATACATATCTCAAAACGTGCTGGCAAATAGGCAGTGGTCCTTGTGTTGGTTTCTATCGGTTTTAAAAGATAGAACACGAGGAAACAGGTCTGACCCAGTGCTCCCAGATAAATTTGGCCGCAGCGTATGGCTTATTGGCTTGGCGGTTCTGAGCAACAACGAAAGACAAAAGCAAATACGCTAAGCTGATGGAACCAGTAAAGAGAAAGTGACGTATAACTCACGTGTTCGCACACCACTGCTCAACATTTCTATCGCAGGAATAAATGTGGAAGTTGACGCAAAAGCAGTTGTGCTAGAAACAACAAAGAGTGTGAGAAAAATTCATGCTAAACGTAGACTAAAACTGAAAACTGAGCCTTACTTTTTAGCAAACCACACACTTATTTTCCAGCGTAAGATTTATCGCTGCGTACGAAAGTATACCCAAGGTTAATAAAAACAAAGCGAACGCTGAAATTTGCTTTGCTGCAAGATATTAGTGAATTGTCGATTGCAATCTAACGTACAGAACAGTACAGTAGAGGCAACTGATGCGTGGTGCTGCCGTCTCAAGAGAATTTTTCAAAAAATTGAGAGGGAGGTTTAAAACGGGCAATCAGCAAGGGTAGTGCCGCATCGAGGGAACACGTCCTCAAAGCAACCCTGCCGTGTAAATATTGTGGACGCGAGGAACAAAGGCAAGGTAGTTTTCCAACAATGTTGCCGAGTCCCGAAAGCATTTCAATTTATCGCTGTTTCAAACTGTCGCAGCATTCCCGGCCAAGTTGAGCGCGCTACATCACAAAACGCTGCACTATGCGAAGAATGCCAGGGCCGCTATTTATCACTGGCCATTAGTACTGCGCGCTGCCAACTACAAAAAGGAACGGAAGCCGGGAAGACCTACGCTCACAAATGAAGCTCTCAATCTTCCGCCCTTATATTCCACGGCGAATAATTAAACGCAACTTCTCCCTCTCAGCGTACTTTTGTTTCACAGGGGTAGTAACAACATTCAGACCTACTCTTTCATGCCACACGGTTAATTATATCGCTGCCTTTCACGTCGCAGGTAAGACGGATACTTGAAAATGTAATGAAAAGTGCCTTTCTAGGAACTGACCTTCCACGCTGCACTATACCAGCGCGGTATCCACAAAAGACCAACGTTCCAGAGAATAGCGCTGCTGTCACACCTGCCTGTCTGGAAAGCTGAGACAGGATTCTTAACCTACCTTCAGCAGCGAGTTACATAAAGTACGTCCCTGATTCATATGGATGTCTGTAATGAACGTTTGTGTTCTGTAATGCAGAGATGGATGACTGTGGTAGTGAAACTAAGGCGCAGTACGAAACGTGATATAAGCGCAAAGCGAAACGCAGCAGTTTAATGCCCCATCCGACAAACGGAACACCAGCAAGTGTCACACGACCAACGAACATTCGAAAAAAATTTTGGATCTTAGCGCAAGATGTTGGTACATTAGATGGTAATCAGCTCATTCCCACTTGCCGGCCACGTATTAGCGATGGACATATTTTCTTGTTGTTGTTGTGATATTCAGTCCGAAGACTGGTTTGATGTAGCTCTACATGATAGCTGTCATCCTCTGCAAGTCTCTACACAACGGTTGCAACTTAGAACCATCGGAAACTGTTTACCATAGTCAAGCTTTCGCCTCCCACTGTAACTTTTACTTCTCATACTCTACATTCAAATCAGCTTTTCTTTCATGTTTACAGGTGATTCCTATCAACCTTTCCCTTCCCTTAGTCGAACATTAACATAATTTTTTCCTCTCTGATTGGGGTCAGTACTTCTTCATTAATAATGCGTCCTACCTACATTCGAATAACTTCAGCATTCGTGTAAACTTCAGCACTCTATTTTAAGAACACATACGAAAAGTTTCTGTTTACCTTTCT
Organism: Schistocerca piceifrons; assembly: GCF_021461385.2. Classification (NCBI taxonomy): domain Eukaryota; kingdom Metazoa; phylum Arthropoda; class Insecta; order Orthoptera; family Acrididae; genus Schistocerca; species Schistocerca piceifrons. The sequence goes on from NC_060138.1 coordinate 826,591,418, forward strand.
ATTTTGTTTACTGCTTATTTTCGACATTTCACTTGAATATAAGATTATAATCCAGACAAATAATTTGATTTACATTCCATACTAACATATTTCTTTTTCTCAGAAAAAAATTCCTTAGCCAAAGACAGTAGTTGATGTTGCAGCTTATCCCCCATGTAATTCAGTCTTTGCATAGAGCAAAGTAATCGAAATAAACTACAAATTCGGAAAATGAATTAAAATTCAGCAGAAAGAAATTAAAAAAAATTAAGGTTTACTAATGAGATTGAAATTGTGCTAGAAAATGCTAAGGGCTTAAACAATTCTTCCAGCAGCACAGTTCGATGGGGCTGCTATATTCGAGTTGAAGCGTCACCGCATTAGTGTCTGTTTTTGACCTCGTCTACGGAAAGAGGGCAATGAAGCGTTGTATTTTACAAAGTGTATCTGCACACCACTGTCAGGGTGTTCACGAAAAAGCCTCGCTGGGCGAAATCTCACGTGCAGAGGATTTCATGTTGGTAAGAAGCACATCCGTTCTGTCGGTAATGTGTCACGCGCGGGAGTGTGGAGCATTCATCGTGGGACGTTAAGTACCCAAGTATGTAGCCCGCCCGGCTAGCCGCGCGGTCTAACGCGCTGCTTCCCGAGGCGGAATGCGTACCGGTCCCCGGCACGAATCCACCCGGCGGATTAGCGTCGAGGTCCGGTGTGCCGGCCAGCTTGTGGAGGCTTTTTAAGGTGGTTCCCACCTGCCTTGGCGAATAGGGGCTAGTTCTCCTTATTCCGCCTCAGTTACACTATTTAGGCGATTGCTGCACAAACACTGTATCCACGTGAACATTGGGGTTACACTTCTCTTGTATGAAACGTTCCCGGGGGACGGGAGGCCCACTGCGGGCCGAACCGCACAATAGCCCTGGGTTTGGTGTGGGACGGCGGTGAGGTGGGTGGACTGCTGTGGCCTGTTGTGCGATTGTGAACCACTGAGGGCAACGGCGGGACGAAGCCTCTCCGTCATTTCTAGGTCCCCAGTTAAATACGCAATACACACTCCAATATGTTGCTAGTTTTAACTCCTAAGATTTATTGTGCCCTGTCAGCTATTCGTCACATTTGAGCAGCTTGATCGAACATGAGCTACTAGCTGTTTGAGGTCACTGACAAGACTTTGTGTAGCCAAGATGTGAGGGCAAAGGAGAAGATGCTCGAAGTGTCCGCTCGCATCGATTTCGTAACTGAAAGGGAGAACGCAACTCTCGTATTTCACGTCGCATCGGCGATGGTATCAAGACAGAAGGAATTTTTCTAATAGAAAATATCCAAATCACGGAACTTTTGCTGCTGTTTGCCTATTCCTTCGAGGAATATGAAGTATTCAAATTTCCTGGCAGACTAAAACTGTGTGCCGGACCTAGACTCAAACTCGGGACCTTTGCCTTTTGCAGGCAAATACTTTACCTTCCGATCTACCCAAGCACGACTCACCCAGCGTCCTCACAGCTTTACTTCTGTCAGTACTCCGTCTCCTACCTTCCAAACTTCACGGAAGCTCCCCTGCGATCCTTGCAGAACTATCACTCTTGGACGAAAGGATGTTGCGGAATTGTCACATTAACTTGCGAAGCGACCAGCACATGGAACAATACATTCTAAAATGTGCCATTACACCGTCCTTGGTTGCGCTTTTTCATTTGACACTCTGAAGCTGTTCCTTAGTCGAGTATCATTACGCAAGCACTACTATTAATTGTCTAAGGCCTAATGAGTACATGTTCCTATGTAAACAGTACACAGTTAAAAAAGAAATAGTGTCCTAATTAAAATGGAAACACTGATGTATGAAAGTAGAATGGATAACGCTGAACCGACGTAACCTTTGCAGAAACCAATTTTTATGTCATTAAAGGTGATCAGGTGACTGAAATATTTATCAGGATATTTGCTTGTTGACTATTTCAAAACTGTTATCGAGTAGTGGGCATATGGAAACTCTACCTTAATGGAGTCCCTTGTTCTCTTAAGTAAACAAATCAGTCAGTTTCCCTAGTCCATGTTTTGTTTATTTATGACATAATTAATGGACAATTCCTGCCATAATAACGACAATTGTCACTAATTGTCAATATAATTACCGTAATTTATGGTGGCCTAGATGGGAACTTGAATTCCTGTTTAACGAGGTGTTAGTTAACGATAATATGCTTTTAGCGTAGAGTGATAACTATCATTTTCTACATCTACGTGATTACTCTGCTGTTCACAATAAAGTGCCTGGGAGAGGGTTCAATGAACCACCTTCAAACTGTCTCTCTACCGTTACACTCTCGAACGGTACGCGGGAAAAACCAGCACTCAAATTTTTCTGTGGGAGCCCTGATTTCTCTTATTTTATCGTGATGATCATTTCTCCCTATGTAGGTGAGTGCCAACAGAATTTTTTCGCAATCGGAGGAGAAAACTGGTGATTGAAATTTCGTGAGAAGATCCCGTCGCAACGAGAAACGCCTTTGTTTTAATGATTGCCACTGCAATTCACGTATCATGTCTGTGACACTATGTCCCCTATTTCGCGATAATACAAAACGAGCTGCCCGTCTTTGTATTTTTTCGATGTCATCCGTCAGTCCCACCTGATGCGGATCCCACACCGCACAGCAATACTCCAGAGTAGGGCGGACAAGCTTGGTGTAAGCAGTCTCTTTAGTAGACCTGTTTCACCTTCTAAGGGTTCTGCCAATGAATAGCAGTCTTTGGTTTGCTCTACCCACAATATTATCTATCTGATCGTTCCAATTTAGGTTATTTGCAGTTGTAATCCCTAAATATTTAGTTGAATTTGCAGCCTTCAAATTTGTGTGAGTTATCGCGCAATCGAAATTTAGCTGATTTCTTTTAGTACTCATCTGAATAACTTCGCACTTTATTCAGAGTCAATTGCCACTTTTCGCACCATACAGATATCTTATCTAAATCATTTTGCAAGTAGTTTTGAGCATCTGATGACTTTACAAGACGGTAAATGACAGCATCATCTGCAAACAATCTAAGACTGCTACTCAGATTGTCTCCTATGTCGTTAATATAGATCAGAAACAATAGAGGGCCTATAACACTTCCTTGGGGAACGCCGGAAATTACTTCTGTTTTACTCGATGACTTTCCGTCTGTTACTACGAGCTGTGACCTTTCTGACAGGGAATCAGGAATCCAATCGCAGAACTGAGGCGATAGTCCATAAGCAGGCAGTTTGATTAGAAGACGCTTGTGAGGAACGGTGTCGAAAATCTTCTAGAAATCTAAAAGTATGGTATAAATTTGACATCCCTGTCGATAGCACTTATTAGTTCATGACTATAAAGAGCTAGTTGTGTTTCACAAGAGCGACATTTTCTGAATCCGTGCTTACTATATGTCAATAAATCGTTTTCTTCGAGGTATTTCATAGTGTTCAAATACAGTATATGTTCTAAAACCTTACTGCAAATCGACGTTAGTGATATAGGCCTGTAATTCAGCGGATTATTCCTACTTCTGTTTTTGGGTATTGGTGTGACTTGAGCAATTTTTCAGTTTGAAGGTACGTATCTTTCTGTGAGCGACTGGTTGTATATAAATGCTAAATATGGAGCTATTTTATTAGCATACTCTGAGAGGAACCTGACTGGTATACAATCTGGACCGGAGGCTTTGCCTTTATTAAGCGATTTAAGCTGCTTTGTTACACCGAGGATATCTACTATGTTTCTCATCTTGGCAGTTGTTCTTGATTGGAATTCACGAATATTTACTTCGTCTTCTTTGGTTAAGGAGTTTCGGAAACCGTGTTTAATAACTCTGCTTTAGTGGCACTGTCATCAGTGACTTGATCGTTGTTATCGCGCAGTGAAGGTATTGATTGTGTCTTGCCACTGGCGTGCTTTATGTATGACCAGAATCTCTTTGGTTTTTCTGCCAGATTTAGAGACAGAATTTAGTTGTGGAAATTATTAAAAGCATCTCGCATTGAAAGAGTACGTGCCATATTTCGAACTTCTATAAAACTTTGCCAGTCTTGGGGATTTTGCGTTCTTTTAAATATGGCATGCTTTTTTAGTGGCTTCTGCAACAACGATCTGACCCGTTTTGTGTACCATGGGGGATCAGTACCATCACTTATTAATTTATGTGGTATATATCTCTCAACTGCTGTTGATACTGTCTCTTTGAAAACATTCCACAACTTTTCTACACTTACATGATCAGATCGGAAGGAGTGAAGACTGTCTCTTAAAAAGGCATTAAGAGCATTATTATCAGCTTTTTTAAATAGATATAATTTGCGTTTCTTTTTGATGGTTGTAGGTGTTACGGTATTCAGCCTAGCAGCAACTGCCTTGTGGTCGCTAATTCCTGTATTCGTCACAACACTCACTATTTGTCCAGGATTATTTGTTGCTAAAAGATCAAGTATGCTTTCGCAACCATTTCCGCTTCATGTGGACTCATGAACTAATTGTTCAAAATAATTTTCTGAGAAAGCATTCAGTACAATTTCGGATGATGTTTTATGGCTGCCGCCGGCTTTAAACGTTTAATTTTTCCAGCATATCGAGGGTAGATTGAAGTCACCACCGACTATAATTGTATGAGCGGGGTACTTATTTGAAATTAGACTCAAGTTTTCTTTTAACTGTTCAACAACTATGTCTTCTGAGTCGGGCGGTCGGTAAAGCGATCAAATCAATAGTTTAGTCAGATTGTCAGGTATAACCTCTACTCATACCATTTCACATGAACTATCTACTTCAATTTCGCCACAAGGCAAACTACCTCTGACAGCAATAAATACTCCACCACCAACTGTATTTAATCTATCCTTTCTGAACACTGTTAGATCGTTTGAAAAAATTTCGGCTGAACTTATTTCCGTCTTTAGCCAGCTCTCTGTATCTAAAACTATCTGAGCTTCAGTGTTTTCTATTAGGGCTTGGAGCTCTGTTTCTTTCCCAACACAGCTACGACAATTTACAACTACAATACCAATCCTTTCTACAACTACCTTACTGTGTTTTACCTACGCACTTTCTGACGAACGCCCCTTCTGTGGTTCCCTGAGACCCCCTAAGCTAAAAAATCGCCCAGTCCCTTCCACACAGCCCCCGCCATCCGTGTAGCCGCCTCCTGTGTGTAGTGGACTCCTGACCTATTAAGCGAAACTCGGAAACCACCACCCGATGGCGCGTCAAGGAATCTGCTGCCTAAACGGTCACAGAACCGCCTGAGTCTCTGATTCAGACCCTCCACTCGGTTCTGCACCAAAGGACCACAGTCGGTTCTATCGAGGTTGCTGCAGTTGGTGAGCTCCGCCTTAATCTCGGACGCAAGACTGGCAGTCTTTACCATTTCCGCTAGCCGCCCGAAACCAGACAGACATTTTAACAATGGTAACTTTTAACGCAAAAAAATGGCGTCTCCCCCACTGTTGTAGTGTGGTCATCCGTGCTACTTCTGGTTATTCCCCCAGCACTGCCCACATCACTGCTTAGAGTCCTACTTTTCCTGAGATTGGCATTCTGAATGAATACCTCGCTCGAGCAACAAACATCAGCGGCATCAGTAAATACAGGCGCGTGATACTGCGAATTTCCTGCCTGGTATGGAACCCAGTGGTATTGACCTAGTTATCACAAATGTTGAGCAGAGTATCACACCCAGCGTTATTTTCTGCAACATAAGAGGCTGTCTACGGTTTTGTGGCCAATCTTAAAGATATTTTAAGAAGACGAACATTTCACTGTTATTTTCTGATTTTCCTCCCACTTTCCTAAAAAGATACATGTGAATATGTGTTTTACTTCTATCCCCTCTTCTTTTAGGGAAGACACATGTCAATACGGGTTTCGCGACTGATTTTTATCTATTTGTTGAGAAGAGATACATAAAATACGGATTTCGCTGCTATGTTGTCGATTTTCAGGAAACACATGTAAAATCCAAGGCTTTAAATGTTTAAAACTATCACCATCGATATATAACGCTATTTACAGTTTATGGGGAATTCATTAAAATTTTTTCGATTTTCTCTGAGTATTCTGCAAATATCTGTTGTTTCAAGAAGATGCACTTAATACAGAGCCTTTAAATGTGTAACAACTAACAGTATAGTGAATACCCTGCGAGCACACTAACATATGACACTATTTACAGTTTTTAGGCAATTCGTAAAAGCTTTTTCGGTGTTTTGTAATACAGTATTCCGCAAACAGCCACTTTTCCGGTAGGCACACTATATCAAGAAACAAACAGCAGGCCAATATTCTGCTTAACGCGAATTTACTCTCCCACTCGACCCCCCACACTTTCAGCGTGTGACGTAACTATGAGCGTCGCTAACGCTATCTGATTATATTTGTAAAAAATAGTGACTGGAATTCTTCTATAGAGAAAGTTATATGCTCCATTGGCGACGACTGCACTAAGCCACCTACCATTTTCCAGTCATAACTACCAGTTTGCAGCTACCGTCACCGCTACTTTGAATTTCAGTACTGCTGCGAGATAACAACTGGGATAGTATGCGAATAATTACGTCTGTATTTAAACAAATATTGCGCAGTACAGTGACCTCCTAAAGACATGCAAAACAATAGGTTTCGTACTGTGCACAGTGATTCCCACTGCACCGATCGAGACTCCTCTGCTGATCCAGAGCACTCGTGTATGTGAGCTGCCAAGGGCTCCTCTGGCTAAAAGCGACATAAGCAATGCCATCCCCATTCCCCCACAGTGGGTGTAAAAAGACCGAGGCACTTTGTTTGATCTCTTGCGACTGGTCACGTCCGATAATTCTGCCGTCTGCCACTGTTTGCAAGGCGGCACGTATCTGTCCAACTCCATGCGATTCTTCCACTATTACAATTAAAAATCCTGGCAGGCGACAGCTAGGTTGGTATCGCACAGCTTTCTAGGGCACCTATGACACATCTTCGGTCGTTAATACCATTGATTGGAGTAGAATTCTCGTCAGTGATGAATTACACTTCGAACTGAGCCCCAATGACCAGCAAAGACGTGCCTGGAGATGTGTCAGATAATGGTGGGACACCAACGTGACTGCCGCCCACAATATGGCCCGACAACCAGGTGTGATGATCAGGGGTGCCACTTCTTATCATCGTATGACCCCTTGGACTGTCATCCATGCAACCCTTGCACCACAACGGTATGTCGACCATACTGTGTACTCTGTTTTGTTGCCCTTCATGACAAGCTATTCTGGGCTTACCATTCACACATATAGTGCCCGCCTGCACATGGCGGGAGTTTCTGCTATTTGTCTTCATGGTCGCCAAACCCTACCTTGGGCAGCAAGGTCACTGGGTCTCTCTCCAATAGAGAACATTTGGAGCATTATGGGTGTGGCCCTCCAACCCGCTCGGAATTTTTACGATCTCTGAAAGAGCGGACACCACACTTGTAACGGTATAGATACGTCTCGATGGGCATATGACTATTTCAATGCTGAATAACAGAGTTCGTCCCCTAGCGGGAAACAGTGAGTCTGCTAGCAACAGGGAAAATAAACAGCGTCACAACATCAGTGGTGAGCTGCACACGGGAATGTACTCCAGACGAGAAGCGTGTCGCGGTGGCCAAAGTCAGTCTGTCTTCGGCAGGATCAACGAGAAAACGTCTTGTCTGCGTCCCGTCCGCAGTGTACGCGAGCGCAAGCATTCTGTTTACATCTTCGCCTCTACGACTGTTGATAGATACGCCATGACGTTTACGGTCAAGTTGAGTTTTCAATCGAATTATGCACGAGCAAAAGCATTTGATACCGAGTGCTTCCTTCACAACGAAGTTAAATTCCATCCAAAGGACATCTTAGGCATCCACCTTTCAATCATCAGTAGCGTCGTACATGTCAAAATGATAAGCGACACCATCTGTCATGACATAGTTCGAGATATGCCAGCGGCCTCAAGTTTAAACGCGCTCATGGACACAAAGGACTGGTCATCGTCGATCACGCGGGACTCGGATTGCGTTCTCTGCATGTCTTCGAGTTTCCCTTTGAAGTGCCACCTGACATTATCGTTGCTGCCTTACAACCGTACGGGAAAGTGCTTTACCACGTAGCCGAAACGCGGAATACATTTACAACATATCCGATCCTTAACAGAGTCAGCCAAGATGGAGCTAACGAAGCACATGCCATTATATATCAACATTAGTGGCTGCCTAGCAACAATATCATACGACCACGACCGATCCCCTCACTTGTGCTGCGGCAGTTGGGTCAAAAACTTCGCCTGATGAAGGACAGACGCTCTCTTCCGAGACGCCACTTTCCGACGCCACACCAGGGACAGATTTCAACAACGACGTCCCAGAGGTGGAACAACAGCCGGATGCCTTTCAACAGCAGTCATTGCTGGCCCCAGCTTTTGATGCTAAGATTGTGCCGACTTCTGATTTCCTTTCTGAAGGAGATGTGACAGCAATGTACCATCAACATTCCGCTTCTGAGTCAAATGTCTGCAAGCAACACGCGCCTTGGAAGCATAAAAAGCGACGCTGGACACACTCAGACGACTGTCTCTTGAGAACATTATAAGTAGAAGATGGACTTCTTGCGGCTGCTGAGAGCAATGCACGAGATGGTGATGGTTTATGGGGCGCTCAACTGCGCGGTCGTCAGGGCCCATACAGAGTACCAATTTGTTTCACAGTCCAATCTAGCCATTGTCACGAATGATGATGAAATGATGAGGACAACACAAATACCCAGTCCCCGAGCAGAGAAGATCCCCAACCCGGCCAAGAATCGAAAACGGGACCCCACGATCCAGAGGTAGCAACGCTAGCCACTAGACCACGAGCTGCGGACGCAATGCATGAGCCTTAGTTATACAACACTCTGTGGGCCCACAGGCTATGGCATGTGACATACTACTACCAGACATGTCTCCATTCCAAGAACTGACCTCTGCAGCCAACCCCCTGCTCCATACACTTCCGATTGTGTAGCATGCCGTCACAGACGATAATTCCCAACCATTGCCTACCCACATCTTATGGGCTGACGATACCAAAGAAGCCGGGATGTCGATGTAGGACAATGACAAGCATGCTACACAGGGACAATGATTGCAGTAGTAGGAAGCGGCGGTTGCGCCGCAGCTCATGGGTTGCCTTTGTACCATAGTAGCTGATGACAACTTTCCACGGAAGAGATGTAATTCAGGTATACAGAATTGCGACCATCAGTGTCAAAAACATATGTAGTCATCCAAAGTTACATTTGTTACAGGACATGTTAAACGCAGCTGACTCTGATATAGCCTTCTTCGATAGGTCAGCACAGCAATGTTCACCGACATATATGATCATACTGAATTTACGTCCCAAGCTTCACCTGCTGGCAGCAGTGTCACGATACTCCTCAAGGACGGACGACATGCTGATGACATGTCTTACTTCCCCAGCAGCATAGGGATGGCGCTCGCGGTGCTGGGGATACAACGTATCAATCTCTATGCTGCATCCGGTTCCAAATGCCACCCAGACTGTGTGCGGTTTTATAAGGAAGAATTTGCCCCTCTGACACGACGAGATCGATTTTGGCGGTGTCTTTAATGGCGTCCTAGCGATAAAGGACTAGCTCCCATAACATTCTCCATATGGCTCTTGTTTGGGACCATTTAAAAGGAGATTGTTCAGGGTTCACCCATCACACGACATGTTCATCTAGTTCCAAAGGATATATGTTTCTCGTCCCCTTAAGCCCTGTTACGAGGTGCAGAGTTGTGCATTTACTGACCGTATCGCCTGCGTAAGCGGTGTCGCCCTCTGCCGCTAGCAGGTGTGGTGAAGCAGAATCCCCTGGAAGCTTAACACTGCTCATCTGACTTCCCCCAACTGCAGTCTCGCTATTGAGGATATCTGGAAGTCATGCGTGTGCTGCGTAGGAACATACCCAACGATAGCGTTGTAGATTGGTTGTACCAAAATCGATCATCCAGTGTATGAGTGTATCTGGAAGTCATGCGTGCGCAGCGTAGGAGCATATCCAACGATAGCGTTGTGGATTGCTTGTACCAAAATCGATCATCCAGCGTACCCTGATTGCGCACAGTCGTGACGCAGCAGCATGAAACCTGCGGTCACTTGACTTCTGTTACAACGTGTGAAGTGTCTACACTTCGATGCCGCCATCATCATGAAAACAGATAGAGGTGAACAGGGCCAAAGGACAGATCGTGGCGCGCGTGCGCCGGCAGTCAAAGGTTGCCGTCATTCACTCATGGACGCTTGATAGGTTTACGCTGGGTAGTCCATCCATGTATCATGTTAACAGAGAACGCCGACAGCACCAACGAGCACTAGTCTACATTATTGATGCGCACAACAGGCGGTGTTTCTCTACCCAGCGTGATATCAGTGTAGTTTTCTGTGAACACTGCTCCACACTATACTTGGCTCAAGACCCTGATCTACTGATGGTGATGGAAGTCACACAACAGATCAATTTAGTCACGCCGTGGCTGACGCCTTGAGACGGACTTTACTGAGGAGGAAGTACTTGATGCCATCAGTAAAGACGAGACCCATAGATCACCTTGCTCGATGGACTTCCTTTAGAGTTCCATCGAGCGTTCCAATATGTACTCGCACCTCATTGGTGATCAATCTGTCAGGCCCGGCTGTCCCACTATATTTGTTGAAGGAAAGATCATCTCTATCCTGAAACCGAAAGGTGGAACATGGATTCACGATTATTGCCCCTTAACGCATCTTAATTGTGACACGGAAACATTCACCTGCCTCTAGGCGGCACGAATCCATCGGATGCGTCGTCTCATATAACCTAGCGTCGTTAGGAGGACCAAATAATATCCAAGCTACTTCGTGTAGATATCGTGATACAATAGCCCTGGAGAAGACGGACAGAGTACAAGGTACTCTGTCACCCTAGACTTTAGCCAGGTCGTCGACCGAATCGATCATCTGTACTAGACGCACACTTTCCTGAACATTGGGTATCCACAGCCCTTCATTACCGGAGTCATACAACTCCTTCAAACAGCGACTTCCAAAGTCCTGAACCAATGAACCAACGGACGCCTCGCGCGCCCTATTTACATTGCACGTTCGGTGCGGCAGGGATGCCTTTTATCGACAATCCTCTGTGCACTCGCACTTGAAGCTCTCTTATGCGGGCTTCGGAAAAGATTGCAGGCATGATGTTCCATGGAGTTAATTCCAATGTACAGCCTACACTGACGATCTGGTGGTTGTGCTCCGAATTGGCGACGATGTCTCTGACGCACTGGAGTGGGTACATAGGCACGTTACGGCCTCAGGTACCGTCCTTCATGTCGAAAAACCGGTCACTATGAATGCTGGACCCGGACTCCATCTAGGGTGCGCCGCCACTCTCCGACTTCGTGACACAATGGAGTGCCTCGACATCGAATTCAGCAGCGCCCTACGCCGCGCAGCGGCTCTTAACTATCGGCTCCTTCAGCAGCACGACAGGACCCTCATTGTCGACCAACGGTTGCGAGCCATGGACATCATTCAACGAACACACTTTGTCAATACCTACCTGGCTTGTCGTCTCCCTCATCTGCCCCACGTCGTACCTATGCCAATCACGATTGCTCGACGTTTGTTAGCAGACCTCAGACCTTACATTACCAATGGTATGTTATTCAAGGTCAATTGTGGATCCTTCACTCTCACCCCCAATCGATGGGGACTGGGTGGCGTTCATGTCCATTAGAGCGCGGTGGCCCCATTCATGAACATAAAACTTAAGCTGTGGAGGAATTGCCCATAGAGGATGACGAGCCTCCTCCTGAAATCATTAAGCCATCTTATCTCGTCTCGCACCCCGTCGAATTTATTTATGTTCGGTTCGTTGTAGTGGCAACGCGTCGTATGAAGTTGAGGGCCGTTTATCATGTCCTCGAAAGCGGATGACCGCCGAACGTCATAGAGTCGAAATATCCACACGTCCGATTGAAAACAGAGGACACAAGACTTCACCTGGTCAACAGGGCAGACTCACCCGACTGCACCAGCTGCAGAACAAAGGGCACGTATGCTCGTGGTCTTTGCTGTGGAGAGGCGGGTGAGATATCACATCTGGTTCGACAAATCCTGGCCTAATTTCTCCGTGTGACGCCGCCTCATATTGCTCCACAGACCCTCCTTTGCCTGGACGATATCTACTACACTCGTTCGAAAACCAACGCAGTCACTTGGATCAAAGAACACGTGTTTCATTACCTATTCCGAAATAATGCCAAAGACGTGTTGGACTTCTGGAATTACACTACTGGCCATTAAAATTGCTACACCAAGAAGAAATGTAGATGATAAACGGGTATTCAATGAACAAATATATTATTCTAGAACTGACATGTGATTACATTTTCACGCAATTTCGGTGCATAGATCCTAAGAAATCAATACCCAGAACAACCACCTATGACCGTAATAAGAGCCTTGATACGTCTGGGCATTGAGTCAAACAGAGCTTGGATGGCGTGTACAGGTACAGCTGCCCATGTAGCTTCAACACGATACCACAGTTCATCAAGAGTAGTGAGTGGCGTATTGTGACGAACAAGTTGCTCGGCCACCACTGACCAGACATTTTCAATTGGTGAGGGATCTGGAGAATGTACTGGCCAGGGCAGCTGTCGAACATTTTCTGTATCCAGAAAGGCCCGTACAGGACCTGCAACATGCGGTCGTGCATTATCCTGTTGAAATGTAGGGTTCCACAGGGATCGAGTGAAGGGTAGAGACACGGGTCGTAACACATCTGAAACGTTACGTCCACTGTTCGAAGTGCCGTCAATGCGAACAAGAGGTGACCGAGACATGTAAGCAGTAGCACCCCATACCATCACGCCTGGTGATACGTCAGTGTGGCGATGACGAATACACGATTCCAATGTGCGTTCACCGCGATGTCGCCAAACACGGATGCGACCATCATGATGCTGTAAACAGAACCTGGATTCATCCGAAAAAATAACGTTTTGCCATTCGTGCACCGAGGTTTGTCCTTGAGTATACCGTCGGAGGCGCACCTGTCTGTGATGTCAAGGGTAACCGCAGCTATGGTCTCTGAGCTGATAGTCCATGCTGCTGCAAACGTCGTCGAACTGTTCGTGCAGCTGGTTGTTGTCTTGCAAACGTCCCCATCTGTTGACTCAGGCATCGAGACGTGGCTGCTCGATCCGTTATAGCCATGCGGATAAGATGCCTGTCATCTCGACTGCTAGTGATACGAAGCCGTTGGGAGCCAGCACGGCGTTCCGTATTACCCTCCTGAATCCACCGATTCCATATTTTGCTAACAGTCATTGGATCTCGACCAACGCGAGCAGCAATTTCGCAATACGATAAACCGCAATCGCGATACGCTACAATCCGACCATTATCAAAGTCGGAAACGTGATGGGACGCATTTCTCCTCCTCACACGAGGCATCACAACAACGTTTCACCAGCCAACGCCAGTCAACTGCTGTTTGTGTATGAGAAATCGGTTGGAAACTTTCCCCATGTCAACACGTTGTAGGTGTCGCCATCGAGGCCAACCTTGTATGAATGTTCTGAAGAACTAATCATTGGCATATCACAGCATCTTCTTCCTGTCGGTTAAATTTCGCGTCTGTAGCACATCATCTTCGTGGTGTAGCAATTTTAATGGCCAGTAGTGTACTTGCAAGAAAGTCAAACCAAAATTGTTGGCAATCCGAAAAATCAACAGTTCTTTTCAAATTATCTAGGCAGTGCTTTCCGCGACCCTCCAAGCAGCTGGAACCGTCCGGTTAAGGGAACGACATCCGTCCACCAATTGAAGACTCCGGACGCCGGATACGCTGCGCGGCAGGGATCGCTATGCGCCGCTACCTTTCTCACCACCCGGAGAGATAGCATCCAAACAATCCGTAACCTCCACTAGCGCAGGCCGTTGTGGCCGAGCGGTAATAGGCAATTCAGTCCGGAACCGCGCTTCTGATACTGTCGCAGGTTCAAATCCTGCCTCGGGCATGGATGTGTGTGATGTCCTTAGGTTAGTTGGATTTACGTAGTTCTTTGTCTAGGGGACTGATGACCGCAGATATTAAGTCCCATAGTGCTCAGAGCCATTTGAATCTCCACAAGCAGCACAAAAACAACTTCGAAAACCATACATCACGTTCAACGCATGGTTTGGGCGTTTCAAGCCAATATTTTAAATCTCCACCACAATGGAAACAAATGGTTCATCTCCATCACCATCCAACTACACTTAGCTTATTAGGACGTCGCTTAATAGCCAATGAAAGATATCAGCCTCGCGTAGTATGTTTTATACTTAGGGTGAGCGAATCTAATCTCCCACACATCACACCTTGAACTGCACAACGGCGCTAATTCGGGAGATGAGTGTAAGTGTATTGCTTTTCTGCACAGGTAGTATTCTAGAAGAGAGAGATACAGAATGGCCTGCCGCAGATACTCTCTGACAGATATACCTCGCCAACACAGTCAGACATGCACCACATACAGACAGACCTACTTCCAAAGCTCCATGTATATGTATATGATCTACTCCAAAGATTCACGATGCCGACGCTTTCGCTCACGTCATCATGACGTTATTTCTGATCATGTATTCTACATTTACTTGTAAATGCGGTAAAATTGTAATCACCTAATGCAACTCTACTACTTTCCTATATGTGCATGTGCGTGTTCATGTGTCTATGTGTGTGTGTGTGTGTGTGTGTGTGTGTGTGTGTGTGTGTGTGTGTGTGTGCGTAAATATGTGCGTGTGGGTCTCTTGGCGGTTTTCTGGTGGTCGTGGGTATCGTAGGTAGACAGTACACCGTCATGCTAAGCAGAATATTTGCCAAACAGCGGACTACCAATCCAAGGATCTTCAACTGACTGTTATGTCCCAATTTAGCACATCAAACGTAATCACCTTGCCAACAACTGATACGCAGAAAATTAATGTTTCACCTCCCCTCTTCTTTAATCCCGAATATTCGCAATGTTAAACAATATTTATACACGCTTAATTCTCTCTATAACAAATTAAGCCTACATTCAGCTTGATCCTTCCTACTGTGTGGCCGTTGCTACTCATTCCATATGTGGACGTTCTAAAAACGTTTGTAAGATAATACTTTTTTAATTTCAGTTATGTTTTTATTCAATACTTGCTGGCGAAACTCTTTTCAGCAGCACGCTGCAGTCATCAGGCGGCTCACTGTCATTTATAAATCAACGGTATACAAGATGCGTCTGAATGTGAATGTCTCAGATAGTAAAGGAAACAAGGCTTACCAATATATATATATATATATATATATATATATATATATATATACCTTATATATATATATATATATATACCTTTACTGGACTTCGAAGTAATCACCATGAGCTACAACACACTTCTGACATCGGTCATAAGGCTACTGGAATCTGGAATCTGTAAGCAAACGCTTCTTGTGGAATCGCTCGAAGCTCCGTGGTCACGCACAAACGTCGGCAGCACGTAAGCCTTTAAGGGTGAGTTAAGGTACGGAAACAAAAAGTAGTCTGCCGACGCCAAATCTGGAAAATAGGAAGGGTGTTGAACAGTCACCTTGGGTTGAGCGAGAAAGGGTATCCAACAACGCGTGGCTACGGTGCTTCGAGCCATTCCACAAGAAGTGTATGCTGACAGATTCCAACAGATTTACAACCGATGTCAGAAATGTGTTTTTTAAGTGTTTAATAAAAGAATACATTATCCGTTGTAGGCTGTATTGTGCTTTATTAAAATCGTGCTATTAGCTAATTTTTGCTGTGAGCCATTGTCAAGGACCTGAAATGAAACAATGTGGAAGGGGGTGACATGTCTGCTTGGATCATCATGTGTAAATAAAACATTCTATAAATCACAGTGTTCAATAAAAGAATACATTCTCCGTTGTAGGCTGTATTGTGCTTTATTAAAATCGTGCTATTAGCTAATTTTTGCTGTGAGCCATTGTCAAGGACCTGAAATGAAACAATGTGGAAGAGGGTCACATGTCTGCTTAGATCATCATGTGTAAATAAAACATTCTATAAATCGCAATAACGTAACCAGATTTACAGTGCAACAACATTGCTTACATTTGGTATGTAATGTATTACATACCGTTCTCATCACATTCTTTCATGTCACATAGACAAAACAAGCCGTCGTACTCCAATTCAGGTGCCTGATAACGGCACACGGCCGAAATTAGCTAATAGTACTATTTTCATAAAGCGTAACACTGTCTACAACGGACAGTGTATTCTTTTATTAATGTTGACAGCTTTGAAGTACAGTAGAGGTATTTCATTTGTAACTCTTGTTCACATTATTTTCTGCGACCATTCACCGAACTTCTCAGAGGATTATGGTCGATACGCTGGTGCCCATGAATATTGTATAAAACGTGACTAAAACAGAAATAGTGTTATTTCATAGATTTAGTAATGGAGCTGCAGACCTCAACCAGATCCATGCAACATCGGTAAAATTAAATCGAGGTCTGAACAAAGTCTACTTCAGTTTCTGATAACAAATGGAAAAACGTCCTCCACTTCAATGATCGCGCTAGGCGTAACTATATGCCGTTTTTCATCAGGATATGAAGTATCATAGTAGTGACAGTGAGGCGCTTGCATTTTGTAATCCCAACGCTCTTAGGTGCTGTGATGTTCCGTTAATGTGTGACCATTAGAGAACGATGGGGAAAGGAAATGATTTATTGATGTTTCAGAAAGGTCGGAGAACTGGAATGGGGCTTAATGTAC
The DNA here is from genome assembly GCF_021461385.2 of Schistocerca piceifrons. Lineage (NCBI taxonomy): Eukaryota > Metazoa > Arthropoda > Insecta > Orthoptera > Acrididae > Schistocerca > Schistocerca piceifrons. The sequence continues at coordinate 826,608,232 of NC_060138.1, forward strand.
TGCTGCACTTGTTGGCTGCACAAGAGCTAGAATAGTTAAAGTGCATAGAGACTGGCTTCAGCATAGCGAAACTGGAGCAGCCGACCAGATAATCCTGTAGCAGTCAGTTTTCAACAACATCCTGCTGGTCATACACGACACATTCTGATAAGCAGTTAATTCTAGCAGACGTATTGTAGTAGTGATTTAGGGAACTGACGGCACATCGGTACATCTCAGACATTCTGCAGCTTCATGTGTTATTCCTCATGAAATAATATTCAGAGACTATCTTCCAGCAGGAAAACTCTCATCAGACATAGCCCGACTCTCTACGAACTAACTGCATGTCGTTGATGTTCTCATTTAGGTAGCAAGATTCCTCTTTTCGCACGCAGTAGAAAATGTGTGGGACGAGCTCGGACTTCAGTCCCATTATTGAAGCAATATCCATAATATCCAGGATATCTACAGCCAATTACAACAGTCCTGTGTCAACTTACTACAGTGAGAGCTACAACGTTTGTATGAAACTTTTCCCAACTGAAGCAGTGCACTGATCCAAGCCAAGCAAATGAAATGCTCCACTGACACGGGACATGCAGTGTGCTCACAGTAGCTTGATTTTGTAATCTTTGAAATAAATCGCATAATCGTTCTACACGTGAGGCTACATTTTATTCCCTCGTCTCCATGTGGCTGCTTAACATTTTGTGTCAGCGAGTGTGTGTGAGGAAACCATTTCTCGACACATCTTGAAACCAACGCTTATGCAAAATGAACAAACCTGGATAAGCGACACATTATCAACATATGGGAAATGAACAATCAATCGAAAGAAATATGGCATGAAAACACTAAATAAATGAAAATAAATCTTGGGGAGACATAAAGAGAAAACATGTGTACTAGTCGTAGAAAACACAGTTGCTAATAATCTATACTGGAGGTCAGAATAACGTTTACATCAAAACAGAAGCTTAATAACTAAGTTTCGCTTATAATACAGTGATATCTGACAAGAATGGAGAGAAATTCCCTGCGAATCACGGATGGAAAAGACTGTAAATCAGGAGTTATATCCAAATCAATACGTTTAGGACTGCCGTCCAATACAAACGTTGAGTCTAAAAGTTCTTCCTCTTACATACCTCTTTCACAGAGCATCACAATTCTACTACGTTCGATGGCTTTAACTTCTGACTCACTTTGCGTAATGTCACTTACTAGAATCGAAACCCGTGTTTTTCTTCTCCTTGATCTATAAAGAACACAAATCGCGCCGTGAATCACGAGGATGCCCTGTTTTCTGCGACACAAAGTTGGACGGCAGTGGAGCGATAAATTTCAGCGGTATTACTTTACTTTAGTGGGGAGTACGACAGTAAGATTTTCCTTGAAATGGAATCCTCGCAGCAACGGAACACCGGAGCGCGGAACGAAACTGACGCAACAGCCACCGGAGCTGAGTTCATTCCGCACGCGAACAGAGGCGCTGCCAAGCGCGCACATCGGCAAATGTTCTGCACTCCCCCTTTTCCCAGTATAACGTTCGGCGGGAGTGGCGCAAGAGATAAAACAAACATTTACAAAAATGTTTCCGGCGCATTTGCAATAAAATATTTTTATGTTGTATTGATTCACGGGTGAAGCAGATAGCTTAACATCATTATTTTCCATCTGTGTAATTTCCGCTCGCAAAGCGATGTGCGCCGGAGTTACGAGAACTGATAAATTATTCAGCTTTACGCACAGTTTGTCTAATGTACTGCTATGTGAGATGAATATTCGCTGCAAGTCTGTGTGATATAACGTGTGTTCTGAATACGCAGCACAGTTCATTGCAAGGATTCCAGATCGAACAAAGAACATATCCCATTTTCCGACTATTTTAGAGGTCTCACACGAAACTAGGAATTGTTATTTCGTTTCACCGGATGCAATAAAGTAATATTCACTCATAAGGAAGTGTCACAAGTCGTAAGAGTGATGGCTTTGTAAGCCTTCACAGCTGACGGCAATACTTGGAATTCCGAAAATAAAACTTGTACAAACGGTTGCATGAAACAGTCACTAAAAGCTGGCGAGGGAACAGCTGAACGATAGAAAATTAAGGGACATAAAAGACACAGTACTGAAGATTCAGTTCAAAGAAGTGTGTTCAGGAACCTGTATATTGCTACAACTGATTCGAATGCGAAGCAGTGTGGGTCGATACCATCAAAAATGAGGACGATTTCGTTGATGGAGCCGTCGATCACGAAAGACAGAAGCTATCCATCAGTAATTAACTGACTGGGAGAATGGAAAACAATAGCAGATAAAATTAAAGGTAGAAATTAAAAAAATCGGTTTTCCCGCAACTAGGAACAGAGCACACGTGTTTGTTTCAGAAGTTCATAAGAGAGCGATAAATACGAAAATGATTGGGAATTATAAATAAGGTGCGGTATTAACTACGCGGTCGAGATGACTATAAAGAATTGGTGAGTCAGTGGGTTAAGTACAAATCGACCCTCATCCGTTCCTAGAATTTTTTTCTGTCAAGTACTGCTTCTCATCTCTAGCAACGATTTGTTACTATGAAAAATGCCAAGTTGGACCCTAGTTCAAAGTCCACGCTGAAATGCAGGTACCGTTATAACTATCTAGGTAAATCAGTACAAAGGCCGAAGGAAAGCAAAGGAATGCTACCTCCAACACGACCATGCCTGTTAATCTTTTTATCGTTAAAATTTAGTTAACATGTATCTGAAAAGTAAAAGGTCTTAACCTGTCTTCCTGTGTGATAAATAAAACACTTTCAACACCAAAAAGGTTTTAAGCTGACCGATTATGAAAATCTGCGTAGTAAGACACATGTGGTCCCTGAGCCTGACTAGATCCATGGTTTCATATGCACCTAGGCTTTTCAAAGCTAAATATTTAATTTTAAAGTGATTTTATCAGGATGAAGATTGTGGGAAGTAGCATATCAAAACACATTTATTCTCCTGACAATGAAGTACATGAAAAATCTCACACATATTTTCAACATTATATTTGAAAACGACTTTGATATATCACACACTAATGATTTCTACGTCCTATGAAGTTTTGTGGGACAGCCGCGCGGGATTAGCCGAGCGGTCTGTGGCGCTGCAGTCATGGACCGTGCGGCTGTTCCCGGCGGAGGTTCGAGTCCTCCCTAGGGCATAAGTGTGTGTGTTTGTCCTTCGGAAAATTTAGGTTAAGTAGTGCGTAAGCTTAGGGAAATCCGTGGTCTAGGTTAGTCTGCCTTCGGCAGGGCAACAGAGCGGACGCGTACGTGTTGACTTCGTGCGGCGCGCGAGCTCGCCTTGTTTACTTTCTGACGGCCGTTGCTTAAGTGCCGGCTTACCTTGTACGATCCATGGCGAACCGTTACCGTAAATCAACACTCCGATTTACTTTCTGCAACGATTATGCCCGACCCAAAGCACTTGAGGTGGAGCGTTTTCTGCGAGAGGAAGTGAAGATCCCGGCGACCGATATTATAGGCATTGTCCATCGTGAGCAGCACGGTCTATGTGAAAATCATTAACGACGCGGCGTGCGAACGCATACTACGTGAGACCAAACAGGGGCTCCGCTTCTGTCACGCTGATGGCAATGTGGGAGAGATAACCGTCGACCACGCAGGCTTAGGCATGCGAACGATACGCATTTTCGAATTGCCATTCGAACTTCCAGCTGAGGAAGTCGTCGCGGCACTACGCCCATACGGCACAGACCACGGCCACACTGCGGAGAAGTGGACACAGTTTCGGACGTATCCTGTCCTAAACGGGGTCCGACAGGTCACCATAGATCTCCGAAGCCACGTCCCGTCCTACTTACAGATCGGCGGATGCCGTGCCATAATTATATACGATGGCCAGCCTCGGACCTGTTCCGGGTGCGGCAAAGAAGGCCACCTTAGATCCGAATGCCTACAACGGCGTATTACGCAACTTCCAGCTGCCGAAAAACCACCCACGTCGCAACCTACAGTGCTACCGGTGACCTATGTCGCTGCTCTGGCTTCTCCTACCACTTTGCAACGTCGCCCGGTCACCACAAACGACGCCACCAACGAGCCCGACCAGACACTGACGGAGAGCGCCTCGGACGTCCCGCCGCCTCGGCCGGCCATTGACGCCGCTCCGAAGATTCCGACGCAACCAGACGCTGACCCTGATCTCGGAAACACGATGGAGATCGACTCGCTCATCGTTCCTACAGCGGCCTTTCTGCCAGAACGACGTGACTCCCTTCCGTCGTCGGACACGGAGGGTCGCACAAGGAAACAACGTTCCCCGAAACGTCGCAAGCGAAGACGTCGCACCTTTTCCGGGCAAGAGGAGACGTTACAAGTCGAGGAGGACGTACCCGTCGACCAGCATGAAGCCTCAGAACCCGCTACTGCTGACGAAGACGTCATGAGCGCGGAGACATCTATCGGTGTGCCTGCGCCCCGTGCTGACGCTGAACTAAATCATGAACGTCTCACAGGCGACACGACACCACGCACAATTACAACATCTTCTGAAGACAAAATGGACGATACACCAGTTTCCGCTTCCACGGCGTGGCACCAGGAGGAGGTCACGGAGCAGGAGCCGTTACGGGACCCTGCGCCGTCACGGCCGCTCCACTAATCATACTCTCCCCAGACTCCCCTGCGGCCCAGCGGGATAACGTTCCGCTGCGACGCCCACACCCTTGCGCGGACGGCGGAGTGGACCAGCCACCAGCAATCCGACACCAGGCCTACCGGATAGCAACCATCAACACCAACAACATCCGTTCCAGGGTGAAAATCCGCCTTATGCAGGAGATATTCTGGGCTTCGGATATTGATTTCGCCCTTCTGCAGGAAGTTCACTTGGCTAGTCTCCCGGATATTAATGGCTATACCGCCCACGCCTCCGCGAGTGATCCTATGGGCCGCGGGGTGGCCATCTACGTCCGCCATGAGATTTCTGTGACCGATGTCGCCTTCCTTCCATCAGCTCGGGGCATGGCACTCACTGCCATGGGGACACGCATCATTAATGTCTACGCTCCCTCAGGCACCGAACGACGGCATGAAAGAGCCCAGTTTTATTCCGAGGAAATCGCTCCCCTGTTTTTAGGGCGTTATGACCATTGCCTACTAGGAGGTGACTTTAACAGCGTTCTGCATCCTAAAGATCAGATTCCCCACTATACTACATGCCAGGAGCTACGTATAGTGGTGCGAGACCTCCTGCTTCACGATACCTGGGAAGTACAACACGGCGACCTTTCTGGCCATACCTTTCTTACAAGTCATTCCGCAAGCCGACTAGACAGGATATATGTCTCACAAACTCTTAGATCTGCGATACGGGACGCCGAACGCTGGCCGCTGGCCTTTTCCGACCATTGCGCTTACATCTGTACGGTCCTCCTTCCGCCGCAATCAGTATGGCGCAGCCGTGCGCCATGGAAACTCAATACCTCACACTTGCATGACCGGGCGTGTCGCCAACAAGTCACTGACACGTGGACAGCCTGCGAACGACGCCTTCCCCGCTACCGCTCGACATTGACATGGTGGTTGGACTGCGCCAAGCCGGCGATCCGGAGGACACTGATGAGATACGGGAAGGACATGGCCGACTGGCATCGCACCACTGTTGACTTCTATTACGCGATTCTCCGAGATCTGGATGCTCAACCGCCAACCCCGGACAACCAGTTGGAACGGCAAAGAACTAAGGCGAAGATAATTGCGCTGGCACGCCGGAAATTGCAAGGGGTCGTGATACGGACGCGGCGCCATGATCACGCGGATTTAGAAATTCCATCCATGCATGATATAGTGTCCGACAACAGAAGGCGTCGTCGGCAGATCATCAGCACTCTGACAACGCCTCATGGAACGCAGGTGACCACTCAGAATGACATCGTCCGCGCATTCGTCGAGCACTACCGTCGTACTTATAGTGATGACGACGCTGAAACTGCAGCAGACGACTCCATTTTGAATTACGTCACGCGCACCCTCCCCCACACGGAGGCGGATGCTTTGACAGTGGCGGTCACGCTAGACGAAGTCAACAACGCAATCGCCAAAGGTGCAGTCAACAGATCGCACGGCATTGACGGCTTACCGATTGAGTTTTACCGTACCTTTCGGGACCTCATGGCCCCACGGTGGACGACTATGTATCAAGAACTGATAACATCTGACCAAGCAATCCCACCCCCCTTTGCTGAGGGCATCATTATACCAGTCCACAAACCAGCCCGTGGTTCGATGGTCACGAGTTACAGACCGCTCACCCTCCTCAATGCCGATTACAAGATTTTCGCGCGCTTACTGGCAATGCGGCTCCGAACTACACTCCCTCATATCCTCTCGCCAGAACAAACGACGCCTGGCGGACAGATTAACATGCAGACTGCCACAGGGGAATGCCGCGACTTAATTGCGATAGCGGCGGCCAGCAGGCTCCGGGCGGCGGTCGTCGCTATAGACTTCGACAGCGCCTTCGATAAAGTGCGTCATCGTTTCCTGTTTTCGGTGGCAGCCCGAATGGGCATCCCCCCTCCGTTTCTCGACGTCATCCGGCGTCTTTACGACAGTGCCAGTTCACGTGTCCAAGTCAATGGACGTATAGCAGGGCCGGTACCTATCTGCCGTTCGATACGGCAGGGGTGCCCCCTCTCTACCCTCCTGTATGCTATTGCCCTTGAGCCCCTTATTGGGGGCTTGACGACCAAGCTTTCTGGCCTCACCCTACGCCAACACACTTTTCGCTGTCGGGCATATGCTGATGACCTCCTCCTGCTCATTCGCTCCGGCTCTGAGATTCGGGATGACCTCGACTTGATTACCCGTTATGGGGCTGCCGCTGGCAGTGCCATGAATGTCGCCAAATCTTCTGCAATGCACATTGGACGAGGCCTCCAGGAGGGTGAAGTGGCACCACTGCCGCTTGTGCGGACTTTCCGGTACCTGGGCATTACCTTTACCCCCACGGTCACACGCACGGCGGCAACGAATTTCCGTCGCCTGTTACACGTCATCCGCAACGACGTCCGCCAGAACCTCTTGCGCCGCCAGGACACACTTCAAAGGGTTGCGTTTATTAATCTTTATGTGGCATCAAAATTGGTTCACATCGCGCAAGTTCTCCCTCTGCCAACTGCAATTGGGCGCAACCTTCAGGCGGCTTTTGGCTATTACCTCACGGCTGGTTCAATGTTTAAAGTCCGTTATGAGACACTTACCCTGCCCACACGGTATGGTGGCGTCGGGCTCGTCAATGTCCGTATGCGATCTGCAGCCTTGTACATGAGTACCATGAGAAAACAGTGGATGGGCCAGGGTACATCTCTAACACGCAGCTTGCTTGAGGTCCTCCTTCCAGCTTCCACCTCACCACCAGTGTCTGTCGGCCATATCGTGCCTCATTTGTCCCATCTTTCGACCTTTTTCGTCGACTACAGTTATATACATACCAGTCTCCCAGATACACGCCCACCTAGGACTAAGGATTTTTACAGCCTGTTGCTGCGCTGTGTTCCCCGGAATGATGGAGACCAAACACCCCTCCATCCAGTGGCCCATAGTGTGGACTACCGTCCACCAGCCCTTCCTCCCTACGAACGTCCGGGCGCTGTGGTATCACATAGTCAACAGGAAATTTGCCACGAAGCAGCGCCTGCACAACATTAGCTTGTCAGAATCCCCTCTTTGTCTCCTTTGCCAGCAACTGGACACTGATGAACACCGTCTGACATGCGCCTCATCGCAAGATGTATGGCGCTTCGTGCAGCAAATCATTGCCTGCTATCTCCGGGTGCCACCAGACACAGTCGAGCCTCGAATGTTTCTATACCCGGAGGACCGACATTTTCCCGCCGCCAAATGTCATGCTATTACGTGGGTCAAAGGGTGGGCGGTCGCTTATCTCTTTAATGAGGGACCTAAATCCCGCCTCGACTTTTGGACCTATTTACGAACAGCCCATGCAGCTCTCGAAAACACGCCACGTTACCGAACATTATTTGCTAACTATCTTCGAGCGGTCCTAGTTAGACCTCCACTGAGTTGGGGGGTGCCTGACACAGAGGGCACCCACCCCTCCTCCCCCGGCGGTGTCTGAGTTTCAACCGCCTACGATCTATTCTACTTCTGACCTCCGCGGATGGGAGAGCGCGTCGCAGATTGCGCGGATTTTATTTCTTTTTGCTTTTCCTTTTTCCTTTCTTTTTCTTTACCTAGAATTTATATTTCTTTTATCTTTCGCATATGTGTTCCCATAATTTCATGCTATTAGTGAATATTACAAAAACACATGCAAATAAATAAATAACAACGCCTTCCACTACTGTTGATTCCTGTTTCTCCCACTTCCCTAAGCACCACAAGCTCGGTGGTGGTGAGGGGGACACTGTGGCCAGGCCTCAGGTTTCGACCCCTGCCCACTTTGCCCCCCGAGCCCCAACCGGTCCACCAAAAAAAAAAAAAAAAAAAAAAAGGGGGTAGCGTCTTTGATTCATAATCAAAACGTGTTCGGTCCCGGGTTCGATCCCCGCCACAGCCTAAATTTTGATAAATAATCAGCATTGGCGGCCGAAGACTTCCGGCGTAAGAAGTCACCCTCATTCTTCCAACGGCCTTGTCAAAGAGGGCGGAGGAGCGGATAGAGGTTCAGGGCACTCTCTTGTCCTAGGGGTGGGAAATTGCCCCTAAAGGCGGAAGAATCAGCAATGATCAACGACATGAGGATGCAGAAGGCAATGGAAACCACTGCATTAAAGACACGTAACGTGTATCCACAGCACATGTGGCCTGTAATTGAAGAAGTGTCATGACGTTCTCTCCATTGGCAAAAGATTCCGGAATAGTCCCCCATTCGGATCTCCGGGAGGGGACTGCCAAGGGGGAGGTTACCATGAGAAAAGATTGAATAATCAACGAAAGGACAACTTTCTACGAGTCGGGGCGTGGAATGTCAGAAGCATGAACGTGTTAGGGAAACTAGAAAATCTGAAAAGGGAAATGCAAAGGCTCAATCTAGATATAGTAGGGGTCAGTGAAGTGAAGTGGAAGGAAGACAAGGATTTCTGGTCAGATGAGTATCGGGTAATATCAACAGCAGCAGAAAATGGTATAACAGGTGTAGGATTCGTTACGAATAGGAAGGTAGGGCAGAGGGTGTGTTACTGTGAACAGTTCAGTGACTGGGTTGTTCTAATCAGAATCGACAGCAGACCAACACCGACAATGATAGTTCAGGTATACATGCCGACGCCGCAAGCTGAAGATGAACAGACAGAGAAAGTGTATGAGGATATTGAAAGGGTTATGCAGTATGTAAAGGGGAACGAAAATCTAATAGTCATGGGCGACTGGAATGCAGTTGTAGGGGAAGGTGTAGAAGAAAAGATGACAGGAGAATATGGGCTTGGGACAAGGAATGAAAGAGGAGAAAGACTAATTGAGTTCTGTAACAAATTTCAGCTAGCAATAGCGAATACCCTGTTCAAGAATCACAAGAGGAGGAGGTATACTTGGAAAAGGCCGGGAGATACGGGAAGATTTCAATTAGATTACATCATGGTCAGACAGAGATTCCGAAATCAGATACTGGACTGTAAGGCGTACCCAGGAGCAGATATAGACTCAGATCATAATATAGTAGTGATGAAGTGTAGGCTGAAGTTCAAGACATTAGTCAGGAAGAGTCAATACGCAAAGAAGTGGGATACGGAAGTACTAAGGAATGACGAGATACGTTTGAAGTTCTCTAACGCTGTAGATACAGCAATAAGGACTAGCGCAGTAGGCAGTACAGTTGAAGAGGAATGGACATCTCTAAAAGGGCCATCACAGAAGTTGGGAAGGAAAACATAGGTACAAGGAAGGTAGCTGCGAAGAAACCATGGGTAACAGAAGAAATACTTCAGTTGATTGATGAAAGGAGGAAGTACAAACATGTTCCGGGAAAATCAGGTATACAGAAATACAAGAAATAAATAGGAAGTGCAGGGAAGCTAAGACGAAATGGCTGCAGGAAAAATGCGAAGACATCGAAAAAGATGTGATTGTCGGAAGGACAGACTCAGCATACAGGAAAGTCAAAACAACCTTTGGTGACATTAAAAGCAACGGTGGTAACATTAAGAGTGCAACGGGAATTCCACTGTTAAATGCAGAGGAGAGAGCAGATAGGTGGAAATAATACATTGAAAGTCTCTATGAGGATGAAGATTTGTCTGATGTGATAGAAGAAGAAACAGGAGTCGATTTAGAAGAGATAGGGGATCCAGTATTAGAATCGGAATTTAAAAGAGCTTTGAAGGACTTGCGGTCAAATAAGGCTGAAGGAATAGATAATATTCCATCAGAATTTCTAAAATCATTGGGGGAAGTGGCAACAAAACGACTATTCACGTTGGTGTGTAGAATATATGAGTCTGGCGACATACCATCTGACTTTCGGAAAAACATCATCCACACAATTCCGAAGACGGAAAGAGCTGACAAGTGCGAGAATTATCGCACAATCAGCTTAACAGATCATGCATCGAAGCTGCTTACAAGAATAATATACAGAAGAATGGAAAAGAAAATTGAGAATGCGCTAGGTGACGATCAGTTTGGCTTTAGGAGAAGTAAAGGGACGAGAGAGACAATTCTGACGTTACGGCTAATAATGAAAGCAAGGCTAAAGAAAAATCAAGACACTTTCATAGGATTTGTCGACCTGGAAAAAGCGTTCGACAATATAAAATGGTGCAAGCTGTTCGAGATTCTGAAAAAGTAGGGGTAAGCTATAGGGAGAGACGGGTCATATACAATATGTACAACAACCAAGAGGGAATAATAAGAGTGGACGATCAAGAACGAAGTGCTCGTATTAAGAAGGGTGTAAGACAAGGCTGTAGCCTTGCGCCCCTACTCTTCAATCTGTACGTCGAGGAAGCAATGATGGAAATAAAAGAAAGGTTCAGGAGTGGAATTAAAATACAAGGTGAAAGGATATCAATGATACGATTCGCTGATGACATTGCTATCCTGAGTGAAAGTGAAGAAGAATTAAATGATCTGCTGAACGGAATGAACAGTCTAATGAGTACACAGTATGGTCTGAGAGTAAATCGGAGAAAGACGAAGGTAATGAGAAGTAGTAGAAATGAAAACAGCGAGAAACTTAACATCAGGATTGATGGTCACGAAGTCAATGAAGTTAAGGAATTCTGCTACCTAGGCAGTAAAATAACCAATGACGGACGGAGCAAGGAGGACATCAAAAGCAGACTCGCTATGGCAAAAAAGGCATTTCTGGCCAAGAGAAGTCTCCTAATATCAAATACCGGCCTTAATTTGAGGAAGAAATTTCTGAGGATGTACGTCTGGAGTACAGCATTGTATGGTAGTGAAACATGGACTGTGGGAAAACCGGAACAGAAGAGAATCGAAGCATTTGAGGTGTGGTGCTATAGACGAATGTTGAAAATTAGGTGGACTGATAAGGTAAGGAATGAGGAGGTTCTACGCAGAATCGGAGAGGAAAGGAATATGTGGAAAACACTGATAAGGAGAAAGGACAGGATGGTAGGACATCTGCTAAGACATGAGGGAATGACTTCCATGGTACTAGAGGGAGCTGTAGAGGGCAAAAACTGTAGAGGAAGACAGAGATTGGAATACGTCAAGCAAATAATTGAGGACGTAGGTTGCAAGTGCTACTCTGAGATGAAGAGGTTAGCACAGGAAAGGAATTCGTGGCGGGCCGCATCAAACCAGTCAGTAGACTGATGAAAAAAAAAAAAAGCGTAGGGACTGATGATCTTAGCGGTTAAGTCCCATAAGATTTCACACACATTTGAACATTTTATTGTGGGGCATGTATGTCCCATTACGTACATATCGGCAGAATTACTCATATGTGTAGTAATGTTTCAAAACAATCTTTTCGACGTATAAGAAAACACAGTTACTCCAGACTTTCTTGGAACGGAGAAGATGGTGATTTGACCAGATTTTCGTGAAACATACACACTATAAAGAAACGCCGGCCCATTTGATCGCTCACAGTCTTCTGTATTACATAATGTATAACCATAGTCCGAAAGCATCACGCTACGTGCTAGCACTGGGCAGATATGAGATACAGATGTCCCAACGCTCAAAACTTGAATTCACTTTAGTGAGACAAACGTGTCCCATCCACCACAAAATGGTTAAAACGCTGTGGTACTGAGGTCAGCCTTCGCGTTAGTAACAGCTTCACCTATCTACCCTAACAAATAAAAGCATCCCGTAGCAGGTTTCAGTGTATGTGCAATGCTGGTGCAAACATAACGCCAGGAAGCTCAAAGAGAACCTCCTCAACCAACATACACAGCTAAAACGTCTGCAGATAAGCAAAGAATAAATTTTTAAATCTAAAATTAAAAGGTTACAAATGGACAGCAGAGTTATACTGTCAGAGGTAACTGATATGCATATGGTTCTTTCAGACGTGAAAGCGTACAGCAAAAATTTCTGAATGTACCGGTGAAAATCATGAACATTCGGAAAAAAAGTGGAGGTAACTTGATGAATATGGAGCCTAAAAAATTTTGACTTTGTCTGGCACACGACAGGTCCTATAGTAGTGTTAGAAATATGAGGTTACAAAATGTTGGTTTTAGTGTATAAATGTTACAGCAGCATGTATCAAAACGCGAAGAACTATGGTATGTTATTACACCTGGCTACGGCAGAAAGCACGCACGCAGTATTTAGTTGCGTATATCAGCGCGTTGTCTCCCGTTTAATCCGACGAATCTGTCGTTTATTCTCCCCTCTTCACAATCCGACGCAATAACATGAGGTTATCTGCTTAGATTTCACAATTTTCGATCCAAATCTCTTAATTTTACCAAGTGATCAAGTTCTCCCATCATAATAACAGTACTTTGTGATAATTGCCTGATGGGCATACAGACAATTAGGCCGTTCTTTGCTGTGCACGTGTTCTGGAGCTTCGCCTCGACGAAACTTATCTGGCCAATATTCACGTAGCAGCACGCGCAGGCATGTTTTAACTCCGATGATAGTCTGCGCACATAATAGCGCTGTGATCTCTCTTCACACTGCTTTGTTCATAATCACGAGCAGTCGCGCGGCAGTGCATAATTTCCTTTAACCACGCCTTGCAAAGATGAAAGCCACCAGAGGTAAATAGAGAGGAAAATCACTCTGCGGCGACTACGAACCTGCACACTATCAGAATTATAATCCTCTCAAAGAAGCGAGAGGCAATCATCAACGGCTATCACTACTGTCTCCAGCTTGTGAGTTCAGCCTACAGAATTCCGCAGACGTAAATTACGAGCAAAACATAGCTGTTGTGCTGAGCAGTTTTAAATGTTAGCTCGTTATTAAAACCCGAATACGATAGGTATGACCGACCTTCGGAGCAGGTATTTTATGCTGTAAACGGAATTCTTGTCATGCATTGTAGAACTAATTTAATACATATGTTTTGAAGTACTGTACACATCGGCATCAAAGCTTTCTAATCTAGAAACAGACTCATTTGAAGACTAGGAGGCGTAGGTTACTGTAGTTTTAACGAAACGAACTTTCTCCCCAATTTCGGCCACTTTTTCTCTTTATGTATAATTTTACGGCATTTTGTAAACGTCCCTGAATATTTTCGTCGTAACTTCGTTATTGTACAAAACTTTTTTACAAAATATGATTACAATATAAACAAAAACACAACGTCTCCTGTCAGTTGAGTAGCAACAGTATATGTGAATAGATCTAAAAATCGCAATAAGAGTTGCCCGCTGTTTGATGACTTCTGACGTCAAACAGATGACATTTACTGCTGTGAGAACTCAGAAATCAGAAGCGTACAGAATATAGTTGGAACAGCATTTAAGAAACTTAGTAGAGAAACATTAAAGAGTCGTGTGATAATTGCCATCTAAAGCTCCCTTAGTATTTATTGTCATATTTTGTTGAATTACGTGTGAACGAGGGCTAGTCGACAATAAACGAGATGTTTAGTACTCTGTTACAATGTTTACATGATCTTCAAAGTACTCCCCTCCAACTCTAGAAGTGCCAAGACATGCCGAGCCTCGGACTACAAGCATGCAGCACATCTTGCGTGCACGAATTTTTGCGCATCGTGGTCGACCCTGCGCTAACGGAAGCCAGCGCGGTGGAGCTCGATTTGGGACTAGCATGTTTCAGTCCACGTAGTGCAAGAAATTCTCAGCAGCAGTATTTGCCTAGGAACTGGAGGAGAGATTGTGAGCAGGCTTTGACCCAATTTTTCGAAATGAATCTTAAAATTTTCCACAGCATCTCATGGAAAGAGAATGAGTGACATAGTTGTCCCTCGTTCACTGGATCGGGTCGTTACGAGTGATGTGCTCCTTAATGCTGTTCGGCACCTTAAAAAACAACAACACAAACGAAACACTACACACCACACGCATTCATCGTCGCCTTCTACAATGAAGCGTCACGCGTTAAGACTCGTTGCAATCGAAAGGCGGATGGAAGAAAGCTTTTCATCTTTAGATGGCAGAGGCACCAGGGAGGGTCATCCCAGATGACAGCACATTACGATATTTCCTTTGTTACCTAAAAGTATCATTCATGGTATAATTATTAAAGATTAGAATTACCCATCCAGATTTATACGGTCCTAAAGTTGGGTGTTATTCTACTGGCCAAAGTAGTTTTGCAAAATCGGAAATATTTTCCTAGCAACTCCACACTGATTTCTGCCAGTAAATAACTTTTGCTGACGATGCTGCATTTACCGGAATTCTAAAGGAAACATGGTGACATGTAGAAGGCTGGAACTTCCTCGCAGATTAAAACTGTGTGCCTTTCGCGGGCAAGTGTTCTACCGATTTTTTTAAATCTCATTTTGTCGTTGCATCTGCTCGAGGCGGACGCCTTAAGACACCCGTTTAGTTTCATCGTTGATCCATTAATTCAGTTTTTTTATTACAGAGGACAGCTAACCCTCTGACCGAACACGCTGAGCTACCTTGCCGGCAAAAGGTCAAGGTCGGTATTGCCATATATATATATATATATATATATATATATATATATATATATATATATATATATATATATACTTATATGGATATGGCGCCTGTTCTTTTGAACATATTGATTATGTGTAGCCGACTCACGACCCGTCCTCACATCTTTACTTCCGCCAGTACCTCGTATCCTACGTTCCAAACGTCACTGAAGGTCTCCTGCCAAACTTGCAAGAATTTGGAAGAACGGTATTGCGGAGACATGGGTTAGCCATAGCCTGGGGGATGTTTCCAGAACGAAATTTTCACTCTGCAGCGGAGTGTGTGCTGATATGTAACTTCCTCGCATACTGAAACTGTGTGCCCAGGGAAGGCAAATGTCCCGACTTCGAGTCTCGGTCCGGTACACAGTTTTAATCTGACAGGAAGTTTCATATCAGCGCACATTCCACGGAGAGTGAAAATTTCATTCTGGAGCCAGAAGGCTGGTGACACGCCGCACCTCTACAGAAGGCCCTGCGGGAGTCTGCGCTGCCCCGCAGCACATGCGTAGGAGGTGAAAGCTGGCACCGGCGCCGCCGGCACGGAGAAACGCCGCGCGTGTATATAGGACAGTTTCACAACACGGCACACATCGATTACCAATGTATCGCCCCCAAGTGCAATCAGATTTCCATCTGCACAGCAGAGCTCCCAGACCAGCAAATGACGCCCGCTGCCGCTCGCCGGCGCTTTCACTTTGTGCGGGAGGCTCACGATCGCACAAGAAAATCAAACCACTTTAATGGCGTTGCCTTTGACTGCTGACAACGATCGGTAAACATACAAGCTACCGAACGCGTTGACAAACGCTTTCTTCCTCTGTATACCGGCTGTGGAACTCAGATTTTTCAGTAAAATCTGCAAATAAACTGCAACACTGATCGTCAAACTGCTGTCGTGATTGAACGCGGAATGGTAGTTTGAGGTAGATGCATGGGACATTCCATTTCGGAAATTGTTGGGGAATTGGGTATTCCGAGATCTACAGTATCAAGAGTGTGCCGAGAATGCCACGGACAACGCAGTGCCCGGCGACCTTCACTTAATGACCGAGAGCAGCGGCGTTTACGTAGAGTTGTCAGTGTTAACACACAAGCAACACTACATGAAATAACCGCAGAAATCAAATGAACTTATCAGTTAGGAATTTGGCATTAATGGGATATAGCAGCAGACGACCGACGTGAGTGCCTTTGCAAACAGCACGACACTACCTGCAGTGCCCCTCCTGGGCTCGTGACCACATCGCTTGCTCCTAGACTAATGGAAAACCGTGGCTTAGGCAGGTGGGTCTCGATTTTAGTAACAGCTGATTGTAGGGGTCGAGTGTGGCGCAGGCTCCACGAATCCATGGATCCAGATTGTCAACAAGGTTCAAATGGGTCTGAGCACTATGGGACTTAACAGCTGAGGTCATCAGTCCCCTAGCACTTAGAACTATACTACTGGTCATTAAATTTGCTACACCAAGAATAAATCCAGACGATAAACGGGTATTCATGGGACAAGTATATTATACTAGAATTGACATGTGATTACATTTTCACGCAACTTGGGTGCATAGATCCTGAGTAATCAGTACCCAGAAAAACCACCTCTGGCCGCAATAACGGCCTTCATACGCCTGGGCATTGAGTCAGAGCTTGGATGACGTTTACAGGTACAGCTGTCCATGCAGCTTCAACACGATACCACAGTTCATGAAGAGTAGTGACTGGCGTATTGTGACAAGCCACTTGCTCGGCCACCATTGACCAGACGTTTTCAATTGGTGAGAGATCTGGAGAATGAACTGGCCAGGGCAGCAGTTGAACATTTTCTGTATCCAGAAAGGCCCGTACAGGACCTGCAACATGCGGTCGTACATTATCCTGCTGAAATGTAGGGTTAAGACGGATTGAATGAAGGGTAGAGTCACGGGTCGTAACACATGTAACGTCCACTGTTCAAAGTGCCGTCAATGCGAACAAGTGGTGACCTAGACGTGTAACCAATGGCACCCCATACCATCACGCCGGGTGACACACCAGTATGGCGATGACGAATACACGCTTCCAATGTGCGTTCACCGCGATGTCGCCAAACACGGATGCGACCATCATGAAGCTGTAAACAGAACCTGGATTCATCCGAAAAAATGACGTTTTGCCATTCGTGCACCCAGGTTCGTCGTTGAGTACACCATGGCAGGCGCTCCTGTCTCCGATGCAGCATCAAGGGTAACCACAGCCATCGTCTCCGAGCTGATAGTCCATGCTGCTGAAAACGTTGTCGAACTGTTCGTGCAGATGGTTGTTGTCTTGCAAACGTCCCCATCTGTTGACTCAGGCATCGAGACGTGGCTGCACGATCCGTTACAGCCATGCGGATAAGATGCCTGTCATCTCGACTGCTAGTGATAGGAGGCCGTTGGGATCCAGCACCGCGTTCCGTATTACCCTCCTGAACCCACCGATTTCGTATTCTGCTAACAGTCATTGGACCTTTATCAAAGTCGTAAACGTGATGGTACGCATTTCTCCTCGTTACACGAGGCATCACAACAACGTTTCACCACGCAACGCCGGTCAACTGCTGTTTGTGTATGTGAAATCGGTTGGAAAGTTTTCCCATGTCAGCACGTTGTAGGTGTCGCCATCGGCGCCAATCTCTGAAAAGCTATTCATTTGCATATTACAGCATCTTCTTCCTGTCGGTTAAATTTGGCTCCTGTAGCACGTCATCTTCGTAGTGTAGCAATTTTAATGGCCAGTAGTGTACTTAAACCTAACTTACCTAAGGACGTCACACACATCCATGCGCGAGGCAGGGTTCGAACCTGCGACCGTAGCCGTCGCGCGGTTCCGGTCTCAAGCACCGGGAACCGCTTGGCCACAACCGCCGACCGTCAACAAGGCACTGTGCAAGCAGGTGGCAGCTTCCTAATAATGTGGGGTGTGCTTACATGGAACGAATGAGTCATCTAGTCCAACAGAACCGATCATTGGCTGGAAATAGTTACGTTCGGCTACTGGGGGACCATTTGCTGCCATTCAGCGACGGAATTTTTATGGATGATAATGTGCCATGTCATCGTGCCGCAATTATTCGCATCTGGTTTTCAGAACATTCTGGACAATTCGAGTGAATGATTCGGCCACCCAGATCGCCAACATGAACCCTATTGAACATTTATAGGACACAATCGACTGGTCAGTTCGTGTACAAATTCCTGCACCGGCAACACTTTCCCAATTATTGAAGTCTATAGAGGCAGCATTGCTCAATATTTCAGCAGAGGACTTTCAACGATTTGTTCATTCCATGCCACGTCGTGTTTCTGCGCTACGCCAGGCAAAAGAAGGTCCGGAACGATATTGAAAGGTATCCGATGACTTTTGTAACCTCATTGTATGTTCACATTAGTTTCTAAAAAAGAGTTTAGAATCTACTCGTCACTAAAAACCTGTTGTTAAAACTGCAAGCGTCCACACTCGATTCTTGTGAGTGCATTCCCCTAAATGTAATTTTTGTTGAAACGTCCCCTTAGGAAAATTAATGAATTACTGTTCTGATAAACTTCTTACGTTATTTGATTTTCAAACAGCTGAGAAAAACTGACCGTACTCACACATTTCACTCTTTACTTATTCTGATCATCACTAAACTGACACACAATATTTTTAGCGCAACGCAATCTGACTTTCAATAATTCCTACAAAAGAATGGCCCTGACTAACAATAACCTATATCTTTCATGAATCACTTACGTCACAAAAATCTTCGTTACTCGAACTACTGCAATACAGCGAGCGCCACTACTGCCAGCTAAATAAAAGATTCTAACTACTGAAGACACTAACTACTGATAGGCATAGTTAGCAAATGAAAGATTTTGATAGAGAACAAACGATGTATTTATCTTAATAGTCTTCAGAAGTCATATATCAGCAAATGGCAAATATTCCAACAATGCAAACCAGCCACAGACTTCACACAGCACAGTCAGCGATTTTCATATAAAGTGCTACGTGGCGTTACCATCATAAAAACCGAAACAGCCTACTTACATCGTCAAGCTGGTGGATGGTAAATGAAAATACTTATACCCTGTTGGAGGATTTTAATATCAAGAATATTGCTGATCGTTGTCAGAAATGGCATAATAATTTTAATCGACGAAGGACTGCAAACAGTCTGGGATGGTAAGTATTTGTTCTTTACAGGTTTCAAGTATATTCATACATTTCCAGTTGTAACACGTGTTAATATTTAATAGCTTCTGAAGAACGACAGTTTCTGTACATCCGAAACTGGTAAAGAATAAACGCTTACCATTTGCAACAAACTTGTGTTACAGAAATTATTGCAGTGAGATAAAGTTGGCCAGTCACATGTAGGCCAAGCTGGTTACAAGTTAGATTCGTGTTCGCAGGGTGAGAGAGTGTGATAGGAGAAATGCTTTCTTGTTTGCCTTCCAGTGCCGACAACTCACGGGCTGCATTTCAAGCGGAAGTAACGTGGATTCGTGAAAGTGAGTTGTAGAGACGGCCATCTTTAAGTACGTTACGCACTTGTACCAAGGAATATGAAGTTGAACAGGTGGCTGAAATACAACAGAATGAGTAAACGAAAAATGACATTATATGTATGTGTGTGTGTGTGGTCCTCAGTCCAGAGACTGGTTTGATGCAGCTCTACATGCTACTCTATCCTGTGCAAGCTTCTTCATCTCCCAGTACCTACTGCAACCTACATCCTTCTGAATCTGTTTAGTGTATTCATCTCTTGGTCTCCCTCTATGATTTTTACCCTCCACGCTACCCTCCATTACTAAATTGGTGATCCCTTGATGCCTCAGAATATGCCCTACCGACAGATCCCTTCTTTTAGTCAAGTTGTGCCACAAATTTCCCTTCTCTCCAATTCTATTCAATACCTCCTCATTAGTTATTATATACTGTAATAAAAATTTTAATCGTGCCTCATATTGGATTATAATTTACATACAAGGACATTTACTGTTATTAACCAATTAATCATCTGCTCACACAGACAACATAACTATTTGTCAGACAATTTTAGTGTCCCCCCTTTGGAATCGCTAAGGCTGGCAGCAGTCTGAAACTGTTGCGAATGGTTCCTGCTTCCTACGATCAGTACTTTGGGGCCAGCTTATCGTACCCTTAGTATATCCAGTCTATTGGGAACTCATAATATACTAATTTATATCTAGGTTACGAATTAATAATAAGGTCGGTACCCACATATCCCAAAGTTTAAAAAAAATGGTTCAAATGACTCCGAGCACTATGGGACTTAACATCTGAGGTCATCAGTCCCCAAGAACTTAGAACTACTTAAACCTAACTAGCCTAAGGACATCACACACATCCATAGCCGAGGCAGGATTCGAACCTACGACCGTAGCGGTCGCGCGGTTCCACACTGAAGCGCCTAGAGCCGCTCGGCCACAACGGCCGGCCATGTCCCAAAGTGACGACCCAAAATATCAGTATTGGTTCTTGAGCAAAAAAGTTTGAAGACCACGAACATAGAAGGAAACAGCCTGTCCCTTATCCACCGAAGAGGTGAGGTATCCACAGGGAACGAGAAAAATTAAAATTTTTAAAGCCAAAAGTTTTTTTCAGTAGCGCTGCGTGGTTTTCATGGAGGTTTGCACAAAGACATACGACTTTCCGTTTGATACCGAGAACATTATTGCCTTAATACCTATATTTTTCACCATCACGTCGTGCTACAGGGTCCCGAGAGCTACCTGGAGAACACGCTGGATTTCGTAAAGGAAGAGAGACCAGAGATCAAATTACTACCTCAAATTTATTAGGGAGAAGGCAAGAGAATTCCTGGATGACGCAAGTCTCCGCTTTACTGATAATGCTAAAGCATTTTACTATATCGACTACAATAAGTTATTTGAAGTACGCAAAAACGTAGCAGTACCAGATGAACTGATTTGCCTCATACTCTGACGGAGAAGCTGAGAACCCTGTACGGAGCAACTGTATAGGTCAAGATTCAGAAAGGAGGATGACAAGGCTGTTTATTGTCACCTTATTCATCTCATCTGTTAAATTTGTACGCAGAGGGCATTTCGAGGAATGCAGGGTTAGATGAAGATGAAACTTGATTCAAAATGGCAAGGACAAATATAAATAACCTTAGATAAACACACGAAACCATTTTGATGGTAGTTAAGTGAAGAAGACTGAAAGATCTTCTGACAGAAAGAGAAGACAACGGTCTTGCCGCAGTGGTAACACCGGTGCCCGTCAGGTCACCGAAAGTACGCGCTGTCGGGCTTGGCTAGCGTTTGGATGGGTCTGCTCAGCGCTGTTGGTAAGCAGGATGCACTCAGCTCTTGTGAGGCCTGTTGAGGAGCTACTTGATTCAGAAGTAACAGCACTGGTCACGAAAACTGACAACGGCTGGGAAGAGGTATGCTGACTACGTGCCCCTCCGTATCAGCACCCTATCGGCTCAGAATAACACGGCGGTAGATCGGTACCATTGGAGCTTCCGAAGTCTTTTCGGACGGAGAGTTACTGAAAGTGAAGGGAGAAAGAGCAAAGGGTGAATGTCAAGAAACGGACAATTATAGCAAATTCATCTATTACTTCACGGCATGTAGCAGGGGAAAAAAAAATAATGAAGTTAGTCTCTATGTTCAAATGTCTCGGCTCCTAGATTTCTGCTGATGGTGACTGGGGCCACGAAATCAAAAGACTTGGAAGAAAGGCAATATCCAGCCTTGACAATACTTTAAGAAGTGGAGACACATGAATGACAACAAAGATCCATTTAGTAAGGGCTGTGGTCTCGTCAGTTGTCATTTGCGAGTGTGAAACCTGGTCCATAACAAAAGGGCGGCTGAATGTGATAGCGTTGACTCTTTGGAACTGTGGCGCTGCAAGAGACTCCTTAGTGTTCCGTGGACTGTTAAGGGAACAGACAGATCAATACTAAGGCAAAAAACTAGATTCCTCGTTGCAAAATCTGAAACGAAACCAAAAAATGATGTGCTATGGGCACATCATGAGAAGACATGATTCGCTGGCAAAGACCTTAATTCTGGGAAAGAACGAAGGCACAAGAGTAAGAGGGCGTCAAAAGATGAGGTGGACTAATGGCATCACAGAAGCAATGGTTACTAAGCTGGAAAGTCTTCGGGAGGTAGTGCAGGAAAGAAGAAATTGACTTGATTTAATTCTCAGGGTCACGGAGAGGCAGAAGCGTCTAAACGACTATACACACACACACACACACACACACACACACACACACACAGAGAGAGAGAGAGAGAGAGAGAGAGAGAGAGAGAGAGAGAGATGGCGTGGAGGGTGGGAGGGCAGGGGGCGTTAAGCAACTGAGTGTCAACAGCCAATTACGCCTCATGAGGACTGATAGGACACACTTTTCAACTACGTGCACAGCTGTCAACTACTCCACAACACCGTGCGAGCTACTAACATCATCACAGCGCCGACTGCTAGTAGAAATATGAAATCATGCTGACAGTACATAATTCTATGTACCAAAAGTTTCGGGTCCTTGCTTCTTTTCTGAGAAATCACATCGTGCTGCAAATTATATTTTTGGGTTTCATCTTTTATGTTACGTTTGCAACACACGGTAGTTATCACCGCTGGCCGTACAACGCGAGTATCCGTATGTCTGCTTAGCGTACCCTTCTACTGCATCTCTTTTGCCTGGAATTCCTTGATTTAAGGAAAGCATGTTTTTTTTTCAATTTCAGCTACTCAATAACAGTCTTTGCGAAGCAAGAGATTGACTCAGTGTACGGTAGTATACAAAAACTGTTGATGTCAATGCTGTTGATTCTGGCAAACTCAATCAGGACAGTAACACATTCGAAACTGGAAGAGAAACGTTGAAAAGATATTCCATACCAGCAAAGACATTCCCAGCAGTTTTAGAAAAGATTTCAAATCAAGGTAGAGAGGTGAACTCCAATGTTTGCAAGAAATCAATAGAGAAAGTTTGATAGCAGGCCAGAAAATCAATTGTAATAAGACTAAAATTGTTTATAGTAATTATAGGAAACGCAAATAGTGCAAGTTAACACCGAAATCACACAACCGGCTGATGAAATGTATTTAAATAATTTGAAGATAACGATTGTATGACAACAAAAGAAATAAACGGAAAAGTAAAGAATTCCTCTATAGTTTTTGGTAAATTAAACAGAGTTTTCAGAAGCAATCTTCTAATGTAACTGGAAGTTTAGGATCAGTATGTACTACGATTTACGCCTAGTGACAGATACGACCTCTTAGTGCGAAAACCATTAAAAAATGTAACAGTGCTTAACAGGCGATGGACACACAGGGAAACAATGGCTCAGGGAATCCACTAAAGTGGAAGTTGATACTACCCTAATCAAAACCAGATGAAGCTGAGAAGGACATGTAACCAACTGTGTGCTTGGGAGTTCCTTCGAGGTATCCAAGAGATCACAAAATACCGATATGACATCCGGTAGTCCTCTAGGTGAAGCTCGACGACATGCAGGCGCAAAATATATGCGTATAACTGAATTACGTAACGTAAAGATATATTGCCAGTATGATTCTGAAAATATAAACAGCCATTTAAATCTAGTGCTATTCCCTCTTTTATAGCTGCTGTATTTCCTTCTAATTTGCTTTTATTGTTTGTTAATGGCACTGCCAGCTGCAATTGCAAACTATTTTAGATAATATATCTTTATGGTGCGAAAAGTGTCAATTGACCCTGAATAAAGAATAATGTGAAGTTATTCACATGAATACTAAAAGAAAACGGCTAAATTTAAATTACGCGATAAGTCACACAAATCTGAAGGCTGTAAATTCAACTAAATACTTAGGGATTACAATTACAAATAACCTAAATTGGAACGATCACACAGATAATATTGTGGGTAGAGCACACCAAAGACTGCGATTCACTGGCAGAACACTTAGAAGGTGCAACAGGTCTGCTAAAAAGACTGCTTACACCACGCTTATTCGCCTTATTCTGGAGTATTGCTGTCTGGTGTGGGATCCTCATCAGGTGGGACAGACGGATGACATCGAAAAAGAAGGGCAGCTCATTTTGTAGTATCGTGAAGTAGATATGATACCTGAATTGGAGTGGCAATCATTAAAACAAAGGCGGTTTTGGTTGCGACGGGAACTTCTCATGAAGTTTCAACCACCTGCTTTCTCCTCCGGTTGCGAAAACATTCTATTGGCACCCACCTACGTAGGGAGAAATGATCATCACTATAAAATAGGGGAAATCAGGGCTTTCACAGAAAAATTCAAGCGCTCGTTTTTCCCGCGCGCCGTTCGAGAGTGGAACGGTAGAGAGACAGTTTAAAGGTGGTTCATTGAACCCTCTGCCACACACTTTATTGTGAATAGCAGAGTAATCACGTAGATGTAGATGTAGACGCAGAATGCAAATCTCCTTGTGGAAATTTCTTCTCCATCTCTTGTCTAGTATCATCAGCGCTTCTGCAGCTACAAGAACAGCAGCGATTAGCTAACTTTATGCAAGACAGTGTAACTAAGCAGTAGTTGCTATATACACATATTTCATACGTCAGGCTGACTGGTTGCTGATGTTACTCCTATTGTATCTTGATACGTTCTTCTATCGAGGCATTCATTTAGCAAATGCACTGCATTTATTAAGCTTTTCTATTTAAATGAAAGCATTCCGTTACGGTTGTGGACGAAACTAAAGGAGAAACATAACGAACATACAGTTTTCCATGATGATTCCTAATATTTGTAATTCTCTAAGAGCAAGGAAATCTCTAAAATTTACGAAAATATTAATGCTTAAAAATTGTTCCATTCCATTGTGGCATGGTGCCACAGCAACCAGTTTCGAATTAGTTCAGAATTAAAACAGTCTTGGTTGCGAAATTATTTTGTATCTTTTACAAATTTTGGGGTTGTCATCAGATTGTCTATAAAAACAAGCTTGATTTAGTTTTCTGAAAGGAGGTCGGCGACATCTTGTTTGCACTTGCATCTTGGTTGTCCCAACTCAGATATAACAAATGCAAGAAAAATACTGAGAGCGTGAGAAGATGGACAGACTCGCTTCAATCTTCTGGTTATACACATATGGTTAGTAACAAAATACTTTAGAAATTGTTATTTAAATGAAATATTACCTTCTTGTGAGAAAATACTCTCTTTTCAGTAGTCTTTAGGTTGATAAGTACGCAATACAATGAAGCAAAACCTGTTAACATGCAACATATTATGTAAACGCTTTTCAGGCGAGCTTAATTGGAAGTGAATGACACCCGGAAACTAGAGATGAACTGCAACGGTATCTCGGAACAGGTTAAGCAAGTGCCACGAGATCTATTGCCTCAGAAGGTTACCTACAATCTCCTGACAGATTGTTAATTAACGTAATGCCATCTTGTTTAACATCTTGTAAGGAAACCGGATGTTTAAAGTAACGAATACGTGTCAGCCTGAGCCTTACTCACGATGGCATCCAGCTTTCTCCTCGCCTTCCAAATGTATAGAAAACTACTCACTAGTACTGACATTAAACCCGCTGTCTTTCCGAAAACAGTCTGAAGCGTAATGGGTGGCACATTTTGTGCTGCATTCAGTCGAATAGCGTTGTCTAATTTTTACTCAGTCGGAGGTACGCATTATCTAAATTTCACTTCCGTGACATTAAGTAGCACAGGTATCACCACATCATAATGAAGGCGTTTATTCGGCACAAACAAAATCGTTTTATAAAAACTATTAGCAGTCTAAGACTTTTATAAAACGTTCTCATCATTTCAGACATGATGGTCGACACTGAAAATCTATTTACAATGATGCAGAGATGTTTATGAGATAATCTTGACCGAGAAAGTGGTAGGCCCATTTGTATAATTATCTTAGGGTCTGAAAGTAACGAAAATCTGAAGCTATTGATATTACGAGTGAAGCATAAATTTTGGAAAAATAACATGTCGAATTTGAGCTCACAGCAGAGTCAACGAGCTTACGTGAAGTTCCTGTAATTGTGTTGTTTATATTTTTCTGTAGACCTGGAATATAGTGAGAAAGAAATAAAATATACAAATTTCTTTTTAAGAGAACTTTTAGAACCAAGAAATTCCAGGAAGTAAGAAAATAATTCCTTTAAACGTGCCATGAATCAAATTTTAGGTGCTATTCCACACAGTTACGTATTTTAACAGTTAAGTAATTAAAAGCAACAAGTACATACTAACAATAGAGCTACTTTCTACACTTTGTAAGTTTTCACTCCTTTTAAAACTATACTCGAGTGCTCATTTAAAGTTACGAGCACGTTTATGCCCTGAAATATACCCGCAGACAGTGAATAGGACCCATTAATAACGGTACCTGGCATTAGAATAGCAAAAGGTGATAGCAAAGGTTACGCAAAACAGTATGAGCTGTGGAAAGTAATTCGGAAGTAACTCAAATGAATATTGAACTCGAGCATAAACTACAAATATCACATTACAAAGGCTCAGGGTATAATAAATCGCGGCTTATTGCCCGACTTGTGCTAGGACAGATGTTTTTGTCGTCTGTTTTCTACACTACCTAATAACCTGAAAGCCAAGAGCTTGTGCAGTGATTGCGGTGATTAGCAATTACGTCATCTTCGACGCCAGATATCTCGGAGAACTAAATCGGCATCGACTAATATGGATTGCTGAAATTTCTTACGAAAAATAAATGCAAGCGCGATACGCATGTTCAATGTAGCCCCTAAGAAAAGTGAGACGTAAAGTCTATGAAACGCGTTTCCCATAAAACCAAGCTTAAAGATTCAAATATGAAGACAAAATATACATGATAGAATTGATCAGTCAAGAAAAGGTGTAAGATAATGAATTCACCAAGTCGAAATGTATGAAATCCTCAAGCAAATTAGATGTACAGTTTACATCGGATGGCTATGAACGAACTCGAGTCAGAACATCCAACATCTCTTCCTAACATCATATAACAGAATAACATAAAATAAATCACGTTAAAAATGGTTCTGAAACATAGTTGCGAGTGAGAGAAGCTGTCTGTAAGTCATTTGATTTTATATACTATGTGGTCAAAAGTATCCGGACACCTGGCTGAAAAGACTTACAAGTTCGTCGCGTCCTCCATCGCTAATGCTGGAATTCAGTATGGTGTTGGCCCACCCTTAGACTTGATGACATCTTCCACTCCCGCAGGCATACGTTCAATCAGGTGCTGGATGGGTTCTTGGGTAATGGCAGCCGATTTTTCACGGAGTGCTGCCCTGAGGAGAGGTATCGATGTCGGTCGGTGAGGCCTGGCGTTCCAAAACATCTCACAGATATTCTGTAGAATTCAGGTGAGGACTCTGTGCAGGACAGTCCATTACAGGGATTTTATTGTGTGTAACCACTCCGCCACAGGCCGTTCAATATGAATAGGTGCTCGATCTTGTTGAAAGATGCAATCACCATCCCTGAATTGCTCTTCAACAGTGGGAAGCAAGAAGGTGCTTAAAACAAACATGTAGGCCTGTGCTGTGAAATTGCCACACAAAACAACAAGGGCTTGAAGTCCTCTCCATGAAGAACACGACCACACCATAACACCATCGCCTCCTAATTTTACCGTTGGCACCACACACGCTGGCTGATTACGTTCACCGGCCATTCGCCATACCCACACCCTCCCACCGAATCGCCACATTGTGTACCGTGATTCGTCACTTCACACAACGTTTTTCCATTGTTCAATCGTCCAATGATTACGCTCCTTACACCAAGCGAGGCGTCGTTTGGCATTTACCGGTGTGATGTGTGGCTTATGAGTAGCCGCTCGACCATGAGATCCAAGTTTTCTCCCCTCCCGCCTAACTCGTTGTACTTGCAGTGTATGCTGATGCAGTTTGGAATTCCTGTGTGATGGTCTGGATAGATGTTTGCCTATTACTCATTACGGCCCTTTTCAACTGTCGGCGGTCTCTGTCAGTCAACAGACGAGGTCGGCCTGTACGCTTTTGTGCTGTACGTTTACCCTTTACGTTTCCACTTCACTATCACATCGGAAACAATGGGTCTAGGGCTGTTTAGGATTGTAGAAATCTGGCGTACAGACGTATGACACAAGTGACATACAATCACCTGAACAAGTTGGAAGTCAGTGAAATCCGCGGAGCGCCCCATTTTGCTCTCTCACGATGTCTAATGACTACTGAGGTCGCTGATATGGAGTACCTGGCAGTAGGTGGCAGCGCAATGCACCTAATATGAAAAACGTATGTTTTTAGAGGTGTCCGGGTACTTTTGACGACATAGTGTATATGTAGTAAAACGATAGTTGTATACTACAGTTTGTTATTCGTTGGTAGTGCAGTTAATTTCTGCTTGACTTTCGACACCATGATGGAACGAATTAGTTTATTTCGGTAATATTATTCATGGCTTTCAGTATCGACGTCATATTCAGTAGCGGTGAAATTATATAGATTGTCATATGATGACCTAACTACTGCAGTAACTAACGGAACTGGAGAATATTGAGAGTGGAGTTCTTTATAATCATGTGAACATATCAGGACCGAATAGGCTCTCAACAGCTATTTCTGTATCAGTCATTATATCGACAACGTATTTCCTTGGAGTGCAGCCTTTTATATGGAAACCCTTATTGATGACAGCGTCGATACATCTTCCGTTCTTGAATCCAAATTATCTCTGGCTTAGTCCCAGGAGCTCCCTTCGTGCCTCTAAACGATTGCACAAGAGGCGCTCCTGGAACCACGCCAGAGTATCTGTCAGAGAGATGGTTCGATATGTCTTCGACCCAGCAGGAATTTTTGTGTATTTTTCTTGATAATGACTGCAAGTGCTGTCTTTGTAATCTCTAGTCATTTATGTAATACTAGACTATCGCTGATGAGGTTTCTTAAACACTGAATAACCTTTGACCCCGCTCCTTTTATGGTATTATGAGTCCGATCAGTTATAAACGCCTTCCCAATTTTTAATTGGTTTGTTGCCTTTATTAGCTCTTCTAGGCAATAAATGATTGTAGCATCACTTATAAATTACTGTCCAGCTATCTACCTCCTTTCTTATCTAAGCCGAGCGAGGTGGCGCAGTGGTTAGACACTGGACTCGCATTCGGGAGGACGACGGTTCAATCCCACGTCCGGCCATCCTGATTTAGGTTTTCCGTGATTTCCCTAAATCACTCCAGGCAAATGCCGGGATGGTTCCTCTGAAAGGGCACGGCCAGCTTCCTTCCCCATCCTTCCCTAATCCGATGATACCGATGACCACGCTGTCTGGTCTCCTTCCCCAAAACAACCAACCAACCAACCATCTTATCTAAACTTGCTGTCATCCATTTCCTTGTCATCATTTGGAGCCAATGCATAACAGACAAAATCCTTCATCTGCATCTCACAGTTACGTCTCTTCTACATAAAGCAAATAGAATCAGTCGTGAGCACCCCAAGCACTGACCTTCATTCTCTCTCTCATAAATCCCTTCCACTAGTTTAGTTAGCGCGAAACGTACTTCCTTTACCATACACCACAGTTCAACGAGCTGATAAAAGTTCAGCAACGTACCACTTTCCTTACCCCCTAGAAGTCTGCGGTACTGTCGCCTGGCTGTTCTTATGGGAGAC
Organism: Schistocerca piceifrons; assembly: GCF_021461385.2. Lineage (NCBI taxonomy): Eukaryota > Metazoa > Arthropoda > Insecta > Orthoptera > Acrididae > Schistocerca > Schistocerca piceifrons. The sequence continues at coordinate 826,637,965 of NC_060138.1, forward strand.
GGGGTTATGACAGTATCGGCCTATTCATCCAATGTGTATCTGGCGCATATAATACGCATTTCCTGGCAGCGGCTATTCTTTGTACGACGTGAAACGCTAAGGTTAGTGGAAGCACCACTGACTTTTAATACTTGGGAAGTTGTGACTGAATGTCCCAAATGGTTCAAATGGCTTTGAGCACTATGGGACTTAACTTCCGAGGTCATCAGTCCCCTAGAACTTAGAACTACTCAAACCTAACTAACCTAAGGACATCACACACATCCATGCCAAAGGCAGGATTCGAACCTTCGACCGTAGCGGTGACGCGGTTCCAGACTGTAGAGCCTAGAACCGCTTGGCCACTTCCGCTGGCGTGTCCCAAGTCTGACTCCAGTAGCGTAAGTATAACTCTCCCTATAAAACAAATCACTGGTCATACAAGACGAGCGAGTGCAATGGTCGCCCTTTTCTCTGAATTCTCAAAGTGACTGGTCGCTGAGTTTGCCACTGCACATAGCGAAAACACTGCCGCAATGAGAACAACAAAATGTGTCTACAACGGAGTACAGTTGATACTTGTGGACCACCACCTAACCATGGAAAAATCGTAGGACAGCGAGGGACTCTCAGTCAAGACAGTGATTTACAGTTATTTATTTGATCTAATAACTGACATAAATCACTCTAAAATTAACAGAGAGCAAAGTTCCTTAAAACTAAAAACCAAATTACAATATGACTATAAGACTGTGGAGAGGTACCAGTAGGGTGGAAGACAATGTGGAGAAAGCGCAACAAGATCTGCTAATCTGCTCGCAAAATTAAATTTAACGATCCAACAACCCGCCACAAATTATAACCTAAGCGAACAATCCAGGATGCGTGCAAAGTAAGCAGGCAACGAGTTACTCAGAATGTAGATCGTGCTACCGGAATTTGTGACATTCACATTTCTGTGAATCATCACTCGGAACCAGGCAGCAGCCAGATGTGACTCCCTCTCAGTTAGGGCCTGCAGATGAATGTGCAGAATCTCACTTCACGGCCTTCCACTCTCCACCTTCAGAAGCTACGCGGAGACGCCGAATCAATGCTGTTGCCACTGTGTTGGATGAGAACATCACTTATTTCACGAAAACACTGGGGAGTGAAACAGAGACTTCCTACTCTTGCCATATGAAACACACATTAACAAACACGAAATTGTACCAGCCTAGAGCAGTGTTTCCTTGATTCATGCGACACTTCAGGCCAAGCATAGAGCCAGGGCGACTCAATTTGCTTGGAGAATCAAAAGTCTGGAGCGAAAGCAACCGTCGGTCTGACACTGGACAGGTGGTGCTGCAGCGTCTCAGCCTTTGACGGTCACGCAGAAAAGGTAGAGATGTCAAACTTAATCTTTCTCCAGGGACAGTTGTGACGGCAGGGCGACGGCTGTCCACAGCTAGGCCACAGCTAGCTTCACAGCTAGGCTCTGTCCACAATAACACAGAAGAGACAGCAGCCTCACGTCCGCAAAAACTGCCCATCTCCCTGGGGAGGTGCGCCTCTTCTAATGAGATGCGCTTACTGCCTTCTGCCGACATCAGGACCCTGAGACCACACCGGTAGAGCACCGTCTCAGCGCAAAAAGCGTATAGCTTTCCACCGAAGCACACAGGTCTACTACGTACGAAATAAAAAGCACGAAGCAGTGGTAAAGAATGTAACAAAAACGCTTAGCGATATATGACAACATTGTCACAAATTTTCTACTGCCTAGATGAAGTATCGCTCATTCAACTTTTTATACCCAGTGACTAAGAATCATGAAATGTGGATGAAAATAAATTATTGAACGTAATCCCGTTACAGTCAGTGCTGGTAGTATTCTGCTGTATCTACTAACAACTAGGACAGTCGTTCTCTTTGCTAATATTACACTGACACTCGAACATTACTCTCAAACCCACGAAAACAACATGGTCGTGTTAATAACAAAAACATCAAAATCTTCTATGGCAGTGCTCAATAACAGTCGGTATTGTCCACTTAATTTACCGTATCAAACGGACGATGTTTTGCATTTATGTCAGCCGCAATCGTATGGTAGAGAAACATAGGTATTCTGCGTGCTCCTCTTTCTTAGAATTATAAAAGGACTGTTTCGAATGTTAGTCCGCACCATCATGTTCCATGCTACTGTAGTTTCAGATGTAAATGCGTCATTAATGGGTTGATACTAAATGGCGTCATGACAGAGAACAAAAGAATGCTGAATTCGCTGTGTCCTTCCATTGGCGAATTTCCCGTGTCAGTGTCTTTGGGCGCTGAGATGTCTTCTTATTAATGTGAATATTGAGTATGGACGTCATAAAGGCCGATGTCTGTTTTCGTTTGCAGAACTGCATTGCTGGGATCACTCTCATCACATTACCACTAGTGCAGAATTATTCAAAAGCATCACTTTAAATGAGTGTCATATCATATCTTTTTGTAATAATATTTCTTCATCATTCGTTCATTTTGTTCACTGGTGTGGACAATTCACGGAGAAAACGGGATACAATACAGAGAATGTACCTAAGATAAAATTCAAATAATTTTGGTCTTAATTAGATACAAAAACAATCATTTTTATCTTAATTATGTACTAAGACAATCTAAACCTTATATTCTCATTTATGTCCCACATACGTACATATGTTTTTGTTGTTGTGGTCTTCAGTCCTGAGACTGGTTTGATGCAGCTCTCCAAGCTACTCTATCCTGTGCAAGCCTCTTCATCTCCCGGTACCTACTGCAACCTACATCCTTTTGAATCTGCTTAGTGTATTCATCTCTTGGTCTCCCTCTACCATTTTTACCCTCCACGCTGCCCTCCAATACTAAATTGGTGATCCCTTGATGCCTCAGAACATGCCCTACCAACCGATCCCTTCTTCTAGTCAAGTTGTGCCACAAACGTCTCTTCTCCCCAATCCTATTCAATACCTCCTCATTAGTTATGTGGTCTACCCATCTAATCTTCAGCATTCTTCTGTAGCACCACATTTCGAAAGCTTCTATTCTCGTCTTGTCCAAACTATTTATCGTCCATTTTCTCTTCCATACATGGCCACACTCCATACAAATGCATACACATATACACATGTAATTTCAGTTACTGTTGCTCTTCGCCAAGGCCAGTTTCACAGCTTTCGGGGTGCTCTACTGCCTCCTTGGCTGCTTCACTATACCTGTTGTGTTTGTGTCAACAGTTTCTTCAACAGTAATCTCTATTTTTCTCGCTTCATCATGTAAGCAAATGATTTCTGGATGTAGTTATTCCCTATCTACCTTTCCTGATACTCTTAGAAAATCTTTTCTTGTTAGAAAGCAAGTCTATAGCCGAGAACATCCACTTTAGATCGCTATATTGGAATACGCTACCGAAAGTTACTATCACGCTAATGTATCGTCGTATTACGGAATCTAGCAAATCACACTGCTGAAACATTTCCTTACCTATGCTCGAACCGAAATGAGAACTGACTAAACTTCGAAAAAAAGGAAAGTTAGAATACAATAAATCGTCGATGTCGAGACCATTAGGGACAAAACACTGGATTGGTCAAACAAGGATGGGAAAAGAATCGACCCTGACGTTACTGTAGGAACTAGTTTCTTAAATGAATTTGGTAAACAAAACAGGATTGCTTGCTGATAATTTGAATCTTAGTGGCCAATCTCGCTCAGTCCACGACTCCTGAGGTTCCAATATTTGACAGAAACCATACTTAATTTTCATCCTCAGAGTCCTGAAGTCTACATAAACGAAACGGTTTTTCCTTTTCCAGTAGTAATGTTAAACAGTTGGCTTCAGTGTAACCAAGGCATAATATATTAACAAAAATTTAACACTACATCTTCAATGGTTCTTCAACTGGTTTGAGCAGTCTACACGGACAAGTCCAAACCCATAACGCTAAGAGCTACTAAGGATGTTGAAAAAAATCTGGTAACCCATTCCATCTATGAGCACTTGTTCAATAGAGGTGTTTCACACTAGGAATGTGAACAAGTGCTCATAGCTCCACAGGTATGCAGTTTAGATCGCTTGTCTACTAGACATTACTTATTGTTGTGGTCCATACTATCACCTCTGAAAGTTGCATACTCTACATTTTTAGCAACAACAGTACCATTACATGTATTCCACTGTCACAGGTATCAGAATGATTATCGCTGTAACTTTCCACTCGTTGGTTTCCGAACACGAGACCTCAGATTGATACATTTATTCATTTCGATCATCATTGAAAGTCCGTAACTTCCATTACGGAATCACCGTGTATTTACACACACACATCAAAAAAAGTTATGCATCACCTCGGTTCCGAGAGTTCCAGAAGTTGTACAGAAAATTGGAATAGAGATCAACATAAACATCATTATCGCGCTTTTTATTGCTCATGAAAACCACCATACAGCGAGACCTTCAGAGGTGGTGGTCTAGATTGCTCTGCACACCGGTACCTCTAACACCCAGTAGCACGTCCTCTTGCACTGATGCATGCCTGTATTCGTCGTGGCATACTGTCCACAAGTTCATCAAGGCACTGTTGGTCCAGATTGTCCCACTCCTCTACGTCGATCCTTTAGAGTGATTGGTGGGTCACGTTGTCCATATACAGCCTTTTTCAACCTATCCCAGGCATGTTCGATAGGGTTCATGTCTGGAGAACATGCTGGTCATTCTAGTCGAGCGATGTCGTTATCCTGAAGGAAGTCATTCACTAGATGTGCACGATAGGGGCGCGAATTGTCGTCCATGAAGACGAATGTCTCGCGAATATGGTGCCGATAAAGTTGCACTATCGGTCGGAGGATGGCATTCACGTATCGTACGGCCGTTACGGCGCCTTCCATGACCACCAGCGGCGTCCATCGGCCCCACATAATGCCACCCCAAGACAGCAGCGAACCTACACCTCGCTGCACTCGGTGGACAACGTGTCTAAGGCGTTTAGCCTAACCGGGTTGCCTCCAAACGCGTCTCCGATGATTGTCTGGTTGAAGGCATACGCGACACTCATCAGTGAAGAGCACGTGATGCAAATCCTGAGCGGCCCATTCGGCATGTTGCTGGGCCCATCTGCACCGCGCTGCATGGTATCGTGGTTGCAAAGATGGACCTCGTCATGGACACCGGGAGTGAAGTTGCGTATCTTGCAGTCTATTGCACACAGCTTGAGTCGTAACACGACCTCCTGCGCGAAAAGCTTTATTCTACATGGTGGCGTTGCTGCCAGGGTTCTTCTGAGCCATAATCCGAAGGTAGCGGTCATCCACTGCAGTAGTAGCTCTTGGACTGCATGAGCGAGGCATGTCATCGATAGTTCCTGCCTCTTTGTATCTCCTCCATGTCCGAACAACATCGCTTTGGTGCACTCCGAGACGCCTGAACACTTCCCTTGTTGAGAGCGCTTCCTGGCAGAGAGTAACAATGCCGACGTCATCGAACTGCGGTATTGACCGTCTAAGCATTGTTGAACTACAGACAACACGAGCCGTGTACCTCCTTCCTGGTGGAATGATTGGAACTGATCGACTGTTGGACCTCCTCCGCCTAATAGGCGTTGCTCATGCAGGGTTGTTTACATCTTTGGGCGGGTTTAATGACATCTCTTAACAGTCAGAGGTACTGTGTCTGTGATTCAACATCCACAGTCAATGTCTCTCTTCAGGAGGTCTGTGAACTGGGATGATGCGAAATTTTTTTTATGTGTGTACATGCATTTGCAGGCGCCGAAGCCTGTAACTTTGACGCTCTGTAGCGTGGTTGAATGACATTTGCCGCGCGGGATTAGCCGAGCGGTTTGGGCGCTGCAGTCATGGACTGTGAGGCTGGTCCCGGCGGAGGATCGAGACCTCCGTCGGGCATGGGTGTGTGTGTGTTTGTCCTTAGGATAATTTAGGTTAAGTAGTGTGTAAGCTTAGGGAGTGACGACCTTAACAGTTAAATCCCATAAGGTTTCACAAACATTTTTTGAATGACGTTTCTGGTCTTGGGTGCCTACGTAAAACTTGATTTACTACGTCCCTTCTACAGCCTCTAGAAGTGTGCAACTTGAATTGTGAAACACCCAGTATATCCATATATTATTAGTACCAATGAGAGCAGTGGCTGTTCCAGCGAAAGAATCCTTGCAAAAATCGTAACTGGTATACAAGTATATCATAAAAGACCAGTTTTGGTGAAAAGATAGCAAATAGCTGATTCGACTCACTGTTAATATTGTACATTAGTTAGGTATATTAAGACATGGTGAGTATTAGTAAGAGCTTTGAAAAAACCTGGGCGTCATTAATCGTATGTTGAAGGAGAACAAATAAGTTGACTAATTGGGGTTTATTTTTTAAGTAGATAACATAGAATACATAAAACTGACTTCGAGTACTACTGCAGAACCAGTATGGCATATGGTGCTAATTGTCTGAAACAAATTAAGCTTTCCAGTCGGATGGAAACAAGGGCCAATGTTCAGTGCAATGCACTCACGTCCCGTGTATTCCCTCCTCTGTACGACAGACAACATGTCACTATCCACATTTCCACTGTGAATACAGAGCATTGGAAGTGTCCTATTTGTGCTCTGTCACATCAAAGCAAAACACGCAGTTTCCAAGATTTATATGAAGATGGTATCTGTTCTTTCGTACATGTCTGAAAGAACAGATACCATCTTCATGTAAATAAGGCTTACCGGCCAATGATCTTCTTCAGTGCGGATGAACTCGCATTGCTCAAACTCTTACTGGAATCGGTAGATTGACTGCCGCGAGTAACGAGTATAGTGGACACGGGCACTTTAAGTGTAGTGTGTGGGCAGTAAATTGGAAGTGTGGGCCTCACGGGGAGCGTGTCAGAGTTAAGTCTCTGCAGTTGCGCTATCCTCTGTGTCGTCAGTGGCTCAGTAGGCTAGGGTTAAACGGTCTGTGCAATAAAAAAACTGAGATATTCGCTCAACGATGAACTTGAACAAGCGTTATCGGACGTCCGCCTCGAACAAATAAAAATAAACGAAAACGAACAAAATGAGATCACAAAAAAAGAAAAAAGTAAGATAGAGCGTTTGCCATGTAAACAGGAGAGCCCGGTTTCGAATCCCGGTTGTGGTACACATTTTCAACTGTCTCCGTTGATATTTATCAACTCCTGTAAGCAGCTGATGGTCTGGATTTCATTTCAGTTTCACGTTTCCGAAATTTTCCGGCAACCTAAGGCCTTCAAAGGTTGTCCTTGTGCAGAATCAGTTTACGTGAGGTCGTGGCTTAGAGTTTTTAGATGTGAGGCTGAAAGAAATTTACTAGCGCGTGGGCTAAGGCCCTCATCGCTGTTAAATGAGAGGTCAAATTTCAGTAATACTCCGGTGACATACGAATCATGTTACAGACAAAGCCACAAATGTCCGATTACGGTGTCACGTGTAACGTAGTTTCAGTGTGCAGCAATCAGTATACACATAGAACTCTTGTCATAGATCACTCCATACTGCATTGATCGCAGAGAGGCGGTGCATCAAGCTGAATACATAGGTGGCGCGCAAATAAGGCGTTAAATAGGCAGGCTACCGCCTACTCCACGCCGTATAGTCGGTCTAACCGTTCACGATACTCAACCCTGTCTGAAACTGCACTACCGTAGCCAGTGCGGAACTCTTTGCTCGGCTCAAATTGTTGACGTGTCGAAGATGCTCGAAGTGCTTTTATCTGCGTTAACGACACTAAAGTCGTTAGAGGAAACTGTCACTAAAAAGAATCTGAACAAAGTATTTGACTTTTCCTATTGACGAGCGCTGCGATAATTGTCTATCACATCTGAATACATACGTTAAAGATATGTTAAAATATGAAACTAATTCTGCATCTCATTCGCCTTCTGACGTCATACCTGAACTCAAATTCACTTCCTCAGTTGCTAAGTGAGGCTTGAGAGTGAGGATAACGGCTCACAGTGCCAGAAATGTCACAGGCACAAGTAATAATATTTATTCAGCTTGAGTATTCTATGCTGTCATTATTAGACATGCAGCAATATCTTTTGTTTCGTTTGATTCAAGATTTGTCATCAGGTTAAGTTTTTTTGAGGACGCTTATCAGTATTCAGCATATCACTGCTCGCGGGCAGCGAATGAATTTATTCCGACACGTCCTGTTAAATATGCTTATGAAGGGGTGACGTCTATTTGCAGATTCCTTAATTGTAAGTAGAAAAAATACCAGTTGGAGTGAAGAACAAGCCGCCTCTTGTTTGCTGGATTTTATGTACGCTAATAGTCTGGGATGGCTGTCTCTAACACACCAAGTCGAAAACATTTCATCACTTGTACTGGACAGCAAGAGGGAGAGAGGAGCTTACGTACAGTTCCTAATCGGTATACGTAGCGCATGGCCACGCCCTGGTTCATCGAGTGAGTCCATGTGACATTTGTGCTAGGCACATTTCAGTGGCGACATTTGTGAAAAACACACACATTCTTGTGCACCAAATCACAGTATTGAAGGTACGCCTATGAAATTTTATACCATGATTTAATGAAATTAACACATTTACTGTTAAGTTCCTTGGATTATAAATATTTAACCTTTTTTGTTGTTGTTGTGGTCTTCAGTCCTGAGACTGGTTTGATGCAGCTCTCCATGCTACTCTATCCTGTGCAAGCTTCTTCATCTCCCAGTACCTACTGCAGCCTACATCCTTCTGAATCTGTTTAGTGTATTCATCTCTTTGTCTCCCTCTACGATTTTTACCCTCCACGCTGCCCTCCAGTATTAAATTGGTGATCCCTTGATGCCTCAGAACATGTGCTAACAACCGATCCGTTCTTCTAGTCAAGTTGTGCCACAAATTTCTCTTCTCCCCAATTCTATTCAATACCTCCTCATTAGTTATGTGATCTACCCATCTAATCTTCAGCATTCTTCTGTAGCACCACATTTCGAAAGCTTCTATTATCTTCTTGTCTAAACTATTTATCGTCCATGTTTCACTTCCATACATGGCTACACTCCATACAAATACTTTCAGAAACAACTTCCTGACACTTAAATCTATACTCGATGTTAACAAATTTATCTTCTTCAGAAATGCTTTCCTTGCCATTGCCAGTCTACATTTTATATCCTCTCTACTTCGACCATCATCAGTTATTTTGCTCCCCTAATAGCAAAACTCCTTTACTACTTTAAGTGTCTCATTTCCTAATCTAATTCCCTCAGCATCACCCGACTTAATTCGACTACATTCCATTATCCTCGTTTTGCTTTTGTTGATGTTCATCTTATACCCTCCTTTTAAGACACTGTCCATTCCGTTCAACTGCTCTTCCAAGTCCTTTGCTGTCTCTGACAGAATTACAATGTCATCGGCGAACCTCAAAGTTTTTATTTCTTCTCCATCGATTTTAATACCTACTCCGAACTTTTCTTTTGTTTCCTTTACTGCTTGCTAAATATACAGATTGAATAGGATCGGGGAGAGGCTACAACCCTGTCTCACTCCCTTCCCAACCACTGCTTCCCTTTCATGTCCCTCGACTCTTATAACTGCCATGTGCCTTCTGTACAAATTGTAAATAGCCTTTCTCTCCCTGTATTTTACCCCTGCCACCTTCAGAATTTGAAAGAGAGCATTCCAGTCAACATTGTCAAAAGCTTTCTCTAAGGCTACAAATGCTAGAAACCTAGGTTTGCCTTTCCTTATTCTTTCTTCTAAGTTAAGTCGTAGGGTCAGTATTGCCTCACGTGTTCCAACATTTCTACGGAATCCAAACAGATCTTCCCCGAGGTCGGCTTCTACCAGTTTTTCCATTCGTCTGTAAAGAATTCGCGTTCGTAATTTGCAGCTGTGACTTATTAAACTGATAGTTCGGTAATTTTCACATCTGTCAGAACGTGCTTTCTTTGGGATTGGAATTATTATATTCTTCTTGAAGTCTGAGGGAATTTCGCCTGTCTCATACATCTTGCTCACCAGATGCTAGAGTTTTGTCAGGACTGGCTCTCCCAAGGCTGTCAGTAGTTCTAATGGAATGTTGTCTACTCCCGGGGCTTTGTTTCGACTTAGGTCTTCCAGTGCTCTGTCAAACTCTTCACGCAGTATCATATCTCCCATTTCATCTTCACCTACATCCTCTTCCATTTCCATAATATTGTCCTCAAGTACATCGCCCCTGTATAGCCCTGTATATACTCGTTCCATCTTTCTGCTTTCCCTTCTTTGCTTAGAACTGGGTTTCCATCTGAGCTCTCGATATTCATGCAAGTGGTTCTCTTTCCTCCAAAGTTCTCTGTAATTTTCCTGTAGGCAATATCTATCTTACCCGTAGTGATATGCGCCTCTACATCCTTACATTTGTCCTCTAGCAATCCCTGCTTAGCCATTTTGCACTTCCTGTCGATCTCATTTTTGAGACGTTTGTATTACTTTTTGCCTGCTTCATTTACTGCATTTTTATGTTTTCTCCTTTCATCAATTAAATTCAATATCTCTTCTATTACCTAAGAATTTCTATTAGCCCTCGTCTTTTTAGCTACTTGATCCTCTGCTACCTTCACTATTTCGTCTCTCAAAGCTACCCATTCTCCTTCTACTGTATTTCTTTCCCCCATTCGTGTCAATCGTTCCTTAATGCTCTCCCTGAAGCTCTCTACCACCTCTGGTTCTTTCAATTTATCCAGGTCCCATCTCCTCAAATTCCCACCTTTTTGCAGTTTCCTCAGTTTTAATCTACAGTTCATAACCAATAGATTGTGGTCAGAGTCCACATATGCTCCTGGAAATGTCTTACAATTTAAAACCTGACTCCTGAATCTCTGTCGTACCATTATATAGTCTATCTGATACCTTCCAGTATCTCCAGGCTTCTTCCATGTATACAACCTTCTTTCATGATTCTTGAACCAAGTGTTAGCTATGATTAACTTACGCTCTGTGCAAAATTCTGCCAGGCGGCTTCCTCTTTCATTTCTTGGTCCCAGTCCACATTCACCTACTACGTTTCTTTCTCTTCCTTTTCCTATTGTCGAATTCCAGTCACCCATGACTATTAAATTTTCGTCTCCCTTCACTTCCTGAATAATTTCTTATATCTCATCATACATTTAATCAATTTCTTCATCATCTGCAGAGCTAGTTGGCATATAAACTTGTACTACTAGTAGGTGTGGTCTTTGAGTCTATCTTGGCGACAATATTGCGTTCACTATGCTGTTTGTAGCTTACCCGCACGCCTGTTTTTTTATTCATTATTAAACCTACTCCTGCATTACCTCTATTTGATTTTGTATTTATAACCCTGTATTCACCTGACCAAAGGTCTTGTTCCTCCTGCCACCGAACTTCACTAATTCCCACTATATCTAACTTTTACCTATCCATTTCCCTTTTTAAATTTTCTAACCTACCTGCTCGATTAAGGGATCTGACATTTCACGCTCCGATCCGTAGAACGCCAGTTTTCTTTCTCCTGATAACGACCTCCTCTTGAGTAGTCCCCGCCCGGAGATCCGAATGGGGGACTATTTTACCTCCGGAATATTTTACCCAAGAGGACGCCATCATCATTCAATCATACAGTAAAGCTGCATTCCCTCGGGAAAAAATTACGGCTGTAGTTTCCCCTTGCTCTCAGCCGTTCGCAGTACCACAACAGCAAGGCCGTTTTGGTTAGTGTTGCAGGGCCAGATCAGTCAATCATCCAGACTGTTGCCCCTGCAATTACTGAAAAGGCTGCTGCCCCTCTTCAGGAACCACACGTTTGTCTGGCCTCTCAACAGATACCCCTCCGTTGTGGTACGGCTATCTGTATCGTTGAGGCACGCAAGCCTCCCCACCAACGGCAAGGTCCATGGTTCATGGTTTGCGAATTTAAAAATTTTATTTTCAAAAAGTAGCACATGTACATTTCTCCGAGAAACTATTCAAAAGATTTCTACAAAATATTCTCTGTTTAATCTCTTTGTATATAGTAAGCTTCTTTCATGAAGTTTTTGATATCGAACAGGAGAATTTTAATAATTTTTTAATTACAATTCTGTAAGTATAATACAAAATTTATGCAAAATCCCAATCACTTTGCCCCAACCTTCAGTTTACACTCAGAATTTCAATATTTGAGGTTACATTCATTAGGTTTACAAAAATAAATGTACAAAATTTTATAACTCTAGCCCTCGTAGATTCTAAGAAAAAGGTACACAAACTTCTAAAATCATAATTTTCAGGAAACGCAACTGACAGTTCAACCTAACGTTTTTTCTCGTGCTTCCACTCAGTAGGCCCCAGATTTCTACTTGAGGTCCTCTTTCCCTTAGAGGCTTCTCTTCTGTTTTTTCTTTTTTTTTGTCTTATTTCCTTTGGCAACTCTTGAAATGACTTTTCATCTGCAGAGAGACGCTGAAAATCTATTTTCCTCAAGATGTCTTCAGTGAAATTTCCTGTCTTAAAAAGTCCATTCTTTAATACCTTCATCCTCCCTATGTTCCCGTCATTCAGTATAAGTACTGCGTCACCATTTGGACACCTGACAACTGTAGCAGATGAAAACCGGATCCTGTGTATTTTTTCTAAGATACAGAACAAGGTTACAGATGATCTATAAAACCAAATAGTATGTACCACAGCCTTCTAGATCAATAGCGTGCAAGTTTGCGTGAAACGTGTCCACAAAATCGTTGCTTACCGATCATTTGGATCCTGTGTATTGTTTTTAAGGTACTGAACAGACTAACAGATGATCTATAAAACCAAATAGTATCTACCACTGCTTCTAGATGTATGCCGCGCAAGTCTGCTTGAAAAAAAATCCACGGAAACGTTGTTCACCGTGCTTGTACTGAATTGCATGAATGCTTGGTTTCGCGGCGATATGAATTAATAAAAAATTTTCGGGGTACCAAAAACTGGGAGAATTCTTAGAACACCTAAATAGCATTCACGGCCACATCACGTTTACGATGTAAGTCGAGACAAATGGTGCATTGCCCTTCCTTGACGTCCTCGTTCGACGGAAAACCAATGGACATCTCAGCCACAGTGTCTACAGGAAACCGACACACACAGATTGGTATCTGCACGCTCTCAGCCACCACCATGCGGCACAAAAACGTGGCGTTCTGAATACTCTCGTCCATCGTGCTAAAGTCGTCTCAGACGGAGAAAGTCTGCCACTAGAAGTGAGCCACCTACGAAAAGTTTTCCGGGAAAACGGGTACAGCCACGGACAGGTAGAGCCACGGAAAGGTGTCACAGGCTATGTCTGGTGTGACGCGTAAGAAACACACAAACAGAGAAGAGAACACTGCCGAAGAAGAAAGCAAGAAACTTGTGTTTTTGCCTTTCTGTGGTACAGTGACGGGAAAGATTAGCCTGCTCCTGAAGAGATATAACATTTCAACGGTGTTCAGGCCACCAGCAAAAATTCGACACCTCATGAGGCCTGTGAAAGACGATCTAGGGCTCAGAACGATTGGAGTGTACAAGGAACCATGTCAGCGTGGCTGTTAATACGTCGGCCAAACAGTACGCACTGTGGAGTATCGCCGGACGGAACACGGGAGGTACGCCTACGCTATCCAGAAAAATCAACCGTTGCAGAACACGCCTTAGAAAATGGACACCGGATTCTATTCGACGAACCATCTGTCGTTATAAGGACGAAGGGATTTTGGGATAGCGTCATAAAAGAAGCTATTGAAATAAAAAGCTCTGAAAACACCATCGACAAGTACGGCGGTTTGCGGTTCAGCACATCCTGGGACCCGGCCATCGCGAGGTTAAAACGGGCGCGACAGACACGGGATGAAATCATTACCATACATGGCGAGGAGGAGAGCACTAGTGACGTCACAGCGAGCCGTGCGGCTATATAATGACGCGGCCACGGCGACACAGCAGTCAGTCTTACCACTTGACATTGACTGAGGAGAGCTCGGTCGAAAGCTCGTGGGATTTTAACCACCTGACGCGGCTGGAAGCCCGATAAAATTTTATTGTACTGAATTGTTGCTTCAAAAAGCGGACGTACCAATAAGGTGGCGTCACACATTTAATTATTTTTCAGGCACTTCTGATGCGATTTTTTCATTGAAACAATAGGAACTTATGCTCCATGAGTTCTACTAATACAGGGAAAATATAAACTGAATATTGACAGTTTCGGTCAATTTCATCAACGTTCTCACTTAAGCTTGACAGCAGGCGTCGTACTGTTTGAGAGGAAGTGTCATAAGCAGACTGACGCTTCACACACACTCCCCTTTCACTCCAAAAATATCCATAGCAACATAAATAAAACACTACACACCACAGACAGCCACACGACACAAATTCAAAAGTGGCGCTTCAATTGAGACATTACAGCAGTACTCGAAACGACAGGATAATACTCCTCGTCTAACCAAACTAATTCGTATTTTCCATTGTTTCCTACATCGTTTGAAATAAATATCAGGAAGGTTTCTTAAACCGAACGCGTACAAAATATAGCTGTTTATTCTTGTTAAACTGTCTCCGCATCTAGAGTCGTTAAATCGACTCTAACGTTACTTCCTTTTTTAGACGTAAACATACTTGCCTCTTCAAGGAGCAAGAAGAGAGATTCCAATAGAATATTTCCGTATGCACTTTGAATATTCATGAAGACAGTTTATGACACTCGACTTCGGACTAATGATCAGACGTACATACAGAATTATGAAGATGAAAGACAACTGTTGTCACTGACATATCCGGGAATGTACAACAAATGGGATAACACTACACGTAAGGCAGGTTTAGAAAGGGCCGTTCTTGAAAGACGACGTAAATTTTCGTGCCATTCCGGTCAAGCGGGCGCTTCGTTCCCGAGGTGTAAGGCGGTCTTTAGCCGACCGTCGACCGCCGGCAGGCGCTACTCGAACCAACAGCTGCCGCAGTGTTGGACGATTTGCGGCGAGTGAGTAACAAAAACTCATAATCGTCACGTGAATGGTCGGCGTTCCCGCGAAGAGGATATTGTTCCGAGAGTACTGGGGAGTGCCCACCTGCCCGTACAGTCGGGCACCGCTGCAGGCGGAGCACCCGCAGCTGGCTGCTGCCGCTGGCACACCGCTCCACTCCATACGCAGCCAGAGCTCTCCACTTACGTTTGCGACCCATCACGACCAACTACGGTAGCTCAACAGTTTATCTAAGGGCTTCCTTTTACGACCGGCAGAATCACAGGGGGTACAAGCCGAGGTAGAGAGCGTTCAACTCAAAAGAGTCTCCATCACTTAGTTTATCCTGTAAGTTTCAAGATTTTGAGCATGGCTGCGCTCCAGCAACTGTAAATGCAAGAGTTTCAGTGAATTAGAAATAACAGCCAACCAGCTGCAAAATACAGGTTTAATAAACTTGCATTTTGCAACTGGTTGGCTGTTATTTCTAATCCACTGAAACTCTAGAGCATAGTTTCTACAGTTTTTAAACCGTCTTCTTCAGAATATATTGTACCTGTTAAAGAGATTACGACATTAGTGCAATAAGCAATAAGCAAAATTGCAGGTAATGTATAACTCTTTTTGCACATTTTGTACAGAGTCTGCCCTGTTTAACTGAGTCTGCAGGCCCTTTATGAGCCATAAGACTTAACACACCTTTTACCACCTCTCCTCTCCCTGTTTTAAAATATGTACTTTACACGCTAATTCTGTTAACAATATGCACTAGTGAACTCACACAAGCTACTCCTATATAGGACGCGCCTTAGCGCCATGTACCAGAGGTGACTCAAGTTTACTTCCTGTATTCTTCAGCCAGTCGGCGCATGCCACGAACTCTGAACGTGAAATATTTATGCTCTAGAGAATACGATGCCACCTTTCATAATCAAATGTGTTTCATACGAATCTTTCAAGCTGTATAATACATCTTGTTGTATCCAGATTCAAATACTGTATATGATATTTTAAAATGGTTTAACTTATAGCTTTACAGTAGGCTACGTAGAGTCAACGACTTCCACATTAGCTACAGATAATGTGATTCTACGTGATACACAACAAAAAAAGTGAACATTTTCTCTACTTCTGCTCACTGTAATGTTACTGCCTTTGTTCCACACAATGTCGTAATCTTGTTAATGGGTACAATATCTTCTGAAGAAGGCGCTTTTAAAACTGTCGAAACTTTGGTCAAGGTTTAATAAACGTCTACCTTGTAGCTGGTTGGCCGTTATTTTTAATCCATTCAAATGGTTCAAATGGCTCTGAGCACTATGGGACCCAACTGCTGAGGTCATTAGTCCCCTAGAACTTAGAACTAGTTAAACCTAACAAACCTAAGGACATCACAAACATCCATGCCCGAGGCAGGATTCGAACCTGCGACCGTAGCGGTCTTGCGGTTCCAGACTGCAGCGCCTTTAACCGCACGGCCACTTCGGCCGGCTTTTAATCCATTGAAGCTTAGCGTATAAGTAACATCTTTATTGATAAACTTACACCATAAGCTATTATAAATTAGACCGGGTGTTGGAAATGTTCTCCATCCATTTCGATGTATTTGCCGACACGCTTGACCATGTTCCTGGCTAATCTTGTTAGCTTTAAAGTGTCTATTTCGTTGTTAGCTTTCGTAATGTTTGTCTTCAGTTCCTGCAGTTTATTTGGATCGCTCCTGTAAACAATAGCTTCTAGGCAGAGCCACAGAAAGCAGTCTGGACCGCGGCGGCCACAATCTTATCGAAATGATTCATTCACAAAAAAAAAGAAAAGAACAAGTAAGACTATGGACTGTTGATAATGTCTTGGTAGACTGCAGCATCCACAATGGTTTCAAAAAACACAGGTCCCATGATTCGTCGTTTTGAACACGCACATCATTGGCCAATTTTTTTGTGGGGTAGGGGAGACTCAGTGAAAGTTTGCGGGTCCATACCCACCAAGATGAAACCAAGCTTCAACTCTGAAAAATACGTAATCTAAAATGCCAAGGTTGCCACTAAAAAATACGTAATCTATTATGCCAATGTTGCCTCTAATGAGGGTCTTGAAACATAGGCAATAGTGACGTCTTCTGACGTAATTAGCATCATTCAGCTTGTGGATAACCTGCATACTGAACAGATAACATTTCAATATTCTTCTCAGCACATTGTTGGCTGAACCAAGTGAAATATTCTTTTCCTGCCGTAATCTACAGAAGTATTTGTGAAGAGATGTAACTGCTGCTTTACTATCCTGAATGAGCTGAGTCGTTAAAACAGGTCTGTCTGGCACGTCCCTCGTCTGACACTGGACCTGTTTCACTAAATTTTTTTAATTATCTTCTGTTTTCTCTTCAGATTTCTCCGTGAACTTTCGCCAACAGAGATCATGAGATTTCATCACAAAATAAGTTTCAATCACGAATACACGTTCTTCTACGGTTAAGTGCATTTCAACCAACAACAAGACACGAATACGTAGCCTTGTCCAAAAGCCAATGTCCAACAGCTCAACAGTGACTGGAGTAACTTACGTGTGCGAGTAACAAACAGCCTTCCCATTCCGAACTCCAGTCGTACCAACAATACAGGGATTATGTCACCCAACTCACAACAATATACAGGGTGTTTCAACAACAATATTCATTTAATATAAACTACTGAAGGATGGGGCCCCTTATAATTGGAACGTTCTGTGTAACAGAAGAAGAACAGGGAGGGCAACAACGCCCATGATCTCTCAAGCCGTCTTCACATGGACCGTGCATTCCAACGTCAACGTTGAGCGTGCGAGTTTCTGACATCATTGCGTATGACAAGCACGCTGCAGAGTCTTTCACAAAGTACGGAGTAGTATCAAGGATATCAGATATTCTGAACTCGCGTTTGAACGTAGACCAGTGAGATGGAAAAAAGCCACCTACGTCATTCCAGGCCATATTTCTTGTCATTACAGACTACAGAGTTGGGAATCACCATGTTGGATTTCAGTTAAAACATAACTTATGTCCTTTGAAAACAGGATGTCCCAGGAAGAATGGTTGATATTCGTGGACAAGGGAAGAAAGATCATTCGAAGCAAAAAAATCAAGTGCACATGGGCTCTAAAATGCTTACCTTTAGACCTATGAGCTCTTGTTCAGTAGAAGAGGTGTCATTCACAATAGGGAAGATGAACGAGTGCTCATAGCTCTTAAAGTATGAACTTCAGGGCCTAAATTTACTATAATCTCTTTTTGTTATTGCTTTTTGTTTCTGTTTAGTTTTGGTCCATACTACAACCTCTCAAAATACGGAAAGCAAAGAGCATCCAGTAGAAGTCATTTGTTTCACAATATCGAAAATGAGTGCAAACTTGCCTTCTAAAGACAATTTCTGTTTAATAACGTCTGGATATTACAAATCTAAAGAAAGAAAACAATGCTAATACTTACTAGCACCATTACAAAACCGTTTTGATTTTACACACAAAACAACTGCGAGGAACAAGACAACGTGGCCTAGCCACCTGAGTTATACCACTACTCCCGCGAATGCACTTCACTCTGACGTGAGAGAACGAATGCATTTGGATTTCTTAAGTGCCTCCGGTAGGAGGATTTGGAGTAAATTGAGTTGTATAGCTCAAAAACTAGTTGTTTTTACGTAGACCACTTTGGTTCTCAGCTGCTCAGTTGTGGGTGGCGTCAGAGGTGGAGAGCGTTCAGTAATGGTGGTGTTACGTATACCCGTCACTCTCCATATAATGTCTTAAAGGAGAGAAGAGATGTATAGATTGTGTGAATGTCAAAATTTTCAGCTAAGTGCAATGAGGCTACATTAAAAAATAGGAGGATCACATGAAAAGTATTAGTTTGGAAATAGCGAGAACTGATTTCTCTGATAGAGACAGAGACAATAATATTGTTACTGCTCGCACACGCAATTATCTAGTTAGTAAAGTTAGGGAATTTAAAAATTTTGTGTGCAATAGTTCTTCGCCTGCGACCACCGCAAATAGAACATGAACTGTTCAAAATGGTTCAAATGGCTCTGAGCACTATGGGACTCAACTGCTGAGGTCATTAGTCCCCTAGAACTTAGAACTAGTTAAACCTATCTAACCTAAGGACATCACAAACATCCATGCCCGAGGCAGGATTCGAACCTGCGACCGTAGCGGTCTTGCGGTTCCAGACTGCAGCGCCTTTAACCGGAACATGAACTGTGACCGATGATACTGGTACACCGTGAACCACACGGTTCCTTAAGACGTGCATATGAATTGAATATGCCAAAATATGTGTCAGGGGCGATCCTGGTCAGTCAGTGGCTAAACAAAAATGTTTACGTCAGAGACTTCGGAAGTCAGTGAATGATCTTGGAGCTAAGCTTCAGTATGAGAACCGAGAGTAAGGAAAATAAATAAGACGGACTCTGCTTAAAAGGTGGATAACATCTCACAATTGTAACCCGAGCCAGTACCAATACACAACGGTGAAACCGCCGACCCAAGGCCGGGAAATCGATGGGCCAGAGGGATGATCAGTAGCTGCTAAGCCGGCGAGGAAATCGGGCATACGCGTAATAATATTATGTTACAGTGCGATTGTCCCATTAAAACAGATTTTGAACCGTAAACTATTTGCCGGCGGCAGCGCGAGAGCCAACATAATTTACGCGTAATCTGCCCGCTCGCTCGCGAACTAATCGCTGAATGCAAACAGAAACACAAACGCGCGCGCCGCCACTAAATCAGCGGAATCTGTTGGAAACAGTTTCACTGTGCCAGCCAGGTACTCATTATAAAACGCCCGTCGCCATTTATTTGCCTTTCGCAGCAGAATCAAAGTGACTGAGTCACAATGTAGTCATGATACATCGAACCCGGGGGCTTTCCAATAAACACTCGCAAGATCTATAGCTTCCATTATTAAATGGCGCGCTGATTTATTTGCACTTTCGTTTCTTACAAGCCTGTTAGTGGAACTGAGTTGGCTGTCATGGTTCAAATATAAATCTAACACGCGATCCATGAACTAGAATTCTGTGCTGAGAACTGTTGATACAATTAAAAGGCGACATTTGTAATGGCGGTCTGTCATCAAACGGCAGAGACAGCGATCTGGTATAACGTACCGTGTGAATAGTAGAATGTCGGACATGACTAGTATTTTCGATGACTTATTAATTAAAGCAAATGAAAGAAGGCCTAGAACGTTAAATTTAACTGCATAATACGGGAACTATAGTAGGCAATTTACTTACAAGGGACCTTTCTCTCCTAAATTTTGTACAATATACACACAGAGGAACAGCCACGCCAACGGAAAATAAAAAGATTCACACACGGACCAGTCACATTAATTGACCACCACCTATATTCGATGTCACCGTGCGATAACCACTCACAGACGGCAGGCGGCAGCACTAGCAGTGGAGGGTATATAAAGCCTATCGGGAGGACGCGGATAATAGAGCAGTCGTAGTCGTAATCTGGAAACGGAGTGATTTATTTCACGATCAAAAGGGCACGATCATTGGCTTTCGGGGCAAGGGTGGAAGCATTTCCGAAACGGCTAACTTTGAAAACTGTTTGTGTGCCGTCGTGGATAAAGTATGCCGCGCACGGCAAAATAGCCCTGTCCAAAACCGGCGTCAAGGCAACTGTAGTGCAGCACGGGCCATAGATGACAGAGATGAACGACGGCTGCAGAAATATGAGGTGCGACAGTAAAGTAATGAGACTGATTTTCTCTGGAAGATGTGGCAACCGTGCAGGCTTGTGTAGGCACAATATCTTTGGCCTTGGTCTATAAGCTGCTTCTAGTCCAAGCGGCACATCGATGCAACTGCTCAGTCGTGAGTTGTGCTGTAATAAATGTCTCTCGTCACGGAAATGGAACAGCATAATATGGCGCAACGGTATGCCGTTTCTTTTTGCGTTAAATTGGGTGAAAACGCGACGACAACTTACGGTAAGCTTCAGAAGGCTTTTGGAGAGGAGGTTATGTCAAGAGCTCAAGTTTTTCGTTGGCTTAAAATGTTTAGTGAAGGCAGAACGAATGTTGAAGATGAAGACCGCAGTGGACGACCATGCATGCTTGTGTCCTCCTTTGATTGCAAGGGAATTGTTCGTAAAGAGTCTCCTGGACAAACAGTTAACCAATATAACTACAAAGAAATTTTAGAAAGACTTCGTAAAAGAGTTCTTCGTGTCCGTGCCAACACTGCTGATGATTGGATTCTGCATCACGATAATGCGCCATCCCATACTGCTCTGTAAGTACAGCAATTTTTTCCTCAAAAGAAATTTCAGTACTACCACAGCCTCCTTATTCACTAGAGGGTCTTGGAGAATATTACAGAAGATTAGTTCCAGAAATATTACCATCGATGGCAGAAGCGCTGGAAAAAGTGTGTGCAATCAGAAGGGAACTACTTTGAAGGAGACTGCGCGACTTTTGTTTCTATTTCCAAGAGTCAAAACTGCGGTAAAGCGACACCATTTTCAAACAACAAAAAAGTTTCAAATGGCTCTGAGCACTATGGGACTTAACTTCTGAGGTCATCAGTCCCATAGAACTTAGAACTACTTAAACCTAACTAACCTAAGGACATCAGACAAATCCATGCCCGTGGCAGGATTCAAAGCTGCGACCGTAGCGGTCGCACGGTTCCAGACTGTAGCGCCTAGAACCGCTCGGCCACCAGGCCGGCTTCAAACAACACAAGATGTCTAAAAAGCTGTGACGAGGGTCTTGGAGAATATTACAGAAGATTAGTTCCAGAAACATTACCATCGATGGCAGAAGCGCTGGAAAAAGTGTGTGCAATCAGAAGGGAACTACTTTGAAGGAGACACAATTAAACTTGACTGAAACGGTAAGCAACATTTTTTTCACATCAGTCTCATTACTTTATAGTCGCACCTCTTATGTACGGCCGAATAAACGTGCAACTGAAAAACAACTGACTTCCTGGATGAACAAAGGGGGCTACAAACAGTGTATCTTCAACGAGCGTTCAGCGAACGTTGCTGCGTATGGGCCCTCGCAGCAGGTGCCTGGTTCGTGCACCTTCATCGATTGCTGTTCATCGGTGATGTGACCATGGTTGGTATCTACACGCCAGTACCCCAAATGGACGTCCAGTGAGTGTTGACAGGTGGTTTTTTCCGATGAATCATGGTGTATGCTCCATCAGACATACGGCCGTCTGAAGGCAAACACAGTACAACAATCGTCGGAAGGGTTCAGGCTGGAGGAGGGAGCGTTACGGTCTGCGGAATATTTTGGTGGCATTCTCTGCGTGATCTTGTCATTCTGGGACGCACAAGCGATCGACACAAATACGTCTCTGCTTTTGGGGAACGTCACTGCGCGATAGCGATGGAAATGTTACCGATGATGGTGCCATTAAAGCGGAGTGCATGAGTGACATGAAAGAATATATCTTAGGTGTTGCGAAACAAGTCAAATCACTCAAGAAAGGCAAGTCTTGCGGTCCAGATGGTATACCAATCAGGTTCCTTTCAGAGTATGCAGACACAATAGCGCCTTTCTTAGCAGTCATATACAACCGCTCACTTGACGAAAGGTCTGTTCCTAAAGACTGGAAAGTAGCACAGTTCACACCAATGTTCAAGAAAGGAATAGGAGTAACCCACTGAATTACAGACCTATATCACTGACCTCAATTTGCAGTAGGATTTTGGAGCATATACTGTACTCGAACATTATGAATCACCTTGAAGAAAATGACTTATTGATACATAACCAACACGGATTCAGAAAATATCGCTCTTGTGCAACACAGCTAGCTGTTTATTTCCATGAAGTAATGAGTGCTGTCGATAAGGGATTTCAGATCGATTCCATGTTCCTAGATTTCCAGAAGGCTTTTCATACTGTTCCTCACAAGCGATTATTAATCAAATTGCGTGCATATGGAGTATCGTCTCAGTTGTGTAACTTGATTCGTGATTTCATCTCAGAGAAGTCACAGTTCGTAGTGATAGACGGTAAATCATCGAGTAGAACAGAAGTGACATCTGGCGTTACACAAGGTAGTGTCATAGGCCCTCTGCTGTTGCTAATTCATATAAATGATTTAGGTGATAATCTGAGTAGCACCCTTAGATTGTTTGCAGATGACACTGTAATTTACCGTCTAGTAAAATCGTCAGACGATCAATTCCAATTACAAAATGATCTAGAAAGAATTTCTGTATGGTGCGAAAAGTGGCAATTGGCGCTAAACAAAGAAAAGTGTGAGGTTACCACATGGGTACTAAAAGAAATCCGATAAACTTTGGGTATACGATAAATCGCACAAATCTAAGGGCTGTCAATTCGACTAAATACCTAGGAATTACAATTACGAGCAACTTAAATTGGAAAGACCACATTGATAATATTGTGGGGAAGGCTAAACAAAGAGTGCACTATGTTTGCAGAACACTTAGAAGATGCGACAAACCCACTAAAGAGAGAGCCTGCATTACACTTGTCGGTCCTCTACTGGAATATTGCTAAGTGATGTGGGATCCTTACGAGGTAGGATTGACGGAGGACATCGAAAAAGTGCAAAGAAGGGCAGCTCGTTTCGTGTTTTCGCGCAATAGCGGTGAGAGAGTCACTGATATGATACGCGAGTTGGAGTGGCCGTCACTGAAACAAAGGCTGTTTTCTTTGCGGCAAGATCTATTTACGAAATTTCGATCACCAACTTTCTCTTCTGAATGCGAAAATATTTTTTTGACACCCACCTATGCGGGGAGAAATGATAATCGTAATAAAATAAGAAGCATCAGAGCTTTAACGGAAAGATTTAGGTGTTCCTTTTTTCGACGCCCCATTCGAGAGTGGAATGGTAGAGAAGTAGTATGAAAATGATTCGTTGAACCCTGTGCTAGGCACTTAAGTGTGAATTGCAGAGTAACCATGTAGATGTAGATGTCCACCCCTACATACAGTTTGCTTTCTCCTCAGCGCGACGTCATCTACCAGCAGGACAATGCAACTTGTGACACAGCTGGCAGTGGAAGTGCGTGGTTCAGAAAGCTCCACGATGAGTTTACCCTACTCCCCTGGGCACTAAACTCCCTGGATTTGAACCCAATCGAAAGTCTGTGGGACCACCTCTACCGAGAATCGTTGCGCAGCTGGCCAAGACAGTCGAGTCAGCATGGACCCACATCCCTCCCTGCCGGTACATTCCAGAACCTCACTGACTCCAGTGACTCTCTTCGCGAACGTCTCCCAGTTGTCTGCGCTGCAAAAGGTGGGTATTGAGGCTTTTGACGGGTTTTCACATTACACCAATATGGGATTGTGAGGCCTCCTTGATGCAAATAATAAATAAATAAATATTAAAAAGGCAGCAGATAATATGTTGGAAACAGCGGCAACAATCGGAAAATTATGCTGTGACGTATAGTAAATAAAGTATTATGAAATTACTCACAGAAAACAATGTTTGGAATCATGCAGTACACGTGAAACGTCCCCTTAGAAAAATTATACATGACTGTGCTTAAACCGACACACAATATTTTTTTAGCGCAACGCAATCTGACTTTCAATAATTCCTACAAAAGAATGGCCCTGACTAATATGAACCTATACCTTTCACAAATCACTTACCTCTCAAAAATCTTCGTTACTCTAACTACTGCAATACAGCGAGCGCCACTACTGCCAGCTAAATAAAAGATTCAAACTACAGAAGGCACTAACTACTGATAGGCATAGTTATCAAATGAAAGATTTTAATAGAGAACAAACAATGTATTTACCTTAATAGTCATAATATATATAGCAGTTCATGACATCCATTCTTACAAATGTACTGTTTCTGATGGACACACCTCCAGATTATCCATTCTCAAAAATCCGCCATCTCACTTCCCCACAACCACCACTGCTGGCGGCTCACCTCTCACTGCGCAACGCTACGCGCTGTTCACATCTAGCTGCCCAACACTACAATGGCAGACAACAATGCAAACTAGCCACAGACTGCACACAGCACAGCCAGTAATTTTCATACAGAGCGCTACGTGGCGTTACCAATAAGAAAACCTAAACAGCCTACTTACATAGCCCCACAAAACATTTTACAAATTGTTTTGGGCCATGGACAATACAGACTTGAAAAAAAATTCATAATTACAATAAGAAAGATATCAAATGCACAAACTAATTGATACAATGTTGGTCAAAAGCTAAAATTTTCTCACAGTCCATAAAGACAGTCCCGATCATTCATCACAGTAAAATTGCAGTGTTTTTTTTCTCAAAGTCTGAGCAGTAAAAGAAAATGCACACGGAAGTAGTGGATTTCCATGCAGTCTTGAAGAAGTAGTGTTGTCCTTCCAACGGAAAGACAGTGCTGACTCTTTACGTGCAGACAGGTAATGGGCCACATCAGAGCAAACCCACAGCAGAGTCAGTTGGTTTTGAAGAATGTTGGTAGGTAGGTCATCACAGAGCAGACCCACTGTAGTCCTGGTAGAGAGTATGGTATTGGAGGGGCCACCAGAGGTGCAGACCCAGTGCAGTCCTTGTAGAAATAATGGTATTGGTGGGCCACCAAAGACGCAGACCCGCTGTAGTCCTTGTAGAGACAGCCAGCAGCCATCTGTTGCGACTGTGCAGGTGCACAATCACCGTTGATGAGTCTTGCGGAGAATATAGCAAGTCCATAAACCACCACTTGTGCACTCACAAAGTTTTTGGAATTGTCCTTAGAACCAGCAATGCTGTTAATCAGTCCCTTGCTGAATTATTAACACACGTCCAAACACTAACAGTCCCTACTTCTCACATATTGTCCATATACTATGACCAACAGAAATGTGTGCAGTGAAATGTTACTTACAAGTTACTTAATTTGATGAACTGGTGTCAATTACAATTTTATAACTTAAGACTACAATAACAAAGGTACAAAATACATCATTAAAGAACATAACAATACAGATAACATTTGTAGTAAAACAGGCCTTACAAAAGAACAGAAATAAACATGTACATCAGTGTTACAAGAATTATGACATTAAGTATATACATAAAAGATCAGAATAACTTTTGAAACATCAACTTCACACATGAGCATTAAAACAAAATAGAATAAATAATGTCTAAACATCTTTACAAAGTAAATAACATAGCATCAGAAAAATTCTACAACATAATTCTCTTCAACTACACACATACAGACAGGAAAAACACAAATACACAAGAGTACACAAAAACATAATGGGATAACACAAGGAAAGGACAGGGTTTGTTTCACTGCAGTATTATGCAAACAAAACTTTCTTTACTTCTCGGAGATCTCCCTTCATTCATCATTTTCCCCAAAAGTCCTATCTATAATTGCTTTCTGTATTCTATTCATATTTCTTTCAAAATAATTATTTCTCAATGTACAATACTCATTTTGGCCCAAACCATTTTCTTATAGCTTCTCAATGCATTTCTTCCAATTCATCGTAGTTAGTTTCTTATATAGTTTACCCCTCTTAAGCTAACTTAAACCTACTGAGCTCAGATATATATACCAAGGCAAAGCAGCAGCACATAACATATTAACACAAACAGCAATGACAAATAAATGGAAATTAGCAAAGCAAGCAGCAGTAAATGTAACAAGTTATATCTAAACATGACAAACCCACAAGCAGAAAAAATAGTACACTAAAGACAACTATGCAGATAAGGGAAATGTATTTTCACATCTTAATGTCTATGTAATTAAAGTGGTGCACCATAAAAACTTATTCTACAAAAATTTACCAAGTACTTGAAAAGAAAATTCTGTGTGCAATTCCTGTGAAGGGAAATGTCTTTTTGTGTTCCTTCGTGTTTTTTAATTACATTATAAAGTTATTATTTACTGGATCTGTAGGCATAAAATATTTATATTAGTACATCTATAAAATTTTATTTTAACCAATTCTGCAGTGCAGCTAGAAACTAGATATTAAACAAAATAGGCAAAGCAAGGCGTGAAACGTCATTCACTAACCATATGGCATTTCATAATGCGGTAAACAATCTTTCAACTAGCAAGACAATAGACGTGAAATGTTTCTCATCATTTCATTTCAGTAAATAGCATAAATTACGAGCTCACCAGTGTAATCATATGTTTTCAAGTTTGAGTGTGTCGTATTTACGATGCTTTCTACAAAGAAATGTCGATAGCGAGGATAATGGCCTCTTTTTTCTCCTCCTGTGCCTCTGAAAGACACACTAATGGCTTTTTTCCAGGCGACTGTCGCTCAGCTGGGTGCCCATGACGCATTACGTGAAGGTGGTCACTTAACTTTCTTACCGAAATATTTACGACACCAGTATGCGCTACAATGACAGTCTCATATAAAATTTCACAGGTCGAGAATTTGCGTTACAAATGTGTAGAAACAAAATCCTTTAAATATAATAGTGTCCAAAAAATTTTTGGCAGCATTGTGATACATTCACGCATTTACACACATTTCATAACTCTTTAAAGTACGATTATTGGTTTCCAACATCCTTTTTCACATATCAGAGACCCTAACCATTACTCATTACTTCTTACTTTATTACACATATACATATTCAACAACACTTCAATCTTGCGTCGACACTTCAACATTTCATCATAATAAATACGTAGCACAATCAAATTTATCACATAGCATCAGCTTATTGATCATAAACATACTTCAACAGCATAATACACATTGTCATCGTAATAATAACATCATAACACATCAGTCAAATCTCAAAATCGTCGTAGTTTCCTCCAATAATTTCAAAACCTAAAAAAAATTCTCTGCTCATTTCAGTAGTGTCATCTACCTCAAACATACTTTAAAAATCATGTTCCCATACCAAATACATCATTCAAAGCTCTCATAGTATCACAATGGTTCCGAAAAATGTATGAACAGTTCACAAAGTACAGACAAAATGCAATTTCATAAGTGTGAAGTTATCCAACTGTGTAATTACGTAAGCATCTGTCACTGATGTAGTAAAAAAAAAAATGTTTGTCTCTCTCAGTTAAATGATCAGATAGCTGTGTAATTATGTGTTAGAGAAATATGGTACCGATGTGTAAAGTTGTATAAGCAAATACCATATTAGCTAGGGCTCCATGTGCTTGCCAAACACATGGTACACAAAGTAAGTGTGTACCCCCCTGAGGATTAATGTAATTATACCCTCAGGTGTTACAGATTACAGCAATGGAATGAAATGTATCATGGAAAATTTTCTTTGTAGTTCAAAAATTTTGAAAAATAAATGGTTTAAGTACAAAATTAATCTCTCAAATTCGTGTTCTGTAGCACTAAATGTGCGTCTTGCTGTAAGATAATTCTGTGGAAGTGTCGTAGTTATCGTCCTCTGTAAGCAAAGTTCTACTGAAGTCAATGTACTTACCTCATCATAAACGAGAGTGAAATGCTTTGCGTATAGATATCTTAGTTATTACGCTTATTACCGTGATGAAGAAAGTACTGTGCTGTAACGTATTGTTGTGCTACGGAAAAGGCAGTCTCATTGTAGCTTTACCACGAAAGTTACTACTAAAACATGTTTTATTTTCCAGAATAATACATAAAAACTGTGGAGATATAAAACAGATACACCGCAAAAGCAACAATGTAAATTGTGTCACATATTAGTAGCATCGTGATACAATCGTGGAGCTATCAAAGAAACCAAATGCTAAGTCATCTTTAATCTCACCGAATGTACTTCATATAAAGAGTATCTTTTCAAGTAAACCAAAATGTTGCACAAAAATCTCATTAGCAGTGCTGGTATATGTTCTAAGTATGTGAGCCTCATAGTCTTTACGTGATCGTGCAACTAACAAGCAAAAATGTACACACACAGTAACACTGTGTCCTATGTTCACTATCACATTGCAGTGGTAATTTCTGTTTAAATAGGTTGCCCAGGTTCTTGACTGAATAGTTAACTTTAAAACATTGTTGCATGTTAACAGTTTCTAAGTGTGACAAAGCATACTAGTAACATGAAGTGAAAGTTTTATGGCAAAGACGAAGTTAAAAAATAGATTATCCCTCAATAAACGGTTTTACATGTGAAATGTGGTGCGGTCCTTTACCCTTTCTACTATGCAGAGCTCCAGCTTCAACGGAATTATTATGTGGTATATGGTACATCGGTAAAGAATGCTCAAATTTTTGTCAAGGTTAGCGTCTATGTTATTTTTCTCTGAGCCAGCCGGCGCACGTGGCTGCCTGCGGTGCGAGTCATTGTCTGCTATCTCTTTGTTGGCGTGCGTCGTTATTGGGATTAGGAGACCTAACTATTGCAAATTCACCTTGCTGAGAGGGCCCAGCCCTGTTTGAATCCCGCCAGTTCTGATGAAATTCAGGTCTGTCGTTATGATTATATCGTCTGTCATCATGTCGGTAGATTCCACAGTTTCTTTCTTGTCGGTTAAGTGGTGGAGAATTTCTCCCTGCATTATCACTGCACCGTGGTCAGTTGTGTCTGAAGTTATTCTGTCTTCTGTGATAATAATTATTTTGGTTCCCATATTGTCTGTTTGTATGATTGTCTCTGTCCTATTCATTACTATGGAAATGCGATCTTTCTCTGTAACTCTTACTACTGTGCCAACGGTTGTCATTCGGGTGGTGTCTGTTTTGGTCACGATTTACGTTGTAAGAATAGCGTTGTCGTGTCCAGTTATTATTTCTTTCATCGCGGAATTGCGACGGATGTGACCTGCAAATGTTGTGCTCCTGTTTTCGCGTTCTGTGGTTGTCAGTGTCAATTTCCAGTTCTTGTTAGAGTCCCTGAAAAGCTTCAAATTCCCTGGAAAGCTTCAATGCCAAAATAATATGTCGTAAATGATCAGGTAATTTGATTAAGCAAATGCGGATGAGTTCTGAGGGGCTGTATGGGTTTGACAGGTACTGATTCTTGTGCAACATGTCTTCAAAATATTTCACAAGACTGGAAAATTCAGATTGTTCGAAATGTTTCATCATTATGATGCGATGTTTTACTCGGTCTTGTGTAGCTTGAGACCAGTATGCTGAGAGGAAGGCATGATAAAATTCTTCTTCAGTGTGGCAATCGTGAATGACCCATCACATTCTTACAGCTGGTCCATTCTCTAAATAGCCACACATAAATTTTAATCTGTGCTCTAATGACCAGTTGGGAGGAAAACAATGAGAGAATTGATGAAGCCACGCTTATGGATGAATGTCGTTGCCGGAATTCTTAAATGTTTTGAATTTACGTGTAGTAATAAACAGCTTCTAGTCAAAATCATCATGTCGGCGAATCGCATATCGGTCATTATTACTTCGTTCCGGCGGTTCCACCTCATAATTCGGTGTACCTTGTCAGTTTCTTGCATAATTTACGAAGTTCACCGTGTTATTATTTTGTGGCTGTTCCGTATTTCTATGTCCCTCTTCCCGTATTGGAACGCGAGTGTCCTCTGAAATACGTAATTCTTGTATTACCTGTGTCAGTTGATCTTGTACTTCCCGGATTTCTCTTTGGTGTTGCGTATTAATTTGATTCTGATTTTGTTTGAATTTCCTAATTTGTTCGCACTCTTCTGTGTCATTAAAGACTACCGGTTTTGTGTCATTCAGATTATCATCTACC
Organism: Schistocerca piceifrons; assembly: GCF_021461385.2. Lineage (NCBI taxonomy): Eukaryota > Metazoa > Arthropoda > Insecta > Orthoptera > Acrididae > Schistocerca > Schistocerca piceifrons. Next base: position 826,668,563 of record NC_060138.1, read on the forward strand.
TTCGTAGATAAAATATTTAGCTGATCTGAAAGTTCAGCTACTTTCTCTGATAATGAATTAATTTCCTCCATGTGACTTTCTGAACCAATTTTCAGAGTATCTACTGTGTCCTTTAAGTTTTTCTGAGTTTTTGCAAGTTGTGTAACCGGATCGGTAGATGCAACAGTCAATTTTAGCTTGCAGGGTCTCATGATTTTCATGAACAATAGTTTGCAGATCTTTTATGGCTGCCTCGTGATTCTGTAATGCATTTTCATGCCGCAAAAAAATAGGTTGAAAATGCTCACAAATTTGTGTTTTTACGTCTTTACAGACTTTTTGACATTTCGATTCAATGTTATGTAACTCAGTAGTTAAATCTTCACGTGTTTGTTCAAGCATGGTGTCTAACTTTTGAAGCTTTTGCTGTGTTTGTCTCTGACTTTGTTCCATTGTGTCTAACTTTTGAGCTTTTCCTGTGCTTGTCTCTGATTTTGTTCCATTGTGTCTAACTTTTGAAGCTTTTGCTGTGTTTGTCTCTGATTTTGTTCCATTTGTTGCATTAATTGCAATAATAATGTATTAGTGTCTGGAATCTGTTTCTCTATCCTTTTTAGCAGTGCATTTTCACCGTCAACATTCACATTTTGACAAGCGGAAAATGTGTCTTGACTCATTTGAGAAAACGGTGAGCACCCAAAACCTAAGTCTACAGTATTTGCAATATTGTGTTCTGTCATTTCGGATTCCTGAGGCAAGCTGTTGCCGACCGATCGATCGACAATGCTTCCCTGTTCACTACTTGTTTCATTGTCTACACCATTATTTGCCGCCCGCTCCATTTCCCTATGCACAATTACCAAATTACTACTTCGAATGTTTGTTAATTCATTACACAGTGGTGCTGATAAGCTACGCTCGTCGTCACTATTATTTCTCAGTTTACTTTGGAGCCTAGTGTTACGTTTTTCACACGCCATTATTGTCACAATATTTCACACGATAACACAAAAAAGCACAATTTGAAGCGCAAAAATAAGAGAACACATTAACATAGCACTGAAAATAATATCTAGTTAATTGCAAGCGCAGCTGCGAAATACTTGGTGCAAATCTACATGCATGCCACAACTGTTTTACTGTACAACAGTGAAAGACTGTAACTACAAAGCAGATTCTCTCTACAATTGCGTGCTAGCAATAAACAATAGCTACACTTATTACACAAACTACAAGAAAAAAGCAGAAGATTCCAGTGACGTATCCTCGGCAAAGGGTCGACATATGAAACGTCCCATTAGAAAAATTATACATGACTGTGCTTAAACTGACACACAATATTTTTTTAGCGCATCGCAATCTGACTTTCAATAATTCCTACAAAAGAATGGCCCTGACTAACATTAAGCTATACCTTTCACAAATCACTTACCTCACAAAAATCTTCATTACTCGAACTACTGCAATACAGCGAGCGCCACTACTGCCAGCTAAATAAAAGATTCAAACTACGGAAGGCACTAACTACTGATAGGCATAGTTATCAAATGAAAGATTTTAATAGAAAACAAACGATGTATTTACCTTAATAGTCATAATATATATAGCAGTTCATGACATCCATTCTTACAAATGTACTGTTTCTGATGGACACACCTCCAGATTATCCATTCTCAAAAATCCGCCATTTCACTTCCCCACATCCACCACTGCTGGCGGCTCACCTCTCACTGCGCAACGCTACGCGCTGTTCGCATCCAGCTGCCCAACACTACAATGGCAGACAACAATGCAAACTAGCCACAGACTGCACACAGCACAGCCAGTAATTTTCATACAGAGCGCTACGTGGCGTTACCAGTAAGAAAACCTAAACAGCCTACTTACACACGTGTAATAAAGTTTTACAATTTTTTATAAGTATGCTATTCGTGCATGCTTTAGAATCAAAGCACCCACTGGTGATGGCAATATTTGTCGCTATAACTAGTTTGGGAGTACATAAATAAATAATAAAAGTTTTTTGCATCAAGACGGACCTACAATCCCATATTTTTATTTTTGCATGCAAACACGGACCAACGGCAGAGCTTCAAGATAAAATTATTGTGTTCACATTTACATGACTGTACCGTGTATATGCTGACGACACTGCCATCACTGCTCCAGGAAGAACATTTGAAGAGGTTGGAAGAAAACTGACAGAGGCTCTGAAGACCTTAGGGAACTACTATGAGGAAAATAACCTGAGTCATCAAGAAAAATTCAAGCACACGTATAAAGAAGCCACAAGACAGTATGAAGTGGAGTGGAGAGTGTTTACAGTAGACCGTAGTATCAAGCCAACAATCTTGGAAATCAGCCTAGACCGTACACTGTCATTTCAAATAACGCCGTGCTGAGCTTAAAGGAAAAATATGTGCAAGAGACTATATTGTAGGTAAACTAACTGGATCAATGTGGGGAGCCGAGCTTGAAGTTTGTCGGCCATAAGCAATGGCACTGTGTTCGGCTACCGCAGAATGATCGACATCAGTATGGGAGGCATCTTGCCACACCAAACAAGTAGACGTCACTTTCGGTGACTCTGTTAGGATTGTCACCGGTTGTCTAAGGCCCACATCTCTCCACAAAATACATCCATCTGCGGCCATGCCAGTACCAGATATCAGATCCAAAGCAGCCAGCGAAATAGAAAGCAAGAAACATGAAACTGACCCACGGTACTTGAAGTACAACCACCAAACAGTCCCAGCTCGTCTTAAATCAAGGAGGGGTGCTAACCAAACTACAGTGTCGCTAGAAGACTGGCCTGAGACCCGTCGCATGTCTTGATGATTGGGCTTTCTGCGAAATACAAACCTGCGTGCGAAGGAGGAAAGCTCATTAAGCCAAAAACTACAGCACAGTACATGGAGAGCACTGAACAGACTAAGGACAAGAGTCGTAAAAAATGATGTAAAAGTGTTTTGAGAGGGGCTACTCTGACGACGACGAGTGTGAATGCGGTGACAAGGAGACGTTTGTGCAGTTGATGATGCGCCCAAGGATGGAGTCTGTTGTTACAGCTGAGGATACGTTTTTATGCAATGAAAAGGCTATTACAGCTATAGAGTTTTGGAAGAAGATGTAAATGTTCTTGACCGGACACGAAAAATAAAGTAAAGTAAGTACTTACTTGAAACGTTGTCCTCCAGTTTTGCACTCTCCACCTCAATGCAGTGCACTCATAAATAGTGCAAACTATTTACCATGGTTGCCAGAAGTGGATGCTTTCTGTTCACAGATTGTGAAACACGTGATTTTAGGGCAACTATTGGGCCATGCCTTCTCTCTGTCTTGACTATTACCTTGAGGAATAATCAGGGGCTGTGGGTCACCAGACCGAAATTTCCAAACGATATGTGCCAAACGAGGTATTATGCGTTCCGGTAAACTTCCAGACTCTGACGACCAGGTTCTGTTGGGGAGCCAACGAACTGAATCCTTACGTTTTGCCGCTTGATTAATTCCTGCAAAATTCCTGAGAACCACTCCACGTTAACTGTAAGGTACTAATTTATTGCCAGTTTAAAGTACGCATACAGTGGCGATTACCACAGTCTTCACCCTGCATGAAACCATACTTCTTCGGTATACATGCCTGTGTCTGTAAATGTTAGCCGTGCGGCCTAACGCACTGCTTTCCGGAGTGGGAAGGAGCGCCTGGTCCCCACCACGAATCCGCCCGGCGGACTTGTGTCGACTTCCCGTGAGCCGGCCAGTCTGTGGATGGTTTTTTGGCGGTATCGAAAGCATTTCCACGGCTGATATCTTACAAGTTTATATTAAATACTTCCGTGCACCACTGTTACTGCTGTCTGTAGATGATGGTCAGTGGTAGCTGATTTCAGCTACAAAATATCTTTACAAAAGAAAACTATATATGAAGGTAGTATATGTTCCCGAAAGAACAGTTACCGTTGATGACCATGCAGCTCTGCTAGAATGAAATGATAATCAAACGGACACCCTAACAGCAAAGAGGCGTTGGTATACTTCATTGGGGACATGTTGAAAATGTGTGCCCCGACCGGGATTCGAACCCGTCATCTGCTTACATGGCAGACGCTCTATCCAGCTGGGCTACCGAGGGCACAGAGGATTGTGCGCCTGCAGGGACTTACCCCTTGCGCGCTCACTGTGAGACCCACTTTCCCAACATGGCCACACCACTACATTCGTAGTGCGCCTAATAGATGTTTGCTCATCATACTCATTACTCGTGGCAGATTAATCTACCAAGTCCCGTACGAGTTCGGGCATACCGTGTGCGTTCGCATAAGAAGGTCAATGGCCGGGAAACCATATTTTAACTATATATGACGGTAGTATCTCTTCTCGAAAGAACAGTTCTTGTGCGAACGCACACGATATGCCCGAACTCGTACGGGACTTGGTAGATTAATCCGCCACGAGTAATGAGTATGATGGGCAAACATCTATTAGGCGCACTACGAATGTAATGGTGTGGACACAGATTAATCTACCAAGTCCCGTACGAGTTCGGGCATACCGTGTGCGTTCGCATAAGAAGGTCAATGGCCGGGAAACCATATTTTAACTATATATGACGGTAGTATCTCTTCCCGAAAGAACAGTTCTTGTGCGAACGCACACGGTATGCCCGAACTCGTACGAGACTTGGTAGATTAATCCGCCTCGAGTAATGAGTATGATGGGCAAACATCTATTAGGCGCACTACGAATGTAGTGGTGTGGACACGTTGGGAATGTGGGTCTCACGGGGAGCGTGCAAGGAATAAGTCCCTACAGGCGCACTATCCTCTGTGCCGTAGTTGGTTCAGTTAGATAGAGCATATAGACTGGGACACTCAGATGTTTAGGACGGGTGGTAGGGACAGAGCATCGAGTGACATTATACTGAGTGCACTATCCGAAAATTACCTCGAGCAATTAAACAGAGAACCGACTCGTGGAGATAACATATTAGACCTACTGATAACAAACAGACCCGAACTTTTCGAATCTGTATGTACAGAACAGGGAATCAGTGATCATAAGGCCGTTGCAGCATCCCTGAATATGGAAGTTAATAGGAATATAAAAAAAGGGAGGAAGGTTTATCTGTTTAGCAAGAGTAATAGAAGGCAGATTTCAGACTACCTAACAGATCAAAACGAAAATTTCTGTTCCGACACTGACAATGTTGAGTGTTTATGGAAAAAGTTCAAGGCAATCGTAAAATGCGTTTTAGACAGGTACGTGCCGAGTAAAACTGTGAGGGACGGGAAAAACCCACCGTGGTACAACAACAAAGTTAGGAAACTACTGCGAAAGCAAAGAGAGCTCCACTCCAAGTTTAAACGCAGCCAAAACCTCTCAGACAAACAGAAGTTAAACGATGTCAAAGTTAGCGTAAGGAGGGCTATGCGTGAAGCGTTCATTGAATTCGAAAGTAAAATTCTATGTACCGACTTGACAGAAAATCCTAGGAAGTTCTGGTCTTACGTTAAATCAGTAAGTGGCTCGAAACAGCATATCCAGACACTACGGGATGATGATGGCATTGAAACAGAGGATGACACGCGTAAAGCTGAAATACTAAACACCTTTTTCCAAAGCTGTTTCACAGAGGAAGACCGCACTGCAGTTCCTTCTCTAAATCCTCGCACAAACGAAAAAATGGCTGACGTCGAAATAAGTGTCCAAGGAATAGAAAAGCAACTGGAATCACTCAATAGAGGAAAGTCCACTGGACCTGACGGGATACCAATTCGATTCTACACAGAGTACGCGAAAGAACTTGCCCCCCTTCTAACAGCCGTGTACCGCAAGTCTCTAGAGGAACGGAGGGTTCCAAATGATTGGAAAAGAGCACAGATAGTCCCAGTCTTCAAGAAGGGTCGTCGAGCAGATGCGCAAAACTATAGACCTATATCTCTTACGTCGATCTCTTGTAGAATTTTAGAACATGTTTTTTGCTCGCGTATCATGTCATTTCTGGAAACCCAGAATCTACTATGTAGGAATCAACATGGATTCCGGAAACAGCGATCGTGTGAGACCCAACTCACCTTATTTGTTCATGAGACCCAGAAAATATTAGATACAGGCTCCCAGGTAGATGCTATTTTTCTTGACTTCCGGAAGGCGTTCGATACAGTTCCGCACTGTCGCCTGATAAACAAAGTAAGAGCCTACGGAATATCAGACCAGCTGTGTGGCTGGATTGAAGAGTTTTTAGCAAACAGAACACAGCATGTTGTTATCAATGGAGAGACGTCTACAGACGTTAAAGTAACCTCTGGCGTGCCACAGGGGAGTGTTATGGGACCATTGCTTTTCACAATATATATAAATGACTTAGTAGATAGTGTCGGAAGTTCCATGCGGCTTTTCGCGGATGATGCTGTAGTATACAGAGAAGTTGCTGCATTAGAAAATTGTAGCGAAATACAGGAAGATCTGCAGCGGATAGGCACTTGGTGCAGGGAGTGGCAACTGACCCTTAACATAGACAAATGTAATGTATTGCGAATACATAGAAAGAAGGATCCCTTATTGTATGATTATATGATAGCGGAACAAACACTGGTAGCAGTTACTTATGTAAAATATCTGGGAGTATGCGTACGGAACGATTTGAAGTGGAATGATCATATAAAACTAATTGTTGGTAAGGCGGGTACCAGGTTGAGATTCATTGGGAGAGTGCTTAGAAAATGTAGTCCATCAACAAAGGAGGTGGCTTACAAAACACTCGTTCGACCTATACTTGAGTATTGCTCATCAGTGTGGGATCCGTACCAGGTCGGGTTGACGGAGGAGATAGAGAAGATCCAAAGAAGAGCGGCGCGATTCGTCACTGGGTTATTTGGTAACCGTGATAGCGTTACGGAGATGTTTAATAAACTCAAGTGGCAGACTCTGCAAGAGAGGCGCTCTGCATCGCGGTGTAGCTTGCTCGCCAGGTTTCGAGAGGGTGCGTTTCTGGATGAGGTATCGAATATATTGCTTCCCCCTACTTATACTTCCCGAGGAGATCACGAATGTAAAATTAGAGAGATTAGAGCGCGCACGGAGGCTTTCAGACAGTCGTTCTTCCCGCGAACCATACGCGACTGGAACAGGAAAGGGAGGTAATGACAGTGGCACGTAAAGTGCCCTCCGCCACACACCGTTGGGTGGCTTGCGGAGTATCGATGTAGATGTAGATGTAGATCTGCCATGTAAGCAGGAGATCCCGGGTTCGAGTCCCGGTCGGGGCACACATTTTCAACATGTCTTCAATGAAGTATATCAACGCCTCTTTGCAGCTAGGGTGTCCATTTAATTATCATTTCTTACAAAAGAAAATGTGGCATGAACGTAACAACATCGTAATAAACGCGGGGTGGCAACAAGCAAGAGACTTCAGTCGCTACTGTAATGAGAGCTTCCAGTGACCAAAACTCGAAGCAAAAAAATTACGTGGAACACCAATGTTCTGTATAGAGGTATGGAAATGAACAGATATCTGGCCATTTTCCGGGAAAGAGCAGTAACCTCAACGCATAGATAAGAAAAGTTTGGACAAATCCCAAGAAACACCCAGTATCACATTCAATAAAATTTCGGTAATTCCTGACTGCGTACCTACGTGCAGAGTTTGGACAAAAATATGGAGACACCAAAAACAGAACACGTTACCTTGCCTAATACGGTGTACGGAACCAGCTGACAACTAAACCGGCTTCCAGTCGTCTCGGAATGGATAAAAACCGTTCCTGCATAGTTTTAGAGAAAATCTTATAAGTTTCTTCCTGCAAAAAAGTGGCAAGTTCAAATTACAACGATGGCCATCGATAGCGATTAAGCACACTTTTCTCCAAAATGGACCACAATGGCTCAATAATATTGAGATCTGTTGACTGTGATAGCCAGGGGAGAAGCGACAATTCTTCCTCAAGTTCACAAAACCAGTGTCCGACGATGCGAACTGGCCCTGTACTCTTGGAATACGGCATCATCTTTGGCAAAAAATCATTGTATCATGGGGTGGATCTGAACAGCCAAAATGATCTCATAATCCTTAACAGTAATTCGACCTTACAGAATAAGGCTGCTCAAATCGTCAACGAACCACTGCCATGTTTCACTGTTGGGATTTAAACTCAGCCAGAAGTTGGAAACAGTGTGAAGCAAGACTCATCTGACCAGATGATTTTCTTCTGTTGCTCAGTTGTCCAGGTTTTATGGTTTCGGCAGCACGGTTTCCTGCTATGACCATTTGCATAACTAGGAAGTACCTTTGACATTCCAGCTCTCCCTGCAATTCCCTGTTTATCGATTCCCCTTAGTGTTGTTTTTGTGCTCACTGCTTTCGCGAGTGCGACATTGAGTTCTGCAGTGACTTTTATACCTGTGGTCCTTTTATTTTTCGTCACAGTCATTTTCTCAATAACTGTCTGTAACTATCATTTAACACACAATTCCGGCCGCGTTATGACTTAGCGGATGATGTTTCTCTGCTTTCCCTGCACGTAGTATACAGGGTGTTACAAAAAGGTACGGCCAAACTTTCAGGAAACATTCCTCACACACAAAGAAAGAAAATATGTTATGTGGACATGTGTCCGGAAACCCTTACTTTCCATGTTAGAGCTCATTTTATTACTTCTCTTGAAATCACATTAATCATGGAATGGAAACACACAGCAACAAAACGTACCAGCGTGACTTCAAACACTTTGTTACAGGAAATGTTCAAAATGTCCTGCGTTAGTGAGGATACATGCATCCACCCTCCGTCGCATGGAATCCCTGATGCAGCCCTGGAGAATGGCGTATTGTATCACAGCCGTCCACAATACGAGCACGAAGAGTCTCTACATTTGGTACCGGAGTTGCGTAGACAAGAGCTTTCAAATGCCCCCATAAATGAAAGTCAAGAGGGTTGAGGTCAGGAGAGCGTGGAGACCAAGGAATTGGTCCGCCTCTACCAATCCATCGGTCACCGAATCTGTTGTTGAGAAGCGTACGAACACTTCGACTGAAATGTGCAGGAGCTCCATCGTGCATGAACCACATGTTGTGTCGTACTTGAACAGGCACATGTTTTACCAGCAAAGGTAGAGTATCCCGTATGAAATCATGATAACGTGCTCCATTGAGCGTAGGTGGAAGAACATGGGGCCCAATCAAGACATCACTGCCGGCCTAAGTGGCCGTGCGGTTCTAGGCGCTGCAGTCTGGAACCGCGAGACCGCTATGGTCGCAGGTTCGAATCCTGCCTCGGGAATGGATGTGTGTGATGTCCTTAGGTTAGTTAGGTTTAACTAGTTCTAAGTTCTAGGGGACTAATGACCTCAGAAGTTGAGTCCCATAGTGCTCAGAGCCATTTGAACCAAGACATCACCAACAATGCCTGCCGAAACGTTCACAGAAAATCTGTGTTGATGACGTGATTGTACAATTCCGTGCGGATTCTCGTAAGCCCACACATGTTGATTGTGAAAATTTACAATTTGATCACGTTGGAATGAAGCCTCATCCGTAAAGAGAACATTTGCACTGAAATGAGGATTGACACATCGTTGGATGAACCATTCGCAGAAGTGTAGCCGTGGAGGTCAATCAGCTGCTGATAGTGCCTGCACACGCTGTACGTGGTACGGAAACAACTGGTTCTCCAGTAGCACTCTCCATACAGTGACGTGGTCGACGTTACCTTGTACAGCAGCAACTTCTCTGACGCTGGCATTGGGGTTATCGTCAACTGCACGAAGAATTGCCTCGTCCATTGCAGGTGTCTTGGTCGTTCTAGGTCTTCCCCAGTCGCGATTCATGTTCCGTGCTCCATAAGACGCCGATCAATTGCTTCGAACGTCTTCCTGACGGGACACCTCCGTTCTGGAAATATGTCTCGATACAAACGAACCGCGCCACGGCTATTGCCCCGTGCTAATCCATACATCAAATGGGCATCTGCCAACTCCGCATTTGTAAACATTGCACTGACTGCAAAACCACGTTCGTGATGAACACTAACCTGTTGATGCTACATACTGATGTGCTTGATGCTAGTACTGTAGAGCAATGAGTCACATGTCAACACAAGCACCGAAGTCAACATTACCTTCCTTCAATTGGGCCAACTGGCGGTGAATCGAGAAAGTACAGTGCATACTGACGAAACTAAAATGAGCTCTAACATGGAAATTAAACGTTTCCGGACGCATGTCCACATAACATCTTTTCTTTATTTGTGTGTGAGGAATGTTTGCTGAACGTTTGGCCGTACCTTTTAGTAACACCCTGTATATCTTCGATATCGTACCCCTCGAAACACAGAACGCTTCCGTTCTCTTGGTTACTGACGCACCCACCATTCGGCCACCAACAATTTGTACATGTTCGAATTCACTTAACTGTGACTTAATGCACTCCCAACTGTACACCGACCGACCGACATTTGGAGCGTGTTGAAGGCATTGAAAAGGACTGGGGATAGGAGAGAGGAATAAATAATTAGGTGGGCAACGAAAGTCAGCAGATACGGGGCGCTCAGGAGACACTGTCGGCTGCTGCCAAACGGAAGGGAACAGAAAAGGATGAAGAGCTTTCAATCAACACGAGGATATAAAGAGTCAGACCAATCATATATTTACAAAGATTTAGTATAATGACTTTGTTATTTCATTATGTACTCCTGACCACTCAACTTACGAGTGTAGAAATAGGACGGTACGAAAGAAGTCGGGCAGAAAATTCAGGAAGTTGGTTAAATTTGTATTCTGTAGCTTCGTCGCTCACCCTCAGAGCTCGGCTATTCTCAGATGATTTGACTTTCTAATGCAAGAGTTGGTTTTAGTTCTATTGTTATCTAAGATATCAACGGGGAAGCTATTTCTGTTCTGTAGCTCAGTCAGTAGAATCTTCTAGTTTTCTTTGCCAGAATTTCGTTTATTTCATGGTACAACTATGTAACCCTGCAGCGCATACTACGAAATATTTAGTTTTTGCAGCACATTTGTTAATGACAAACTTGATAAACGAATTATTCTTTCTGCAACAAAATTGGATGTAGCGTCTCATCGACATTGAGGTAATTATAGTCGGAACACAAGACCCGATTGAATAAGGGTAAAGGAATGAATGCGCCGTTGTCTTGTAGAAGCAGTCATCCTGGAAATTCCATACATTAATTTAGTGAAACCATGAACGGTTTTCTGGCGATGAATAGACTCGATTTCATTATTGCTGTGTGATGTGGTACTCTCAACAGGATTTGCCCAATGACGATCGCTTCACACGTAATTTAATTTCTTGCACAGATATCAAGGGTTGTCCACGTTTTCCTACAGAATGTCTTCTCGTTATGTGCTGCAGTTAGCACACACGATTGTCAGTTATCGTTTGTACGTGTATGTTGACACACTACTATCAATTTTTAACACCGCCATACGGAATTTCTTTGCTTGATTACTAATCGAGTATCAAGTATATTTCAAACGCAAGTATAGAAAGTCCAAATCCTTGCAATAGTGAGCATGTGGATGACAGAATTCTGTCCTAACGCTATGTAATTCATAGGCTGTTTGATGTACTTCATTTGCTGATTACAAACACGCTGATGATTAATTTTATGTCGGTGTTATCTGTTTAACAGTTGCAAATTTTGCTGGTATTATATCAATGTAACTTTACAAATCTTCGTCTGATTTTACAAGAGCTATATTGCAACTTTTCCATCTTGTTTGTCTCCTGACACTTAGATTGTAATAATTGTTTTTAACAGCTAATCTTTCCTGCTTTGTTATAGCTCCTCCGAAGTAATTATTTTGCACATATCTATGTATTTGTCGCCTTCATTGTACCTCTTATACGAGGGTTGTCCAGAAAGTAAGTACCGATCGGTCGCGAAATGGAAACCACAGTGAAAACCAGAAACGTTTTATTTGCAACAGTTAGGTACATCTTACACCTACTTCTCTACATAGTCGCCGCTCCAACTTCGAGTTTTGTCGTAGTGTTGTATCAACTTTCCAATATCCTCGTCATAGAAAGCAGCCACCTGTGATTTCAGCCAGATATCTGTACTGGTCTGCAGCTCGTTGTCTGTGGAAAAATTGTGTCTTCATAGCCAACGATTCTTGTGAGCAGAGATGAGACTCAGAGAGAGCCAATTACGGACTGTATTGTGGGTGATCAAACACTTCTCATCGGAAACGCCGCAGGAGCGTCTTCAATGCCCCTGCAGTGTGCGGTCGATTCAAAATGGTTCAGACGGCTCCGACCACTATAGGACTTAACATCTGAGGTCATCAGTCCCATAGTACTTAGAACTACTTAAACCTAACTAACATAAGGACATCACACACATCCATTCCCGAGGCAGGGTTCGCACATGCGACCGTAGCGGTCACGAGGTTCCAGAGTGAAGCGCCTAGAGCCGCTCGGCCACTGCAGCCGGTTGTGCGGCCGAGAATTGGCATGAAGAACGAAATGCTCGATAGTTGTGATATGTGGGCTGCATGACACAGGTGAAATTTCTAACCAGGCCCTCATACTTGGCGGAAGACGCTATTTCCTACGCATCTTCATGTGCTCACTGTTCACTCAAAACGGAAAAGATCGACGCGACACGATCGACGGGCATACAAGAGACACTGCCCAAAGCTTTACCAGATTTTTCCAGTGGTTTCCATTTCGCCACCGATCGGAGCTTACTTTCTGGACAACCCTTGTACTTTCAGTGAGTAGTATGGAAACTGATGAATTATCGCGATTCTTTTGCTGTTTTGAGTATTGTCGGTCTTCTTCTTAAGCATCCAATTTCGTTGTCAGTTGGCCATGGGCAGCTGCACGTCCGTTAAAGCTAAGCCCTGCACTTTCCTATAGAAAGCTTTCGTCTCTCCCTTCTTTTTGAAACGTTCTCTACTTTGAAAGGGCAGCATCATGGTCGTTCCACCAGCACGTCAAAGGAGGAGAAACGTGTAATCGACTAATAAGCCGGACAGATCGAGGATGCTTTGAAATATGAATAATTTTCAATAGCCTAAACTTGCAGAAATGTTTAAATTAGACTGCATAGTGGGAACTGAGAAACATTATTTAAAAGCTTTAGCATGTCTATTGTTGTTATGGCTTCTGCAGTATCGAGGGTCAGCTCATGAGTTAAAATTTTAAGACCGAGAAGCAGGCAATTGCTGAATGAGCCAACAGAAAAAGTCTACGCGCGAAGGGTGTGCGCACGCCATAGACATGGTGTGGGTGTCGGATTGAGTGAAAAGCTACAATGGAGTCAATGTGCGGGGCAGTTGATTGTTGTTCACGGGGTGACTGGGAAGAAGAAAAGTACGAAATTATAATCCACAAGTTGTTGTTAAGGGTTACAACGGCTCGTACCGAACACAAAATGTTTAAACTATCAAACAAAAGGAACATTAATTATAATAAACGGGTAGCGTTGCTTCTGTCCGCCCCTCGTGGTCTCGCGGTAGTGTTCTCGCTTCCCGAGCACGGGATCCCGGGTTCGATTCCCGGCGGGGTCAGGGATTTTTCCTGCCTCGAGGTATGGGTGTTGTTGTGTCGTCTTCATCATCATCATCATTCATCCCCATTACGGTCGGAGGAAGGCAACGGCAAACCACCTCCATTAAGACCTTGCCTAGTAAGGCATCGTTCCCCTACGCTCTGTAAAAACGCATGGGACTTCATTTCCATTTTTTCCAATGTTGCTTCTAGCGAAACATCACCAAAGCTATACAATCCTGAAACAAAAGTCCACATTTGGACGCTACCACAGCAAAGAGACCAGCACGCTGCGAGGGTTACAGTCTTTTATCTTTTAACCCCCATCCCCCCCCCCCCCGCCCCCGCCCCCACCCGACCACCCACCCACCCACACACACCCACACACACACACACACACACACACACACACACACACAGATTTAACGTATCCCAGATGCCTCTGATTTTAATAATAACAGAAATGAAATATATGCGATGTTTTGCGCGTAAGTCTTTGTTCGAGAAGTTGCTGCTTATTTTGTGCTCAACCATTCATTTCTTATACTTAGGTTAGCATAAAGAACAATTTCTCGTCATCAGTAACGCTACAGGATAGTAATTGTCGGTGTCATTCACGAGCCAATTGATGACGAGCGAACAGAGATGCATATACAGTATGGCAATCTAGTAGTTTTCGTGATTTTAGCTTAGGGCATGCGGTCACCATGCATGCGATACTTGAACCTTCACCACAGCATGCAAATTTCGCACGATCACATCTCATAATATTTGCCACTTCTCGAGTACATTGGCGTGGATCATTGTGGATTAATGCGTTTAAATGATCTTTATCAGACCCCGAAGATCTTCCAGAAAGTGGAGAATCACTAATGTCGAAACGATCATCCTTATACGAGAAAACCATTTTCTTGATGTGTTCCTTTCAATAGCAGTCTCCTCATATGCAGCGCAAATGTTTCTGGCTGCCTCCGCTGCTCTCGCCCCTCTACTGAACGGAAGAATATGCCGCAAATGTTCTGATTTCTTCGCATGAAACTCCACTTTCTAGCTTCCACAGTAGCACTCACTATCTCCAAATGATAAAATGGCAATATTTAATCTCAAATAGCAACAGTGACCTTAAAATAAAAAATTACAGTCGATAAATAAACCCCTAGCAACCGTAGTGCCAACATGCAAAACAAAAACGCTACGAACTTATCCACCAATCTGATAAAAGAAAGAACAGCGTATAATGTTCAGTATTAGCGATCCAGTAGGAAAGATCGTTGTACCTTGGAACACTGTTGAGACTTCCGGCTCTAGACGGCGGTGTAATAGCAGTTTAATGTATTTTCTTATTCCATTTTGAAATGATAGCACACACGTTTTGAATGATGCAGTCATTTCCTGAAATTGCAAATAATATTCCGGAAAAGTAAGGTTTTCCGAAATGTGAAACAAATGTTTCAAGTTATAACATAGTCGTGTACCTAAACAAATAACCTGTTTCAATTAAAAAGTGTTGCTATAGGAAGAAATTTGTCATTAGTGTTTTAATAGTCTTTGTGTTACATTACTGTTCTACTACACGTCAATAATCCGTAATCGAAATATGACTAAACCGATGTATTATCGAAAACCAGTTAAAAGTTACATACATTTTGAAATACTAACTATTGGAAACTAAAACAAATTTCCATTTTCAAGACGGGGAAAACTGTGAAGACACCAAAGAAATTCAGTTCATTTGCAAATATCACATGCTTTTTTATAGAAGATCGGACATGATGCAGGTGATAAGACACGATGCTTACGTACGTGCCGCCTATCAGAATCGTATCTAGACATATCAGGGGTCCCATATCACTCCAACTGCGCACGCCCTACACCATTACAGAGCCTCCTCCAGCTTGAACAGCCCCTGCTGACATGCAGGGTCCATGGATTCATGAGGTTGTCTCCATAACCGTACACGGTCCATCCGTCCGAAACAATCTGAAATGAGACTCGTCCGATCAGACAACATGTTTCCAGTCATCAACAGTCCAATGTCGGTGATGACGGGTCCAGGCGAGGCGTAAAGGTTTGTGTCGTGCAGTCATCAAGGGTACACGAGTGGGCTTTCGGCTCCGAAAGTCCATATAGATGATGTTACGTTGACTGGTTTGCACGCTGACACTTGTTGATGGGCCAGCATTGAAGTCTGCAGCAATTTGCGGAAGGGTTGCACTTCTCTCATGTTGAACGATTCACTTCTGTTGGTCCCGTTCTTGCAGCATCTTTTTCCGGCCGCAGTGATGTCAGAGATTCGATGCTTTACCGGATTCCTGATATTCACCGTACACTCTTGACATGGTCGTATGGGAAAACCCCCCTTCATCGCTACCTCGGAGATTCTGTGTACCATCGCTCGTGTACCGACTATAACACCACGTTCAGACTCACTTAAATGTTGATAACCTGCCATTGTAGCAGCAGTAACCGATCTAACAACTGCGCCAGACACTTGTTGTCTCCTATAGGCGTTGCCGACCGCAACGCCGCATTCTGCCTGTTCACATTGTATTTGAATACGCATGCCTGTACCAATTTCTTTGGTGCTTCGGTGTATTATTAACTTGTATTATGGAGTAGACTTTCAAAATTTGGTTCTCTCACGTTTCGTCTCTCGTGCAACGTTTTTAAACTTGAACAAGGGTATTCATATACTTTTAAATACAATAAATAAGGATTTTTCCACCTATCACATATGAAAACCAAAATGTGCGAGAAGAGCGTACAGCTAACACAGTGTCTCGATTACTCTTGAGAACAGTTCATATCAATGAAGTATGAAGTAAATAAGATTATTAAAAAAAAGCAAAGATGTATAACGTACCAGCGCAGGACACACGAAAGCTACAGTTGGTTGTCCCTTCGATATGCAGGCCACTACACATGGAGCGCTAACGATGTGTTTAACAAGAACGAGGGAAGGAATCGACCCTCTCCGTTTTTCAAGAAATAGTCTCTGTCATGAGCGTAGAAATGATAGTAATTTCAATTACATGTCACACCAGAAAGTGTTAATAATTGTAAATACATATTGGATCATAATGAGAAGCGGATACAGGCTTTCAAATGCATGGAACAGATGAGTACAAACAAGATGAGACAACGAGTCCCGTGTCAACCGAAAGCTGTTTCTTTCTCAGTGGCTGACCAAACATGGCTGACGGTTGGCCAAGGTGACGAGGGTCGAGGTCACAGGTGTTAGTGGTAATCTTCTGATGCATGTATAGGAGGATCTTAGAGTGAAAATTAGAATGATAGTCAAATATTGGGGACGATAACATGTCGAGGAAGGCTTCCAAGGAGATACTCCCAACAGATATTGCAGAGCGCCGTGCGCACACAGAATCGATGTATAACGCAATAAAAGGTCAGAGGGATGCAGATTAAGGTAGCAGTGTGAGTAGTGGAAGGAGAGCTCCAGAGAGTAATCCGAGGAGCCGGGTTGCTGTGACGCTCCTCGGCAGTACCTGATGGAGCAATAGACATTTCAGCTACGAGGAGACGTCGATAGACACACGGCAATTGAAAGTAAGGTAGAAATTTTCTGTATTGGTTGGAGTAGTATTGAACAGAGACTGCCTGTCTCTGTCTCAAAGATCGAAGAGGAATTTCAGTGAACAGCAGGAACTAGTTACTAATTGGTGCTCGTCTCCTGTACTACAGGGCAAGTGGTCCGCGGCTGATAATGAATTATCTCAAAGTGTTGATGATTTATGACTTAGGCCAAGTGGCCAGTATTTAGCAGACTAAGTGGCAGTGAAAGTACGCGTCTCTGATAAAGGTCCTTCCTAGTGATTATTGAAAGCATCTGACATTCTGTTAACGGAGTTTTGGTCTGACACCTCAACAAACAAATGTGTTGGGTAGACCAATAAATAAACTGACTAAAAGTAATAACTTGCTATGTCAGCAGATCAGTCCTCCCCACTCCACATCAGTTACCAACCTATTGTAACCGAACACCAGTCTTGACCAAGGAGAGCTCCGCCCTGTAATATACGCTATAAAGGTTGACAAACAAGCTAACTAAACCCATACTGTCGTTAGCGTCTTGACTAAGCCACGCAGATAACAGTGGAAGAAATATCTGGTGTAGGGTAACTGTGCCGGGACGCTGCATCTCGTTATTCTACCATAGTAAATCACGAAAAAGATTGAATGAATCGAGACGGTTTGAATGCTGATTCAACGTTTTATCATGTGTTGTATAGTTTGGAGGCATAGGATGCTCTCTGGCAACGTAAACTGCTTTTAATGCATAAATGTAGATTCAGTCATAAGAAGCAGACACGATTCGCCATTTGGACGACAATTAGACGGCTATGCCGATTAGTACAACAGGTGTTGCAGTGCGAGCGATGAGTTCTTGCCGCGGAGTAAGCCTGTCGTTCTCATCTGCGCGCGACATAAATTCCGGTTTCAGGCGACAGGCAGCTTCCGCAGAACGGTACTCTGGAACTGGCCGTCCGGTAATGGGACGACCAACCTGGCAGTCGGACCGGGGTCCGGGGTTCAGCGACCCCGCAGGCACGAACTGCGAGCAGCGAGCAGGGAGGGTGGCGAGTGGAAAGTGAACCAGCGGCGGAGGCCGCCGCGGGCGGCGCTGGGGGCGGAGGGGCGGCGGAGGCGGAGGAGGAGGAGGAGGAGGAGGAGGAGGAGGAGGCGGCGCGGGAGGGGTGGGGAGGAGAAGAGAGCAGGGCGGAGAGGGGGAACAAACAAGCCAACGAAATGCTACACTTGTCAAAATCAATACTGTATATTGCCGCCGCCCCACTCCGCCGCGCGCGCTCCTTCCGACCGAGGCGCCCCGCTTACAGACAGCGTGTACAGCGGCGACATGGCGCGGCTTGCCCGGCAACCACACCGCAGACAGCGCCGGCTATGGGCCGGGCGTGCCTCGAATACTGTAGCCGGCGGCCGGTCCACAACCGCCCCACTCCCCCAGTTGGAATAAGCCTCGGCGCGTGTCGCGGTCACACGTAATATCGGCCATTGACGGTCATTAACAGTTCATGGGCTGCAATCGTACGTTCCATTCGGCAGTTAAACACATACTCATATCCAGCCTAGCGAGATAAAACCATCTTAAACGTGTCGGAGTGTAGAAAATATCAGGAGGAGAGTTCGCAATCCGAAACATTGTGAAAGTAAAACATCATCTACACTCACAGTGGCACCAAAAAGTATAGTCAGATACACCTTTTCGCATCTAATACAAAAAGTATAAAATGCGTACCATTAATTCTGACTTAATAAAGGTTCGCGCGGCTGCCCCCGTCGGAGGTTCGAGTCCTCGGGCATCGGTGTGTGTGTTGTCCTTAGCGCAAGTTAGTTTAAGTTAGATTAAGTAGTGTGTAAGCCTAGGGACCGATGACCTCATCAGTTTGGTCCTATAGGAACTTACCACAAATTTCCAATTTCCAAATAAAGGAAATTATTTGAATATTAAATTTTTTTCTCAGTGCAACAGCAACAGCTGTTAGCAATTAAAGGAGAGTTTTCTCCTGCTCAAAACAGTTTTTGCGTGCTGTACGACGCATGTTATTGTGCTTGACAAACAGCGCCGCGAGCACCACATTTGTGCAATCGGGTTTGACATACAGTTCAAAAAAATGGTTCAAGTGGCTCTGAGCACTATGGAACTTAACATCTAAGGTCATCAGTCCCCTAGAACTTAGAACTACTTAAACCTAATTAACCTAAGGACATCACACACATCCATGACCGAGGCAGGATTCGAACCTGCGACCGTAGCAGTCTCGCAGATCCGGATTGAAGCGCCTAGAACCGCACGGCCACCGCTACCGGCAACATACAGTTCAGTTGCTTGCCTGACGGCCAGTGTAAACGGCATCACTCATCACTATGAGTCCTAAGGGTCGGAGCATTGCGTGTCTTTCCGCAACAAGACGGTTTTATTGCATTCTCAGGGTAAATGTTACCGTGAGATTGGTAAAGAACTTTCTTTTAATTATGCAGCAGTGCGGGTAACCGTGAAGCAGTTTCAAGAGATTGGTAAAACAGACAGTAAACGCAGGTCCGGACGTTCAAGACTCCTTACATGTAAGGAGCGTAGAAGGATGGTTCGTCCTGCTCGAAAAGAGCGCTCTAAAAGTGCATACTCGTTCGTAGCGGACATCCAGTCAACGTCCAACATACAGGTCAGTGCTCAAACTATTAAGAAGGTTTTGAACGCAACTGATATTCAAGACAGATCTCCCAGAAAGAAGCCATTTGTTTTGGAAGCTAACCGACGAAAACTCTTGCACTTCGCCAAAGATAATGTCAACAAATTGACTGAATTTCGGAATACTGATGAATCCAAATTTAACATGTTTGGATCTGACAGAAAGGGAAGAGTGTGACGCAAACCAAATACACAGCTATAATGACAGCATGTGCTACCTACAGTAAAACATGGGGGAGCAAGCATAATAGTTTGGGGGTTCATGGCAGCTTCTGATGTTGGTGGCTCAGTAATTATTCACGGTGTCATGGATTTTCGTAAGTATATCGATGTGTTGTGAGGCTGTTTACGTAGCAGTGCCCAAAAACTGGTTCTTGATGGTATCTTTGGTTTTGAGCGAGGCAACGACCCCGAACATACGGATCTGTCAACTCAGGTTTACTTATTATACATGGGTTGTCTAGAAAGTAAGTTCCAATCGGTTGCGAAATGGACACCACAGTGAAAACCCGATGAAGCTTTGCACAGATGTGTTGGGTAGTGTCTCTAGTATGACCGTCGATCGCATCAAGGTGCTCTTTTCAGTTGAGATCGCACTGTGAGCGAGTAGAGGTGCCTAGAATAACGATGGCTCCCGCCAAGTAGGAGGGCTCGCTGAGAGGCTTCGCCTTAATGAATGCAGCCCACCTAACACAACTGCCACGCAGTTCCTTCTCCATGGCAATTCTCAGCCGCACTCTGCAGGGGCAGTGAAGACGCTTCTGCAGCCTTTTCGATGGGAAGTGTTCGATCACCCACAATACAGCCATAATTGGCTCGTCCTCAATACCATCTCTGTTCACATGAAACGCTGGATACGAAGACAACACTTGGGCGCAGGCTACGCACTATAGACCAGCGTAGAGAATTATCGGAAAGCACAGGCGGCTGTCTTCTATGACGATGGTGTTGGAAATTTGGTATAACGCTCCGACAAATGTCTAAGTCGGAGCGGCGACTATGTAGAGAAGTATCTGGGAAGTGTTGCTAACTCTTGCAAATAAAATGTTTCTGATTTTTGCTGTGGTTTCAATTTAGCGACCGATCGGAACCTGCTTTCTGAACAACCCTCGTATAAAACTCCAGAATGTTTTCACGCCACCACAGAGCCGTGATCTAAGCGCACACTCGGATACAAAAATCCGAAAACGTCGATCTGCACGAAAGCTGGGATTTCAGACGGCGTTGTTGGAGGAATGGCAGAAGATCTGACCAGATATTACTCGCAATTTGGTTCACTCAATGCCAAGACGTCTACAAGCTGTCATCAGTGCCAACGGTATGTAGGCATGCTACTAAATTGATTTATGTGAATTACAAAGACTTTAATTTCATTTTTGTGTAGGTGTACCAATACTTTTCTGACGTTGACAGCACCTGATTTCTTTTTGTAAACTAGTATTTTTGCTGTGAGAAATCAATTAAATTAGAAAAATGTTATGTCTACTACTGTACATTTAAATAAATACAACAGTGTCTTGGCATCACCTTTATTTGTTTGTAATGTATATATAATGGTAGTCCATTAAAACTTTGTGGTGTCACTGCACAGTGTGGCCCAGGATGAATGGTCAGTATTCAAGGATACGACAGGACCGCTCATTTGAAACAAAAACTTCTTACTGACATGTGCCCTATTCCTAATAGCATCCGAGATAGAAGACGTTTAATGTACATTTGTTTTGAGCCAGTGGAGCACACGTGTGTGTCTTACTCATCCACACTAACTGACGATTTTTTCTCGCCCAACCCACCTCGTTACTTGAGTCTCTGTCCTCGCGATATCCTAGTGACACTAATCTAGCCCGTTGGTGTGTTGTGCGTGAAGCAGCACGAAGGCTTGAGAGTATATCAAAGAGAAGTATCGGTTAACTGTATTTGTACACGCACTTACTAAAATGGCACACATCTACACGAAAGAAGAATATACAGACATTGTGTACGTTTACGGCTTCTGCGATGGCAGGTCTCTCGCTGCTGTCGAAGAATGCCATCGGCGCTCTCGTACGCGGCATGTATGATAATGTTTAGAGGAGAATCTGTCAGAAATACGTAATTTTCAACTGATACTTTGTAAAACACTTATCGCAATCTTTAACACCTATTGTTTGTTGTTTGTATACAAATTTAAACTTGACAATGTACTGAACAACACAGAAAATAAGTAACAGTGCAAATTACATATATCTATCTCGGAAACCATTCAGAATGGGGAATATGTCCATATGAAGTTTTTTGGATCAAATGATCGTTCCTATCATATCCCTGAATGCGGACCATTCCTCCTGGTAAGCTCTCTGTTCTCAGTGGCTGCAGATGTACGTCTCTCTGAAACTGTCAGGAACCATGACGACGCAAGCGACAGTAAAAACATAGATTATTTCTCGTGTGTTATGCTCAATTTCCCCTTGTAACTCAGATTCAAATATACAAGCAGTATTAATAACGTATTCCGCAATTCTCGTATAAAATAGTAGTAATGCTGGCCTCTGCTATCGTCTTGAAAGTGCCCGCAAGTATTACCACAGAGGCAGCCCTCTTATTTACTCTGAAAATATATACTCTAAACGCTCGTATATGTTTCAGCGATTCCCTTAAAACACTTCGGGTGAATCAGGGACGATTTCAAAAACTGCCTTATTTCCATTTCGTCAGCTCTTCCCAAAAGAAGTGGAGCATGACTAAAATCGGGCTCATTAAATAAAACCTCAGTTTGAAAATCGTCTGAGGTTATCTAAAGAAGTGCGATACGTAAGTTGCCTCTCAAATTCGTATCATACTTAGCTCGAGCTCCGTCCCCAACGACTTTGATTTTGACATGAACCTATTTCTTTGTTCCGCCAAATCAAAAAACTTATAACATCTCCTCACCATAATTCTTTCTATAGCCCGCTCCTCTCCCTCAAACAAATCCATCATCGCCGTTGGACAACCACCGCTGGATATCCTACACCTTTCTTCACGCTTTGTGACCTTCAGCTATACGTACGCGTGTTGCTCCTGAATGCCATCCACACACTTTCTATTACGTCGTCCTCGTCTTCTCCTACATGCTGACATGCAGCACAGAGCTTCCATCGTCCATTTACCACCCATTCGCCTCGTAAATAGCCAGTTTACCTCCATTTGACACCAATTATGGTCATGGACTGTTCTCTGACCCATTTGTTTGTTTCCCTGAAATACAGGTCTCCACTGCCTATTGAAAGTCCTTCAGTTTTTGAACGATTTTTTCATTATTTTTTCTCTATTTTATTTATTCATATATTTAACCTGGCAATATTATATTCTCTCTTACATCTAATCAGCTATCATAATCATTACGATAAACATATAATGAGTTCCATCTAATAAGAAATAACATAAAAAAATTATTTATTTATTCAATCTGATCAGATTAGGGCCTTCAGGACCTCATTTACATCGGGCCAGGGTTTCAAACATAAAGTACATTCTTACATCATAGTTATCTAAGGAAAGATAATAATTTTAATATTAATAATAGTAATAAAATGATTTGACCGTCTGTAGAGACAATGTGAATAAGTGATACTGACTAAAAGCTAATAAAGCTAATACTAGCAATACTCCTACTCCTGCCATTTCCAATAATGACGAAATAATAATAATAATAATGAACAATAATGACAATAATAACGATAGTGGCAGGTACAAAGACAATTTATAAATATGCAAAACAGTGAGAGTGGCAGTTATAAAATTAATTTGTAGGTATACAGAACATATATATTCTGATATAGCGAGCACTGGGGAAGGGAAATTTAAGCAGACGGCACTGCTGAGAAAGCTGGGAAATGAGGAAGATTTTGTTGGGAACAAGAATATAAAGAGATAACAAATGCTTACAGGGATATTGGTAATCATTATTGTTGCTCCAGGTTTTGACAGATGTGAAAATTAGCGAACTACCAGTTAACAAGTCACGGCTGCAAAATACTAACGCGAATTCTTTACAGACAAATGGAAAAACTGGCAGAAGCCAACCTCGGGGAAGGTAAATTTGGATTCCGTAGAAATGTTGGAACACGTGAGGCAATACTGATCATACGACTTATCTTAAAAGACAGATTAAGAAAAGGCAAATCTACGTTTCTAGCATTTGTAGACTTAGAGAAAGCTTTTGACAATGTTGACTGGTGTACTGTCTTTCAAGTTCTGAAGGTGGCAGAGGTAAAATATAGGGCGCGAAAGGCTATTTACAATTTGTACAGAAACCAGATGGCAGTTATAAGAGTCGAGGGGCATGAAAGGGAAGCAGTGGTTGGGAAGGGAGTGAGACAGGGTTGTGGCCTCTCCCCGATGTTGTTCGATCTGTATATTGAGCAAGCAGTAAAGGAAATAATAGAAAAATTCGTAGTAGGTATTAAAATCTATAGAGAAGAAACAAAAACTTCGAGGTTCGCCGATGACATTGTAATTCTATGAGAGACAGTAAAGGACCTGGAAGAGCAGTTAAACGGAATGGACAGTGTCTTGAAAGGAGGATATAAGATAAACATCAACAAAAGCAAAACGAGCATAATGGAATATAGTCGAATTAAATCGGGTGATGCTGAGGAAATTAGATTAGGAAATGAGACATTTAAAGTAGTAGATGAGTTTTGCTATTTGGGGAGCAAAACAACTGATGATGGTCGAAGTAGATAGGATATAAAATGTTGACCGGCAATGGCAAGGAAAGCGTTTTTGGAGAAGAGAAATTTATTAACATCGAGTTTAGATTTAAGTGTCAGGAAGCCCTTTCTGAAAATATTTGTATGGAGTGTAGCCATGTATGGACGTGAACCGTGGACGATAAATAGTTTGGACAGGAAGAGAATAGAAGCTTTCGAAATGTGGTGCTACAGAATAATGCTGAAGATTAGATGGGTAGATCACCTAATTAATGAGGAGGTATTGAATAGAATTAGAGAGAAGAGAAATTTGTGGCACAACTTGACTAGAAGAAGGGATCGGTTGGTAGGACATGTTCTGAGGCATGAAGGGATAACCAGTTTAGTATATGTGGGTAGCGTGGAGGGTAAAAATCGTAGAAGGAGACCAAGAGATGAATACACTAAGCAGATTCAGAAGGATGTAGGTTGCAATAGGTACTGGGAGATGAAGCAGCTTGCACAGGATAGAGTAGCATGGAGAGCTGCATGAAACCAGTGTCTGGACTGAAGACCAAAACAACAATAACAGTAGATATATCATTAACTGCGTTTAGAAGCTGGAGATGCTATTCACTTCTCTAATACAATGCGGGAGGCTATTCCAGAGTCGGGTTCCTGATACTGAGAAGGACTTCAAGAATGTGGCTGAGGGATGAAATGTGGCAGAAAGGATTTCGCTCTGATGAGGACGGCCCACACAGCCAGGATAGCTGTGAGGGTGAAATATTATCAGATTCGACTATCAGTGGTATATCGAACCACTTCTAGGCACTGTGAGCTTTGGTGAGAAATTTATTCCATTATACGATCGCTGTTTCAATAACATGAAGTGTAAGTATATAAATTTCTTTTCCAGGTCAAGGACAGCCATTTATACGAATATAAGGCAAGAAGAGATGCTGATGCCTTCTTGCACATTGCAGTTACGTGCTCAGTACAAACTAGATTTTCAATTATTATTCCTAGACTCTTTTGCTGAGGGAAAGAAGTAGACATTTGTACCATTTATGATTAAAGATGGTAGGAATTCCCGATATTTCGGGCTACAGCGTCTAGAATGACCAAACAGTGCCGCTTGGGTTTTGGATCGGTTTCACTTTAACCAGATACTTGTGCCCATTTTGATAGCGCACACAGGCCTGCACAGAATTTCTCCATAGATGTCCTCAGGTTTATTGGTCTTACACTAAGCTACAACTGGAGGTCATCGACATACGTGAGGTATTTGCACTAGGACAAAACTGGTGACACGTAATTGACATAAATGAAACGTGTATAGGACCTAATAATGAGCCCTGGGGACGACTGATACTACCGGCCTCCGTTGTACCGAGCACGGTGCATTGCTGGCGAGGCTCCAGGTACGAGTGAAATCATTACAGTACACTTGGGAAGAAATTTAGGCTGGTAAGTTTGGCAAGTAAAATGTCGAAGTCGACAATGTCAAAGGCTTTTCTCTAGTGCAGAAAGGGAAAAAAAAGATAAACACAAGCTACATTCCTTCAGGAGAAGTACAACAACAGAAGCAAGTAACGTGAAAGTAGATTTAAAGTGTGAGGACTAGAAGCAATGGCCATGGGAGAAGGATCTGAAGAGGAAAGGCTTGGAACATAATTTGTGAAGACAGGGGAAAAGAAAGTGGCGTGAGTGATTGGCAAATGAGAAGCACAGAGCCGTGGGAGAAGATGGGATTATTTACTTTACTTTTGGAGAGACGGGAAATTGGCCTTACACGTCAGTTTTTGGGCAAAAGTTATGAGATTGACAAGTGCTGAAGTTCTTTCTCAAAACCAACATGGCACTGATTTCTGCTCAGAGCGCAAGGTAGCTTGTCCCAGAGGTGGATGGCAGTAACAGAGAAGACGTTCGCAATTGCATTTTTATGGATGGGCGCTGATGAGATGCTATATGAGTGAAACCTTGTGTCTGGATCATAATGAGTGGCAGGTACATAATCTCTGACGAAATGTACTGGGGAGCGTGTGCGTGAGCCACTGAAGTAAACGTTGCGTGTCTGGTTTCGTTAAACTAACTGGGTGTATTTGGGAGGGTAGAGGCTCCAATCTTCATCAGGCCATACTGATTTAGGTTTTCCTTCATTTCCAAAAATTACGTGACACAAACGCCGGGATGGTTTTCCTACTGTAAGGTCGGTATAGCTCTTAGAGTAAGACTACAGTCGACTATGTATTCCATTTTTGGGAAACTAGCCCGTAAGTATGTAAATGTCTATACAGGGTGTAACAGGTATAGGTGCAGATATTTCTATATCTAGTACCGTAATATGTGTTCACATCAGCGTATTGATTGGTTTTTCTCTGCGGCAAACATTCTTTCAACAAACACGTCACAAACTTTACCTACTGATGTTTTCTGCGTGTTCGTAACTGCACTAGTAGGTGCAATACGGCCGCGCGGGATTAGCCGAAAGGTCTGAGGCGCTGCTGTCATGGACTGTGCGGCTGGTCCCGGCGGAGGTTCGAGTCCTCCCTCGGGCATGGGTGTGTGTGATTGTCCGTAGGATAATTTAGGTTAGGTAGTGTGTAAGCTTAGGGACTGATGACCTTAAATATACTGATGCATGGTGTTCATCAGACCTTCCTATCACCAACAGAAATATCTGCATTTATACCCGTTACACACTATCTATAAGATTTATGTTATTTTTGTTGGTCTGAGAATGTAAGACGTCTGTGGATGAATGAACTACTGCTCTGAAGCGCTGCTGTTATCGAATAGATGAGCGTTTGCAGATTTAATGCACACAGGCATTCGTAGTTAGTACCAACTTGATAGCTGACTCTCTACTTCTCGCGTTATTATATATATATATAAATGCCCTGAATAAATGCTCCTATCAACATAAAGTTTAGACGCAAGAAATGAATTGCAATGTTACAATATTTCAAGAAACATATTTGCATGTAGTTAACGCTTGTTTTGCGTAGCGGAAGGAAATGTGGGCAGAAATTAATTTTAAGTAGATTTTATGATTACAGTCACTTGTGGAAAATTTACAACCTGATTTTGAGAACGTCTAGGTAACCCACATTAGGTACAATAAAGATACGTGGCTCAATATGATAAACTGAAATTTCTCTACCGAAAAATCTGAAACTTAAGGATGCCTACTTTAGAAGTCACGTCGAACATGAAATGATAAACACCTAGCAACCGTGTAATCTTCACCTTCACGACATCACTTAGCTGCTATCCTGAAAGCTCGTCAGATACCAAAGGCTTTCTGAAAGCTGCAGTTCTTAGAAAGGTTTATAATGATTGTAATTGTATCTTGCTTTGACTAACGTTCCTGCTTAAGTCAGGGAATGCATGAATATTCATGCTTCAAATGAAGCGATGAACATAAAATGCACACAATAACAAGTGAGTAATCTAACCTTAAAACATGACGTCATCAGTAACGAGAGAATGTGAACAAGCCAGAGAAGTTTCAGTTCAGCTGGAAATTATTTCGCCTCAAACATAATCATTGATACAAGAAAGAACAGAATTGTCTGTACGTGAAACACCTTGCGTACTAGACCATCATAAAAGAAAGAACTGAACAACTTAAAGTTCTAGACGCACTGGAAAATTCTGGAAACATTTAAATGGACGGGAATATAATATATGCAACAAGCCAGTTATTCGGATGGATTACTGAAAACTCGATACTGTACCATGTGCATCGAATGCTAACCATCTCACTGAAAAACGAAACCTAAATTTGACTACAAGTAAAGACACGTTGAAAATATGAAAATGCAGCAAGTAATATCATGCCAAGAGCAGTAGTCTCGCCATACTGTGTGTAACACGTTGCATGAGAATGACCATCATAAAGCAGCTTCAAAGTAGGTTACGTCACTCTCGACCATAGCAGAAACGTGGGAGCAGCAGCCAAGACCGCTTGCAGCAGACAACCTCCCGGAAACACCGACAAGAAACGACTAGACTGCTTTGTGTGGTTCAAACGGGGACACAGGCCGAGACCACACAGAAGCCGTGGCTAGCCATTCGATAGTGATTCAACTCGCCAAACTATCTCTACTCAGAATCTCTTCTCAGCGACTCGGAGATCATGATACGTTCATTAATCGATCACTTGGTACAGAAAGTCGTTGAAGTATCCTAGCGATCCAGAATACGCGGAAGAAAGATTAGTTTCGAAAGTTGTTATTGTCACAAGAAACTTTCAAATTCTTCAGCATTGTCACTACTCGCACCATGTTGGAGTACATCGGAATAGTGGAGGTTCTTTAGAACGAGAGGTTAAACAAGTTTAAGTTTCACAGCTTGTGGAATTATTTTACGAAACTTTTTAATTGCTTAAAAGCATGTAGAAGGCTTAAAAGCATACAGAAGTCCTCCAGCATGTCGATCGATATCTGAGTGCTGTAAATCAAACAGTAATTGTTTCACACACATTAAAAACTTAGTTTTCAAACCTATAATTACTCTGCTAAAACCGTTCCAGTCCACTTTTACTCTTCCGTTTATTTCTTCACTGTCCGTTCGGTAATTAACTGAGCCTCTAATTTTGTCTACTTCTAGTTCATTCTATTATCATTATTGTAATTGATTATCAGTACTACATCCAAACTTGCTCTGTTAAGTCCTTCCATTAATCGCTGATGATTGTGTGTTGAGAGGGTAAACAATGGAATGTCACCATGAAAGGGAACGTAATTTAGGTATGTTAAATTAACTATTATTACTTCTCCTTTTTCCTAGTGTACGGTTCTAAAATATCTTCTTTAAGACCAATTCTTCTGGTGATATGGAATTTCCTTGTTTGGCTCTTGTTTCTGTTCTTATTTTTTCACAATTCCGATGAATTGTAATGGAAGCTATAGCATGTTCTTCATATCAACATAGGTCGAATCAGTGCTGCACCTACATCTACAAATGTACTCCGCAAGCCCCCTTGCGTTGTGTGGCGGAGGGTATTTAGAGTACCAATGTCACTTCTCTACTTTTCCTGTTCCAGTCGCGAATAGTTCACTGGAAGAACTATCACCAGTACGCCTCCTCGTTGGCTCCAATCTCTCTAATTTGATCTTCACGGTCCTTTCGTGGGATACGCGTAGGAGGAATCAACATATTGGGAGAATGTACTGAGAATGTACTCTCTTGTCATGTATGTACATTGTGAGAGGTAATGGTCCGATAACAGTGCCCTCGGCACGCCATAAGTTACTTTTACGTCTGGGGACTTCTCTCTGCTCAGAATGACATGTTGTATTCTGTTTGTTAGAAACTCTTCATTTCAGTGACGCAGTTGGTCCGATATCCTGTACACTCATATTTTGTTCATTACGTGGCAGTGCTGAACTGTCTCCAGCGCCTTTAGGATGTCAAGGAACATGGCATCTACCTGGGCGCCTGTATTTACTGATTTCTGGGTCTTTTAGACCTGTAGAGTGAGCAGTTAATTCCGGTTTGTTGTGCCGGCCGCGGTGGTCTAGCGGTTCTAGGCGCGCAGTCCGGAACCGCGCGACTGCTACGGTCGCAGGCTCGAATCCTGCCTCGGGCATGGATGTGTGTGATGTCCTTAGGTTAGTTAGGTTTAAGTAGTTCTAAGTTCTAGGGGACTGATGACCTCAGAAGTTAAGTCCCATAGTGCTCAGAGCCATTTGAACCATTTGAACCGGTTTGTTGTGAGTGAAAAATACGCTCAGAATGTGTCAGTCCTAAGCAAAGTGGTAATACACACTCATTGTCCTGATCTCTATCTCTTATAACGATATTTGCAGTTTGCAAATGGTCCTTGTGTTATACCCACTCCTAAATCAGGTTGTCCCTTTGCTTAGTCAAAACCGGTTTTTTTTTTTTTTTTAATTTTGTTCTGTACGGTTGTGGTGTAACGACGCGTATTTGGGTTTGCGTTTGATATATGACCATGTGCAGACTCCGTCACCTACGTCAGTTACAACCCACTTTAAAAATGATTCATATTCTTTTTAAATTGTCATAGAATGGTTCTTGAACGAAACTGTAAAACATCAGTTGAGTCGTGTGCAGAGAATTGCATCACTTGGACCAATTGGTTTTGTAACTTTTCCCAATTTAAATTTCGTTTGTTTCTCCTCAGAAATTATATCGACACACGTTATCTTGATCTAATCGATATCAGAATCACACATTAAATAAACTTTTTAGATTCAAAGTTTCGGCCAACGCTGTCTGAATCAATAATCTTGTCAAATATATTATTAATCCGTTCACATAACTCTTCATAAATAAATCTTCAAGAAACGTGTTTCACCTTTAGTAACATACACTATTTTATTAGCTTCCTACACATACAGATGTGAACTTGAGCGTTGACAGACAGTGACTAACATCTCAATAAGATTAAGCTCATTATGACGTCATTGTTGTACAAAAAGAGTATAAAAATTCATTTTTTAATTTTTTAGAAACACGACGCAACAACTCGGTTCCAGGATCTTCTGTTGCTCCTTGGCTGTCGACCCGCGACGTATAGCGGCCAGCAATTTCCTCTCTGGTCGCGGCAACGAAGATGCTGTCCCCGTTCGTTGCGCCGATCTCTCCGTACATGAAACACATAAAAAAAATACAAAACTTTTAGATAATTCACATTTATTACAAATAATAAGAAAACACATAAACAAAACTAAATTAAGCTTATAGTCACCTGCAAACTGGGCTGACTTTGGTGGATAGGTGACGCTTAATTTCGTCCCACTACATACCCCACCCACAAGCTCAGTTTGTCAGGTGTTAACCGGAATTAAAACTGTTCAATATACAATATTTAACTGTTAATACATTTTCCTCACATTTTACGTAACCTAGAGTCCTTGCTATTAGATAGATTTAATCCTTTTAATACGATATCGTTGTGACTATTTGTCATTTACTCTTAATTGTGCTCTTATGGTAATTCGTAACCGAATATAGGGAGATTGCTCCTCTTCAGTTAATAGTTGCTAATAAATACTAATTTAGTACGTTCTTTAACGTTGTACATTAGGACAGAGCGTTCAAATTGTGATAGATTAGTTCCAATTTCATTTATTTACTAGAGTTATTCTTTTCAAGAATGTATATTACTAATAAGTTTCTCACAATAACTAATAGTACTATTTACTTTACATCATTCTCTTCCCTAATGCCTTATTTATGCCTGAGGTCAAGAAGAAATCAAGCAAAACTCTCTTTAGAATCTCGGCACGGCTTTCTTTACCTTCGGACACCTTGTTGGGTAATGGCCATTTATTTAGGAGAAACAAGCGAGAGAGCCCCGTTTGGTGTGTTCTATATTAACACTATTGCAAACCTCTATTAAAGGCACTCTGCTATGTTCTCGTGAGCCATATAGCTCTGGACGCCCATGGTCCCTAAAACTATTAACCATCCCCTTTGGTTCCTACTATCCGAGTAAATTTAAAATATGCAAAATTCCTTTTGACCTAAGAGGAAAATTTCTTCCATATAAATCCCCCTTTTTGGTTATCTTTCTCTTTTTGAAGTACCAGTAGACTATTGTAGAACACTTGTTTAAGCTTTCTGTTCTATTCTTTAAAATAATACGTAACTATCACGAAAACTTCACATGAATAAACTATGAACGCTCTTCCGTATGTAACATATACTAAATATTAACTTATTTAGGAATGAAGAGTTTCATTTGATCAACACTATATAATCCTTTAATTACACCTGATGAAGGTTCCATAAGAAGTAATGCTTTGGGATGTACAATCTTATGTACAACATATGGACCTTCAAAGATAAAGAAGAATTTTCTACATTCCTTATCGATCTTAGAACTTTTAGGATGAGATCGTACTAACACAAGATCTCCTACCTGAAATGAGGGTTCTATAGCCTGTTGATTATAACTTTTAATTCTCCGTTCGGCATTTTTTACAATCTGTTCGCAAACTTTTTCGTCTGGGATACATTGTTGGATCTCATTTACTGGTGGCCAAGGTAAAGCAGCTAGTAAAGGCTCACCTATAATTCGTTTGCCTAAAATTTCTATAGGTGATAATCCCGTCGTTAGGTGAGGCAATTCATTTAATATCTTTTCGAATTCAGGCATTAGTTTGGCCCACCGAGTATGTTTATGTGCACAATAAGTTCTACATAATCGTCCTAATTCTTTCATGACTCTTTCTACTAAATTACTTTGAGGGTGATATTTCGAAATTAAGATATGTTTGATTCCATATTGTCTTATCATATCTTGAAATCTTTGACTAATAAAGGCACTACCGTTGTCAGACATAAGTCGTTTAGGAATGCCCCAGTTAACAAAGTAATTTCGGGTGAGGCAGCGTATAACGCTTGCTGTATTCGCTCGTTTCAAAGTATACAGTTTCACATGTTTGGACCAACATTCCATTACAACAAACACATATGTTAATCCTCCTGAACTCCGAGGCAGAGGGCCGAAAAAATCTAATGATAGTAGATTCCACAAACCTCGAGGAATTACAGCATATAATTTATAACGCTTGGATTTGTTATTAACTTTAACCTTTTGACAGGTTTCACAAGCCCTAATAATACTTCTCACAATACGTGACATATTTTTGAAATAATAATACTTCATTAGATGTTTAATACATTTATGAATTCCAAAATGCCCGTAACCTTCATGAATATAAGTAATTAACTCGTCCACAACAGTTTTCGGAATGCAGATTTTCCATCTCTGGTGTTCCCTCTGTGCTTTCCAATACAACAAGTCGTTAAAATATAACCACACACCCCGGGTGTTAACTGTTTCGTCCCCATTATTAAGGTTTTGTATAATTCGTAGAATAACATTTTTCTTTCCTTTATGTAATACGGTAATCCACTAATTAGGACTCGCATTAGATGACTTTCAATTAATTTAGCACGGTTTAAATTCCATTCAAAATAATTCCTATAACCTCTCCACCGTTTAGAATATGGAGGAGGGGCTATCAACTCTAAAGTTAAGTGTTGTTGTTTTCGTCTTGACCAATAATTTTGTTTAAACTGCTTAACAAAATCATCCCAATCCCTGAATTCAGTTCTATGCAGTACTGCCCACTCCGCAGCTTCTGCTTCTAAATGTCCTATTACAAATTGAATGCGTTTTTCATTACTCCATTTAGGAGATAATGATGTTTCAAAAGCTTTTATAAAGATCATAGGGTGCAGTTCGCCTCCTGGTTTGAATACAGGAAATCGACTTGCTACATTTGAATTTGTTGTTATGTCATCCAGACATTCTGCGAGAGAAATAGTCGGATTTTGTTTAGCTGGCAGAGACGGAGTTGCATCGGATTGGCTTGCCGTGACTACCTTATTCATATTGTTGCCATCCGTGCTAGCAAATTCGATGCGACTGTTGTCTCTGATTATGTTATTACCTCTGCTACCTGAAATGTTCTCGTTATTATCTAATTCCGATAACCGTTTCGTAATTTCCTGTATCCGCATTTCTGTATTGGATACGCGATTAGCTAATATCGATTCTTCACTGTGTTCACGATGTGAACGCTCTGTACCTTCATCAATGTTATTATCTTTGGCCGTCTCAAGATTACTGCATATTTCAGTAATTAAAAATTTCATGTTTTCGATTTCGGTATGGTCCTTTTCTACTTGATGAGTTAATGTCTCTAATTCTACATTATCTATTGAAGAAATCTCTACAGGTTTGGTAGAGACCTCTTTAATAGATTTCAATAATTCTCTGCGAACAGTTTCTGTTTGCATAGAAAATTCATCTCGTAACATATCGTTATTTTTCTGTATTTCATTTACAACTAAGATATTGACACTATCTAGTCTCTCGGATAAGTCAGTAATATCGTGTCGCATGCGAGCTTTTTCCTCGCGCGATTCCTGGATATGTTCTTCTAACCTTTTACAATTATCAGCAATCTTATTACTAAGTCCTACTAATTTTTCCTGCATTTCAACTTTAGAAGACTCTATTTTATCACTTAATTCTCGACTGGTTTCATTAAGATATTCCTGCAACCTGTCTGTTGATTTTGTTAGCTCCCCTTTAAGTCTAGCAGTAGATTCCTCGTTAGACTGTTTTAATTCCTGTTTTAGTTCCTGTTTCAATCTAGCAGTAGATTCCTCGTTAGATCGTCTTAATTCCTGTTTTAGTTCCTGTTTCAATCTAGCAGTAGATTCCTCATTAGACTGTTTTAATCTAGCCATAAATTCTTCGTTAGACTGTTTTAATCTAGCCATAGATTCTTCGTTAGACTGTTTTAATTCCTCTTTTAATCTAGCAGTAGATTCTTCGTTAGACTGTTTTAATTCAGCTAGGAAATCCCCGTTAGATTGTTTTAATTTAGCTATCGCCCTAAAAAGGGATCTCACGCTCCTATCGGACATAGATTGCTCTTCGTCTGACATTTCACTTCCCGACATTATTGTAAGATATTAACTATTTACACACGCAAACTTGTAATCAACAATCCTGTAAAAGCACACTTCCTATGTACAACACTCCACTTCCAACTTGAAACAAACTCACCGGACACTAATATTGTAATTTGTAGTTCTCGATGATCAGTGTGCTGCTATGGGGCTGCAGAAGAAACAGCCGTCGATGCAGCCGCTGAGATGCTGCGACCCCGCTTCCGCAACCGGCAGGACGCTGAGTCGAACACCGGAAACGTCGCTGGCTGCAACCACGCCCGGCACCGCCGTAGACAGGCGAAGCCCTCAGCAACACCTCTAATACCAGCCGGAGGAACGCCCCGCAGCTGACGTACTGGGCCTATTAGTTTAGGGAGAAAAAAGGTTGTCGGGGTTTGCAGCGTTCAGCTGCTGCCCAACAGACGCGCCTTCTCGTGGAACAACTGCGTGACCGTACTGCTTGGCTGCGGCTCCGTCAGATGCCCACACCCACGAAGTCGCCGCTGGCTGGTGAAGGCTCCACGAAAACTCGCGTTGACTTCCGAAGGACTCTTGATGTTTTGTTTCGTACCTGTGTGCCTTAGTTGCACACAAGTCCTGTTTCTAAGGTCGCCACGGTGTGGTGTAACGACGTATTAGTTTTCGTTTGATATATGACCATGTGCAGACTCCGTCACCTACGTCAGTTACAACCCACTTTAAAAATGATTCATATTCTTTTTAAATTGTCATAGAATGGTTCTTGAACGAAACTGTAAAACATCAGTTGAGTCGTGTGCAGAGAATTGCATCACTTGGACCAATTGGTTTTGTAACTTTTCCCAATTTAAATTTCGTTTGTTTCTCCTCAGAAATTATATCGACACACGTTATCTTGATCTAATCGATATCAGAATCACACATTAAATAAACTTTTTAGATTCAAAGTTTCGGCCAACGCTGTCTGAATCAATAATCTTGTCAAATATATTATTAATCCGTTCACATAACTCTTCATAAATAAATCTTCAAGACACGTGTTTCACCTTTAGTAACATACACTATTTTATTAGCTTCCTACACATACAGATGTGAACTTGAGCGTTGACAGACAGTGACTAACATCTCAATAAGATTAAGCTCATTATGACGTCATTGTTGTACAAAAAGAGTATAAAAATTCATTTTTTAATTTTTTAGAAACACGACGCAACAACTCGGTTCCAGGATCTTCTGTTGCTCCTTGGCTGTCGACCCGCGACGTATAGCGGCCAGCAATTTCCTCTCTGGTCGCGGCAACGAAGATGCTGTCCCCGTTCGTTGCGCCGATCTCTCCGTACATGAAACACATAAAAAAAATACAAAACTTTTAGATAATTCACATTTATTACAAATAATAAGAAAACACATAAACAAAACTAAATTAAGCTTATAGTCACCTGCAAACTGGGCTGACTTTGGTGGATAGGTGACGCTTAATTTCGTCCCACTACACGGTGCATACCAATTCTCCTGAGCCACATTGCGCATTGCGGAATGTAGACTAATACTATTATAATTTTTTGTGTCTTTTTCTGTCTTCGATGTTGTGAAGCAGAACAGATGCAGAAATATTCCAATTTTTTCTAGTTATCACTTAAGGCAAATCTTTTGTAATTAATCTTACGCGTTTCTTATTCATTTACGTTTCGCCTATTTCTATTGTTCCGCAATCGCCTTTAGGCACCTTTCCTTCCTCTATGCTTTCAACTACTTTGTGTTCGTCACCTGCCACAACTTTCACAATGACGTGCACGATAATTATTCGTGTTTTCAAGTCATATCCTGAAATATACAAACATCAGAAAAATCTTGAAATGTTTCCACAATTTACATTTTCGCAAACATTCATGAGTTGTTTTGTTTCAGTACATTCTATCATATCCTGATTATCATTTGTAACACACTTGTACCATGCCTTTAATGGCTGCTTTGCTTTATTTAAGATTTTCGATTACTTTGTGTTTTTACAACCTTTATATTCCAAGATGTTGAACTTGGTGTTTAATTTAACATGGTATAACTCCATGTTCTTGAATAAATCCTAATAATGTACATTTCTGAGCTCCTGAATGAGAATTTGTTTCTTTATAGTTGTTTAGCATTTTTCACTCGAAGTTTTTACGGTATTCTCCACATTGTTAGATAAACATAATTAGTTTCACTTTGCGTCTTGTTGATCCTTGTCAAGTTCATTTTCTGTTTCTTTATCTCTACAACAACGTATTAAGAAAAATATGTTATTCGTTTCAGCAAAAACTGCTTACGTGTGACCTCTGTCATTACTGGTATCATTTGCAAAATTTTCCACAAGAGATTGTGAATCATTGCTGCGTGAAAGCTGTTCCCACGTACCTGAGTGAAACTCGAGTCATTTGTAATACAGACAAGCACTAACCGTTGCCTCTTTACTTTTAACGGTCTGTGAACGCCAAGTCTCTTTCAAACCAATATTGAGGTGGTGAAATGCGGCTTCCGGGTGTCGAAGCAGCGCGTCCACAAACATCTCATAGTCTTCATTTAGCTTCCTGTTTTTCGCAATAACTGACCCCTGGGCATCGATCTTCGGCTAAAGGGAAGTGATTAGGTGTTTTGTGTAAACGAAATGAAATGGTCGTATGGCATTATTGGCCGGAACACTCAGTCAACGAGCGGAGAAAAATCCCCAACGCGGCCGGGAATCGAACCCGGGCGCGCTGCATGGGAGGCAAGCATGTAGCCACCCAGCTAAGCAGGTGGACTGTTTTGTGTAATTTTTTCTGTTCCGTACTGAGAGTGTTTCAAGTGACATATAAATCAAAATTACACTTTTTAAGGTCTCTATACTGAATTGATTTTGGTGAGATGGGTTTCAAGTTATACGTGGAATTGAACCAAAACGCATTTTGTTTCCCAATCATATAGTATTAAACACATCTGTGAGTAGCCCGAACGATAAATTATAAATAAGGACTTGAGAAGCTGATGTTTTTCTACAAACGTCAATGACGGTCAAAAAGCAATTGTTCCGCATTTCTAGATTTCCGGAAGGCTTTTGACACGGTTCCACACAAGCGGTTCCAAGCGGTTCGTAGTGAAATTGTGAATTGTGTGCTTATGGAATATCGTCTCAATTATGTGACTGAATTTGTGATTTCCTGTCAGAGAGGTCACAATTCGTAGTAATTGACGGAAAGTCATCGAGAAAACAGAAGTGATTTCTGGCGTTCCCCAAGGTAGTATTACCGGCCTTTTGCTGTTCCTTATCTATATAAACGACTTCGGAGACAATCTGAGCAGCCGCCTTCGGTAGTTTGCAGATGACGCTGTCGTTTATCAACTAATAAAGTCATCAGAACATCAAAACAAACTGCAAAACGACTCAGAAAAAATATCTGAATGGTGCGAAAAGTGGCAGTTGACCCTAAATAAGTGTGAGGTCATCCACATGACTGCTAAAAGGAACTCGTTAAACTTCGATTACACGATAAATCAGTCTAATCTAAAAGCCGTAAATTCAACTAAATACCTAGGTATTACAATTACGAACAACTTAAATTGTAAGGAACACATAGAAAATGTTGTGTGGAAGGCTAACCAAAGACTGCGTTTCATTGGCAGGACACTTAGAAAATGTAACAGATCTACTAAGGAGACTGCCTACACTACGCTTGTCCGTCCTCTTTTAGAATACTGCTGCGCGGTGTGGGATCCTTACCAGGTGGGGCTTACGGAGTACATCGAAAAAGTTCAAATAAAGGCGGCACGTTTTGTATTATCGCGAAATATGGGAGAGAGTGTCACAGAAATGATACAGAATTTGGGATGGACATCATTAAAAGAAAGGCGTTTTTCGTTGCGACGGAATCTTCTCACGAAATTCCAATCACCAACTTTCTCCTCCGAATGCGAAAATATTTTGTTGACACCGACATACATAGGGAGGAACGATCGCCACGATAAAATAAGGGAAATTAGAACTCTGTTCATTCTTTCCGCACGCTATACAAGATTGGAATAATAGAGAATTGTGAAGGTAGTTCGATGAACCCTCTACCAGGCACTTAAATGTTATTTGCAGAGCATCCGTGTGGATGTAGAAATGCAATGATGTGCTAAAATAAATCAGAGACGTTATTGTTTCCACTAACTGCCATAGTATTATTACATCATTTATTTGAAAGTTATCAACTGACTAAGTGCGAAGTACGTGAAAGACTATAGTAATTATATCATCATTGGCCGGCCGAAGTGGCCGTGCGGTTAAAGGCGCTGCAGTCTGGAACCGCAAGACCGCTACGGTTGCAGGTTCGAATCCTGCCTCGGGCATGGATGTTTGTGCTGTCCTTAGGTTAGTTCGGTTTAACTAGTTCTAAGTTCTAGGGGACTAATGACCTCAGCAGTTGAGTCCCATAGTGCTCAGAGCCATTTGAACCATTTTTTTTATATCATCATTGTAGGGATGTGCATCTACTTACAGGGCTCGCAGATTTCAAGCCTCCAGAGAAAATATTGACAGAGATGAAATTTACTGCCCGCTGAAATCACGAAATGCACAAGAGACGAACACCTTGAAGGCGTAATGCTGGAACCTTCAGAGACCTCAGAAGTGATGGTAAAAGTGCAACGGACGTTAATGCAACACTATCCCAGGCAAAAGACATTAAACAATGTCTCACTGAATACTATGAAACGATTCTTAATGACCTACATTTCGGGCACACGCTTGTGTGGCGTAGAAGCCCGCCCGGTTAGCCGCACGGTCTAATGCACTGCTTTCCGAGCGCGAAGGCGTGCCGGTTCCCTGCACGAATCTGCCCGGCGAATTAGTGTCGAGGTCCGATGTGCCGGTCAGCCTATGGATGGTTTTAGGGCGGTTTTCCATCTGCCTCGGCGAATGCGGGCTGGTTCCCCTTATTCCGCTACACTATGTCGGCGATTGCTGCGCAAACACTATCTCCACGTACGCCTACACAATAATTATTCTACCACGCTCGTCTGGTGTGAGACGTTCCCGGAAAGGGGGGGGGGGGGGGCATGGGACCGAACCGCACAATAATTGTGGGTCTGTGGGGCGGCGGTGGGGTGAGTGGACTGCTGTAACCTGTTGTGGGGTTTGGTACCACTGAGGGCTAATGCGGGGACGAAGTCTCTTCGTCTTTTCTAGGTCCCCAGTTCAGTACAATTCAATACAATCGGGTAGAAAAGAGAAGAATGCAAGCTTTCGAGATGGGATATTGAAGAAGATTGTTGAAGACGCCACGGACGGACAGTCTCAAATGAAGAAGTACCTAGAGACGGGAAGGTCACCCAGTACGTTCTGGAGGAACATATGGTCAACCACCTACTCCGCCCATTTCACTACCCTGATCGAGGAAATGATTGAGGGAGAAAAGACAGACAGAACGACCGAGACAGAGAAATATATGCGTGAAATTAACGTTTGGCGAAGACTCGACTGCATCAGCAAGGGAGTATGAGCGAGTCCAACAACTTTTGGGTAGAAGAGAAAAAGAAGAAGAGAAGAAGGGAAGATAAAATCGAGATCGGTGAGTTTCCTGTTGAAGTCACCATTACATCACAACACATTAATATCTTTAGACACTGGAGGAAAATTTGAAATCAGTGTTGTTCCAATTGGGCAGTTTCACTACCGTAATATGTTGCAGAATGATTAAATATATGGATTTACAGCTATTACTCTCAGTCTGTGTTATATTTTGCGACAGTGTTTTCTGTAATACAGTCCTACTCTCCAATGGAGATAGTGCATTTACAGTCTACTAAGAGAATAACGTAACATAGTTCGATCCATTTAATGAAATATTAGAGGAAATACGAAAATATGTTCTAAACTTTACGGTTAATTTCACTGACTCCTTCACATCTGCATCAGTACTGCTTCTGAAGTTTCGATGTAGGTGTCAATGTAAGCAATTGTAAAATGGTTAAATTATATGACTTCAAACTATATACTGATTATGAATTACGTACCGTGCCTTGTATTATATGTATTACAGAACACAAGCGTAAGTGGAATGTTGTCTTTTCATGTAGAATGACTGACTACACATTATGAAACATCAATTCCAGAACTTTTATTGAACCGCCGAAGTACTGAGTGGGACGATGCCATACAAGTGAACGACATAACGCCTTCACTCACCAAAGTTATCTTATAACAGGCCCTAATTTCATTTAATAACGTCGGACTTTATTGGGAAACCAAAGAGGAACCAAGATAGAAAATGACCCCAGAATCATCCGTTTCTATTACGGCAAAGTTCTGATCGCAACTTACCGAAGATTGATTAGTGAGTTTCAGTCTTGAACTTTCCTCTTTCAAGAAGGAATGTTATGCTGCGCGCAATTGTCGTAATATTTATTTTTCATCGTGGGAACGCTTCTGCTTTCGTCGGTATGTTTTGCGTCATTCCTTTTTCTTACATTTTGCTTTCCTTTAGTAGTAACCCATAATTTCTTTTTGTAATTTTAAAAAGTCGAAAAGCTATCTCTGAAGTTCAGCAGT
Organism: Schistocerca piceifrons; assembly: GCF_021461385.2. NCBI lineage: Eukaryota > Metazoa > Arthropoda > Insecta > Orthoptera > Acrididae > Schistocerca > Schistocerca piceifrons. Next base: position 826,709,916 of record NC_060138.1, read on the forward strand.
CATTTTAGCTTCTACTGTTCCTTTCTGTAGCGATTTGATTTACTAATCTTATTCTACTGATCTAAATTACAGGCCAAAAGCCTGCCAAAGCGACATTATTTATGATGTATACTTCACTCTCAATTGTTTCAGATCTTCGACAGTGTCCTGCACATCCTTCTGTTACATGGCTCGAACTCGGGACAAGGCGTTGATGGCATCGCCTCTGTCACAGCATTATTGCTATTATTATCCTTGAAATTACTGTATATACATTTACCCGAAAATATTTGTATAGGTCGGGGAACTTTTTGCTGCTATGTATAGTATAAAGCACGATGTCTGTAGGCCAGTGCTTGCTGGGCGTACTGTAGAATCCTTCACGGGTGACCCGTCATACCTCCTACCTTTCTCACAAAGATCGATCTTCTGGTCATATACAGTATCTTACCTTATTTCCAACGACACACATGTTTCCTTACTCCAAGTGAAAAGCGTGTTTTCTTTTTTGGAATTGGTAGTAATTCTGATTGGCCACATTTCACCTCTTCCGTTTCTAGCGCCAGGCACACATGTATATTTCTCCATACTTTTTGACGCTGTCGGAAGCGTATAGTAATTGTCGCCTCCTCAACAGTCTCTTTTGCTGTAGTATGGTATTGCAGATAACTGTATATTACAATCTTTATGTCATACAAAACAGATTAATTTTCAGAAATGGTTAATAGACTAGATGGACACGTTTATGAAATGTAAAGACAATTAACAAAATAACTGAATGTTACTGGAATGATGCTGCTAGCCCGCGTGCAATGAGTTTTGTCCGTCATACCAGTGAAAGAACCTACTCTGCAGTGTATTACATATTGATGTTTCATGAAGTTGTAACAGCCGGTCGCAGTAGCCGAGCGGTTCTAGGCGCTTCAGTCTGGTACCGCGTGACCGCTACGGTCACAGGTACGAATCCTGCCTCGGGCATGGATGTGTGTGATATCCTTAGGTTAGTTAGGTTTAAGTAGTTTTAAGTTCTAGGGGACTGATGACTTTGAATGTTAAGTCCCATAGTGCTCAGAGCCATTTGAACCATTTGAAGTTGTAAAGTGTGACAGTCGTTAGCGTCTTAGACAAACGTGTTGCGCAGATAAAGTATGTGGGAGAGGAGAGGAACATTATTTGCTGAATATTAATAAATCACTGAAATGACAACAGTCATAGGATACCTCCTAATACAGTGTTGGGGCGTCGTGCAGCAACTCGACGTGGCATGGACTTAACAGTCGTTTGTAGTCCCCTACTGAAATATTCAGCCATGTTGCCTCTATTGACATCCACGATTGCGAAAGTGTGCCGGTGCAGGATTTTTTTCATGAACTGACCACTCGATTATGTCCCATAAACGTCGGAAGATCTCTGGATGGACAGATGGTTAGCTCGAATTGTCCAGAATGTCCTTTAAACCAATCGTGAGCAATTGTTGCCCGGTGACATAGCACATTGTAATCCATAAAAATTCCATCGCTTTTAGGGAACATGAAATCGATACATGGCTGCAAATGTTCTCCAGATAGCCGAACACAGCCATTTCCAGTCAATGATCGGTTCAGTTGGACCATAGGACCCAGTCCATTCCATGTAAACAAAGCCCACACCATTATGGAGTCAACACCAGGTTGCACAGTGCCTTGTTGATAACGTGGGTCCATGGTGTTCTTAGGGTCTGCGGCACACTCGAACCCTACCATCAACTCTTACCAATTGAAATCGGGACTCATCTGACCAGGCAACGCCTTCCAGTCGTCTACGTCCAACCAATATGGTCATGAGCACAGGAGAGGCTATTAGCAAAGGCATTCGCGTCGGTCGTCTGCTGCCACAGCCCATTAACACCAGATTTCGCAGCACTCTCCTAACGGATACGTTCGTCGCACGTCCCACATTGGTTTTCTGCGGCTATTTCACGCAGTGGTGCTTGTCTGTTAGCACTGACAACGCAAACTCGTCTGCTCTCGGTCGCTAAGCGAAATACGTAGGCCATTGCTTTGTAAGTAGTGAGAGGTAACGCCTGAAATTTGGTATTCTCGGCTCACTCTAACATCGTGGAACTCGGAATAATAAATTCTCTAACGATTTCCGAAATGGAATGTCCCATGCCTCCAGTTCCAACGAAATTTAGTATTCTCGGCTCACTCTAACATTGTGGAACTCGGAATGATAAATTCTCTAACGATTTCCGAAATGGAATAACCCATGCCTCTAGTTCCAACTGTCATTCCGCTTTCAAAGTCTGTTAATTCCCGTACTGTGGTCATAACCACGTCGGAAACCTTTTCACGTGAACCATCCGAGTACAAATGACAGCTACGCCAATGCACTGCCCTTTTATACCTTGTGTACGCGATACT